>NC_042303.1:16232773-16832773 GCF_901000725.2 Takifugu rubripes | reverse complement strand
TATATTGTGCACAAGAAAACATAAACCAATCAGGTCTCCTGTGGGGGGAAGGTCCATCAGATAATTCAGAATTGAGCCGTACATTGCAAACGTCACACTGTTATCACACATCTCCATATTCTTAGAGGTATTTTCATAATAGAATTCCCCGCATGAAACCAGACAATCTCCATAAATGTTTCAGTCATTTCACAGTTCCCCTGTTTACATCAACACCCAGCAATAATCAGATCCACGCTGAAGAGTCCTTTTTTTTTAAATCCTCATTTCTTTATTGGCAACCATGGGGTGAAAAAAGAACAATGAAAACTTTTCTTTAGTCTTTGTGCAGTATAAATGCATCATGAAAGTACAACAAAGGAGAAAACATGCAGAGTCAATGGGAAATGCTGCCAGCCTGAGATCCCTGCTGGCTGACGCTGACATCTGGTGCACACCTGTATCTACGAGGTGATCCAGGGGTGTTTCAAACACTGAGCGGCCGTGGCTCTTTTCTCCGGCAGCAGCTCCAACATGGTCAGGAGGAAGGAGCTGAACTGGGAGGCCTCCTCCTGACGCCACTCGTACTTGTCCAGCAGGATCTCCAATAAGCTCCACGGCTGCAGCTTGGCGATGCGGCGTAATTGTCCTGCGGAGGGTGAACCTTGACTGCTTCGGCCATTTTCACCTTACAGCACACGAGACTGTCGGAATTTTACCTCTGCGGTTGAAGTATCGTTTCGAGTTTCGCCCCGAAAGTGCAAACTGGGAAGGGAGGGGTCCCAGCAGCTCGATGATGTGGGCGATATGGTCTGAAAGCAGAGGAGGAGATATTGTAACAAAAGCCCAGTGATCAAGCACAGAGAGATTAGACTCAAACCTTCTTCCCGGGAGAAAGTGGCCCCTGCTTGGGGGTCGAACAGATAATCCCCTGTTGCCAGTTCAAAAGCCTGAACACATGAGACTGACATTAACTGGAACTCATGCATCATCTGCACCATCCCGCTCTCATACAGGGGAGATTATGGGAGCAGCTGAAACCGACTCACCATACAGGCGGTGCTCCAGATGTCTGCAGGTGTGCCGTAGTCTGCACCGATCAGAACCTCCACCGAGCGGTACTGACACGTCTGGATGTCCTCGGTGAAGTGTTGGTGCTGAGAACCGGAGAGAAACACCTTCTCTTTATAGCAAAGTCGGACATTTAGTAAAGTAACTAGAGCACGTGTTTACTCACCACCCAGCAGGCATTACCCAGGTCAGCAATCTTGATGGCAATTTTATCGGCGTTCTGTGGCCTGAGTAGATCCAGGGGTCGACTGGGGTCACTCATCCCTGCTACAAACGGCAAAAAACATCTTTACATGTTGTATTTTACATTGAGAAAATCTGAGCTCAATTGGAGGATGTAGGAAGATGCAAAGAAGAAGCTGACCGTGGGGAGAGGACGGCGTTGGTGGCGCCTGGTTGCCTGTCGTCTGACGTAACGATGCGGGAACCCGCCCGCTGAGGTCGCTCCAGGAGCCGACGGCGTCTCTGCCGCACGGGACTGACTCCAGGTGGTCTCCAAACAGGACGGTGTGCCTCTTCAACAAGAGCCGAGGACCTTTCACCTCAGACAGACAGGTGGAGCTACAGGAGATGGAGGTACCGGTGACCTCGGACGCATGTGGTCGGTCTCGCCGTGCGTCTGAGGCACTCGGATGTCTTCGTCGACTCCCGTCCTTCCTCGTCAGTCGCTTCATCGGACTCCTGGAGGCTTTGCTGGACTGTAGATTTGCATGATTATATAGAGTCAAATAATAATTTAAAGGGAAAAGTCATTATTTAAAATATGCAGAAAGATGGAAGTTAGATAAGAACTTACTAATTAATATCAATGTAATGTAATTCATAACCAAATACCTCCAAATCCACCAAAAATCAGACATTTCTTACAGCGTCTGGACAGTAGGACGGGTAACAAATGAAAAATCCTGAAATCATGTGTCTCTAATCCAGTTTTATTCCAGGAGAGGCAAATCATTTCTTACCCACTCCCCAAGACTGTGGAAAAGCCCGGTCAGCTTCCCCAGTAAACTGGACAAACCCTTCAGAAATCAGAGCAGGAGCAGGTCAGGATGCAGTTCATGACGAAACAACTCTGCCCGTTTGAAAATGCAAAACACACCTGCTTTTCTCGGTTGCCCCTGTTTGCTGGCAGGAAGTGAACGTTTAACACGACAAAAAGGCAAAAAACAGCAGTTAAAAATGAAAGCTGGTGTGAGCTTCAAAAAACAGACCTTGCTCGTTTAAACATTTCAAAATAAAAGCTTCGATAGCTACCGTACTACCTGGGGCGTTGGAGGGCGCGGGCAGCTGCCACAGTTTAGTGTCGGACGCCAGATTCTGAATGTAGGCCTCATCCACCTTCAGGAGGATGTTTTCTGGCTTGATGTCTGTGTGGATAATCTTGCATTTAGTGTGCAGGTAATCTAAACCCTGCAGAACCTGCGACAAGGGATAAAAATACTGTCACTGTGCACTGCGTCTACTCAGGGGCGTCAGAAGGCCAATTAGGTAGAAGAAGCACCTGTCTGAGGATGCTCTTAACGCAGGGCAGGGGGAGGCCCGTGTAGTTAGATGTGACGATCCATCTCAGCAGCTGGTGGCCCAGCACCTCCAGAACCATACACACATCTGGAGAAGTTAAGGAGCTTGTTTTATTCTGGAGAGATCTGCTTTCCTGTGGATCTGGAACTTATCTCACAGCTGTAGATACAGTTTTGGGGATGGAAATGACAAGGATACGCTCCCCGTTTTCTCCGGTGATCCTGAAATCGTCGATGAGATGCACGACTCTGTCGCGTTTCAAGTCTTTAGCGTCGCTGTCCCTCACCTGAGGACACGAACGCGCCGCAATTACGGCGAAATCGAGGTTTCTCGTCCAAAGAGTTTCCTGAACTCACACATTTCAGGAGTCTGATTTCATCCAACGCCGTCTCTGTAAACATCTGAGCGCTCCTCACGACCTTCAGAGCCACAAAACACCTCTTCCTGCATCATACAGTTGCCCTAGTTATTTATTAACCCTTCCAGTATCACTCCATCACTATAAACCAGCAGCAAACAAGCTGGACTTACATCATATCCCAGCAGAGCCACACCGTGGAGAAATGACCCCATCCCAGCTTTCGAACCACCTGGTAACGGTCCACAAAGATCTCTCCAATTTCCACCCGGTAATAACCACCTGTAAAAAAAATAACCCAAGCTCATATGAAGCCCTGAAGAAACTTTCTGGTGAAGGTGAAATATCTCTACTCAAGCAGAGCACAAGTCTCACAAATGTGGCAGGAATGTTGTCTGAGAATGTGACCTTTGACCTCTGACCTCTGTCCTATGTAACCAACTGAACTAATTATCTAATCCAACTGACCCAAATGTTTGTCTTGTCTGCCAAGATACACGTGTTTACGGAGTGTAAATGTAAAGTGAGGACAGTATTAAAATGGGACTTTTCTATAATCCTTCATGTTTCCATAAAGAGGTTCTGTTCCTGTAGGTGCAGCTCACCGATGCCGTAGTCTTCCGGGTTCTCCTGCTGCTCATCAAAGGGCTCCTGGGAACGCGTTGCTGCCACCGGAGGCTTACGGACCGACTTGCCGGACGGACAGAAAGCTGCGGTTCTCCTCGTCGTGTCTGGGGACATCTGGGGCCTCGGGGGTGGGCTCAAGGAGTCGTCTGAAGTCAGGACTGATATGGCAGCGGCGTAGGAAGACGACATGTCTGACCGGAGCGCAGCTGCAGGGAGCAAGCACAGGAAAACACGCTTCTGCCGTCATGTTTGCATCACTGGACTCTCCATCCTGCTCCTTCGTGCCTTTATTCTGCGGACTATGGGCGGCTCCACTGGGTGTCGTTATTTTTAGCCTGACGACTGACACGTCAATGTAAAGAGCTGCTGACCCCAGCCCATCTGTAACCCAAGCTTCCCTCTCACTCGTGTGTGCGCGTGTGTACGTGTGTGGGGGGTGTAAAGAGGAACAACTGCTGATTTGAATGCTGCTTCTTTGTAGACGATCTCGTCTGATCCAGTAAGCGAGCAGTGCGGCGGTTCACACCTCTCGGTTTGCTCGGTTATTCCGCTGTGGCGTCACACATCGCTGGCTCCTTCCAGAGCACAGTCAGAATCCTGCTCTCGTCACATCGCTCAAACCAAACGGCGTGCTCCATCACGTGAGTTTTCAACTTAAAAATCAAAACTTGAAAACTTGCGCGTCGAGGGCCAAATTGTTGGAAGGGCATGAACCGACACACACCTTTGTACATTACACATCATTTCCACATCAACGCATAAATAACACAGCACATACCTGCCTCTGATTCGCTATATCCTAAAGCTTCATACTGCACCACCATTACGTTTATTTTGAAGGGTTTACATCAAGTCTAGAGAGTTCCCGCTGGATTACTGATATTAATCTATCATAATTACGCTGGACCAAATCTTAGCGATCCTCATTCTCAAGAAATTCCGCACAGCGTTAAAGGGGGAGTCGACTTACCCCTGCGTCTGTCCACGTTGAGCGCTTGTAGGGTGGGAAATCGTTGCAGCCTGACCCGAGTTCCTGAGCCTGGGGGGGGTTATCTGCTCCCCACCCCACTGCCTGCAAAACACTTCATCCAGGAATAGAAACCTGCTGCTGCTGGTTCTATTCCTGGCTTTTTGACATTTATCAGCCTGCTGCTGCCAGCTCTATTTCCAGAGGTGGAAAGAGGCTCATTCTCTCCTTTTTTTGATTTATTTTATTTATGACCAGAGGTGATGAGGAGGAGCAAAGGCCACCTGTTTAGAATGACTGTGAAATATTTCACTCTTTTCTGTTTCTGGCGTTTTTATAGCGTGCACACGTGCAGACACACGCAGCCAAAATGCAGCAATCTTTAGCATCAGAAGATTTAGATTTACGTCAGTTCCTTTGAGAAATTTACGTAATCTGCCTGTGAGCTGATCCTGGAGCCTGGTCTGGGTGGGGGGGGCCTTGGCATGTGCCTGAGGGCTCTGATGAAACAAACCCATCGTAGGGCGCTCCTGCTATACCATAGAACTGGGCCGGTTTAAACGGCCTGAAAAAACAGAATAAACAAACACGCTGACTTCAACATGACACTTTATTTAGTAGAATGAATGCGAGACCTCATACATACAGTATGGGACAAGCCTACAACGTATAGGCCTGGTTATAAAGAGAGAATGATAGAGAAAACAGCTGCACTTAAATATTTAAAAAATAACGTAATAATCAAATGTCATCACAACACACTGCTGAATAAAATGCTTTGTTTTTTAACACAGTACCAATCCCCGCACGGATGAGATCGAGCTACGTTTAGATAGCTACAAAATATTATAGCTTCATAAATATAATATAGTTTGTTTTTCAGCTAAATTTATATCATTTGTTTTTCTGCTTACAGAGTACATTAGTGTATATGAAAAATACATTTATGGCCCCCACGTGCACAGAAGTTTGGTCTTTGATTTCGCATCAGCTGATGGCAGAAACCTGAAACAGTGAGTGTGCTACAGTTTTAGAACAAAGAGACAGAACCTCACTTATGACAACATAAAGATTTACATTCAAATAAAGCCCCAAAATGGCTTACATGAAACCAGAAACATACCTGTTTACACGAGACAAATACCTTCTGTTTTACTGAGAATTTTATTAATTGTTCTACCTTCAGTTAAGTCTACATTGCAGCTAGTAAGATCTTGATTACAAATATATTTCATTATTATACATAGCTCTTTTTAAAAAAAAGAAAAAACTGCAGTTTTGCTTTTAAAACATGAAAACACAAACATGAAATGAGTTGAAATTTTTACATATTTAAAAAAAGAGAGAAACAAATCAGCCAGCAGGAATTCTGATTAACAAATGCAAAGATGTGAGACCTGCTCACACCATCATTGAAAACTGCATCAGCCCTCCGTTCACACCACCGTCTCCACCCTTTACCACCAATGAAAGTCCTCACCCAGGGGTGAGAGGAGGGAGGCGGGGGTTCTCCTGGTTAGATGCTACTCTAGCTAATATTAAAGATTATATTGTTAGCACAGGAGTAAAATATAAGCATGAAATGCACCAGTTCAATCCACACTATATACAGACTCACGCTTGGTTAGACCTTCAGTAGATGTTAGGAAAAATAAACCCTGTCAAAGTCTTCCTACTGCCCCTCATCTCTGTGTTGAATTAAGGCTTAAGATGTTCTTAAAGTGCTCCATACGACACTCAAGTCCTCCACAGCATACTGCACATAAATCTATGTCACACAGTCGCGCTACAGCCGTACAGCACTGTCTCACAGCAGCCCTCAGGGTCAAGGTCGGCGCGGCAACGGCTACATTTAGGAGCCAAATTACAAAAACACACTAAAAACAACCACTACTGCTATGACATCATTCTCTGTGGTAGGGGCTTCGGGCAAGATATTAACCATGTTTCTGTGAGATTCCAATATTCTTGAGACTTTATTCTTTAGCCTTGACAGGGAAAAAAAAACATTAGCCATATCCTGATACAACAAGATCCCAAACTGGCTGATGATAACAGCATATGAGAATATATCCCCCGGCCTGTCTCATTAGGGGTTTCACTTTCACATTATTTAAAATCACATTTGGAACTATTAATTAGTTTGGCGTTAAAACTTCCAGGCACTCCTGTCTGCTACACTGGTGCACTACAGGTCATCTTTGTATGGCACAAGGTTGATGAGCTTTATGTCAGAGAAGATACAAAATTTATTTAGAGTCAAATCAGTTCTGGTAAAAAAAAAAAAAAAAGTTTTAACAGGGATGTCAGGGTTATAAGGAAGGTGCTTACTGCTTATGCTGGGTCAGAAAGATCGATACATCAAGTGAAGCATGACTATTATTGTTACTGGTGTGAGTGCACGTTTACATGAGCGCAGCGGAAGCCTAAAGATCGTGTACAGGTCAGAACACACAGAAGCTACAAAGGCATCTTCATGTTCCAGGGCTACAATTTCTTAGTGATACCAGTCTCTTTCTGCTGAGGTTGCCATGTTTCGCTGCTGAGGTCACGTTAAATCAACATATGTGTGTGTGTGTGTGTGTGTGTGCGTGTGTGTGTGTGTGTGTGTGTGTGTGCGCGCGCTCAGGAGATCCAACGGGTTTGGGGGGGGGCACCCGTGATCTGGTGTGACGATCTGCAGCAGTGACGCGTCAATAGAAAATAATCGATATTATCGGGATGGAGTTTTAAGTACGACACCATTTTATGAGGTTATAATCTCTGTAAACCCCTCATAATAGCAAATAATCTGGATTAAAAGACTAAACCACAGAGCTGAAGATGCCAGGGAAGAATGTTGCACTTAAATCCACTCTTGCAGTCAGAGAGCGACGTAAAAGAATGAGTAAAGCTACAGTTGTGTGTGTGTGTGTGAGTGTGTGTGTGTGTGTGAGTGATTTCTGCTGCTTCAGACCAGGGTTCCTGGGTCAGTACTGGGTTCTGCTGGGGTTCCTTCTTGCATCTGTGGATGGGGAGGCTCCTGATAGAGTGAGAACTCCATTGATCTGCCGAGGGGACAAAGCAAAAATAAATCGAGCTTCACAGACAACAAGCTGCATGAAGCAAGGTCAAAGGTCAAAGTTTACATGTTGTCGGAACGCAACTCGTAAAAACGGTCGCAGTTCCATAAAACACTGAATTCACTGACCTTCCATGCAGCGGGTGACCGTGGAAGCTGGCTGATTGTGGAATCTGGGATCTGTGGAGGTTGGCGGTTTCTCCTTGGACCGACTGGGCCTGGTGCACCAGCGGGTGGGGGTGTGAGAGGCGAGAGATCCCCGCCTCGTGACCCTTTGGGGTGGTGGGATATCCCAAGGCGTTCCTCAGGTACCAGTCCCTCAAACCCTCCAGAGCGAGGGCTTTGTGTAAGCTTCGCGTAGAGTCTTCCGGGGTCGGGAGGGAGTACTGCGGGGGTCTGCGGCTGAAGGGGGCGCCGGATAGGTCTGTTTGGTAGGGGTGTAGGTTGGGAATGGAGGATGTGGTGGTGCCAGAGGCAGGAGACTCGTATGCCGACAGCAGGATGGTGTCCTGGCTGTGCTGCTGCAAGGGAATAAATGGTCCACAAGATTTGGTTCTGGTGACTTTGACCCTGCGCAGCTCAGCTTGTGACCCTCGGAGGACCATGGGGCTGTAAGGAGGTGCAGCACTGGGGAGGTGCACCTGAGAATGAGAAAATCCATTGGTATGAGGAGGTACAACCACAGCGGGGGACCAGGGAGCGGACAGGTCTTGCCAGATCCTGCCGGTGGACTGGTACAATTGCTGCTGCATCCTCTGCTGCTTCCCCCAGATGTAGTCCATGAGCAGCTCATTGTAGCCGGCACCGGCTCCTCTGCCACCCATGGACAGACGCATCTTGGCCTGTTCCACGGAACCGTCGGCATGCCTCTCTGGGCTGCCCACGTGGATGTGTCTCAGCTTGCCGTCGGTCAGTGTCTCTGAGCTCTTATAGGGCCCCCCTCTGGAGGGCATCCCATTTCTGGGCACGGGATCATCTGGGAGACTCGACCTATCCAGCAGAGCCTCGGAGCTGTTACTGCGCCTGGCCCGAGAGCTGTAAGGGCAGCTGCGGAGGTCAGACGAGCCCTCCTGGGCCAGGGGAATCACATAGGGCACGTCCAGGCTGCCAGACCACTGCTTAAACCCATTCCCGCCTGGCGCATCTGACCTGTGAGAGAATAAAGCAAAGCACAGAAATTAGGAGGACTCGCAGTCGCTGAGGATGAAGAAGAGTAAGTCCAAAGCATCACAACCATGAAATTCAATTTCACAGAAAATCACTTAAATCGGGGGAACAGTTTAATGTGTAAAGACCAAATAACGGGCTCAAGCTGGTGCTGGTAGCTAAATATGACACTAATCATCACGAGAGCCCCGACTCTGCGCTTGCTTTCTAAATCATTAAGCCGTTCTCACCCACGGACAGAGCAGTGGGGCGCTAGCTGGGCTGCATCGGACAGAAGCAGCGGCGTATCGCAGGATTACCTGACGTGAACGCTCATTGGAGCAGTTCGGGCCAAGAGCGGCGTAGCCGGAACGCTTCTACCCTCAACATTAGACGCACTTCTTGGTAAAGAGTGAGTTGGGCTGCGAGAGGCAGAGGTTATCGTATAGGTTTGTGTCCAGCATCAACATCAGGTTAACAGCTATAAAGGCCAGGTCAACTGGTACCTGACGGAGCTCGTGACGGAGTTGCGGCGCGTCCTCATCTCGTAGTAAATCTCGACCGGAGACAACTTCCTGCTGATCCTGTGGTCGGGGCTGCCCACGGTGAGCCGGGGCTGGGACAGAGAGCGCTGGTCGGCAGCCACGCTTGGGGAAGACTCTTCATGGAAAAGAAAAGATCATTAAAATTCAGTCTCGAATATGAAAAAGGGGACGCACAAAGGCATCCAAAAGCTTGCTAAATGTTGTTTTTAGCTCTCATTTCAAGATGAGTGTTTGGCTTTGAGATTAGACAAAATCCCATGTAATACGCAATGTGTCCACTAGGTGCTCCCTTTTCATGTTTTTCAGCGTCTATCGCCTGATAGTGTTTAGGATAATTAATGGATTCTTGTCCGTTGAAAAAAATAACACCAGTGTTGTGACTAAGGTTGCAAAAACAGTGAATAATGTTAAAAAAAGAAAAAGAAAAGCAACAACTCCATTGGCGTACTCTGTCATTGCAGAGAAGAAATCACAGAATCAAGAAGCCAACAGATGCTCTGAGACATTCTGCAGCTTAAATGCGGCTGATGGAACAAAACTGCAGCACACACACACACACACACACACACACACACACACACACACACACACACTGATTCAAATGAGTGAAAAGCTCTCCGCTGGTGTTTGGTAGCGGCGGAACAAGGGTGAAAAGCACTTACGTCAGAGGCGTAAATGAATTTCTCACCCGCTACTCTGAGTGAGAGTGACGCATTTTGAATGTGACGCTTCCTGCCTGCCAGCTACTGCACCAGTTAAGCTCATTACCGATATGAAAATGTCGGATAAACGCCAGAGACAAAGGCAAATGTTGGGAGGCAGTTTGGGTCTGGGCGACTCACCGTTGTCGTGAGACGTTGAATCTGACATGGAGCTCGTGCTCTCTGACATGACAGTGTCCTCTGAAAGATAGTAAAACATAACCGGGTGATGCACCACGTGCACTTTTGTCACTTTTCCGCAGGTTTGCGATGGTACCTGTGTGACAGCCTCGGTGGACCGTCCTCTTGTTGTTCGGGACATTGCGATCGTTTTCAGAGTGTCGGTACAGAGCGCCGCTGAAAATGGCCTTCATCTGCTTCCGTTGGGCAGCCTCATCCTAAAAGAGTCAGCGCACAGTTAGCACCCGACTTCACACTCACGCCGTTAAAACGTGACATTCAAGGTAACGGCGTACGTCTGCCTTGGCGTTGGGCGCCAGGCCAGCTCTGCGCTGCACCAGCGGGGGTTTCTCTCCCGTCTCCAGGGGGAAGGAACACGGCAACTTCCCGGTCAACTCCTGCAGAGGACATTCATTAGTGCTCAGGAGCTAAAATCTATTTCCTCACTGGCCTGTGAGCTCCAAGTGTTATATAAAATGACACCACTTAAGAGTTGACTGCAAGTGTCAGCCTTTAAACAGCTGACAACCTATAATTCCTGTGGCAGAACTAAAGCTTCTGTCATAACTCATCATGAAAGGAGGAAAGATGCACCAGTGGGTGATATCTCAGACTATTGAAGCCGGGAACAAAGCAGTCATACAAACGTCTCCAGAATAAAATACAGACATAAACAGTCATTAAGCAGTGATTTCAGCTGTACAAGCTGGAGCTGCACCAGCTTCAATATGCAACTTTTCTGAGGCAAACAAAAGGAAAACAACACTGATTCCCAGCTTGATTCCAGACGATATAATTAAGGGAAACACAGCATTTTTTACAGAGGGGTGAGTTACTCACGGCTTCCTGCAGACAGACTTGTCTGAGCTCTCCCACTCGACTGTGGAGCAGAGCCTCCAGGGCCTCCTTCCTCTCCTGCAGGGCTGCGATCCTCTCAGCCTGCTGCTTGCTGTCCTTGCCGTCTTGAACATCTACGCAGCATCAGACAGACCGAATTAGAACGTTATCTTGTTTCGTTCCCGCACATTCCAGAGAAAAGGAAAGCAGCCCGAAAATTCATTACGATGGGTTGTCGGATGCTTGATTCCACCCTGATATCATCTCGGTGTGTGAAAACGTAGCAACGTAAATTAAAACACGGGAGAAAAAGGTGAGCGTTTGCAAATAAATAGTATAGCAGAAAAGAGCTTCGTTTTTAGATAAAATATCACTTTCCTCAGTTTTGATTGGTAGGTAAACTCTCAAAATGATGTGTCTTTTCCTCCTAAAAGGCAGATATGGGATCTCAAAGCGTTAGAGAGCGCCGTGCTGGTAGTTTTGTGGGATCAATTTAGCGACATGAATGTCGATGAAGCTCTCGGCAGCAGGAAGTTGCAGGAAAAACTGAGCAAAAATGATGAAATGAGACATGTGATCTCAGGAACGCTCAGTTTGAATATTTAAGGCTCATCGGGTCCTGATCCTAATCTGATATTTTCACTGACATTAGTCTTTAATCTTCACCTGGAGGGGAACCGTACTATTAATATCATATTCATTTGACTGTTTCCAAATGTTTTCTTTTCCAACATTCCTCCTTGTTCAAATCTGACGTCCTCTCATGGCCGTTCTCTCAGCGTTCTGATAAAACTAGCTGACAGCTGCGGGGACAGTACGTTAACAAAAGGCCTTCACACTTGAAGCTGCTTTTTCAGCTGGTGGTTCCCGTGAGAAAAAACACTTTTGTTTTTCTTCTGTGTGGGGAGAAACAAGAGGAAAAGCCATCAGACTTCTCAGGCCGCCTCAGGCTTGCCCAGACTCAACGGTGCCTGCCTTTAATCTGCAGGTCGTCAATACTCACCGGGAGCCCCCAAACCCATGGATGTGATCACATGTCCTTTGACCTCCATGTGCAATAAATCCAGGGACTTCACAACGCGCGCCGAGCCACACCCTTACCTGGTGAAAGGGGAAAAAGAATAGAAGATAAACACTTAATTCTCTAATTACCACCCTCAATACCCATGGACTGTGTAGTCGAGGATCTTACATTTAAATTAACATCCTTAATGTTTGGACGTCTGCTCTCAATGTTTATATTTTGCCCCCACTTGTAGTAAGGGACTATTTTTCTGATTTTAGTCCCACACCATCTTAGCCAAAGCTGGCTCACTGCTAACCCCTCACACAGCCATACAAGGTCAGACATGTATTCAGCTTATCAGCTAAGCAACATCGGGACGGAACAAACTACTGTCTGCGCCTTCCTTCCACATATCAGAAAGTTTCTGAACAGAAGTTCGTGTGCACCTTAAGGCTTTCGCAAAGTGGAAATAGCCTCTATAATTAACTCTCAGATACAATTAGCAGCCAATTAATATGGAAAGGAAAGGAAGAATGAGGTAACATTAATAATGTATGAACAGAAACAAAGAGGGAGAAATCAAATCCCTACGTGTGTTACGTCTCAGTAGATACAGTAGGGAAAGAAAGCGCCACGGGGACGCTACAAGTTACGGAATAAGCAGAGTGGAAAAGGAATAAAGGCAGATATTCTGTATTTTCTCTTTGCTCCAAGCACAAACATCCCAATTTACCTGAAATTAAATTAGACTGCTATTCATTTCTGCTTCCACACCCCACGAAAAATGTTCAGATGAGTCAAATGATGCTGTAACGTGCACAATGGAGATTCACCCCAAACAAAGCCTCTCCCATAAAGCCCAACGGAGATCTGACATCCAGAAATAGAGACGCCGATTTCTGCCAAATGCATCTCATTCAGCGCGGCTCGCAAGCCGCCGCCGTAAAGAAGCATCTCGACACCCACTTCAGGCAGATGGAGACGGAAGGCATAAGAGGAATCGTCTGAGGAATACGTGCGCGGCGTTCTGTATCTATCTGTAAAAAAAGGGAACGGGTTGTTTAAGTACACGAGCAGCTGGTCCAGATCAGGAAAAATGAGTTTTTGTGTTATCTCCAGTCAAATACTACAAAGAACGAGACGACATACTTGGAATACTTTTGCCGAGGTTGCCCCTGCGCAGAAAACTGTACCAACAGCTCGTGTTTGCGCTGGGCTGAGTGAAAACCTCCGGCGTGCTTGACCTCCCGCTGACTGACAACGACGAGCAGATTTACGACCGCTGCTCACACAAACGCACCTCGCGTGAGGGAAGCTTCACAAAACAGGGCTGCGATCATCCGATTTCCCTCTAATCGAACGTGGAGGAGCAGGAAGACCCACTGAGGGGAACTTTCTGAGGTTTTTGGATTCATCTGGATGGTTGCCGGGCAGCAGAATTCGGAAGGAAAAGGCCACCAGGCCTCCGACGCGTTGGTTTAGCTGCTGTTTCATTAATGCCGATAATTTATGGCAGGAGAGGAGAAGGTAACACTTAAAGAACACAAATGAGAAAAAGGTGAAATTTACTGCCAATAAAATGCACTTTTGTTCTCTTGAACACTCAGCTGTTCTGCTGCCGGGGGCTCGCTTGAACTTTATGACCAGCAGAGGATGAACAAAGCTTCAGAGAAAGTTCAGTTCGGGGGGGGGGGTTTAGTTTGTTTAGACCCACAATTTGTTCTTCCAACCAGACCGTCCTTCGCTGCTCTCACACGAGGCCATTTGGAATTTGAGACATCCTCTCTCAGGTCCTGGGACCTTCGCTTTAAAAGCACAGGTTTTGCTTAATTTTCCGCCCCCACGCTAATCCCGTCTTTTCCAACAACAAAAAAAATGAAATATTTGGGTAAACTCGCAGTTTGGCTCAGACTTCCTTCAACATTTCCTAACAAATCCTTCTTTCGAATTGAAAATATAAGGAGGCTTCGGAGCACGTGTCAAACGTTCCCAAACGGCGTCTGAAGGGCCGGCGACGGGTGTGAGAACACATGTGTGACGAGGCGAATGTGACAGGCGTTATAAAGAGCTTGGAGGAGCCAGTGGACTTGAAAGGGGCTGTAAAAACGTAGAGCAAATGCATTTACTTAATGACTCTCCTGTGCACATTTCTGTGTAGGGCAGCACAGTTTCAGTGTCTCAACTGGAATCATCAATTATTTTTAATATCCAGCACGATGCCCCTTGAAACCTCTCCCATCTGTGTTAATCCGGTCAGTCAGACCTCAGCCTGTGAGACATACCATAATGTATGTGTTCACGCCCCATTTTTTCTCGTATTGGTCGTTCTTTTGCCACCAGAAGCTACAAAGCAGGTAGAAATATTATTAATTCACTATAAAATGCAGTAGATGATTTATAAAAAAAAATCAGATATCACGGAAAAGCCTCTGGCTCAAAATGGGCTGCTGGGATCCATCCTGGAACTTGTATCTCTCCTCAGTTTCTTAAAATAGGCTTTTATTTTGAAATGACGTTGTTAGAATAATCAATAGGGCACCACAAGACAAAGGTGAGTCCTTCAACAATAACGGGTCACCTCCAGGCCAAACTACTGACGGGTGGAGCGAAGCACCAACTGCTCAAACATCTGGTGCGCAGCTGCGTGCGGAGGTAAAGGTACGGTAGCCGTACGGCATTCCAGAGAAGCCCACAGGAGCGATGGCGGGACGGCCGACAATCAGTCACGGGGAGAGCCGCATCAAAGGAGGGCTCGGCATAGAAATGAGGGCGAGAGATGCGAATGCAACACATCGAGCACGTGTTGACTTAGCTTGTGTTGAGGAGGGGCTGCCGACGGTGGTGTGGATACGTCGCACGGTGGGAGCCATGTTGATTAAAACATGAGCCGAGCGGTGGGAGCGCTGCCCCCGCGCAGCATCACACGAATGCAAATCAGCGAGCGCTTTAATATTCAAGTCCGGCGGGCTAAACGCTGAAGCCTGTAAGGTAGACCCAAACCCACTGTGTCCACACAAGGAAGTGCACGGCTCTCTCACAGGCTTGGAAGTCATACATATTAGATTGCAACGTTCATGGCGGAGCTGAATTACTACAGGCAACAGTTTTACATCAGGCCTCTTTATCCCTTGATAAACACAGACAGATGCTCTCTCGCTCTCTCTCTCTCTCTGCTGTCAGCTTTTATCTGGCCCAGGAGTTCCAGAAACATGCTACTACTGTCACAGCCATTATCAGGACAGGGCGTGATTCTCCTGCAAGTCCACGTCTGTGGACACACTCCTTTAGCAGACAGTGGAGCAGCTGAGCTGCAGACAGGTGACGCTCCAGCCGGCGTGTTGACTGTTGGTGTTGACACAGCTGCAGCAGGCGTACTGTAGTAACCAGGGCCGGGTTTCCAGCACGCCGCTCCCGCCACAGCCTGATTCCAGCATTCCCGAGACTGCTGCCACGCTCAGAACGACGGGAACGGCTGCAGAACGCGAGCCTTTGAAATCAATGTCTCATTTTGCAAGGTCATCACTCCCGCCGCCATGGCAACCCTTCCTGAAGCCGTCCGGCCTTTGAACCCTCCCGTTACTCATGTGCAGGAGGCCTGTGATGTGACTTTTGCTGTAAGTTAAATGTAAGTAACATTTAAGGTCCACCTACGGGGGGGGGGACTTGGACGCTCCTTATTGGCATTTAACCACAAGAAAATGTCAGGAAAATTCCAAATGTTTTCAATGTAAAAATAAATGTGAGGCGAATTTGGAAGCACATCAGAGGATTACCTCAGCTACCTCCACCTGAGGTCTTGTGACTCTGCCCCTCCCTCACTACTATCGTCTCCTCTTGTGTCCTCTAAATCCATAAAAATACTAAAAATACCACTTTATAACACGCTTATCTGCATGCAGCAGGGCAGCTTAGCAAAGAGTGACCAATCCTGTCATTTTCCTCCTCCCTGGCCTCGACGCTCACCTTTGACACAGCTACCAGGGCTCAAATAAAGTAATCTTGGTGATTGCTATCCACCTGGATTTTGCTAAACTACAGGGGGGGTGGGGGTGTAATAAAGAATGGAATGTAGGGCTAACCTCTCCTGGGATTATACCGTTGCATTTTCCCTTTGCCCTGCAACACCTGGAGGGATTCCTGTACAGTATTCGTCACCCTAAAGTTGTTAAAACTGTGGCTCACCTGTGTCTGATTTTGGGGGGATCCTGGGGGGAGATTAGGGTGTGTGGAGGCTAACTTAGCGGTCATTACCTACACATCCTGTAGATAAAGTCTCCGACATTGACGAAAGAAATGTAGGTGAATTCCCCGCTTTATCTCTGCTGCTCTGACATATTTCCTTGATAACTTTGGGGATTTGACTCCCTACGCTCATGCACTACTCACCCATTTGGATGAAACCGAGAGCGCATTTTCATTAAATAAAAGGCTTTCTCGGAAACACCTGAACCTTCCAGCAGCTGCTGAACCTCACGCCGCTACCGTGTGGATGGTTGTGTACGTGCCAGTCGGGATCCAACTCAAAGTGTTTGACTGAGCTGCAACACTCACACTAGCAGAAATCCCACAGGGAGACTTTAATTAAAGGAAACAAACACCCATTATGTGTCAAAATCCCCCCCGAACAAGATGAATCGGAGCATGAAAGGCCTGGCTTCCCTCACACACAAAAAGCCACATCAAACCTGTCTGCAACCAGCCCAGTGGTCTCAGAATTAATGCCTGTGCAAACACAACAACCAAAAATAAGGAGGATCAGCACTTTAACCAAACGCTTGCAGCAAAGTGGAAAATCCTCTGAAAACAGAGAGGCGGACAAGCCGTGAATCAGCCCGAAGGCGCCGGCTGACCCCAACGACGCGTTTGGGAGAGTTTTTTCAGATCCAGACGCACATGCTTGTTCAGGAATCTGTTAATAATGGGGCTTAAGGCTGCTGCATGAGAACAGGCGGCAGTCGTATGTGGGAACGGTGAAACGAAGGGACCAGATGCACAGAGCAATGACAAGTTTCCCCTGATTCAAACCCGGCCTGTGTTCAACTGATCGTGCTGGAATAATTGCCTTTGCCTGTTGATCAGCAGAAGCAGCGGGGAGTCCGTGCATGTGTTTAAACCGGCTTGTGGATCTGCAACAACCATCCTGCATCTGCATCTGGTCTGGTCGTGGCGGGCAGCTGCGGCTGATAATGAAACACATTTGTAGACGCCAAAACACGACCCAGGTGCGTCTCCGATGATGAATGCATGTAGAACCGCAGCCTGGCTGCTGAGCACGCAACACATCCACGGGTATTATTGACTAAAACGCCCAGTCGGGACGAGGACATCTTGGAGCAGAAGCCCTTCTTACCCGAGAGCATGACCGATGCCTCCGGAGGTTTCCATGGTCCTCTGACGCAAAAGCGAGACGAGAAAAATCATTTCCGTGTGACAGCAGAGGACGAGATCCTCCCTGGGAGAAAATATCAGCCAATTAAGCCTTCCGAGATCTGCGATCGGCGGAGAGAGGCGCCTGTTTCATGGTGGCTTCGCGTCCCGACTCTGGTCTCAGCAGCAGCAGTGTCACGGCGCTGCGCATCCCTGAAGATCTCCCGGAGAAGAAAGCTTTCCCGTCTCCACCGGATGAAAACCCCCACAGCCAGGAGCCTCCACACGGTCACAGCAGCGAGGCCCCTCCCAGATGTTACCATGCGTGGCTCCCAACGCACAATAAAGTGCGCCAGTAGAACCAATTAGGCTGCGTGCAGGCGCGCGTCCGCCTGCGTTCCTAAGGACGAATGAAGGCAACTGAGATTTGGCTTGTTTTAAAAGCCATTTATATGGTGCCAATAAACGTTTGCCGATTCCTTAGCACACGTGCCAGCATTTACACGGCTTTATTGTTCTTCTTTTTCAAATATAGAAGCCTTTTTTTTTGCCTTTGCAGGTCTCAGACATCTGAAGACTGTAATTTTACTCCCGTTTCTCTGACAGGTTTCATGCGGATCAGATGTGGATTCTTTTTCAAGTCCGGCCAACCACTCTTCTCAGGTCGGTGTTTGGACTTCGGCTCCAGAAAAATCCACCTTTAAATCATTTCTGTGCAGATTTCTCTGTGTTTCAGCCTCTTCCAGTCTTGCTGGAGGCTTCCTTCTCAGAGTGAATCCTGTTTATCTTCTTTAATTTTCTCTCCTCATATACAAGGACCTTATCACAGCTGACCTTGGAGTCTCCTACAAGATGTTGATTTAATTTCCTTTCATCGCGCTCTCGTAAAGTCTAAACTGAACTGGACACTTGTCACTCTACGTTGAGGACATCCCACCCTGGCTGATTCTCCTGGTCTTATTGAATTTAGCAGAACTCCAGAGAACCAATTTGGTTGGAGTGCAGATTTACGCCACTCTTTAGTTTCCACATGATGGACGGACGTTTGCTTTTAACTTCTGTAAAACGTGAAGACAAAGATTCCAACAAAAACATCAGTGAAGGGATGAGCATGTTTCATTGAGGGGCCTTTCTGTGACAAAAAAGAAGCGTAACAGGAAGAAAATAAGGGAGAAACATGCTGAAGACACCATCTTTGACCTCCTCTTCACACTAACTCACATTAGAAGTGAAAATCCTGCTAATGGGTCCCGACCAGTAAACAATAGAGGGATCAGGATTCCAGAACAACAGTGGAGGGTTGGGTTTTTTCCCTGAAAGCAGCTGAAGTTGAAAGGAGCTTCATCGGCTTTATTTCCTTTGCTGCAGCAGTTCCCTCCTGCAGGCGTCTGAAGCTGCAACTGTTGAAGCACCAGCTGTTGTCTGAACAGCCTCCAAACTCCTCCGCGGAGCCACATGGATCATCCCGACCGACCTTTCAGCTTCATGCTTTATTCAGCGTCGGCGTTTCTCCCTCCGACACTGAATTGAAATTCCAGTGTGATTTACGTACACCAGCCCGGGCCTGTTGGGAGACTTTAGCATGTTTAAATGTTTTATCACCTACAATCCATCTGAAACAGTCTTGTTTATTACACTCCTTTTTTTTAATAATGTAACTCCACAATGGTAAACATTATAAACATTTGTGCATCCGTATTTTCTGCAATACTTTCTGAGGAAATATATTGATTGAATGTTGTTCCTTTTGCTAAAAAAAGCAAAAAAAAAACTTAAATTAAATATACTGCACATGACACGTGTAACAGATCTGCACTGTGGTCAAATATTGGTGGTTACGAAAGGACCGAGAGCCAATTTCACTTGTGTTTTTGGTCAGAGAGAAGATGAATCTGGGGATAAGCAGCCGTTCTAACCTGGAATAATGACTGGAGGGTCTTCAACCCCCCCCCCCCTCCATGGCCACACGGAGGGCTGATGGGATCTGAGCTGTAAAACGCCAGCAGAGCTTCCAAAGACCCGAGGAGGAACTCTGTCACGGCTCCTGGAATGCCTATGTGGATTCCCTCTAGCTTAGTCCAGAGGTAAATGTGTAAATCCAGAAATGAGGGGGGGGTCAAAAATGGGAAAACACCACAACAGAACCTTAAAATCCTCGCAGCGCTTGACAATTACTACAGACGCCTTCTTTCTTTTTAACTAAGAAGTGGCAGGTGGACGCTCGCTCCAATATGAGGGGGTCTTTGTAATAAAAATTCTGTTTAGGGGGAAGTCCGTGACACACGACATACTTCTCCAGGGCTAAAAGCAGATTGACGACTTCGCCGGCCGAGGTCAGGCGTCCCGGGTGCTGGTCGTAGAGCGGGTGGGTGGGGAGCAGCGGCTGCTTCTGGACCGTGATCTTATAGTAGAAGCCCGGGTCGATGATCACTATAGTGTCAGTCATGGTGGAGCGTTTGGAGCACTGGATGAGCTGCAGCTGTGGGCCTTGCACCATTATGGCGTACCAAAGGATTGGCAGCACGGTGGTGCGTAGAGACTGGAGCAGCTTCATGAGCTGGCTCTCTGCGTCCGCGGCGCTCCCGGCTGGGACGTCCGCCAAACTGAAGGTTTCCGTTATCTGTGCAAAACAAAACCCGGGATGAAAAGAGATGCTGAGAAAAACGAGAGTCGTCTATGAGGCTTTTCCTGTTCTGCAATATTGAGGTTAGCAAACCAGACTGTCACAACATTAGGTTCCAACCAGGGTGATAAACGGCCGCTTGCTTTCCTTAAAAGTGCAGTTCTCATCCTGGTTTACACATCTGCCGTCTTAACAAGCAGTTTATTTCAGATTTGTCACTGAAATATGTGGGAAATTAAACTTAGAGGGTGTTTGTGTCTGATGAAATGTCAGACTAAAGGAACATACTTTGGGGAATTCCTCCTTTTCATCTTCATCAGGATGCTTGGGACTGTCTCTGACCGGGTGGGATTTTTCTGCATCCCATCTGCTGAGGTGCTCCTGGAATTATATCATTTTAAAGCTTAAACTCCAACTTCTATTATATAATCCAACGCACAAGAACTGCTGAGCAACAGAACTTTACAGTCCATCCACGGGGAATGGGGAAGGTTTTCTGAGATCCTGACTAACAGAAACATACCAGCTCGGAGTCGAGGTGGTTGACTTTAACGTCCTTCTCGGGTAATCCGTTCTTCTGCCCAGAATCCAAATCATTCACAAGCTGGAAGAGTAAAATCAAGCTGTCATTTCACCAAGAGACCTTAAATGACAACACAAACGCGTTCACAGTCTGTTCTGACCTCTTTGGACGCCTGTTTGCTTCTCACATCGGTTTCAGTGGGGGGTCCAGCCGGTTCCGTGCTCCAACTTATCTAAGAATCAAGCACCAACACATGGAGCAAATGCTAAATATTCCTGGACATTCCAGCAGGCCAGGAGAACGTGGCAGGAACCCACCACTTTAGAGTTGCTGTTGTCATCTTCATTGTCAGTCAGGTCCAGACCAGAAGCCGCCCCTTTATTTTTCTTGAATGTTGACTTGCGGCTGTACGTGTAGTGAGGCCTCGGCCTGCCCGGCGGCGCCGCGCCGTCCTGCTCGCAGTCATCTTGTCCCATCTGGAAAGGCAACAAGTGTCTCTGCCAGATAATAAGCACAGGAACATTTAAAATCCATCTCTCTCATATAATTACTGCATGAAATAAACTAGTGACTTCATGGAAATGAGTAGGGTTCTACCATTGCCTGTCTCTGACACTGACGTAATCGGCACTTCTGTCGCTTCTTATTGCTACCACCGAATTTGGGTTTGTCTATGCAGAAATCACATGTGCCACAGTCTTTCCTGCATAGACAGGCTTTACATTCTCCACAGGATCGCCGCTTTCGCTTCTTATGCCACTAAAAACAAGAACAGATCCTAAATCATTTGATTTGATTTTATAGTAGAACTTCAAATTCTGACAGGTCAAAAAAAACAATGGATGAGATTCCGTTAGCTATGTAGGAAGAGGCCACAGCGGCCGTGACCCAGGAGGGGCGCGGCGCCGTCGCCGAGTCCGTATCGGTGGCTGGAGGAAAACTCACGTCCTCGTCGTCGTCCGTCGACACGTCGTCTTCGTCGTCCATGTCCAGGCTGAGCGAGAGGTTCTCCGTGTCGCTGCTTTTAAAACTCGGGTACTGGAGGAGGAGACATCGGCGGTGAGAGGGGGGAAGGAAGGGCTGCAGCGGCTGGAGGTGGACATCAGAACGTACCTGCGGGTCTGTGACTTCAGCCTGTAAAACAAAGTGCTTGTTAGAGTTTGAAGGTCTTATAAGTCAAAGCTGCTGCGGAGTGAGCGACACTGAGAATCCAGCGCACGTTTCTCATGAAACAGCCCGGTTTTAATCACCTTTAACCTCACGCCATCAGTAATTGGGTCGGGACTGTCGTAACTCATCTGCTGGAGGAAACTTCCGCTCCCAGAACCCTGTTGGATCAATTAAAAGAGTCTTCAGCTGCCTGAGGAGCGTCCGGACGTGGCGATCGGGTGTCCGTCCGCCTACCTTGCGAACGGGACAGATGCATTTGCGTTTTCGACACAGACGTCTCCGGGACTCGGGGCTCTGCGTCCCGTGTTTGCAGTTGGCGCACTGCCCGCAGTTCACCGTGTTGTGGCAGCCGACGCACTGACCACACGGGATCCACTGGGAGGGAGGAGAGAGGTGAGAGTCAACGACACCGTTCGTGCACGCGTCTGCACGCTCATCCAGCCTTAAAGGCACAGTAGCTGCATCATTTAGGAACGTTCCGGGAGGTGAAGCGTGACTAATGGGCTCCTTGAGTTCCATGAAGACGTTTGGCCCCCACCCAAGAGGCTTCATCAGTTCCAGTTGACTGTTGGGAGAATGTTCCAGACCGCCACCCTGTTCCTGGCTCCTGAAGAGGAGAAGAACCTGGAACTCCCCAACAGTCAGCTGGAGCTGAAGCCTCTTGGGTGAGAACCACCAGGACCTGGATGACTGAGAAGCTTCAGACATGATCCAAGGATGGTTTCAATGGTAACTGAGAAGGACCCAGCTGATCTTCATCACTGTTTACAGAGGTGGAGGGTGAGTTTCTGTGGTAGGATCTGGAACCTTAATCCCTGAGCTGGTCTTCAGTTCTCCTCTCGGGTGTGTAGGTCAGACAGTGACAGCTGCATCGTGCAGTCAGACGTCATATTACGGACAACTGGAGAACATCTCAGGGGGTTCTGACAACACGTCAGGGTTCCTGAGCCCACCACAGCTGGACCCCGCCTGCTTCGGGTCAACGGTGTCGTGGGAACGTTCTGAACCCGAGCCGATTGTGGTTGAGGGTGCGAAAATAAAGCAAAAAACGGGGAAGGCGTTACCTTTCTGAAGCGAATCATGGGATGCTCTTTATGCTTAGATGCTGCTGGAAGAGGAAATAGCACAGCTGTCACAGGTGGCCGTCACTCTGCCCGGCCTTTCATTCACGGATTCTCAGAGAACAACGCAAAGGCAGAGCGCCACATACCCCAGCACATCGGGCAGCAGGGCCGCTTCCTCTGCTTGTCGTACCAGGTTCCTGTGAAGGACACGCCACATTTGGCACAGACCCTGCAGACAAACACACGGCTCAAATCCTCCCTTAATCACCCCGAGGGCGTCGCCGATAAGGTCTGAAGCGTAATAACAATAGACTCACAGGGTTTTGTCCTCTGACCCAATTTCTCCATTAATTGAGGGTACAGGCATCCGTCTGGACGATTGCGAGAAAAGAGGAAGTTTAATTTTATCTTCTGCGGGTGGATAGCGGTGGCTGGAGTCCTGGTTGCAGTGGTTTTTGGCTCCCAGGCTGGGAGTGAGTGTGTGGAGGGAGTCGGGGGTGTCGGCGCCTTCGTCTCGCTCCATCCAGCTGGACTCTGAGGAGGAACGCTCCCGCGCTTTCCTCTGATGGGAAGATGAAGAAAAGTGTGAGATTACAGTGTGTTTGCCCCTTTTTCTGCATTCAGGGGGGCGACATGAAAGGAAAAAGGGGTTGCTGTTGCGCAACATCGGACGCTAAAGCGACGGAATGATAAATCAAAATCACGTCTGAATAAGTCTGCACGTCAAAGACAAACGGTCTAATAATCATGACGTTAACGATACCTTTCTGGTTCGGCTTCTTATGGGTGGTATTTTGCCGTCCCAGAACTGCCCCGTCTTGTAATCAAACGTCGTCAGGTCAAGGATTCCATTCAGAACTGACACCAGCTCCACTCTGCTTCTAAAACGGTCACCGTGGGGACTGAAAAAGACAAACACACACACACAGAGTCCATCAGTGCTCAGGTGCTTCCCAGCATCCCTCCTGAACTGGCCCGTCCCACAGGATATACAGAACAAGGTGCTTCCTGCCCACACGGACGCGTATTTACCCCATGTAATACACGTCTTTCTGCCCCATGCTGCAGCCCGAGCGCCGGACAACTTCCTTCCGTTTCCAGCCCTCTCCAAGCACGGGCCACTCGACCCATCCTTCGTCCGGATGTGAGCGTCGACGGCGGGGAACGCGGCTGAATTCAAATGAGAAAAAGGGGGGAAAAATCTCATGAGATCTCGTCAATACCGAAATCACAGCGGAAAAGCAGAGCTGCTTATTATTGGATAAGAGAATTTCAGCCTCGAGACGGACAAAGACTAAAACAATCACACGACCCCGACATCTCCGCCTTGCATCATCTTACGCGGCTGTAGTGTGAACCTACTGAAAGACCTTCTTGTAGGCCTTCTCGCTGCCGTACACGCTCTCGCTCCGTTCACTTTCTCCTGCAACACTTTCCTCTTCTGGATCCTTCTTGCCAATGCCGTCAAACTCCTCGTCCTCCTCCACAGGCTCGAACCAATCAACGGGGGCCTCGTCGAACGCGGCCTTTGAGTCCTCCATTTCCTCTCCCAGAATTTCCCGGACCGCGACTGAATTGGGGCGTTCTGTTTTAGGTTGTGAGGGTTCCATTGGATCCTGAGCTGCTTCCTCTGAAGTGGATCCATCCTCAGTGTTGTCCTCATCTGTGATTTCTCCCAAATTTTCCTCAGGTTCCTTGGAAGGAACAGGACTCTCAGGTTCTTGGCTCATTGATGCACAAACGGACCAAGGTGTTTTTTCTGGAAACAAGCCACAGATGCTCTAAATGGCACCTCGCATCCCATTTAAAAGGGTCATCAGATGCATCACGGACTTCTGCTCCGGCCCGAAGGCTGATGAACTGCAATTACCAGTTCCCTTAAATACAAAGAGGATGAAATAAAACATGTCCAAAACTAACAACACAACTTACTGTTTAGTGGTCGAAACCGTTAGCATTAGCGGCCCATATGTGCGTGCCTATGTCGTGCACACATCCCAGCGTGTTAACACATGCAACCTTAAATCACCTTTACCGTGTTTGGTTTTACTGATCTTAACGGTAAGTTTAAGGAAGAGGACAGCATGTGCATAAGTATCGTGTTAGCAACACTAGCAAACTCAACAGCTGGAAGCGGTTCTGGTTCTGAAGCTCATTTTTACACTTTTCGGATCTAGGACCTCAGAACAAACATAAGCAGCGTGGTGTCACGCTAGGCAACACTTACCGGTACTTTAGACAAGCAGAAATGACATTATAAATATTGATTCTGCAGAGGGTGGAAACCATAGCCTCGGTTAGCCTTCCACCATGGATGCTACATCAATATTCCATCACTCTTTCTGTATATCATTGCCGCTGTAAAAATGTTTGTCTATTCATTCACGTGGGAAACAGAAACAGCGACAGAATGATTTTTCTTTCTTGGCTTTGGCCTGTTACTAATAAGAGAAGCTACTTGACTCTTTGGAAGACAGCAAACGGAGCTAGCTAACAACAGGCGCTAACGGAAGCAGTGGTTGGACAAAGGAAGGCTAAACACAAAATGCATGAAAATAAACTCTGACCCCGCCTATAGGTTGGGCTGCCAACATGTGCGTTCACCAGGGTGGCTCAAAATACGGCCGTTTTTAGGTATAAAGCAGTCATTAAAGCCAATAACTGTGTCTTAACGATTTTAATAGTCGCGGGTGTTCAGCGCTGCAGCGGCTCGCAGGGAATCAAGGTTTTTATTTTTCCTTTCTGGTTCATTTAATATTTGCACAGGCTCCTAATTTTGCGTTGCTGAGCAGCTTGACGGCAGTTTTCACACCAAACCTGAGTTCTTGCAATTGTGTCTTCAGTCCTGAGGGGGAAAATCTGAAGGAAAACTGCACATATAGTCAAATCTTATACTACAATCACTGCCAACTTTTCTTGCTTGTTATACAAGTCCTCCCAGTATTCCTGGCCATTGCTATACTGGTTAAATCCTGAACCGGCTCTCAAAAGACCCAAATGTCAATTTCAGGCTCATGGCACAATCGTAGTGTATTGGAAATGAATAAGCTGCCCTAGGGCCGCTAAAATGGCTTCAGCTGAGCATAAAATATATAATAAAACACTTTTGCAGAATAAAAATAAATACACCATTATAAAAATACATACTTAAAGAAAAAAAAACAATTTTAGCAAATTTGTGGTCGCCAAAAGGGAAGAACGGTGGTGTTGCAATTCGCATCGCCGCCGCTAGATGTCAGGATTCTACCTGAGCAGCGTCACCTTTCAGGTAAGATGAATTCTGTCGGCTGTTGCCCCGTTTAACCGTATAGAAAAGCCTAAATTATGATAAAGTAGCAGATGCATCACTGAAATACACTTTTTCTGCGCAAATATAGGTTTTATTCAGGGTCACCATATCAAAAACAGCAGTATTTCATAAGCAATAGTTCTACCAGATCGATAAAATTATCTCAATTTACATCTTAAAGTTAATTACACAAAGCTCTCAACATATATGCTTGGGTAACAATTCCGTTTATGTGTCTGTGGTCGTTATTCTAGACACCTGAAGATGAAACATTGTACCGCACACTAGTGCAAACTGGGCCTGTTATCTCTCTTTGTTGCCGCGGAGATCAGTGGTCAGCGGGTCGTGCTGGATGGTCTGATGCAACATCAGGGCAAGCAGACCCGCTCTGTTGGTCATGGCCGTTCTGACGTTACGCTCCTGCTCGAAAAGCTCGTCCAGCTTGTACCACTGTGGACCAAAAACAGGATCGGTCGCCATGACACCCCCATGACTCTTCCCGGAACATGGACAGTTGTCCGCCTACGTGTCCTTACCACTCGGACCCGCTCCAAGTCCACTTCTGCCCTCCGGAGCTTCTCCCAGTTGTAATGCTTGTTGCATTTCCTCTTGGACACCCGGCAGAAATCTCCCGTCAGCTCAAAGACGTTCTTCACCAGGGGACACCCGCAGACCTCATCCACGGAGACCTGGACAGGTCACAGGAGACGCAGCGTAGAGTCCCTCTCTCCTCACTCAGAACTGATATATTGTAGCCTCCGTACGTACTGTTACGTCAAGGTTCATGACAAGCACAAAATAAAGAGTGTAGAGCTGAACTTTTTCTGACCTTTGGGTCTCTGGAATGTTCTGGACACAAAACCTGAAGCCTCTTGCAGTAGGTTTTGCTTTGGGGGTTGTAAACGTCGCAGAAGAGCCTGGTCGCTCTGCGGGGGGGAAGCAATTTAAAGGAGATTAAGCTTCATTTAGATGCTAAATGTACCCACCCGTAGATCAGAGGATTTCTTCTTCTCACCCTTCTATCCGTGTGGGATACATGGAGCCAAACGAGGTCTGGCTCTCATACTGTCGAGACACGCGAGGAGACGTTAAACGACGTTAGGAGACGCTAAACGTGCGTTTGTGTCGCCCTGCGTGCTTTCAGCTCACCTTCGCGTAGCATCGCTCCATGTGCCGCAGCGCCACCTTTGGGTTGACGGGGTGGCTGCAAGACACGCAGAAAATCTGCAGGTCCGTGTCGTCGCTGTCGCCTTCGTTCACCTGCGGGGAAATGGAGGAGGCGTCAGCATTCCCGGCTTCCGCGGTTCTCGCGGAGAACCGGCACGAAAACGGTTGGGAGCGAGCGTTCACCTCCTCGTCCTGCTGCACGTGCTGCTGCTTGGCCTTGGCGATGATGCCCTCCAGCTCGTGGAAGCGTCGCTCCATCTCGGTGAGGCGCAGCCGGGCGTTCTGCTGCTCCCGCCGGATGCGTTCCAGCTGCTTCTTGCCGTGCTCCTCGGCGATGCAGGGACTCTGCTGCCACTGCTGGATACGCTGAGGAAGGATCTCGTAGATGCGACTGGAAAGCACAAAAAAAGGTTGAGAACAGACGTTCTGGCGCCAACTCTTGAGTTAGGAAAAGGTGAAAATAGGCGCTCGTACTTAGCAGCTAATTTCATGCCACAGTCCTCAGAGCAGTATTTGGAGTTCGGCCTTGAAGCCGCCATACAGCCGGGCCCCAGACACTGACGATGCCCCGTGGTGTCCCGCAGCTCACCTTTCTCTCCATATCGGGTTCTCTCTTTGTGCTTCTGTTTCTGTTTGTGCCGACGTGACTCCTTCTGTGCGTTTTAAAAAGGAGCAGCGTCCACTCACCAGTCGTTGCGCAACAATGATAATAAACGAGGACGCGGCGCTTACTTTCTTATCGAACTTCTTTTCCCGCCTCTTGACGTGCTTCACCTTCACGGCTTTCTTACGCAAGACTGGACTCAAGTACAGATCATCGTCTTCATCACTTAGATACGTCTGTGTGACAATAACAGGAAATATTGAGCCAAAGATGGCGAACCCGAATGATTGGGGCTGGATGAGTGTTAGGAGAGTGCGCGTCTGTACCGTGCGCAGCAGTTTGGTGTCGAGTCCTGCTGCCTTGTACTGCTGGTAGAGTTCGAGCTCACTGTCGTAGTCGTCAGAGTAGCGTCTGCGTCTGTGGTAGGAGCCGTCCCTTCTTTCACGAGAAGACCTTTCTTCTTCCTTCACTCGCAACATTTTCTACACAGAGAGGCTGAATGTTTGGTAACGTCGAGAACTGGCGGCTTCAAACGCGCGTCAAGGCCAAAGTGCTCTCACCCTGGCTCGGACCACGCACTGCCGAAACCGGCACTTCTGTCTGATTTTGTTGGGGCCTCCAAACTTCTTCATGTCTTTGCAGAAGTCGCACTGGGTGCAGTCCTCCGTCCTTCTGCAGGGCTCACACTCGCCACACATTCTCACTGACCTTTTCACCTGGGAGCCCTCAAACCATGAGTCCACTTTAGTGCTTTAAATTCCAGAAACACAAACAATGCTTCAAAACAGATTTCCAGCTTACTTTCGATCCACGTCGCCTTTCACTCCTGTATTCTGGAGTGCTCGGAGTGCTGTACTGTCTCTCTGGCTCCGAGTCCTTCTCCCTGGTTTTCTTCGATCTATACTTTATTTCCAGGGAGGGGTATTTATCTGATAGCAGACGGAATAAAATTGCAATGTCTTATTTGTAAAGATGGTCATAGATGGTTAGAGATAAGCCATTCTGAAATGTTATGGTTTATTTTTGCCCATCACCTCTGCATCTCATGCAATACCATTCCCGAATGGCCTTTGCCATCTTCTCTGTAATGTTAATGCAATGGCCATGGAACCACTCATTGCAATTATCACAGCCACTGTCAGAAGGAAAGAGGACAAATCAATGACCACTCATGTGACCATATTATGACGACATAACAATCAGCGTAGGGATTTGTCACCATCCCCAGCGTTGACTTACATCATGAAGCAGTTGATGTCTGGCTTCCTGCAGATACAGTACAGCGGCGCATTCTCCCCCTCCATACTGCTGGTCTCGGGCCCCGGTGCGGGCTCAATGTCAGACAAATCACTATCCTAAAAGGACCAGAAAGAAACCACACACTATGCTGAGCAGTATACCATAAAGGCGCTGTGGGACACATGTATAATGGATTTAATGATCATTTGAGCTAGTTTTTTTTTGTTTTGTGGTATTTTGCATCTATGCACCAAAAAGGATTTAAAAAGGAGGAAGTCAGTGCGAGATTCTGATTTAGAAAGGCTTGGTCAAACAGCAAAATTTTTAGAGATTAAGATTAAAGATTAAGATTAAAACATTTTATTAAGAAGTTGGAGGACATAAAACACTGGACAGACTGAATTTTAGACATAAAACCTTAGCTTAATTACTTTCATCACAAGTTTTGTCCCTTGAGATGTATTTTTTTTACTTAAACTATGGTGGGAAACAGAAAAAATAACGACAACATCCCAAATAAAATGCACATTAAGTTAGTTTGCAGATTTATAAAGTTTACGGTGCTAAGTGTTGGAAGCTTAGCTTAGCTAGCATAGTCAGCTACCATGAGCTAAATTACCATCCACGTTTATTCTTAACTAAATTAGTTTGGAGTTTCATAAAGTATCCACAAGCTATTAAAACTGTCGTAACGAATTCAGCGTCATATCAAACACACTAAATAAAAAAATTGTACAACAATATAAATGCTAAATTAATCGCAACTCTTGTCGGTGGAGGGTTACGGCGAAGTTACGGATGTGCACTTGGTCAATTACAGAGACTTAAATGTTCCCTGTTGTAAGTCCCAGTAAAACCTAGAAAACGTTTTTACCTACCATTATTTCCACGCTGTATATGTTTGGAAATATACTGATATGCAAACAAGTATCTTGCTGTGCTCAAAAGCTAAAGCTAACGCAGAATCTGTGTAAACACAGTGGTATTTTTCGCTGAAGATCGTCTAAATTCGTTCTTTTTCGGAAAAGCGGGGGCGCTGATTGGTCGCCGTTCTTCTTCGTTTGTTAAAGAACAATATCCACGAATTGTATGTCGACATCTATCGGAACACATACGTACTGCGCTTATTACTATGATTTTCTTTTCATTCTATGTATATTTTTGTTCGTCTATTTGCAAAATACTGTAGTTTTATGCATGATGCACCTTTTTGTGTTATTGTCCTGGGTGCGTGCGTGCGCGTGTGTGTGTGTGTGTGTGTGACAGAGAGAGAGAGAGCGAGAGAGGGAGAGGGAGATAATATACTGTATGCTCTTATTGCTCTGCTGCTGCTGACAGCACTCAGGACCCTGGGGGATCAACATTTTTTTTGGAAAGTGAGTATATTATTTATATTTTAAAGCTCTTGTCAGCCAGGCAGAAGGGAAAAAAGACAGTAAGACTATGATCGAAAAGACAACTTATTATACAATACAATGTTTTAAGGAGATACTCCATTGTGGTTATTTAATCATACTGCTCTAATTTTCCTTTCTTTAACCCCAATAGTAAAAGACAACCTTAATATAATGATGTGAACCACAAACTATAAATTGAACTTACTGAATTATTCATATTCTAACCATGGTCTTACATTTCTATCACTTCTCTATGCGGTTATGCTGCCTTTCATTCCCATCGTAAAACGGTGATTAATAATAAATAACTTCACTACAATTTCCTATTGTCTACTCACCAGTAATGCTATCAAACCTCAGCTGCACTTTTGGACTCTTGAGTCTCTGTGGTTTAGATTGAATTTTAATTGCAGTTATTCAGTAAAATACATGTGTTTTTTTAATATATGGATGATGTTGCATTATAAAACCCTGGTAATTAAAGTAGTTGAGAGCACACTGTTGGGAAAATGTTCCATCTTCCTCACTATGTCATACAAGGACAGCTGGGATTTAAGAGACAGTCACCATGGATACCGTACCAAATTCTGAAGATGAATTTAGCTCTCTCACCATAGCTTCCAACGTGTCTTTCACACTCGACGATCCCGTCATGGCACATCCTACAGGTATTTAGATGTAAATAATGAAATCTTGTTTTTTTTTTTAAAATTAGGTGGTTCTAAAACAAGTTGATTTATTTGTGATAGGAACGGGAATTGCTGTTGAAATGAACGAAACCTGTGGTACGACGAGGGCAGCGTCGGTCTGTAGTTTAGCGTCTGTTGTACCAGATAAGACGGCCCCTCGGCCAGGTGCCCAGCCGCCATCGCCCACCGAGGTCCCATCCGGGGAAGAGAGTCCGTCGCTCACGTCGGTCAGCAGAAAGGCCGAGAGCCTTAAGTCGACCACTGCCGACACCGAGCCAGACAGCGAAGGTAGGAACATTTAAATGTTGTGTACGGTCTCACCGTCCCTGTTTAACACTGAACAGGAGTTTCACGTTTTCTTTCCGAGAACTTTGCGCTGCGATTCTGCTGGCCTGCCTCTTCTGCCAACCTCTGGACTGCTTACTGGCCACGGTCCGAGGGTGCAACAGCTGGATCTGCTCTCTTTGCACCTCGGCGTGCGGCTGCAAGTCCAGCAGCCTGCAGCCTCTCGTGGGGGTCGGCCACCAGTGTGACCCGTGCGGGTGTGTGGGCCCTCACTGCTGCTCCGTCTGTGACATCTGCAGGCAGACCACAGAGTGCCTGGACTTCGGCATGGAAATTTCCCAAATGCTTTACCACTAATGAGCAGAACGTCACCCCAACACAGGGACTTTAGGGAAACTTTTATTTGTTCAAATCTTGTGAAAAAGCCAACTTGTATGGACAAGACACAAATATGAGCTCATGGTTAACAGTCAGTATTAGCACTTGAGTATATGACAGGAAATAAATAGCTTTGAACACAGGTGGAAGGACAGCGATATTGTGAGACCAGAAACGATGCAGTCAGTAGCGACGAGTTAAGCTAAAAAAACAAAAATGGAGTGGTCATTATAAAAGTGTTGAAACAAGCTTAAAGATTAAAGTTCCCTTACTTATTGTCATGTTTAAACAGATCACAGAATTCAATGACTTGGAGCACTGCACTGGGGAGCAAAGAAACACTCAAGGCGTCAGTGTTTAAACGTCACTAATGCCGAAGGTTTTCCTTAATGTACATATGATCAGCTGAAGACGCTTTCTAATTGCTGTGATTTTGTACAGAATAAACATCGTAAGGTCAAGCAGGTTATTCCTTAAAAGTGAGGCAAATGGTTATGTTGATGAGGTCATTAAAAATTGATGTTTGAATGAGCACGGATGCACTGTAATGCCCGGAAGACCATCAGATTAATGAGCAAATCGCTGGCAACACATACATCAATTAGGAGAAGTTGCTTATCAAACTATTATTGGGACACTGGAAAACGCTGTGAACTACAGTACTGAATGGATAAAATTGCTCTGCTTTTCTTGTGCCGTCTTGCATCGTTTTCACTCAACACGTGAATCTCAAAAATAAAATGCTGATTTTTATTTTGCAGCTGTGCTGGAAGAAGTCTTGCTTTGGCTAACTAGCTGCAGCAGCCGGTGATTTCCTGCTGCTCTCAAGGTTTATTCCAAACGTCATGCAACCTGGGTGTAAACTGTCCATTACCTGTGATGCACTTTTTAAAAAGAAGACATAAACTCTCTTAAGATGCATAGAAGTCACAAAATAAGGTGCGATAAAATTGCTCAAAATAAAATATCCTTATTTACAAAATGTAGAAAATATTCCACATTGTGCCAATTGATTTTAACAAAGATCCCTTTTGTAGCTGCTGGTGAAATAACTCAACCATCGATGAGCCCGCCACTGCTAATAATAAACCCTGATTTGACTCAGTTAAAATATATTTCTATAATTTCATTATAATTACATTATAATTTACTTTGTGTTTTAATCTCTTAATCAGTTTATAAAGCCAACCAGAAAAAAAACTCACAGCTTTCTTCCCTAACAACAACTACATAAAGCTAAAATTATGTCCCTCCTCAATCTCAAAGACTTAAAAATAGTGTAATATTTTTGTTTCTTGGCAGTTTAGACTATTAATGTAATATTCAATATTGCATTTTTGATAGGATTGCATGTATAAACCTGAATATGAACACCTGACCAGCGGCATACACAATTATTTAGGGCCGTGCGGCAAACTAATCAACGTCCACGTTAGTCTGGAATATAAGTCGGTACCTACAGTGTAAACTATAAATAGACTCTTAGACATTATTTGAGGATCGGCCACACTACCTGACGTTTCCTGTCCCTACGGAGACTTTCTGACCACCACTTTCTGACCGCCATCACAAGTCCTCGTCCATTTCAAAGCTGCTGCGGCTGCTGGTTTTAGAGGCACCCGGTGACAGAGGAGAAAACAGGGGCTCGCCTGTCCTATCTGGGGACAGGGCACACCCATCGTCCATGAGAATGTCTCCCAAGCCAACGTCGGGGTAGAGCGCTGACGCCGAGCCGTCGTCTAGTTCGGCGAAGCTCAGGCTGCCCAGATCCAGGGGGCTGCTGATGGTACCGCGGGCCGGGGAGTTGGAAGATGGCGGGGACAGGAACGAGGCTGGCAGAGACTCCCCGATGGCTGCTGCACCAATAGCGAGGAGGTTCTGGGAGGAGGTTCCATCTGCGCTGTGAGTCAGAGACTGGCGGCCCTGAGGAACCTGCTGCTGATGCTGCTGCTGCTGCTGCTGCTGCAGGAGGGTCGGATCAGAGGCGAGAGGCGAGGAGATGCTGCTAGCTGAGGGGAGGCCGTGGAGTCGGGCCTGCATTTCTAGCTCCTGAAAACAACAGCCACAGATTCAACACAGAGGAAATAAAACTGCAGAAGACTGTAGTTCCGAGAATATAATGTGGTTCAAACTGACCTGGATGCGTAGCAGGAGAGCGTGGTTTGCCTGCTCAAGCTTTTTCTGACGCATCTCGATGTCCTTGGCTCTGTGCTGCTCCTTTTGTAACTTCCTAATGTAGTCAACTGACGCCTTCAGAATGGTGCCTTTGTTCCAACGCATCTCACTGTCAGCATTGCGAAAAAGGAAATGACAAGGGCGAAGCGAGCGATTTTCTGTTGCTGCCATGAAATCGCACTTTCCACACTCACGGTTCTGATTTGTAACAGAATTCAGCAAAGAACAAAGACTTTTATTTGCATCTGTCAGACTTACGGATCAGTGGATTTGGGTATCATGGTACCCAGCTCCTTTATACGGTCATTAATGTTGAATCTTCTTCTCCTCTCAACTGCAGACAAGCATGAACGACAGGCGGAAAAAACACTCCTAAGTTTTTCAGGTCTGGTATTTGAAGGCAAAGAAATCCATCAATCAAAAGGGGCAGATCTGCACGGACTTACTGAGGTTATGGTTGTCTTTCTTCTGCCTTTCTTTCAGTAAAGCTTTCGCATCTGTTTCTGAAAAACAAAACAAAAAACCCATTAATTGTAGTAATTACCATTAACTCCCTGATCATAACAAGCATCAACGTTACTATACCTGTAATTTCCCTTTTAATCTTTGGCAGATCAGCAGGACAGGAGTTACTGGCAGTCAGAGTGGGTGCTGCCATCCCAGGGCTGTGGTAAACATCCAGCAGATTTCCCGGGAGCTGCAGGGATGCAACATGCTTTGAGTGATATTTTCAAAATGGTAAATAAATATGACTCTTGTTTGATTATTAAGAGTAGCACATCACATATTCGTGTTTCTACATATTGCTGGTGCACAGCAGAATTTCAAAGTGAAGGTTTAGCCTGGTAAAAGGCTCCAAAAGGTCCAGCAAAGAATCCTAAAACATTTTACCTCACTGCTCTTTTTCATTTCTTCCAACAGCATCACCATGATCTTCATTTTTTTTTGGCTTGGCAGCCAAATGTGCAGGAAGCTGCCAGTTAAAACCGTCCGTTTTGTAAGCACAACCCTCTCTTTCTCTCACTTCAGCCTTCCTCGTACTCTCTGCGAGCTTCACCACTCCCACCCAGCAGTTTTGTAAAGAATAGTGACCGAGTGCCAAATGTGTAGATTTGCTTCTACTGCTTCACAATTCCTCACAAAGAAGCTCTACCTTCAAACTGGACTCAGAAAGGACACACGTGGCATTAACTATTTGCCTTACACAGCTAAATAAAAGAAAGGAAGAAAAGAGGAAGAGGGAGAAGTGTTGCGTTTGTGGTTGAACGGTTGAATTGGTTTTCCTACCGTGCTGGGCAACTGAAGACCTGAGTCGATCAACGTGATGATGTCATCGTTAAAACTGGATTCAAGACTAATGATGTCTTCAATCACATCGTCAATCTAGATAAAGAGGAAACATGTTAACGTGTGTGACAGAAACTGGGTCCACATTCTGTCTTTGAATCACATTAATCTACGCTCTATAACAGCTGAGAGCTAACGGTAAACAGATAGCCCGACGATCCCAAAGACACGGCTGCATTCAGCTGGGGGCTTTCAGCTACAGGCGCAGTATTTAACATCCGATTGTGGCAGCAAGCCAAGAGGAGATGAAGGAGGCATGCATCACCGCAGTGGGACCTTCTGCCACATCAGTGAGGAGCAAACATGAAAGCAATTAGGCTAGGGGTGAGCCAAAAGTTACACATTAAACTTCTAAAAAAAACTGAGGAGGGAAACCGGTGACAAGGCGGAATAATCAGTTTTACCAGAAAATCAGGTCTACAGTCTGGAAGTGAAACAATGGGCAAACCACTTGCATAAAAAGTTTCCGTACTTCCTCCTTGTTCGACCCGATGTTCAGTTGAGCCATCGGACTGTTCGGAGCACTGCTGGCGGCCGGGGCAGCTTCAGGGGCTGAAGTGGACTGTTGCACGGGGGACACGCCCAGAGTCCGATGAACCGCCACGTTCCCCAAGGTGGTCGACAGGTACTGCTTCACCTGCTGCCTCTGGGCCTGCTGGATGTGGTACTTTGTGGGATTTTCCAAATGGGTCTGCACCTGAATATTTTGAGAAGAAATTATTTTTTTCCTCAGGAGCTCAGCACACACCGAACAAAGGGGATTTTAAGAAAAATAGTCCTTCCAAACCCTCTTACTTTTAGCACCTCCACGGGCACCTGTGCAGGTGGGGGACGGGCAGCATTCTGGGGCAGGGTGACAGAGATGGCTGGAGTGGTGTCAGCTGGCCGGAGCTGAGAAGCAGAGGCCTGCTGCTGCGCCTCACGCCTCTCCTGCTGCTGAGCCTGCTCCCTCATCAGCTGCTGGCGCAGCAACACTCTTGACGACATGGTTGAAGCAGATATTGAGACCTAGGGATGGAGCTTAAGACAGGAGAACCTTTTTAATGCCACACTCTAAAACATCTGTTACTGTATTATAAACCTGATATGAACAAAATGTATGGTATATCCAGAGAGCAGCTCCTCCATTTAATCCTAGAATTGGTTCCCAGTGAAAGTCTATTGTAAGTTTGAGAAAATCTAATTACATGGCCTCATTCACAAGCAAGACTGCAATCATTACATAACAGCACATTCTTTTTATTATGCCACTACTCTTCACTTTGTTTCCAGGCAAATACAAGCTCAACATTACATTCTGATGGCATTACAAACCAGATAAAGAGATTATAGGAACTGTGAAATGCTGTAAAATCCAGAGTAGACACCTTTTTACAGGGTCAAACACCAAGTGCAAAAGAGTACCTCCCATATAATAGTTTATCTATTCTGAAGGTTTGCACCCAGTCTTATCTCTATATTAGCTGTGAGGGATGAATTTCATAATTTTAAAAAAACCAAAACTTTAGATTAATGTATACCTTGGTAAATGCCAGATAGACATTTCTGGTTTCTTAAGATCTGTTCTAAAACAGCAAACATAGAGCTCGCTTGAATGTCAATCTGTAATTTTATTTTTATTTCCGATTAAAACAAAAAAGATAGGTAAAATGGGCATTTGCGTGTAGCTGTCAGGGGCTCCAGAAGAGCGTCGGGAGTTCGCAGTTTGACACCCAACACCTAATGCTAACGGGCCCGCATCTGTCTGAATTAGGACATGGACCTAAATTAACCCAAATCATTTAACCCAGAGACATTAAACTATAACTTCTGTCAAATCGCAAACTATTGTCAACTGGAAATTCCACGCCAAAAAGCAAGTGAATAAAAACATGTGACTAAAAAAAAGAGGAAGTTACAGTTTAGCTAACTAAGCTACTAGCGTCGGAATGCTAACGCTACATAACAAGTTAAATAGTGCGTTCGAGTCAAGATAAACAACATACTGTGAAAATGGGTTCGTTTGATGGAATCACAGGCAGAAATCACCCAGTTCCTCCGTTTTCTTTTCCATTTTATGGTCCGCTAACACAGGTAATTCCTACAGTCGTTAGTCATCGCACGGGATTGTTTATCTGAGGCAGGCGGAATGAAGTCATCGGTCGTGGGTCACCCGGAACTATTTCACTGCTACACACAGCTTCAAAACTCACCGGAAAACGTTGCAGAACCATTGCGCAATTCGCACTGTCATTATCATTATCAAGTAGGAAAAAAAGGGTTTTTTTTAAAAAATAAAGAAAGAAAATCCATTCCAGAATTAATAATTTAAGATGTACTTTAATTACAATCTGAAAATTAGAAGTCCATTGCAGATGCGAAGGTGTCCGACAGCTTGGTGGCAATTTTGTCTGCAAAGGTGAAAAACAAGAAAGGTTCTAGATGAAGGCTTCATCTTAGCCACATTTCAGGGGTCAATCACACAGAAAAGAAACTTTCACACATGTTAACAGATCAGCATTTACACCACATGGTCATAAACTATTATATGAACTCAAGAAAAATAAACCCAACCATTTTTTTCAACAATAAATGATGTAAATAAGGTATGCTGTTGCACATTTGGGTTACATTTTACTAGTGAATGTTAAAGAAACCAAAGGAGATCATTAATACCCCATATGCACAATTGAGATGAATATCTATACCAACCTGCTCTTTTCTGTTGCTTTTTCCTGTTTTTGTTGGCGGCCAGGAGAGCCTGACCCTGCTGGAGGGGATCAACATCAACTATGTCCCCCAAACGAGGAGCTCTGGCTGCTGCATCACTTGCAGGCAAATCTGTTTTTGACTTGTGGGATTTTATTTCCACTGTCATTGGACCAAACTATTAGAGACAGAACAGAAAAGCACAGTGAGTGACAGTTTATGACCGATTTCAAGTTCACAATCATTCACACTGAAACAAACATATGAGTTGGGCGTTTTCCCACCTCAGGGTCCCGTTCATCATCCATAGATTCAGTTTCATCTTTGATTTCTGGGTCTTCCAGGGACGCTCCCGCCATTCCCAGGGCAGCGTGTTCATCGCTTTCTGTCATTCCAGTAGTTTCCATGCAGAATCCCATTTGAATATCAGGACAAGACGACTCTGAAACACAGTTGTGTTAACATTGGAAGATTGGAACCAACAGTTAAGTTCGGTTTATCTGGACAACCTGTTCAGGTTTTTCCTACCTGCAAGAACTTCCTGATTCCCCTTTTCCAGCTCATCCCAGTCAAAGGCTTTACCCATCTCCGTGATGATTTCAGCGCTGATGTGCGTGGGAAGGGTGTGTGTCTCTGGAGGGTGCGTGAAGTAGCCGATCCTGCCACTAAATAACAACTTAAAGTCAAAACCCCATCATCATATTTGCCAAACATTCACCAGATCTCATTTCCTCACCAGGTCCAGTCCATAAGCACGCACTTAGCTGCCTTATCAGTGTCAGGCAGCCCCCCCTTTCTCAGTTTGCCCTGCCGCCTTGCAAGCAATGACAAAAACTCCAGCGCTGTGTGAAAGTCTGGAACATTGTAGTGCTCCATAATCTGTGCCAAAAACGAATATTTAATGCCAGTTTTGGGCGAAAATGCCACAATTCAGCCCCCAGTTTAGTGTGTGTGATTTGTTAGTGACTCCAGTTAACGTTGATTAATGTTGCTATGATAATTACATGCTTACAGAGCAGTTAACTCAAAACAGGCAACACAAAACACTCACTATTCACCGTCATAATAAACAGATTCGCCGTCACGTTTCTCTACAGCTGTTGTGGAGCGGAGGCCTTGCATACCTGCATCTTGTTGCAGCGTCGAAGGATGGCTTCAACAGGAGGGAGAGGATCTACCAGCTGTTCAATTTTCACACAGTTACGAAGAATCATGGCAGCGTCGGTGGTTGAGGTCGCCATGACAATGCCAGGGCAATCCAGAAGCTTGATGTGTTTGTCCAAATGCACCTGTTGAAGGCACCTGAAATCCAACAAGCCTTTTAGAAGACCAGAAGGCCACAAATGGGTCTCGGCAGTCTTCTGGGCACTTACTTGGTGACGCCAGGAGTGGCGCCAACATTACAGGCGCGCGCTCGTTTCAGACTGTTGATCAAACTGCTCTTTCCCACGTTTGGGAAGCCTGCCGGGGTAAAGCGGGGAAACACGTCACTTTGAGTGACAGCAACGCAGCCAGAGTGAACGAGAGGCTTACCCACAACGCCCACAGTGATGGTGGTCTTTATGTCCTGGTTGCGACAGTAGTTCCCGAGATGTTTCATCAGGCAGTCTGCGCCGACACAAGCGCTGCTGCTGAGAAGCTCTGCGGTCGCTTGTGTCACCGGCACGTTGCTGCGTTTCTGCTCATCACGAAACGGTACGATCGTGAGATTTTCTGCCGGGGTTTTGGATTTTAATCATTCCTAAATAAATAGATAATAACTGGGCATACCAGGTTCTTTGTCTGTTGCTGGGTGGATGCTTTAAAAGCGACCGTTGGAAACTCGTTCCGAAGATACCTAATCCATTTTTCCACAATGTCTTTTGACACCAAATCTGTGACCAGATCAAAAATCACCCGTGTCAGAATTTGCGCAGGGAACAATTCATAAAAAAATAATGGACATTTTATTTTGTCTTACCAATTTTGTTAAGCACTAAAACAATTTTTTTGTTGGCTCCACTCTGTATTACTGCCTGTTCAACCTGAGGGCATCTACAGCCAAGAGGGTCACGTGCATCCAATACTTCCAAGATCACGTCGGATGCTTCAATTACCTGTGAACAAAATAATACACTATAAAAAAAAACCTATTAAATTATGTGTCTGTGCGCATCCGCACAAAAAAATGCCACCAAATCTCTATTCTGGACCGAGGTTTGAAAGGTCTGAGGTGGAGTCCTACCTTTTTAAATTCCCTGTAATATGCTTTTCTTGAATTCTCATTTTCAAAATTAACATGCTTCTCCAAAGACTGCATATCTGCTTCCTGTGAACAGAAAACAAAGAAAGTAACAGTAACTACTACAAAAGAAGTGTTACTGATTATTACTAATATCATGGAAAAGAAGTCCAACTAATAAAAACTGGTCTGTCTGCAAGGGCCAGTCACAAATTACTGCCACAATCATATCAAGAAGCCAATATTAAATTAGGAGAAAAGATTGGTGAAACGGTCTCTCGCATTGCTAGAGGTGGTGAGGCTCATGTTACTAATATCCACAAATGTCAATGAAGGTGTTGAGTAGTTTTACAGTAACATGTTTGTTCAGGAGAAATCTTTGACTTACCCGCTGTTCAAACTCTCTCTGGCGCTGTAAGATGTCATTTTGAAAGTTTTGCAGATTCCTCCTCTTCATCAATTCTCGCTCTCTGGATAATTTTTGTTGCTCCTGAAGGTGTTGAAGCTAAATGGAAGAGACAGGATGGAACATTGGTTAACCCCAAGTTAACGCACAAAAACTTAATACACGAAGATACAATCAAGACTAAATAGTCACTCTTTGTTTTCGTGTCTCTTCTGGATTTCTTTTGACGTGCTGCACAGATGAATGCTCAGAATTCTTGGCTCTCCCTGAAGCTTCACCCTTTCGCTCATCTGCATTCTATAAAAGAAAATGGCAAGTTTAATAAATGGACTTATTTTAGTTTTGACCTTATGGGGGTGCTTTCAAAACAAGTGACAACTTGATAACTAAAACAAGAAACGGAAAACTTGATGACTTCACCGGGTAGTAATAAATGCATCTTTTCTATTCATATTACAGTTATAATATGGTGGGTTTTATTCACAATTAAAGATACTCTGCACCAAATTACTATAACTACCCAGAGTTTGCGTGTTAGCCTAAAAAGTTAAACATTAGCGGGGTAATGTTAGCACTAACCTTAAATTTCCCAAAGAAGCCGAGACGCTTCGCTCGTTTTTGTTCTGTAAATTTAAGGAAAACACAGAATCACGTTAACATGTTGAATAATTGCGAACGTCAATTACATTTATTAAATAAAGATTTTAAAAACATACTAGCTTTCGACATCTCTCCGCTCTGTGCGCTTCACGTGTGCAAGAGGAGGACTGATGTCTCCGACAACATCCGGGTGATGTCAAAATAAAAGCACAAGGGAACACTGACTGGTCCGAAAATATTCCTATTCTTCTTTATTAGGAAAAAAAAAATTAAATCCACCGCAATTAGGCACTGATGCTGTAGAGAATCAGTGCGGCATCAGCTATTTTAGAAATAAATAAAGGACCTTTAAATGTCAGGATCTGAAGATGCTTTAAGACAGTAAGAAAATTAATCAAGTCATTTTAATCAAACCCTACAGCCCAGTTCTGGGCAGAGAGGTTTTTTTTAATTAGTGGACTGAGAAGAGAGACTGTTGGGATGCAGAGGATGTGATGGGCTAAACATGTGCACAGTTTTATGCAGTGCTCAATAACTTGAATGAAACATAGGAGCCTATTTTATCCAAAAGCTTAGTAGTAGCCAGTTTTAGAATTGCTTCTAACATCAAGGAGCCAGTGGTTGATTTTGTTAAGCTATGAAGCACCATAAAACACAGTAAATTGAAAAACAATACTAAAATATCAGCTATATCCAAGTGTGCATAGAAAACACTAGCAGTAAACAATATTAATTGCCTGGAAAAGTCTGACTTTTATTCAATATTATTACTGGTAGAGGCACTGGTAAGTAAAATAAAATAAAATTTAGGGATACAAGCAGTTAAGCAATAAACTAATATAATCAGAATCTGTCTCTTTCAACATCTTACTTATGTGTTTTTGATATATCAGTTTCCTATTTCTCATTTTAAAATACTTTGTTGTGTCCATTGTTACTTTTTTCATCATTAAAAATGTGTCTTTTTCATATTTAGGATTTGCGGAAGCTTTTTCCATGCTCTCAACACCCTGGCTGACACAGGTACTCACGTGTCCGTGAACCAGCCACGGAGTGACAGGCTGCCCCAGAAAATTGATTGGCTCAATTACCTCCAGTGATTTGACTTCTTTATCTCTCCGGAATGACTTTTCACTAGAGCAAAGCAGAAGTTTCCTAAAGCTGCTTTGTGGATTACTCCTGCTTACAGGAAATCACCTCCAAGATTTGTTCTGACCTCGGGTCTATGACATCCGGAGAGGAACAGCACGGATCGTGATCCTAATCCTGATCCTGGACCTGCTCCTTTGCTTCAGGAAGGTCTCACATGGGATAAATGAACCATCCCTCAACCAATTTGACACAGTTATCCAGACCTTTTTCTTCTGTTAACCTCTTACAAGTAGCCACAGATAGTCCAACAAGCATTTTCTCCTGACATCAGTTATGTTTGGAGCACCTGTTACACACTCCAAGATGAAACATTATTTTCTATTTGCAGATTGTACACAGTTCTGCTTCTCTCTTAATCCCACCATTAACAATTAGCTAAATTAGTGCCAGACACCAAATCAAATATGTCTGTTTCTGAATCCTCAAATCAGAACTCATTGTTTCTGTGTGTGCAACATGCTTCGTGTCTGTGGGAATGTATTCACACCCTCATTTCTTATGGTTTCTTAAGCCTCACATCAAAATGAAAAATGGTCACTTTTCCCCCTCATCCATCTAGACTCGGTGCCACATGACGACAGCCCAAGATGGACTCATCAAAGTTGGATTAAATGGGCTGGACCGGGCACGCACCTGTCGAAGTAAGGCCTAATTTAGTGCTTATCAGAGCAAAACAGAATAAAAAAGGGGAACCATTTCAGAGGGGGTGAGGACCTTCCGCACCCACTGGAAGAGTCCCGTGTGGCCGTGGACAGACGACAGGCAGGAATGTGGCTCTGACTGGTTCTGTGTCCTGCATGCAGAGCAGGTTATGACCCAAATACTCTGCTCTTCGTTTAGTATCCTTGACTTTTAATGCGCCCATGTAGATGTGATACATAGATCGTCATTGACACAAATAAACTTGTTTTTATCCCATTTTCACATTTGCTGCTAAAAAGCTGCATTTATATTTCTCACCAAGAATTTCAGGCTTTCTACATCCAAAGCACCTAAAGATAAACACCAACCAAAAGAAAGATATTTTTCATATTTTTTTATTGTTTTTGCCTTTGCCAGAAAGCTATATTTACTAAAAAAAAAATAAAATAAACAATTAACATGTACTGTACAAATCGTAGCATTTCTCCCTTTGTTTACAAAAGAGAGAACATGAAGATTTATGCAGGAGCCACAGAGGAAACCTCTGTCTTCGATGTAGATACTTCAGAGCCATCATCCACTTCTTTGCCAAAGAGCTTCATAATGCAAACGCGGAACTGCCATGGCGACAACAGGAGACATATTCAGCAAAATGACAGCACTTTCAAACATAAACGTGCGACGTGTGTGACAGCCGTGCCCACCTGTCGGTTCATGAAGACGTAGATAACTGGATTGTAAATGGTGGCGCTCTTGGCAAAGTACGCAGGCATGGCAGCAGCCAGAGGATGGAAGGCATATCCCGGGTTAGCCGCAGCGAAACAGGCAAAGAAGGTGTACGGTCCCCAACACACACAGTATGCCACAATCATGACAACCACCATCCTGGACACTTCTTTCTCAGCTTTCTGGGTGGATTCTGATTCCTTCTGTTGCATGGCAACCTGTGATTGACAGGAGGACGCCGTGAGAAACTCTGCACACTGTAACCTCTCTTTGAGCAGAGAGCAACCGGCTGCTATCGACTTACTGATCTGATAGCCAGCCACACTGCAAGGTAGCACAAGATGATGATAGCCAGAGGAATTATACAGCATGTGATCATGAGAACGATCATGTAGGACTGGACTCCTGGGTCCTCGCTGCCGCTGAACACATCAGGTCCACAGGAGGTCTTCAGTCCATGAGGCCAGTACCTGATGCAAGAAGACCTTGAGTTTCTGATTTTCATTCTTTTTAAATCAAGAAAAAACAAACTGACAAGATGCGCATCAAGCTACCTGCTCCATCCGAAGATGGGGGGGGCACACCAGACTGCTGCCCACACCCAGGAGAACACAATTCCCCCTGTGGCCCATTTGGCATCGAACTTGACGTTTCCAAAAGGCTTGCACACGACGACCCATCTCTCCCAGGAGATGATGGTCAGCGACCAGAGAGCAGCGATACCTGTGTAAGGACGTGGAATGCTCATTACTGGCGCACACACGCGGCATTTTACTTCAAACACACTCCGAGTGCTCACCACAAGTGGAGACAGTGTAACCCTCAAAGACGCACATTGGATGTCCCAGAATAAAGTAGCCAAAAAACTGATTGCATACGCTAATAGTGCTGGCAAAAACTGTCTCTCCAAGATCAGCAATGGCAAGATTGACCAAGATCCAGTTTAGAGGATGACGGAGTTTCTTGAACTTTGCAGTGGCCACCAACACGAGACCGTTGGTGAAGACAGATAAGACGACCACAATAAACATCCAGACTGTCGCGACGTTGTAAACCCATCGTGGAGCGATGTGGTAGTTGGGCCCCTCGAAGGGATCTGAGGAAAGAAAACAGAGCAAACTTATAAAGGAGACGTCGCCATACCTTAAATGATCCTATTTCTAGTCTGTCGGTAATAATTAAGTTCTTAACTAATAACAATGGGGCTGCAGCGCGGTACCTCTGGTATGATTGCTGTTTGTGTAAACGAAAGCGGATCCTCTCGTTGTGTCCTCGTGGTACCGCCTGGCAGCAAACGACTGTTTTCCCCATTCCTCTGCCATTCTGATTGCAGGAGGTCACCGGCAGTTGGCCTTTCTTGTCTCTCGCAGGCTCCGTGGGCGACTACTGAGACACCTCTGACTTTAGCTTTTATACTTTTGCTGCAGACTCTGAATTGGATTATCAAATTACTGCTGTGGTGTGCCACTCGCTCGCCGCTACCTGTGCAAGGTAAGCAAAAGCGAGCGTATTTTGAACGGTGATTAAAGTTATCAGCTTATCAGGTTAAGACACAAAATGCACTAATAATCTTGTTTGAAAGCGGATTTAAGTCCACTCCATTACACATGGATTACTTCTGAGACATTTGATTATCACACTGATGCAAATTTTAGGCCATCGTTGGCCAAAGGAGGTGTGATCGACGTACGTTAAACGGATCTTATTTCTTTATTTTTAATATTATTTTGGATGCAGGACAATATGGTTCATTTTGACACCTTATATTGGGAATCCTTTGCACAATACTGAGTCAAATTAGCAGGGTAAAAAGAGCCCGGTGGCAAAATGATTATGAAATTTTTATATAATTCTAAAGATTTTGCAAACATAAATATGCAAACTTTGATGTGCATAAGAGGACAGACGATTCCTAAAGCTGAGCGGATAAGTGGTGACTGACAAGTTGTTAATAGACGTCAGGTGAGTGGAGTCAGACCCCTTTAATCCCTCCGGAAAGACGAGTTCACCTCAGAACAAGGATTCTTTGGCACTTCTTTGACCCAGCAACTCACGTCATAGACCTTATGGCCCCAAGGGCAAAGTAGGTATCGGCACTTCCGCGCGAACAAAAGGCGGCTTTCAGAGTGTCGAATACAAACGTCACGATTTGCAGGTTCCACTGACAATGAGGATATTAATAGTCATATCCTAGAAACCGCAATCTATCTAGAAAACAACAAAGGAAATTCTCACACAGTTTTTGCCTTTTTTTTAAAAGTTATTTGGACTCCAGACTGTAGAAAATAAACCTGCGTTAAAAGCAACAGTAGTTCGTTTGTGAAGAATTAATTAACAATACGTATATGTAAACATTTATTAAATTCAATAATTCGACACACATCACTGCAAGTTTCTGGACAATTCCTTTTATTTCAGTGACAAGAACAGGCATCATCTTGTTATTTCAAGTTTGCTCCAGTATCCATGAGGTCAGGGGCTTGATTTTGGGTGCTGGAGGTCTGCACGGTGACCTGTCTTAGATCCAAACCCCAGATCTTCGCTGAAGCTGCATCTTCTTTGGTCAAATGTGTAAATGGTTATGCCCCTATACCCAACCGGCACATGTAGTGTGTGTAAAACTATAGTCTGTTCATTTACATTTGTCTTTGCACACGTTCAAAAGACTAACACAAGTCCGCTTTTTCGTTTTCGAGGTCCTCGCGGTGAAGTTTGCGCTCGTTTGCTTCTGGAAGCTTCTGTGCTGTTGATCAAGCCAAACTTGGGAGCGTGGCCTAGTTTCAGCACATTTTAGAGATATTTAATGACGTCCATCAGGCTGACAGCATATGACCTGATCTTATGGGCAGAGAAAGGGGAGCCGCTATTGTGAGAGTGTCTCCCGTCACTAACTACACTCGAAGTAGGTTGATCCATTGAAATCTAGGTGACGATTTCTAATGTCTCAAAAAACCAAATAAGATTACAGGGACAACTCAGGGTCCTCCACAAAACAGATTAACACTGAGTGATTACTTCTGGCAGGGCCTCTCCGTAACACTTTAATCTCTCCGGAACGACGGTTCATTGCGGGATAAAGCTGAGGATAACAACAGCCCTTTACTGCTTTATATAATATGATGATTCTGGGATTGGTAAGTCTGGAGTCCACATTTTACGTGCAGGTGAGCTGGCTTCCACATCTGTGAGAGGAGCACTTCACACCAAGAAGAGGATGGATCCTGGAGAAATATGTAATATTTTTTACATTGTTTAATTACAAATAGACCTCAGTTTCCTAGATGATTGAGGATTAAATCTGTTAAACTGTATTTAAATGTTTGAAAAACAGATTAGTTAAAAATGTCTAAAAAAAGATGCTAATGTTCATTTCAAAATGAGTAGTTGATCATTGAATCGCTGCCGGTTACTTTCCTGTGATGATGCGATATTTCGAGGGCAGGTCTGGAATTCCGCTAGTTCTGAACTATTCATGTTTGGTAAAAGTTCACTACTAGCAGAACTCAGATTTGCTCCCGACTACCGTCGAGGAAATCTCCCCTTCTGCTGTCTGAAGTGATGGATTAGGCTCGGAGTTTGCGAAGCAGCTGCTTTTTATGTCCACTTACTGTGCATGATTATACTGGTGTGGGTTAAACAAAGCCAACCTTTATATGGCCTGATGTTTAGCTCACATCAGGAAATAAGACTGTTCTTAGTCTATGATATGTGTGCGTGTTAAATGTCCGTACAGAAAATGTCTGCTCATTTATGATTTATTTTAGACTACAGGTGTCTTACTGATACATATTTACTGCAATAAAGATGTATTCATTTATGAAAATGTACTTCAAATTGGTCCAGTGTGTGTGTGTGTGTCCAGGCACCAGGTAAGAATTTGTTATTGAACTGTGCACGCTATGCAATTGGGTTCCATTTCTTATTTCCATGTGTTGAATAATTTGGGGTATTTGTGTGCTACTATAACATACAAAGAGTAGGAATTTTAAAATAAAGACAAAGCTAATCCATAGCATGATATATTTATTTCACTTGGTTTTTTTTACATTTTTGTCTTTGCATACAACTCTTGATGATAAGAATATTAGAAGCCCACTCAAAGCTATTTACAATATCTATGTCACAAACAAGCTTCAACAACTTAAGAAGGTGAAACTTTGGAGACTTCAGTGACGGATTGACTTGATGATTCCTCATCGTCGCCTCCACTCATTCCCAGCATTTTCTTCATACATGAGCGGAACTAAAAGGAGAAAACGAGACAAGGAAAATGTGTTACTGAGGAAAACATCTTTCCCCTGTCGTTTCCTTAAATCTCCACTAGAGGGCGCAGTCGATCTTAATAAGTCCACAAAGGTCGATTCACCAACCTGTTTATTGAGGACGACGTAGATAATAGGGTTGTACACTGTGGAGGCTTTTGAAAAACAGGCGGGGATGGTCGCCAGTCTCAGATCAAATGGTGTCCCACGATTATTGACAACCCACAGAGCAAAACTTGCATAAGGCAGCCAGCACACCAGGAAGCCTAATATCATGACCACCACCATCCTGGTTACCTCCCTCTCTGCCTTCTGGGTGGACGCAGACTCAGCCTGGGCCTTTGCTGCCTGCGGGGAAAGACCAGATCGGACAGAAGTGAGAAAAGTGTGACATTTTATATTTCATTTTTCTCTATTATTGCAGAGCCTGAGCTGCTAAAGTCAAAGTCACATTTGAGATAAAGGCAATATGATGAAGTGGACATAAATGGTGTAAGAATCCTGATTTAATCATATTTAATAAAGGTATGAATTAAGAGTACATTAAGACTACAATTTAAAATAAAGAAGAAAACTATTAAAGTTGCATGTTTGTACAGTTGGGAACTATATAATAATGTCTCATGAGGGAATGTGATAGGAACTTACAACAACTTATTTATAGGTTGAGCTTTAAATCAGAATTTTCAAGTTTAAAGTCATGACTGCGGTCATGAATTCTTCATATTTTGATGATCAAAAGCTGTTTCTCTATTCTTCCATGACTGAAAAATGATTTTGTCCAAAAAACACATGAGCTAAAACAGAGCGTAACATTTGGAGGAGATGTTCTCAAACAAAGCACACAGACCCACTTTCCATCCACTTAACATAGCGTAGCCTTAACCTCCTGTGTACACTCTACACACACAATAACGCTCAGTGAAGATGCTTCACTTACGGATTTCAGCATGACAAGTAGCTGCGAGTAGCAGAAAACGATGACAAATAAAGGGACGGCAAAGCCAAAGCCAAATATGAACCACACATAGGACTCGTTGTTATACTTGTTGCCAGTCGTATACCAGTCTGGTCCACAGGAGCACTGGAAGCCCTCTGGGATATACCTAAACACACACACACACACACACACACACACACACACACACAGTGAATCTGTGCTGTTCAGGAGGTGCAGAATAGCTTCACTTTGTTGGTTTTTAAGGTGATACTTTAGCTGCTGACTGCAGTTACCTGCTGGTAATAATCACTTGTTCATACTGACCTACTCCATCCAAAGAGAGGAGGAGCTGAGATGATCAAAGCAAAGAACCAGGTAAATATGCAACAAACTATAGCGTGATCGGGTTTGAAGATGAAGTTCCCGAGCGGCTTGCAGACCACCAGCCATCTCTCAAAGGCTACGACAGCGAGAGACCACAGGCTTACCATACCTGCAACCAAAACAGAGAGGGATGAAATCGCCGCAGCCTGGTCCGTTTCAAACGAGTCGGTCTGGTGCACAAGACGTCTGTCTCAACGACATTAAAGAATCCCTGGCTCATTAAAGACTAAACTCTCTATTTAATATGTCACTCTTTAAAGTCCTTACCACCAAGGGTTGCTGCAAATCCCTCGATCTTGCATCCCAGGGGACCAACTATCATGTATCTGACAAAGAAGCAGCAGAAGCAGGTGAAGGAGCCCACAGTGGTGACCAGGAGGTTTGAAAAAGCCAAGTTCACCAGGATGTAGTTCAGATGGGACCGGAGCTTCTTATATTGGATAGTGCATGCAATTGTGAGCACATTTATGCCTGTACCAGCCACAAATAGGAAAAACATGAATGCTGACATCCCGTAAAAGACTGCAGGACTCCCCAAGTGATCCTGTGGGACCAGGAACGGGCTGAGGGCTGTGATGTTGTCAACGTCCAGGGGAATGGGGATATAGAAGTCTTCTTGGAATTCATGCTGGCGAACTCCCCTCATTCTCATCTTTTAGAGTAGCAAATAATATAAAAAAAAATCAATACTTATGAAAAGCTCTTTTCATAAGTATCCTAAAACGCTACTGTAGTTAATCTTAGATCCAAATTCATGTGACAGCAAGGCCGTCTCGCTCTCGCTGGAGGGGCGTTAAAGCCACATTTATAGGAACTTTGAGGACTCAACTTAATTGGCTTATGGGAAGGATTTGTTTTACCAAAGCTCTGCTTCAGCGGCCACACAGAGTCGTACTACCACACGTGATGCGCGGCCTCTTATCATTGGTTCACCTTGAAATTGGTGAAGGTGTGTTCCAAAGCTAAGAGTGCATCAGCATTCAACGAGCATTTATTCTTTTTGTTACTGGACTTTAACCTTCAGATCTTTTCATAGTAGAGTCAGACTTCACTCGTGGAAACCTCGTTTTCAATAATTGTGACAAATAAACACCTTCAATAACTGACAGCCATCAGTCATGTGTCATCAGTTTTAGGTTCCTGTTTGGTGTTCTTCTGGTTTTGACTGTTTGGTGGTTTTTAGCCTTTACTTAAAATGAGTATTATTAAAGTTACACCAGATATTCTCATGATTTCATTTAGGAGTGATTTTTACCTTCTGCATTTACTGTAAAGACTCTGAGACGAGACTAAGTCGGCGCCCCACCCAAATTAAAGGAGGTAATGATGTTGTCAAACTGGATTTTGTCATTTTTGGGTACGGCGGGCCTTTAGTTTCCTCATGTCTTTTTCCTGTTTTTTTTATTTCTCTCTTCGGTCTTGAAACACCTCCGCCTCTTTTTTAAACTACCAGACAGCAACTGTGGTTGATTTGGCTGCTTTTTGTGAGGATTAGACAAACAAGAGTGTTCTTAAAAGCAGCAGTTCTTCTTCTTTGGACGTTTCTTTACATCAAAAGTTGGAGCCACTTAATAATGCATCTGTTTTAAGGAAGAGTGCGGCAGCATTTGCCAGCTAATCTGATTTCACATAATAGTAAATCTGATAATCTCATGTACTGTAGCCTTTTATAATCCACTCGAGTGGGTTAACACAGACTTTGTGTCACCACCTTGGCCCTCTGCCTTTTTCCCCAAGATTACCGGATGTGCAGGGCGCTGACGACACCGACCCATTACAGAAAACTGTTGTAGATGATAATAAAGCGACATGTTGAAATCACCGTCACACCATCAGTGTGTGTGCCTTTCACTCACAATTCACCAAACAGAGACTACAACACTCGGCAGGACCACGTTTGGAGAAATTAGTCACGATGCTGATGAGCATTTTCATTGAGCAGCAGAAAGGAAAAAAACATGGCAGGTCAGATGTGTAGGATTTTTAAGCAGCTGTTGCCAATCGTCAACAATAATCTGCATAAACATGCTTTATGATATACGTCTTGGATGCGGGGAATCCTCCATGTGGTTGTACGGTAGCCAGGAATGGTCAAACTTGAATATAAACTTCAGTATTCAGTACCATCCTTCATATGCTATTACCCACCACTTTAAACAACCATAAGTAACAAAACGATACACAAGTTAAGTCCGTTGGTGTCCAAGCTGTTTGCATTGAATCCCTTGGAGAGGTTAATCCAGTCAGGACTAATACTCCTTACTAATCGTATTCTGTCTGTGTAACCTGCTTGTTGCGCGAATTAGGCTGGATAATCTTGACCTTTAATATGCTATCAGGAAATGATTAACCTCTCTTCAGCATGTCCAAAGCCAGTGTCACAATTAGAATGTGGGATGTGTATCTCTACCTCTTTAATAAACCTTCAAAGTTGCCTTTGAAAATATCCTATATGATGGTTAACAACACACGACTATCAGCTGAAGCCTGAGGCCAGTACAGGAAGTAAAATCCTACACTAAAAAAAAGAAAAATCCAGTTGCTTCAGGGCTCTCAAACATTTATATATTTCTTTAAGTGCTGAAATTAATGCTAACAAACACTCTACACAGGCCAAAGTAAAGCCCTTACAAAGCATGGACTTGCCACTAAAATGGTTTCTATAGATACAGAATAATTCTTTGAGATTACAGTTCAATAGAGCACTGACACATTGACCAACATCATCTGATTGGTCGACTGTGTGATCACAACCTTTAAATGCTGGAATTAAAACCATCAAAGTGTTCACGAACACAGAAATGTGAACCAATTCTGACTGGAGAAACTGTTGTGATATTTATAGTTAAAATCCACACACATCTTGTTCAAAAGAATCTCCAACTGCTGCCTCGGTAATCCTGGATGCATGTCATTTGCGAGACTTTGTGCTTTTATCTTGTTAGGCCGTCAAAGTTCAGCCCTCCACTTGTTGTCTAAGGCTCTTAAAGAATGTAAACCCACACAAGCAGCGGAGATTAGAACTGAAGATCAGTGTGTTTGTCTCAGCTCCACTGACCTGGAACTCCACTGTGCAGCTCACGACACACAAGCATCATTCGGATCAAAAGTAGTATCATTTTGAACCTTCAAATATAAAACTTAGTGGCACACGTGAGGTACAATCATTGGGCAATTTTAAGGGCCTGGATCACACAAATGTGTCTTTTCTGTCCAATTTCACTTTAGTTTTCTAAACCTATTTGGATTGATTTTAAAAAAATACATTTATTTATTGTGCATACAGACCTGAAAGTGACATGAAAACTTGACATGACAACAGTAAAGAGACTGAACAATTTCCTCAGCTTTCATAATAATCACATAGATGGATATGAGATAACTGCAAGAATCAGGACTTTCAAAGTCTGCTCAGACACATTACATTATATTGTTGATTATCGAAATGAGTTTCAAATTATTTAAACACTGAAAAAGTACTACAGATCATTGCACCTACATGCAAAAATACACATCAAATTCCTAAGGCTTTAATATAATATGACAATTTTAAAAACCCAACTCTTACTGTAACAATAACTGCGCTGCAATAAATGTTAAAATATGCTATCAATTAATTACCTGAATTATAAAATTATTTTAGATTTGGTCTGATGGCAGAAGACATGCGATGTTTGATGATGAACAAGTTTTAGAAAGTACATTTAAGTGTTCGAGAGCGACAGAAAAAGCAGCTCGGATGCGTCGCGACGCTCGCTGGGTGTGTGATACCGCCTTGTACCAGCAGGGGGCTCTCAAACCGTCGGTGTGGGCGTGGCAACGCAAGGCTAAAACGGAAATTTAATGCTCAAACCCGACAGGTTTTTCACCTCTACAAAGTTCTAAACATTGTACGCGAATGAAAAACAAATGGCACAACAAGAGGAGTAAAGAAAAAGTTATTTATGCACAGAAGTCGCCATCTTTAGTAAGGGACAATAAGCCGAGTGCTGCAACACAACTTATTGCAATTTGCTGCAACTCCCTATCTTCACCATTTAATGTTGGCCCCACGTTCGTATCGGCTGGATTTTACAGCATCTGACTAGACAGAGCCCCAATGACTTATTGAGAATTCCAGATACGTCAAAAAAATCCTACGCGTTTGTCACAGATGAGCAGCGAGCGGTTCTCCATCGCCATGTTTACTTTGGGTGACGCCAACTCTCTTCCATTTTCCTCCGCCTCTGGTTGTCAAGAAGATGGCAGCTTCCAGGCAGGCATGAGAGGAGATACTTCTTCAAAAATCGAATGAATTTGGACTATTGTTGCACGATCAGACTACACGCCAGTGTTTTTGGACTTACTGCACCGAAAAAAGTGAGTACAATTTTGAAATATTCGCGCTCCCGTAGTTTGTTTTGCTTTGTTGTGGCAAACCGCCCGGCCATTTTTCTTGTGGGAGCTGTACAACTAGGCCGATTGTCGAAAAGATGGCTGCTTCCAGAGACGGCATGAAACACAATAACATTCTGTTTGTGCAGTTAAATTCCATTTAGCGCTCTTTGGAGATTGGCGTTAAATGTACTGTTATGCCAGGAAGATTGTGCATATCAAAATAATACGAAAACGTGTTGCATATAAATGTAATTTTAAGCGACGCTTTGACAGATGCCAGCCGCACAGCTAATGCTGTTAGCTTTGGTGAATTAGGTTTAGCATGTTGCCGCTAATGCTAAGAGTGTAGCTAGCATTATAAAGCATTCGATTCTTCAGACCGGCCTCATTTCTGGAACTACTCTCAAACTTATTCGACGTGGGATAATCCAATTGTTTCTTTCGCGGTTACATTTGTAAGTTTTTAATGATCCCTGTTGTTAATAATTGCGTTATACTGGTTGCAAAGAATGCTAAGCTTGGTAGCTACAAGATGGCGACTCCCAGGGAGGCATGAAAATAGCCGACTCTTGATAACATTTTGCAGCGCACGTTAATTGCGAGTCGCACCTACACATTGTTGTGTTTATTTGGTGACCTATTGATTCATGTGCGTTTCATATTTGACCGCTGTCGTTGGCGAGCTATAATAGATTTTCTTCTTTAACCGCTTCCGCCATTTTTCAGATTGGCAGCGGGGTTAGCGGGGGTTTGTTTGGCTACAAGATGGCGGCTTCCATGGAATGAATTCAATGGTTAGAGACAAATAAGCTAGCACTTGTACAAATAATGCGCTGAAATGTTTAGTTTCAAGCTGCTGCCGCCGCTTACGGCGAGGGACTACCTCTGTGAAGTACACTGGATTTATATTCTGCAATTGCAACTTTAAGAATCCAAGCTGCTTTACGTTTTTCCGGTCTTCTCTGGGGGGGGGATACTGTATACACAACCTCGGGTGACAGATGCAGCAGTCGAACTTTTAGGACAGATGAAGAGAGAATTTAGGAACAATCACAGTAAGCGTTAAAAATGCGTGTTTTTATTTTTGCGTCTGGTAGAAGTCATGTCTGCCACTGGGACCACGGCGTCAGTTCTGCAGCCGCGGTGGAAACGGGTCCTCGGATGGTCCGGTCCGGTTCCGCGGCCCAGACATGGACACAGAGCAGTGGCCATAAAGGAGCTTATGGTCGTCTTTGGTGGTGGAAATGAGGGGATTGTTGATGAACTACACGTATATAATACAGGTAAGATGAACTTTGCCGATATATTTAGGTCATTTGTTGTTCCGTATGCGTACTTTTAATCTTAACGCCAGACGTGGGATTTAAAAAAGAAAACATTTTTACACTAAAACTTAGTCTTAACGCACTGTAATTATTTATTATAAACACCGATTCATGACGCACAAAAACTGATGTGTAGGCCTCAGTGGGCCAAAATACCGCGCGATCGCATTTGGCGCCCTCTTCCGGCGGAACCGGTCAGTTACGCGCGTAAAAAAGGCGGGCTAAAGTAAAATGGATGATTCGGTTTGATTCCAGACCGTCCTTGAATCAACAAGGACGGACAAATTGAGCAAAAGTTGTGGGCACTTGCATACATAGTTGGCATTATGTTCTTAAGTTATTATGGTCCTTTTTTAGGGTAAGGTTTAGGTATTATGCCCATCTTAATTTAGTTTGGTTACCCTGAATGAAATTCTGACAGATACAGAATCAGACTTGTAGTGCAATTCTCCTTTTTTATTGTGGTATTAAATTTATAGCACCTATGTTTATTTTTTTCTAAATTGAAATACATTTGAAACCAAACATGGTTGCCATCCCCCTTTTTTTAAGTATTGTTCCACATGTGCTCTTTATAAGTTATGATGCACATAATGGGACTCCCCCTCTTGTTTTACGGCTTCGCATGAAGGACCTGATAATGCAGCGCAGTGTGTCCAGTATAGTCATAAATATCATTTGAACCAATCCCTCTTTGTTTATTTTGTGTTTAGGTCATCTATAGTTGTTACACAGTTGGTAGTACTCGATGCAGGAAAGTGTCTACTAACTTGACTGTCTTTTTTTGTATTTATAGCTACAAACCAGTGGTTCATCCCAGCAGTCCGTGGCGATATTCCTCCAGGTTGTGCTGCCTATGGGTTTGTCTGCGATGGCACAAGGTTGTTGGTATTTGGTGGAATGGTTGAATATGGAAAGTACAGCAATGATCTCTATGAGCTTCAGGTAACAGTCCATGTCGACATGCTCTTACAGGTTTGAGTGGTACATTTTAAGTTGATCTGTCAATGTTATACAGGTTTCAGCTTGGTGTCTCTACATCTATGAGCATCAATGCAAAACTGTGTTTTGTCTGTATCTGTCATAGGCCAGCAGATGGGAATGGAAAAAATTAAAAGCCAAAAATCCAAAGAATGGCCCCCCTCCTTGTCCTCGTCTTGGCCACAGTTTTTCTCTAGTTGGCAACAAATGCTACTTGTTTGGTGGACTAGCTAATGACAGCGAGGACCCAAAAAACAACATTCCCAGGTACAGTGGGAAGCCTGCAGGCCTCGTGCTGGTGCTACAGACTTTTGTTCAACTAATTGTGAATGTGGTGTTTTTCTGTTCTCAGATATTTAAATGATTTGTACACACTTGAGCTCCGTGCTGGTTCTAGTGTGGTAGGATGGGATATTCCTATTACTTATGGAGTTCTGCCTCCTCCGCGGGAAAGCCACACTGCTGTCGTATACACAGACAAGGCAAGCAGGAAATCACGGCTGATAATTTATGGAGGGATGAGTGGCTGTCGCCTTGGAGATCTGTGGACTCTTGACATTGGTGCGTTTGTTTTTGTCTTCATTTTTTAAAAGAAAAAAAGGTGTCAATGATACTGTTTAACAAGGGATTGAAGCATCAGCGAGATCTGGTTCCTTTGTTTGCATATCACCCCACAAACGTAATGCTGCTTTTTCCAGATACCCTTACATGGAACAAACCTTCAGTTAGTGGGACAGCTCCGCTTCCAAGAAGTCTTCACTCTGCCACCACTATCACAAACAAGTAAAAAATGCTACAACCCGACAATAACTTGCACTTTTTTACATTATTCATGTTTATCTTCCAGTATGTCAGGGTGAGCCTTGCTGTAACATCTTATTCTGTCATACAGGATGTACGTTTTTGGAGGATGGGTTCCTTTAGTAATGGATGATGTCAAAGTGGCCACGCATGAGAAAGAGTGGAAGTGCACAAACACCCTTGCCTGCCTAAATCTCGGTTTGGAAATCTATCATATCAGTATATGACTTGGCATTAAAGAGCTGCTTTAAAAGAAGAACTTTTATACGTTTGTAGATAACATGTGCTGGGAAACAGTGTTGATGGATACTCTTGAGGACAACATCCCCAGGGCCCGTGCTGGCCACTGTGCTGTGGCCATCAATTCCCGACTCTACGTTTGGAGTGGCCGTGATGGTTATCGCAAAGCCTGGAACAACCAGGTCTGTTGTAAAGACCTCTGGTACCTAGAAACAGGTGGGTTTAATTCACCAAATGATGGTGCCTTCACAAAGATAGGTTGGTAAATTGCTGCCCTTCCCATCTCCAGAGCGTCCACATGCCCCTGCCAGGGTGCAGTTAGTCCGTGCCAACACAAACTCCCTGGAGGTGAGCTGGGGTGCCGTTTCAACGGCTGACACCTACTTACTGCAGCTTCAGAAGTATGACATCCCTGCAACTCCAGCTGCAGCTTCTCCAGCCATGAGTGCAACCTCCTCACTGCCAGTAAACTCTCCCAAGAGCCCCGCCCTGGCTGCTGCAGCCCCCTCAGCTCAGAGTTTACCACAGACAGGTGACTGGTGGTTTTTCTCTTTCTTTCTTTTTTTTTTCTTCTTGTTTCTCTCATGACATTCTCAGTAATGTGTAAATTCTTAAGTGTAATGGTTGTCCATTTTTGTCCAGCTGTGTTAAAGGTTGCAGCTCAGCAGTCTGCAACGGGTGCATCTGTTGTCACCGTTCGACCCAGTCAGCCCATAAAATCTCCTGTCACTGTGACATCACTTCCTCCAGGAGTTCGAATGGTAGTTCCTGCACAGTCCACTCAAGGAACGGTAGGAGTGACAATTCATTCTTTTTTCTTTTTTTTGTCATACTTAATATGTTGGATGAGCCTGTTGAGTTTATATTTCTTGTTTTAGCCAATTGGTTCCAGCCCTCAGATGAGTGGCATGGCAGCTTTAGCAGCAGCTGCAGCAGCAACACAGAAGATCCCACCTTCGTCTGCAGGCACAGTTCTCAACGTTCCTGCTGGTGCAACTATTCTCAAGACAGTCGCTGTGACTCCTGGTGCTACCACCATGAAAGTTGCTTCTCCGGTCATGGTACAGAGCCAAAGAAACTCCTCAGTTTTGAACAATGTAGGGATCCTGTGAACCGTATGACAGTTGGCGACATATTTGTGTGCGTCAATAGGTCAGCAACCCAGCCACACGGATGCTAAAAACCGCTGCAGCACAGGTGGGCACAGCAGCAGCAGCATCTCCTACCACCACCAGACCCATCATCACTGTGCACAAGTCTGGCACTGTCACAGTGTCTCAGCAGGCCCAAGTGGTAACCACCGTAGTGGGAGGAGTTACCAAAACCATTACTCTGGTTAAGAGTCCCCTCGCTATGGGCGGAAGTGGCGCTATGGTAAGAAAACGGGGCTTCCTAGAAGTTATACTGACATTCTCGGAGTAACCTCTTTGTGTTTCTACACACACATCACACCTTCTATTTTCTTTTGCAGATCTCCAACCTTGGCAAGATGATGTCTGTGGTGCAGACCAAGCCAGTGCAGACATCAGCTGTCACAGGCCAGGCTTCCACCAACCCTCTCACACAGATCATACAGGTCAGCTATCTGCATGAGTACGAGAACAACTCAGGAGGTAGATTTATTTATGCTTACGCAACATTTCTTCTTCTTCCCAGACAAAGGGTCCGCTCCCAGCCGGCACCATTTTAAAGCTCGTGACTTCTGCAGATGGCAAGCCTACAACTATCATTACCACATCTCAGGCAGGAGGAACAGGAAATAAGCCCACTATCCTGAACATCAGTGGAGTTTCTCCTACCACCACTAAACAGGGCACCACGATTATTAAAACCATCCCCATGTCGGCCATCATGACACAGCCTGGTGCTACAGGTCTATATTTATTCAGTTGTATCATTTTACAACTCTCTAAAAGCAGAGTTGATTACAGTGGGACCTCTACTTACGAATTTAATTCGTTCCAGAAGTTGTTTGGTAACCTGAAGATTGCAAAAGTAGAGATGCGTTTTCCATGTAAATGCCCCAATCCGTTCCAAGCCCCCCAAAATTCGGACATAATGTTTTTAATAAATCATAAAAATGCATCAAAACATGTAACAAATACATGTTACAATTAGATTACTGCACAATAAATGTAGGATTCAGTGCAAGGCTTCTCCAGGAACAAAATAAACTTTATCACAGGCTAATCTTACATTATCTATAATCTTACATTGCCGTCATTACTAGCAACGAACGTTAACACTTGTAACACCGCCATCTAATGGACAAACATACGAACACCCACAATAAATAAAAGTTAAACGATGGCGATGCTGGGATACACACAAACTTGTACATATTGACGTCCCTCCTAGCCAATGGGATGACAGGAAAATGCTAGGCGATGGCCAATGGCAGAGCAGCTACAAGCAAGTTTGTGTTCGCTAAACTCCGCGAGCTGCGAGTAGCAGCGGTAGCATATTTTTGACCTTCGTATCCTGAAATTTCTTTCGTAACGAGAGGAAATATTTTCCCGTTGAGACGCTTCGTAACCTGAAAATTTCGAATGTAGAGACGTTCATAAGTAGAGGCCCCACTGAATTATGAAACAAGTACCCAATACATTTGGTCATTTCAGGTGTAACAAGCAGCACAGGCATCAAAACACCCATCACAATCCTTACCACAAAGGTGATGACCACTGGAACTCCGGGGAAGATCATCACTGCAGTGCCCAAACTTGCCACTGCAGCTGGTCAACAGGGTCTTACACAGGTGAAGCCTTGGTGTGAAATCTTGTAATAATGCCCATTTTAATTTACAGGTGTGCTAAAACTTTGAGCTACGTTTGTAACACAGTTAAGAAGTCTAATCCAAACTTGTTTGCCTTTAGGTGGTGTTAAAGGGAGCTCCTGGCCAGCCTGGCACCATTTTGCGGACTGTACCAATGAGCACAATGGGGGGTGTACGGCTTGTCACACCAGTGACTGTGTCTGCTGTTAAACCCACTGTCACAACGCTGGTTGTCAAGGGGACCACAGGTGAGAGAAACACATTTCTGTCAAACGTTCAGACATCATAGTTTAACCTCACGGGGATTTTTTTTGTAAGTATCGAATATCCTGAAACCTTCCTTTGTAGGTGTCACCACGCTTGGGACAGTGAGTGGTACTGTCTCCACCAGCCTGGCAGGAAATACAGTCGACAGTTCCAACGCCTCTCTGGTTACCCCCATCACCACACTGGGGACCATTGCTACCTTGTCCAGCCAGGTCATCACCCCATCCGCTATAACTGTGTCTGCTGCCCAGACTAGTCTAACGTCTGCGTCCACGCTGCCCTCCTCAACCATGACTGTTCAGGTAAAAAAAAACCCTGCTTATTCTTGTCCTTAAGGTTCAACTGACTATTCTTTTAAGTTAGTAGGGGGACTTTGTCATGCGGTTTTATGGTTTTTAAGATAATTTTCTTTTCTGTTGTTCAGAATCAGCCCACCCAGGTGACTCTAATCACAACTCCAAGTGGTGTAGAAGCTCAGCCAGTCCAGGATCTACCAGTGTCCATCCTGGCTTCACCCACGTCTGAACAGCCCAGCTCCACTGAGGCTGGAGCAGCTGGTGATGGGTCTGGGACTGTGACCCTGGTCTGCTCAAACCCACCTTGTGAGACCCACGAGACAGGAACAACCAATACAGCTACAACTTCCTCTGCTACCATGGGAGCAGGAAAGGTGTGCTCCAACCCACCCTGTGAGACCCACGAGACGGGAACAACCAATACAGCTACAACTTCCTCTGCTACCATCGGAGCGGGAAAAGTGTGTTCCAACCCACCCTGTGAGACCCACGAGACGGGAACAACCAATACAGCTACAACTTCCTCTGCTACCATCGGAGCGGGAAAAGTGTGTTCCAACCCACCCTGTGAGACCCACGAGACGGGAACAACCAATACAGCTACAACTTCCTCTGCTACCATCGGAGCGGGAAAAGTGTGTTCCAACCCACCCTGTGAGACCCACGAGACAGGGACTACCAACACGGCCACAACTGCATCTTCAAACATGTCTGCACTCCGTGTATGCTCCAACCCACCGTGTGAGACCCACGAAACTGGGACAACTAACACAGCAACCACAGCATCAGCTAATATAGGACAGCCCCGGCAGGTGTGCTCCAATCCACCCTGTGAAACCCACGTCACAGGTACCACCAACACAGCAACCCAGTCCTCCTCTAACATGAACACAAGCCTGACAGGAACCACGCAGAGGGTGTGCTCAAACCCGCCCTGTGAAACACACGAGACGGGGACCACCAACACCCCGTCCACGGCCACCTCCAGCATGGGAGGTGAGCAGACAAGTACAGTTACGGGCATTGTCCAGCAGGAATGTTCAAACCCACCTTGTGAAACGCATGAAACTGGGACCACCAACACAGCCACCACTGCTACCTGTAGCATGGAAACAACTGAAGGAACAGGTATAACTGCACTTCTTGTGTGGGAACTCTGGGAGGGGGGGGTGTAATACATGGCAGATTTATTTCTAATTTTATGGCCGTAGTGACTTCATTTCATAAGGTCAGAGTAATGTTATATATTTTATTACACAGCCACCCAGCAGACGGAAGAAGAAGCTAAAGCCGCTAGCAACACGGAGGTAGTTGCCACCACTGCAGCGACTGACATCGTTACCACCACTCAGGGCAGGGCCATCACTACTGTCACTCAGTCTACTCCAGCCCCCGGACCATCTGTTCCTGTAAGAAAGTCATTGCTATCAGAACTGTTTAATATGCCCCTGGAGTAAGTTACAATAACCAGCTGGTGTTGAGTTACACTGAATCTTTATCTGAATTATTTCTCACCCTGTGCCAAATCTTTTCTCGGGTTCCTGTCTGCAGTTGATTTCATCGATCACAGAGGGCGTGAGCACTGCTGAGAGCTCCACAGAGGAACCCATGCAGACTGATGAGACGCCATCAGCTGAGTCGGCACCTGCGGCGGAGGAGGCTGCTGCAGCAGTGGCGATGGAGGCGCAGGCGGAAGTAAGTCGTGATATTGCTTAAGCTTCTGCAGATGGCGTGTAGATGTAACCGGTATCGCATCTTTAGGGGGAGACGGCCACAGCAGCAGCGTTGAATCTTCCCTCCGAGCTGATGACCGAAGGCCAAGGAGCCACGCTGATGGTGACGGGGCTGTCGGACGAGGAGCTGGCCGTGACCGCAGCGGCCGAAGCTGCCGCTCATGCCGCGGCCACCGAGGAGGCTCAGGCGCTCGCCATCCAGGCCGTCCTCCAGGCAGCTCAGCAAGCCGTCATGAGTGAGTTCAGCCAATGCGATGTCCGCGATGATCTGCTGTTTCCGTGATGCCGAGATGTTTTAACATGCGGGCTATTGTCCGCTAACAGGCGAGGGAGATTCCACAGCAGAAACCCAACAGCCTACAAACATCCCAATCATGCTGACGCAGCAGGAGCTTGCAGCACTTGTCCAGCAGCAGCAGCTGCAGGAGGCTCAGGCAGCTGCTCAGCAAGCCTCGGTGGGCACCAGTCTACCCACCGAGGGCCTCGCCCCCGCCGACAGCCTCAACGACCCCTCCGTCGAGAGCAACGGGCACAATGAGATGGCTGCCGCCGTCACCAGCGCCGTGGCCTCATTGCTTCCGTGTGCCACCGCAGAGAGTAGGTGTTGGACACCTGACGTTTGATTTGGATGTCTTCCGAACGTTAAATTGATCCTGTTTTCCTTCCTTCTTTCCACAGCGCTCGCTCCATCGAGCACGTTTGCGCCCGTTGTGTCGGTGGCGAGTCCCGCCAAACTGCAGGCTGCAGCCACTTTAGCAGAGGTGGCCAACGGCATCGAGGGAGAGGTGAGCCGCTGCTTTTTTGAACATCCTGTACATAACTCAGACAGGAGTTACATGTTGAACTGTGTTGTTTTTTACAGAAGCAAGACCCTCAACCAGCCCCAGTCAAACCAGCTGTAAAGAAAGAAAACCAGTGGTTCGACGTTGGAATTGTTAAAGTTACAAATATGGTTGTCACTCACTTTTATGTGCCAGCGGATGATTCCCATGGAGACGTGAGTGCCCGCTGGGCCTTTTCCTCCCATTCATCCGTCTGCTGTGTTCATGGCGGAAGTGAAACCTCTGCTCCCTGGTTGCAGGATGACTCTGGTGTCGTGCCAGACTACGCTCAGATGAAGAAAATGGAGCTGCAGCCTGGAACGGCTTACAAGTTCCGTGTTGCGGGAATCAACGCTTGTGGCCGTGGGTCCTTTTCAGAGATATCCGCTTTCAAGACTTGCCTACCGGGCTTCCCCGGAGCGCCGTGCGCCATCAAAATTAGCAAGGTAAGCACATCAGGTTAACAGGAAGACGTGACGTGACAGCCAGTGACAGCCACTGACCGGCCTTCCTCCCACGCTTCCCCCGCAGAGCTCGGATGGTGCTCACCTGACCTGGGAGCCGCCGTCTGTGACGTCGGGGAAGATCATCGAGTACTCGGTGTATCTTGCCATCCAGAGCAACCAGACGGCCGAAGCCAAGGCCTCCACACCAGCACAGTTAGCCTTCATGCGGGTATATTGTGGACCCAACCCATCGTGCTTGGTGCAGTCGTCCAGCCTCTCCAACGCACACATCGACTACACCACCAAGCCAGCCATCATCTTCCGTATCGCCGCCCGCAACGAGAAGGGCTACGGCCCCGCCACTCAAGTTCGATGGCTCCAAGGTGAGAACGCCGACACGAACTAAGCCGCTAATGTGAACGAGCTCCTTAACCATCGATCTCAAATGTCCTGTCTGCTCTGTAGAATCTGGCAAAGACGCTTCCTCTGCGAAACCGGCTCCCAAAAGACCAGGCACCTCCCCTGACGCGTAAGTTCACCTTCGTTCCCTGCGCGGTCCCGGTGACGCGGCCAAGCTCTGACTCCGCTCTTGTGTGCTCTTGCAGTAAGGCTACTGGTCCAAAGAAAGCGAGGACGGACCAGTGAGGTCGCCCAGAGGCTCCTGCCAGTTTTCTCCCCCCCCCCCCCCCCCCCCAACTCACTGTCCTTTAATCAGGAAGACTGACCATCATGCTCATCCTAAATCTCATCCTCCGCCCTCAAGTCTCAGATCCAGGCAGTGACGGAGGCCCAACATCCGCTCGGAGCCGAGAAGCGAGTCGATCTGAGATGATCCTGTAGATAACCCCCCCCCCCCCCCCCCCCCCCCCCCGCTTCACCTTCCCCGTTCTCTTGGTTATAACTATTTTTAGAGCAACACAATGTTAGAAGCACATTATCTTTTTCAGCCACACCCCTTCCACCATTTAAAATCTATTTTTGGCTTGTTTCAGTAGTTGAGCAGTTTAGAGAAGCATTTAAATCTTTTTCACGAACTGGGAGCCAACCTGAGCTCAGTGATAACATTCTCTTTTTTTTGTTGGTTTTTTTTGTGTGTCTATTTTGTGAATCCCGGGGGGCTGTAGAGAGAGACTACATAAAACGATGTACAGTGTTGAAGACGGCTGCGGCTGCATTCGCTTAAACGAGAGTAAAAATCGGTATGGTAACAATTAAAGCACTTGTCCTCGCTGAACAAGGACATCGATCTTTCCTCCCTCTTTGGTTGCTCAAGACAAATTTGCTTCGTCAAGAACCAAGTCTGCCATCACTGTGCTTTTGGCCCCGAGCTGAAGACTGAGCGTCGACACGTCGTCGTGGACAAAAGAGCGACAAAGAGATTTTTTTTTGTTTGTTTTTGTTCCCCCGAAAAGAACGAGAGACTTTTCCTGGACTGACACTTGCAAAACACACAAAATTGCAAAATCTTCCCAAATATTTAGCAAGCAATGACGCAAAAGATCCTTTGTGTAGTTTATTTTTGTATTTTTTAAGCTCCCCCCCCCCCCCCCCTCCTTTGTCTGTATCTTGTGTGCATTTTTAAGAACCTTCAATTTTTTTAACTGTTGTTCATCCACATAGTTTTTGTTTGTGAGAAGCCGAGCGGCCGTCTCGATGTGGCCGCTGTATTTTAAAGGTCTTCGTTCGGTCGGTCGTATGTTGCTGTTGACGGACGGTAAAAGAGAGAGAAACTTTTGTATTTGTTCCACGTAGAATCGCAGAGGTTAATAGGACTGAAGGGAACTTTTGAAGTGGACCCAGGGAGAGGAGAGTTTTTACTTTGTTTACTACTCGACGCTTGTGTTGCTCCATTTGCCAAACATGGAATTTTCACAGGGTTTGAAGGAAGAAAACCCTTTTTTTTTTTTTTTCCTCCGGTCACACCAGTTTCCTCCCCGCAACATCCTTACCGATTGTCCTAAACACGTTTTATGCTCATGAATGTGGTGTCTCGATTCTTTAATTTTTAGAAATACTATTAGTAGGCACACCCCCCCCCCCCCATCCCATTGATGTATGTGAATCCATTTAATAAATTTGCATTTCTTTTCCTACCACGGCTCTGTATTTCAGCCCACAGACGGCGTGCAAACGTCAAAGCAAGCTAACATAGCCGGAGCCGCCTCACCTGTAAATTAGTTCAGAGCAAGAATAAAACCAAGAAAGAAAAAAACAAAAAAAAAAACACTTTTGCCTTTTATATAATTACCTGTAACAGTTTTTACATGTCGCTCATCTCTTGATTGCCTTTTTGTGTCCTTAGTCATAAAAACAAAATTCTATATATAAATATATATATATATATATATAGTCTCCCTGATTGTTCTGATTTGCTTTGAGTCACTGTAGTTATTTCACGCTCGCTTCATGACCGTACAAACGTTGTACAGGATGCAGGTTTCTGATTGGACAGGAGTGTATATTTACTGTGTGAGGCCGAATTCAGTTGCGATGGCGACAGCCTGGAAGATCCGAGCCAAGGGTTTTCACGTTTCTCCGGTTGGCGCCTCGGTTATCGGTTCCGTGGGGTCCCCGCCCCCCCCTCCCCCATTTACTTTCTAGAGATGAAACTTTCTATTCATATGCATTCATAATTTTTGTGCGTGTCGGTGTGTCTGTTGATCAAAACTAGACATGCATGCAAAAACAGTGTATTTTAGTAGTGATGCCTTAAGTTAGACCATAAGCTGAAAGATCTCAAAGAAAAGAAAAAGGAAAAAAAAAAATTTAATAAGTTTGTTCCTCTCCATGTGGTATACAGTTGTGTCCTTTTCTTCCACAGTACTGTTGCTGGGTCACTATTTTTGCACCCTGGTTAGATAGGTCATCATCAGCAGTGCCGAGCTCTCTGAACTTTCCCTCCCGCCCTGGGACAAGCGCTACCCTCAGCGCTCACTTTTGACTTTCTCTCGGCTGTTTGCAGGTTATCTGGAAATGTCCTGTATTTTCCAATGTGTGTTTTTGTACTGTAGGGAGTAATGTATCTTTTATCATCAAAAAAGAAATAAACATGTTAAACATAAAGGGATTGCGTGTCTTTTTGAGTTAAAGCACCTTTTGGGCTGCGATGAGCTGTTTTATTACTTTAGTATTAAGATCCAGTAAATGGACTTTAACCTTTGGTTTTCTAAGCGTGTTTTTGCTGGACACAACTGCGGCGCGTTTACAAATATTTAAATTAAATTTGGAGCTGGTTTAGTTTGGCCGCTAGAGGGCGGTACAGGCACCAGGTTCTGAAACCATCAAATCGATACAATCTCGTCACTATTATTAATTGTAGCTCTTAAACATCGCGATCGGTTTCTAATCACCCCGGTGTTGTTCTGATTAGATGTAGATCGTTTTCATACAATTACCACAGAAACATTTTACAAGTTTTTTGTCCAGAAGTGATTCTGTCATTTTAATCTCTCGTACAAGATGTATTTATTTAATTTTAGGACAGAGTTTAGGGAAATGTCATGATACCCCATAAACGTTGGATGGAGGGAACAAAAATGCATAGTGACAGCGTGAATATCAGAAAACAACCCGTTTGGCTTGTAATGAGGGGAGGGGGGGGGGGGGGGGGGGGGGGGGTGCGGGGTGCATTAAGATGAAGCAGAACCAGTCTCCAGTGTTTTTGATTGTGGGCCGAGCTGAGAATTTATAAAACCGATCATTGCAGCGCCACCTAGGGATGCAGTGTTTTAATTCAGGCATAATTTAGACCAAACTGTGCAGTTTCACGTTTTTGTGCCTTTGAGATCATTTCTGCAGATGGAACTTGAAAGGAGAAACGTTGATATTTAAAAACAAGCCCAACTTTAACAGAAGTCCCATTTTGTGCAGAATCTCCTTGAATTTAAAGCCAGAGGCCGCAAAGTGTCAGCCAGAGAGGTGATGCAGCATCATCCGTCCTCTGTACCTACCACAAGTGAGGGTGGATGAAGTGACAGGACAGCGCACGTCAGGAGAGAGAGGTAGAGAGACACAGAGAGAGAGGGAGAGAGAGGGCGAGAGAGGGCGAGAGCTCTCTGGGGTATGTCACTGCAGGACAGAGATAAGACCACCGCCTACACAGAAGCCTGTTTCAAGGGAATTAGTGAGCCGTCTCTGAGCGTCCACTGTTGACGCACGGCGCCATCCATCAGAGGACAACGACGGGCTCCCACCAACAACCAACTGTCTCCCCCCGGCGTCCCCGCGTCAGCCCCAACCGCTTCTCCTGCTCACAGGCTTCCACCAGAGCAGGCCTGACACGTGCACGCGCGCGTGCGTGCAGATTTACAACCTGTGATGATCACAGGCGTCTTCGAGGCCTACGTGCGCGTCGGCGCTGCTCTCTGACAGCGAGCGTCGGGCCCTGTAATTCCTGGCCTCCCTTTTTCAGCTTGATAACCTCTTATCAGAGCAGAGCAGGCTGCTCAGCCACATCCCTGCTCAGCTGCCCACGCCGCCGCCGCCGCCACCTCGCTGCAGCCATGACACCTCCCGACCTGCTCGCCCAAAACACGGCTTCCTGCATGTTTAACCTGTACCCAGCATGCCCTGGGGCAGCCACTGCATCCTGCACCTGCTGCACATCTGTAATAAACGCGAAGAAAACAAAAGGCGTGCACCAGAGCGCAATGATCCCGTGAGTTCAAGGACATTTTCGTTCAATTTTATTCAAATGTGGGACGCGAGGGTAACGTTAATATGCATAAATAGGCAGGAAGTACATTTGAGTGTGGTGCACCATCTGACCTTTGTGTTACAGGTCCCACATTAAGGACACGCACGTATTTACATATTTACAAGTTCAAGGCAATTTTGTAATCACAATTACGATTTTTTTTAAATTTCATAACTTAATATTAATCTATCCTGATCTTGATTACACTATTTATTGTCACGCTAATGGAGGGTCAGTGGAAATCAGACAAACCAAAGTGATGCATCCAACCAAAGTGATGTGGATTTTCTTCCTCCGGACACTTTATGAGGTAAAAATCGTGGTTATGACTACGGTTGGTGGGGCGGCTGAAGCCCTGTGGAGCTCGCAGTCACGACCGAGGGGTTGAATTTACAAAACGTGCCCCCCATAACACAAAAAAACCCCAAAATCCCCCGTTCTGGTGTTATTAAGCCTCCACTCTTACAAATTGTTATCCTCTCCTGATTTCCCTGAAAACTGTAAATGAACAAAAGAGAGAGGAAAGTTGGGAAGCTGCTTTGACTATCAAATGACGGGCACAGTGCAGGGCTTGTGCACATCCAGGCCAGGTCCAACCTGTATCTTCACACCAGGATTGCTGCTCTTCTCCTGATTTGCATTACTGTCTTCCCACTCCAAGCTGTTGAAACTGAGTCTTTGCATTTCACATTTGCTTGGGTCAAATGTGCGTGTCGTCTTTTTCCTGTGGACTCGCTCTTATCAGGGGCCGTATGCACATTTCATCACCGGACAAAAGGCAGCCTTTCTGCCTTCTACAAACAGGTCGCCTCACATTAAACTGCCACATTCTGAAGCTAGTCGGGTCCTTCCTGCGCTCCACTCAATCGGATCAATACGTCATCAATAAAACTCCGCCAGAATTAAACCTGCTGGCTTCAGATTCTTAAAGGCTTTGATGGGACGTATCCTGTCTGTCAGAAATCGTGTTTTGTCTTTTTTTGTCCCTGGACTAAAGAGGTGTGTCTTTCGAAAAGATGTCCCCGGCTCCTCCCACCAACTTGGCCCTAAACTTCACTGGTGGTTGGAGAAGTTGTTCTTGTAACCAATAACTGGGGAAGACGCTGGAGCTGCGCCTCCTTCGCCGTTGCACCTCTCCGACCCCCAGTCCGTCCGTGACATCCACCCGGGTCGGCGACCTCCACGCCTGGCTGTTCACCTGCTCCTGCTCTTCTCAGGTAACCCCAAAATAGAAGATAAGACCAAGTTTAATCGCAGAGTTCAGAATATCAGCTCTGGTCGTTTTTGTTGCTGGTTTCTCTTGAGTTTCGTGCACTTAGACGTGTGTAGATCTGAACTATGAGCAGAATTTTGGAGGTGAATCATTCCGAAATGTTGGAGCAACCTGTTCACCACATATTGCTAGTCAGATTTCTATGAATCTGATTAGACTGGTGTCAGTGCTGGATATATTTAGCGCTATAACAAAGCGCTTTATCAGATTTTCTCAGCACTATCAGTTGTTTCTCTTTCCTCTTAAGATATGAGGTGTGGGAATCGTGTGGTCTGGCACCTGAATCTCTGTTTGAAGGTTTGGGTTTTTTTCTTGGTGTATTGTCGTGGCCTTAATTTGACGCTGAGGAGATGCGGTTTCATTTTGACTGACACACCTTCAGCAGAAAGGTCGCTGTGGAATCGTCGCCATGGATACTTTTTACAGGATTTTGTTTTTTCAGTTTAGTCTTTCAGCCACTGTTAAACTTAGTTTAGCTCAGAAAGGAAGAGGTCTTGTTAGTTGTTGTAAGAAGCTGTTTTCTGCAGAACTTTCTGACCACCCCCACCACTGACGGCGCTTCAGGTCGTGGGTCGGTCTGTCGGCATGGAGGACTCACCGGAACAGTCCCACTGGGCGTCCCCCACCCTGCTCAGCTCAGATGCTCTGGCCAGTTTCTCCTCTGAGCCCATCCTGCTGCCTCCTGGAGAAGAGAGCGAGGCCTTCTTCTCCGGCCAGGACTCCGACCTCAGCGGTCTGCCCTCCTTCTACTCCAGCCCCAATCACAGCCGAGCGCCATCCACCTACAGGCACAGCTCAGGTCGGTGCTTCCGCCCTCTCTCATCCATAATCGAAATCCTCGAGTTCCACCGTGTGACTTCATCCATCTGCTGCTCTCCACAGTCCGTCAGGTGTTGAGCTCCTCCAACACCTTCAGTAATCTGCAGCTGCTAGATGGGCCTGGAAGCCATTCCTTGGGCTCTCCGTACAATCCATCAGTCTCCTCCTGGGGCAGCAGCCCCTTCGCCAAGCCCCCACTGCACTCCCTCGCCACCAGCTCCCTCTACTCTCCCCCCTTCACCAGCCCCAGAGATGGATGCTCCTCTCCCGGCAGAGAGGGCAGGGAGAGCCCCCAACTCCATGACAGCCTGAAGGCGGAACGTCTGAGCCCGTCGGGCGGTTTGGGGAGCAGTGGCAGCTTCCTGAATCTGACCAACTCTGCTGGGAATCTGTACAATCCGTCGTCCCAACCGCACATGCTGAGTCCCTACAGCCCGTACATGGCGGCGCCACAGGATTACAACCCCGCTGCCCTCTACTCCACCCCCGGGTCCTGGATCAATCCCTCGTTCTCGCCCAAACTCCACAACAAGATGCGGATATCCACTCCAGGTAAAATAAAAACACCAACAAATGCTCTTTTTCTGTTTTGTACTTTGTAAATTTGCATGAGAAATTGACACCTGTGTGATTCTGACGTGACGCAGAGGCCAGAGAGTGCGTCAACTGTGGCGCCACGGCGACGCCTCTTTGGCGCCGTGACGGGACCGGTCACTACCTGTGTAACGCGTGTGGGCTGTACCACAAGATGAACGGCCAGAACAGGCCTCTGATTCGCCCAAAGAAGCGACTGGTATGCCTATTAGACTCCCGATTACGCCCGTGAACCGCGGTCAGATATGAATTGAAACGTGTGACCCCAGCAGCTGAGATGATTTCTGATCCCTGCTTCAGATTGTCAGCAAGAGAGCCGGGACGCTTTGCGCCAACTGTCACACGAGCACGACGACGCTGTGGAGACGCAACGCCAGCGGGGAGCCCGTGTGTAACGCCTGCGGCCTCTACTTCAAACTGCACAACGTGAGTCTGAGAGTTCCTCCACTGCCGCAGAGAAACGTGCGCGAAAGTGCAACATTCTGACACTCGCCTCCCGCAGGTCAACCGGCCCCTCACCATGAAGAAAGAAGGCATCCAAACCCGCAACAGGAAAGTGTCCAGCAAGAACAAGAAGTCCAAGAAGGCCGCCATGTTCGAGCAGTACTCGGAGGCGATGGCGCCGTCCTCCTCTCTGGACAGCGGCGGTGGACCTTTTCCCCTGAGCCCCGGAACTCTGCTGAACTACAGCCACTCGCCACACCTCATCCCCACACCCTCCACCCTGCACCCCCCCACCTCCTTACCCTACACGCACCACCTGAACACTGGCATGGTGTCCACACTGGTGTGAAGCCAGGGAACGGGGAGCAGGGGTCGGCCTTCGGCGGGGACGTGTGTTTCTACATCTGTGAAGTTTTTGTGTGTGTTTGTTTTCCACTGTATTTCCGTCGAGATGCTAAAATGTAGATATTTGATCCAGTGTTTCTTTAAAGTGTGAATTTATATGTAAAAAAAATGCATTGTTTTTTTTGTTTTTTTTGTTAAACAGTTATCTCTTTTGTATTTGCAAAATGACCATATTGAATCAATAAAACGTGCTACCGATTCGTCTGCGATGGTATTTGAATTTTTAACCAGTGAGGTGACCACACTGAGGCCTCCTGACAGCTTCTATTGTCCCAAAGCCGCTCTGGTACACTGGACTCATTGTACACAGAGCGTTTCACTTTGCCTGTGGAATTGTGCATGTACATGCAAATTCTGCCTGTATAAATGGCAACTGCTCAACTGTTTAAGTACAACATTTGCCAAGAATCCAGAAATAAGTGCGATAGGCTTCAGGTGAAGTGTTTGTGCCTCTGATCTGACCTGATATGTAAAACGATCAACTGAAACGCGCCATTAGCAATCGAGACAACACAATAAAACACCGCTCTCCTTCCTGGTTAAGGTTGGTCCTTAAACCAGACATAGCATCAGTAACTCATTATCTCTTGACTTGCGTGGGAATTTTGGACATTGTCCGGATTTTCTCGGTTGATTTATGCGTGGATGGATCTGAGAAGGCGATTCTGAGATGTTTAACAGGCCGCGGTGCCCTCTGCTAATGCAACAAAACGGAGGAGAAAAGAAACTTGTGGTTGCTGAAACCCAAACTTGAATATTGCTGTTTCATCAGCATGTTTGCAGCAGCGTTGGGCGCTGAGCAGCGGGGCTGGGGTTGTACTCAGGAGTGGGGAATGACTGATATGTTATCAGACGCCACAGACCCCAAACCATCCACCTGCTGCAGGCACTACTCCTACACACCCCCTGTCAGTTAGGTGGCGAGAGGCGCCTCACTTTCTTTTTACGACAGGACGTTAAAAAAAAAACACAGAAAAGACTGACAAACAAAACGAGTTTCACCTGGGTGACCTCAGAGGACTAGAAACTGTTTAAATGTAAACCTGATAGTGTTCGTCGGGTGATTTAAGGAGAGATTCGCTCAAATATGCAGGAGAAACAATCACACTGGGTGTTTCCTGCCGTGCACGCTTTACTGAAGATGAACTTTCAGTTGTGCGTTTGGCCTCACAGCTGATGGAGAGCTTTTTGATGCCCCCCCCCCCCCCCACTCATGATGCTGCAGAACACACGGTCGCACCCCACAGGCCTAAAACCAGCTCAGAGGGGAAAACATATCAGGGAATCAACACAAAGCTGTTCAGTGATTCTCCTCAGTTTCGTTGCTGTGTTTTATCTAATTCACTGCAGACATTTACGGCCTTTTCTGGTCCCATTTATCAGGTTTACCCTCAATTTAATCTCTAAAATCAGGAGCAGAAGATCTTCGAAAGATCTTCGAAAGGTTTCCCTCCAAAAATGAACCGCTGTAGTTAAAACAAACATGGCAAAAAAAAGAAAGAAGAGGATTTGGCAAGCACATCCATAATTTAGACTCTTTTCCTTAACTGTCTATCTGTTTATCTGTTGCAGCCGCCAGCTCTGCTCTGGGGAAATGGCAACAAATGCTGGGGACAGATTAGCAACCACAGGCCTGCTCATAGGGCCATCCGTTAGAAGCCTTGTGTCTTTTACTCCAGTGATGGTTGCACTTTTTCCCATTTAGCCTCAGAAGGCATGTGAATTTCTTGTGAGAGATGAATAAGGTTTCTATCTATCTATCTATCTATCTATCTATCTATCTATCTATCTATCTATCTATCTATCTATCTATCTATCTATCTATCTATCTATCTATCTATCATCTATCTATCTATCCATCCATCCATCCATCCATCCATCCATCCATCCATCCATCCATCCATCCATCCATCTATCTATCTATCTATCTATCTATCTATCTATCTATCTATCTATCACTTGTGGTTGGGGATCGATGCAACAGAGGCGATTTGATAATGACGGCTTTATGATTGACGGGCTTCAACCTCCTCCCTGAACCTTCCGGCGGAAGGTGCGTGTGCGTTTCTACTGCTGCGCTCACCTCGTGTGTAACGTCCACACAAAACGTTTTAAATTCACTAGAATTGAGCGGTGGGAACGCAGTAAAATACAACGCAGGAAACTGGGATAACGGTGCCCCCACATGGCCGGAAGAAGCACTGCACCTTCAGGTTCTCTCTGCTGCCACAGGATGTAGACGCCCGAACGCTGCAGCTCGGAGATAACACACACACACACGCACGCACGCACACACGCACGCACACACCCACCCACACACACACACATACCGGTGTGTGTGCATATTGCCATCTTGTGCAAAAGTTGGTATCATTCCGGAACTGAGCTTATAATATAATATAATATAATATAATATAATATAATATATATAATTTACTTTTTGAATACGCTTGTGTTTTTATTTTATGTATACCCCGTGTCTATATTTAATAGAAGGGAGGTGGCAGAGGAGGGTAGACCTCGTTTGTTCTTTGTAAATTTAAAAATACTAACTAAATTCTATTCATTCTGACCTGTTCAACTCATTTTAGACTGGTCTTTGATGCGGCGCTACCGTCAAGACACTACAAGTCCCAGAATGCACTTTGTAGAGCCGCAGCACCTGCGGGGAGATTCTTTAGGATGATTTTTCTCTAGACTGACTTGATGTTCAATCGGTTTAGACTTGACATGATGAAAACATCCAGTTAATCATGTAGAACAAAGTAACGCATTAGTAATTAATATGAGCTACAATACCAAAGATTTAAAACCAAATTCCAGGTATATTTGCTTAACTGATGTGCTATTTTTCTCCATTTATTGTACACTGAATTTCTTTTTATTTATTTTAAAAAAAAACCTACTTCAACAAGACGCAAGAAAAACATAAATATATTTATTTATTTTTTTAAAGCATGCCTAAAACTCCAGTACAGCCAACAAAAGGAGCTAAGCTTTACACAGTGACAAGGAAAAATAAGTTATAGTCTCTGTCAGTTTGCAGGTCATAAAAATTGGTCCTTAGTGAACACGCAGAGGGAAATTAATAATAGTCACTTCCAACCAGCTGAAACTTTTTCACACCGTCTTAGCTTATCTGGTTCACTTCAACGTCTCTGCTGTGTTTTACAAAAATAAAACACACGAAGCGGGGTGAGAGGTTGTTAACAGGTCACCAAGCTACATTTTACTGATACCGAATGTCTCTCAGTGCACAAGCAAACTAGGCTTTTTGTAAACATGTTTTTGTCTCGTTGGCGTCCTTCGGGGTGAACTTGCTGCGGCGGTTTCAATGTTTCTTGACGATGAAAGCGCCGACCAAAACTCCCATCAGCAGCGCCAATCCGCCCAGCATCCATCTACTCAGGTTCTCGCGAGCTCTCCTCCCCTCTGCCGCGGCGTCGTCCCCAAAAATCTTCGCGAAGCAATCCTGCAAACATTCAGGGGGAAAAAAACAAAGAGGGACAAAGTTTACAATTGCAACCATTTCAAACACACTTACGCAATCCCCAGGAAAACCAATGACTGTGTCCTCTAGTTCATCTTTGCCCTGCTAGTAGGAATGCTGCGCTAGCTGAAGAGAGGGGACAGCTGACAGACGCAGCAGGATTGATAATATTGATCGACTCTATCTGATCACTTTTAGGCCACAGAGGAAAGAGCCCTTTTGTTAGTGACCTAATCTCCGCCCCAACAGAGACGATTCTCAACGTGCGCTCTCAACAACTGAGGGAGAGAAAAAAAACTGCCAAGTCATGTTGAATGATGGTGTGATTCATCGACATGTGATTTTGGATCCTGATTCCAAATCAACAAGGTTTTTTTTCTTTTCCACGCTTTGCATTTTGCACATTGACTTGTACACATATAATCTCTCTTAAATGACAACTCAAAAAAAAAATCTAGTAAAACAATTTGACTAATCTTGGAAAACCTGTGAGCTGGCGAGTGAGATGGGATATTTTTATCTTCATATAATACAGCTAATACACAGTATCGCCCACTTCCATTACCTTAATACTCAGTTCTGTTCAGAGGTAACACTATTTCATGTTGTCAGCTGAATAAGATTTGGATAATCAACTCAAGGTCATTAATCATTCTTCTAAAAAAGAACAGATTATAGTAATCAGGGTGACAAATCTCACGTTCACAAAGCTGGAATTTGAGCCACTCTCCCACACACTCACCCATCCTCCTTGACTCTGGATCCACGGGTTAATATGCTCATCCAGGTAAATGGTCATCCAGTCTGCAATGCGGCAAACCAGTTGGCTCGCATCCTTCTCGACACATTCCACACATAGTACCCCGCCAAAGGCAAATAGTCCCACAACTCGTCCCCAGTTGACTCCGTCCTTGAACACCTCGTCCATCACATTCTTAAAGCTCTGGTAAGCTGTGTCAGGAGTGATGTCGAGCTGTGAGGAGAGGTCGCTGAATGCTTGAGCAAAGAGCTTCTCAAACTCTTCTGCCGAGTCCCGAAGAGCTGCGTTCACAGCCTCTATGCCAGCACCTGCGGATGGAGACGCTCCACCCCTGTTCCTGCTGCGGACCAGCAGGCCATTGGAAGCAGCGGGGCTCCTCTTTTCTCCCTCTGTCCTTCCATCAGTATCCTCTGGTCTCAGCAGAGAAGTTGGGTAGTTCCTCTGAGACAGCTTGTATCTTAAGAAGTGCTCCACCAGCTCTCTGTTGTTATACGACATTATTCAGACTGTTGGGTGGGGACTGGAATGCACTGATTCAACAGATTAGGAGGATTCTGGTTTGGTTGTTGGTCAGGACTCATCAATAGGAACAGATCAATTGTCTTTAAACTGGTTAATCTGAAGCCATGGTTTTTCCTTCCATTCCTCTTACTCAAGCGTCTCATCAAAGCATCGTCGTCTTATGTTGCAGCTAGCAACAGCATCCTGAAAGAATAGCACAACATGACATCATTCGCTGCCAGCAAAGGTCTGAATACAAATTCAGACATTGTCCTATCACATATGTATTTTGAGCTAGGTGATCAACCAGATAAATTATCATCATTGATATTTTTACAACCTCAGATTATTGTTGGATTCCAAATCAAGACTTTGGAATGTTTCTTTTAAGGTGACCAACAACAATTTACAGAGATAAACATCAGAGGAGGTTAGAAAACGTATCATCTTGCTTGTTTGATGTGATTTTTAAGGCGTTTTTCTTGATTTCCAGACACATAAACGTTTCTCATTTTACCTTAATTTTAATCCAATGTTTTATACTGCGACTGACGAATATTTAATTTTTTGGTTGGGGCTTAATCTTAGAGCTTATATTTTTGTCTTATATGTTGCTGATTGCTTCACATGTTTGGGCCTTTTAATTTAGTTTCTTGCTGATTTTCACAGGAAAGTTGCAGCCGTTTCACTTCGCCAGCCATCGGTTTTTACCGTCTTCTGCTTTTCGTTTTATTGTGAAAGCACTTTGTAAATCTCTGTTTGTAAATCTAACGTACAAAAAGGATCAAATATTATGAAGCTAAAGGTGGTATTTGTAGCCAAATATTGTAGAAATCGAGCAATAATAGCTGATTCCCTTATCAAAAGCCAAGCATACGCTGACAGGTCTCGCTACAAGCAGGTTTAGCTTCAGCCGCTAACTTGCTATTTTGGAGCAAATGATCCGCACCAAATACAACGAAAACAACTACAAAGTACGTCCACGAGACTGATGTGAAGTAACCACCTGTAACGATTCTACTTACGGGCGCTGAAAGGCTGTTTTCTCTGTGAGAATGCAGCTATGTAGATAGTTGTAACAGCAGACACAATATGGACATTTTTGCATCTGCACTCTGGCCTGAACGCTGATGCACGCTGGCGGTTGGCCAACTCCCCTCTGCTGGCAGCCAGAAGACCCGCCCACTTCCGGCCGCTGCGCCAATCAGCGCCCGAGCTGTAGCGGAAGTTGAGGGGCCCGTCTGCAAATTGAGAATCAAATCAAAAGCTCGAATTCAAGTGCAGCCAACCAGTCACAGCACTTCACTTTTATTACAATAAAAAAAAAAAAAAAATTCAAAAAGCAGCTGCGTCGCGCGTAACTTCAGCATTATTTAAACTTGCTTGCTCAGAAATTATACAGCAGGAAATGTTTAATAATAATAATAATAATAGATTTTATTTCAAAGCGCCTTTCAAGACACCCAAGGACACTTTACAGTACAACTATGCAACACTATTTACAATTTAAAATCATAGGTCAGCTTCACAGTTAAGAGTTCAATAACAGTTGTAATAGCACCAGTTACAACAAAAAGAAAATAGTAGGTGAAACATGCATAAATACATAAAATCAACAAAGCAACATATAATCATAAACCTAAACAAAGAAAGCAATTAAGGGTGGTGCAGTGAGTAAGCCAGACGAAAAAGGTGTGTTTTGAGGTTTGATTTAAATACGGGGAGAGAGTCGATATTTCGAATGTCTGGTGGTAAGGAGTTCCAAAGGTGAGGAGCAGAGCGACTGAAAGCTCTGGCCCCCATGGTCCTGAGGTAGACAGGGGGCACAGTGAGGTTGAGGGAGGAGGAGGATCTGAGGGGGCGTGTTGGAATGGCAATGTGGAGGAGGTCAGACAGGTAAGGAGGGGCAAGTTTATGGATGGCTCTGAAGGTGAGTAGAAGGATTTTGTACTGGATCCGGAAAGTGATGGGAAGCCAGTGGAGTTGTTGTAGGATGGGGGAGATGTGGTGGGAAGATGGGGTTTTGGTGATGATGCGGGCAGCTGAATTATGGACCAGTTGTAGCTTGTGGAGAGATTTTTGAGGGAGACCGAAGAGGAGGGAGTTGCAGTAATCTAAACGTGAGGTGACAAGACTATGGACGAGGATGGAGGTGGTGCTGGGGGAGAGGGAGGGACGAAGGGGCAGCTGAATTATGGACCAGTTGTAGCTTGTGGAGAGATTTTTGAGGGAGACCGAAGAGGAGGGAGTTGCAGTAATCTAAACGTGAGGTGACAAGACTATGGACGAGGATGGAGGTGGTGCTGGGGGAGAGGGAGGGACGAAGTCGATTTATTTGTCGGAGGTGGAAATAGGCGGCCCGAGTAGTATGGCTGATGTGGGATTTAAATGAGAGAGTGCTGTCAAGGATGACGCCCAAACTCTTAACTTGAGGGGAGGGGGAGACCAAGGAGGTGTCAATGGGAATGGAGAAACTGGGAACTTTAGAGAGGGATGATTTCGTCCCTACGAGGAGCACTTCAGTTTTATCACTGTTTAATTTAAGGAAGTTGGACAAAAACCAGGCTTTGATTTCAACTAAGCAGGTGGGGAGGGAGGAGGGTGGAAGTGAGGAGTTAGGTGAGCTTGAGAGGTACAGTTGAGTGTCGTCTGCATAACAGTGATATTGGATGTTGAATTTGCGGAAGATGGCACCAAGGGGAAGAAGATAGATGATGAATAGCAAGGGTCCCAGGACAGAGCCCTGTGGCACGCCTGAATTGACTGGGGAGAGGTCGGACTTGAATGATTTGAGCTGGATGAACTGTGTGCGGTCTGAAAGGTACGAATGGAACCAGTGAAGGGGGGTCTTGGCAAGACCGATGGAGGAGAGTCTACGGAGTAGAATGGGGTGGGAGATGGTGTCGAATGCTGCAGTAAGGTCAAGGAGGATAAGGATGGAAAGTGAACCAGAGTCAGCTGCAGTGAGAAGGTCGTTGGTTATTTTTATGAGAGCAGTTTCAGTGCTGTGGCGGGGGCGGAAACCAGATTGGAACGGGTCATAAAGGGAGTTATGTACTAGGTGGGTGTGTAGTTGAGAGGCGACTACTTTTTCGAGGATTTTGGAAATGAAAGGTAGATTGGAAATGGGACGGAGATTGTTGTAATTATTGGGGTCTGAGCCTGGTTTTTTCAGGATTGGGGTGATGGCTGCCGTTTTGAGGGATGAGGGAACAGTTCCAGTCGAAAGTGACGATTTAATGATGGCAGAAATGAGGGGGAGCACAGCAGGGAGGCAAGATTTGACCAGATTGGTGGGTAGGGGATCCAGTTGACATGTTGAGGGTTTGGATTTCCGGATAAGAGCATCGATGTCAAGATTTTGAGGGAGAAGAAAATTGGAGAATTGATGACGGTGAGGCAGATTAGTTGGTGGGCTGGGAGGAGGTCCGGGTTGGAGAGCGGAAAGTGTGCCTGTGTCTAGGTGATGGTGAATGTTTCGAATTTTTTCCTTGAAGAACTGCATTAGGGAGTTACATGTGTCAGTTGAATACAGGTGTGAAGGTAGGGAGTCAAGTGGCTGGATAGTTTTGTTGAGAAGTGTGAAAAGAGATCTGGTGTTTCCTTTGTTGGAGGAGATCTGGGCAGAGTAGTATTTTGTCTTGGCTTGGTGAATTGCGTCTTTGTATTGGTGGATGTGGGCAATGTACATTTCCTTGTGGATCAGGAGTCCAGTTTTCTTATAAAGCCTTTCCAGTTGACGGCCTTTGGTTTTCATGGAGCGGAGATGCAAGGTAAACCAGGGGGCAGTTGTGGAGAACGAAACAGAGCGTGTTTTGGCTGGGGCGAGGGAGTTGAGGATGTTCTTTAAACTAGTATTGTAGTGGGATGTGATTTCGTCGGTGGTAGTGAAACAGCCTGGGATGGTAATATCATTAATGTGGGAACTAAGGGTGTCAATGTTGATGTTTTTCAGATTGCGGAATGAGATAAAGCGTGGTGACTTAACTCTGAAGTGGCGGAGTGCAGTACTGAAAGAGATGAGGAAATGGTCACTGACATGGAGATCATCAGCAGTGCAGTAGAGGGGGATGAGACCAGAGCAGCAGAGAAGGTCCAGAGTGTGTCCTTTAGTGTGCGTTGGGAAGTTGATGAAATTATGCAGTCCAAAGCTCTCGAGGCATGATAAGAAGTCTCTGGTGAGAGGCAGATTGGTGTTGTCCATGTGGATATTGAAGTCCCCTAGTATTATTATGTTTGGAGATAGTGTACACAGATGGGTGAGCAAGACGGCAAAGTCATTTAGGAAGTCGCTGTGGGGCTTGGGGGGGCGGTAAATAGTGGCAATGACGGTGGGAGTGGGTCCAGAGAGTGTAAGTGCCAAATGTTCAAATGAGGATGATGGAAGCAAAGACAGCGGAAGGATCTTCCACTTCTGGTGGTGAATCACTGCGATACCACCACCACGGCCATGGGAGCGGGGGTGGGACAAATATGTATAGTCCGGTGGGGTGGAGTCGTTGAGTGAGGAGAAGTCATTTGGTTGTTGCCAGGTTTCCGTAATACAAAGAAAGTCGAAGTTGCGGTCAGTTAGGAGATCATGGATGAGGTGTTCCTTGTTCGTGAGTGAGCGGATGTTAAGAAGTCCGAAGCTGACAGAAGTGTCTTCAAGTTTGGTGTGAGTCAGAGCCTGGACAGATGGGCTGGCTAAAACAGAGTGATTGATAGCCCGGGAGGTGTTTCTGCCAGAGCCGTGTCTGTTGGTTATGAGGACGGGAATCGGGAACAGTTGGTTGCTCCTGTGGTTTATTATGGGAGGAGAGCTAATCTTGGAGAGACCAGTGGCTGAGGGAGACAGTTGGATAATCTGCCAGCGGGGGGGGCTCTGGGGAGGGGTCATTGACAGTGGGTGGATCATGGAGGGAGAGGGGTTTGAGTGAGATGGGGAGGCAAGTAGTCAGGCATAAGGGGAGGAATGGACGGTGTCTTGCAGATTAGCCGCTAGCATGCGGCTACCAGTGCGGTTTGGATGAATTCCGTCCGATTTAAAAAAGCACGGACGATTCCAGAACAGGTCGAAATTGTCCACGAAGGCAATGTTATGGGCTTGGCAGGCAGAGTGAAGCCAGGTGTGCAGGCTGAGGACTCGGCTGAAACGGCCATACCCACGGCCAAGAGTACGGAGGGGGCCGCTGATGAAGGGAGACAGTCCGCAGGTTTTCAGGAGGTTCAGAAGTTTTGTAAAATAATCCTTCGTGAGCTCGGACTGGCGGAGGAATGTGTCATTTGTCCCAACATGGACCATGATTCTCTTGATCGAAGCCGGCAGAGTTTTCAGGAGAGTGGGGAGAAGTAGTAAAATGTCGAGGACCCTGGCACCAGGGAAACAGCGTGTGGTAGCATTGAAAAAGCCGATGTTTCTCACAATGGAGTCGCCAATGATTAAGGTCGTAGGAGGGAAGAGTGGATGCGGAGGCGAGTCAGAAGGGGCACAGGATAGCTGCGGTGCAGGTGTATTGGATGACAAGGAGTGCCTCTGGAGGGGCCCCGGGATGGGGTGGTCGGGCACAGGGGCGGGAGGAGGTGGACGGGACGAAGACGACAGAAAGCAGCCGGTCCCATCAGATAGCCGGATGGACAGAGTCCGGGACAGTGCGGGTAGAACGGGGGAATCATAATGGTCAAGAGGGGTGAACTTGTTCTCCAGGTGAAGGTGGAAAAGAGAAGCCTGTGGTGGATGCTTTGTTTTCCCAGTGCGGGCGCCGATCTGGGACCATTGCTCCTGTTGAGATGGAGTGGAGCTAGCCCGAGGCTTGAGATTACCCCTGGGTCCTGCCGCGTGCTCCGTAGAGGAGGCATCGGGGGAGATGAGTGGATGAACAGCCGGAGGAGAGGTGGAGGCGGCAGTGGTGTTACGAGCAGAGATGTCGGGATCAGATGCATCAATGGATTCAGGATGGGGTTCTTTGAAAACGATGGTGTCAATGAATCTCTCAGCTTCCTGGATCTGATACAGGGTGGAGATTCTTTGCTCAAGCTCCTGGATCTTTCCAGCAAGGTAGGCACAGTTGGCACAGCCGGATGAAGAAAAAGGTGGGGCCATGGACGCTAGGGCTCCAGTGAGTTGTCAAACACCAACTGGTAATGACGCACTCTGTCTTCGACTTGGCTTGCAGAGCTGTCAGAGGATCCACAGATGATGTTCAGATGAATAAACTTCCACAAAGTTGACTGGTACTGAGAGTAGCTGATTTTGTCAATAAATGTAACAATTTATAAAACGTGAATAATTAATAATTAAAACGAAACGGGCCTGTAACTATTGTCTGAAAGGATTCCGGAACATTTTACAGTCACTTTTGTTTTCAGGGGAGGACTTTAATGGTCGCAATCGGAGCTTCTCGCGTTGTAAACAAGTGTTTCACCAGTCAAATCACTTCTTTCCTTTTGGTGATAAAAGTCAGACTTCTATTTAAAGTGATATTTATAATCAATTGACAACGCTGTCGGTGTTGTCGACGCCTTCGGTCGCTCCGTATGCGCTCGGTTGCTTTATTTTGCGGATCTCCCGCAGACCGAAGCCCGTTCCTTCCGAAACTCCGCACTTACTCTACTTGTACGCAATATTTCCATAAAGGATCCGAACCAGTCGAACAGGACAAGCATCCAGTGCGGGACCAAATTCCAGTTTAGATCATGTTGAGTTTGCCCATAAATCCACTCCAGCAGCGTCCACTCCGTGAATGAGTTTAATACCCGGACGTTTTTCTTCAACTTCAATGTGTGCGTGTAAGAAGCTTGGTTGTCTTTCTTTGGGAGAGATAATAGATTACTGTCCGTAGGCGTCAAAATGTTTAATTAAACAATTTATTAAAACGTGAAGTGAATACAATTGTGATATTCTACACTTTCTACACGTTAAATGCCTAGTTTGTCACAGTTGACCAAAGCAAAACAATGAAGACGGGAAAAGTAGAAGGCTCGCTTCATAAAGGTGATTTCAAAAGGTCAGTAAATGATCTTACTGAACAATCTAATAAAGTATAACTGCTAAAACTCATACAATGTCAATCACATACTTGGTGCATTATGGGATTTTCCTCCTCGGGCCGCTTTTAAGCGGCAGAAAGTCCAGTTTTGACCTGTAAATTGTGTAGCAAAACTCCACCAAGGCACGCAAACATTTGTGTCCACCCACGTGCACCACCTTCACCAGGTAGAAACACCGGCCACGTTTGTGGCTTCTGTCACTTCTGCGTCCCCAGATTTTACAGTTTGCTCTCGGCTTGCATCGGCCTTCCCATTTTCGGCAGGTGGATCCTCCGTCTCGCTGTCCGAGTCAATGGAAATCGTCTCGATGTGCATGCTGCGATTGACCTCACAGTTGGTTCTCCTGGTTCCTCTCTTCCGGGCTGTGTTGGGAGCACCGGATCTTCCAGTGGACGGCCCATCGAGTCTGCTGTTCTCAAACACCAAGTCGTGTTTAAGCTCCTTTAGAGCGTTCATGTCAAAGCCGAGCAACACGGACGCCTTCGTGGCTTGACAATGCCCTTCGCACATTTTTTGCTTGGCTGCAAAATGGTTACAAACGTCTGATTTCCAGAGCCACAGGCTGGCGGACAGTTTCTCCTCTTCCCCGGTTGAGATGTACGGTCGCCGGTGAAAGTAGGCAGTCAGGAAGTTCTTCCTGGCCTCATAGGTCTTGTGCTCGAAGCTTCTGGGATCCAAGGCGAGGTCATCGAAGTCAAACTTGTTTTCAAAATCCGACGAGATCTTTGAATCTTTACTCAGTCTCATCCTCTTGGCGGCGGACACGTCGGCCTGCGTGGGCGGCTGCCTCTTGAGGAAGCCGGCACCGGATGAGTTGAGGGTCAGGGCGGGTTTGAAGCCTTGGCTTCCCTGGTTCCGCCCAACAGCCCTGCACTGCACGAGGTGTAGCGTGATGGTGGAGGCCACCATATTACTGGTGTACACCCCCAAGCAATGGATGCACTTGTAGGTCATCTTCTTCTCAACGGGGTGCATCGTCTGGAGCACCTGGTGCCGCTCCCTCAGGTGCATGGCCAGAGCTTCCGAGATGGGACCTTTGAGGATTGTGAAACACAAGGGACACAAAGTCTTCCCGACTTCACTCTTTTGAGTCCGCACGGGTAGACTGGCCACCCGCGGTTCGCTCTTCTTCTCCAACAGCGACGTGTTCCGAGCACTTACGGACTGATCTTGGCCATTGATGGACTCCTTCATGTTGAACGTGAGAACAACCAGCTGTATGTTATTGGACTTTTCTTTGATGGTGAGGTCGAAGGTCAAAGGCGAGGCGCGCGGCGGCCCCGCGTAATCGCTGGGATGGCTCTGGGTCACATGCTCCATCAGCTTCTCCACGCTGTGGAAGACCACGTGGCACTGTGGGCAGGTGAGGCCGTGGATCAGCATGTGATTTAGCAGTGTGTCGCTGGGGAGATATCGGTTGCACAGCAAACACTTGCTGGTGAAGTTGTGGATCTTCATGATGTACTTGGCCAACGCCCAGACTTTTTTGGCCTTGTGCGCGCTCTCGAAGTGCGCACTGTAGAGGTTTTCGGGGAAGAGTTCGTTGCAGACGGTGCATATCTTCCACTTCTGCGTCTGCGCGGTGTTCACGCCTGTAGAATTGTTGTCAGCCGCGGTGCCGTAGCCAGAACCTTTCACGTGCACCTGGATCGCTCCTATGGAAGACTGGTTCTTAACAGGAGGGGTCAGAGGCTTTAAATAGCCGATTACTGGTTGTGCTATGGCTTCAGGTCTTTGTGCACCCCGGTTAATCGTAATGGGTGCTTTGTGGGAGGCGTTGGGAACATACTGGCTCCTGGAGACGAGAATGTTGGCGTGACCAATCATCGTGCTTACCTGAGCACCGATGCGCTCGTGGTACTCAATGACGTGCTGCACGAGCGCTTCGTAGTTTCGAGTAGAAAACTGGCAGCGTTTACACAGAATGTTGTTGCCGCTGGCAGAACCGGCGCCGTTTTTGACCGACGATTCCGAAATAATACTGAGATACGGCGAAACGATGTGTTTGAAATGTTCCCTGTAGATGTGCTTTCGAACGACATTGTAGAGCGCGTCCCGGAAGGTGCATTTTTTGCAGAAGTACATTGCCTTTTCCACCCCGTCTGCCATTCTGGATCGATCGAGACACATTTTGTCCTTCTTCCCCACGAGGGATCCCTGTGGATTTCCAGTGTTCTGTCTTGTTGTGGGCATGTGGAATATTTTAACATGTGTCTCCAAAGTTCTCTTGTTTGCGGTGAAGGTGCAGTAGGGACAGTTGAGAAGGATTTTACTCTCGAAAAACTGTCTGTGCACATTGCGGAAGTGATTCTTGTAGCCTGAGTAGTATTTGGAGGAAAAGGAGCACTCTGTGCAGCAAAATGGCTTTGATCGATATTCCTGGAAAACACCAGAATAATGAGATCAAACCAAAATGAATCAAACCATTTCCAGCTTCATAAATCAAAGATTTTCAAATTTGTCATGAAAAGGTACAGTGTTTATAGAAAACCTATTGTGTCACAATACAGTACAGCCTCTGGGAAGCATTTTGGTAAATAAATGCTAAAGCAACTAATTCCTATAAAAATGATTTACAAATAGAGGATTACCTGTAATTTGGAGTACGAAGGGTCCCAGGCACAGATGTCCAGACAAAGTGTGCCTTTCACAAATTGCTCATCGGGGCAAAACTCTTTTAACTCCTGCGGAGATAATGGCACAGATTACAACACTTGTTAATTTATACAATTTTTCTCATGACTATTTCCCTCGTCTGCCATCATCGGTGCCGCCGAGACCTGAAGAACAGCCACTGACTTTAACTTCCATGGTTCCACACACAAATCCCAACCTAGAAGCCCCGGAACCACATCAGATTGTGCGAGAGATTAGCTTCTATCCAGATGCAACTAGATACACTCACCTCGGCGGCTTCTTTGCAATAGTCCAGTCCAATGTCCTCAAGTGCTCTTTTCACTTTTTTCCTTGCTCTTCTAATTCTGGAGAGGTTATTTACCGGGAGCTGGTACATCTGTCAAATAGAAAACTGCCGTCAGCCTGCAGAAAGATTCGTTAATAAACAGCTAAAATCACCGGAGAAGCCAGGCATCTTGGATGCCACACTGTGATCAGGATAATCCCGTTTCAAACGCCTCGACGTGGGACAAAGATTGTTGTGATTTCAGCGAAATCGCTGATTCAGCAGCCGGGCAGAAACTTTGCTTTCATTAGCGGCCGACTCGAAACGGACGATTAAGACTCAGCCTGGGAGCAAATCCGTGACCTTTTCTGTTCCACGGTCGGTTGCGAGGATGAGATTGAGACTGTGGTGTCAATATTAGCAACGCAGCACCCCGCTGCAACCTCACTCACATAGGAAAATGCTAACGCTCAATAGCTTGTTAGCGGTTCTGCCCCCCCCCCTCCCCACCCCACAGTGTTTACTCACCTTATGTTATGTTTTTTTGGGGGGAAATAGTACTATAGTGTTTGCTTCACGACAGAATATCCTAAAAGGTTAATGGATTTGGTCGGTGCGTGCGGACTGATGATGCTCGTTCTTCTCGAAGCCGGTGCTGATGCTTCACAGCTAACTAGCTGGTTAGCTGGCACATCTGCTCCGATGCGGGTGCTAACTCGCCGGCCGTGAGGGCAAGCATCAACACGGACTGGTGCACATGGCATCAAACCGGGATAATCCACAAATGCTCGGACCAGCCGGTGCCCCCTGAACAATGCGTACTACTTTCCGTGCTGATGAGGCTAACGTGGTAGCCGCCGATGCTTCTGCCCACTGAGACAACTCTCAATCCAAAATGGCGGCGGCGAAACAACGGAAGTTGTAGCAGCGCGGAGCTGTGCAACGATGGGAGAGCCAAAGTTTGCTCTAATTCTGCTCTAATTCATGTAAAACCCCACTTTTATCACTATGTGTGGGTCATATATCAAAGGTCTATATTTGTTCTTCAAATATAAATACCATAACCCACCATACTAGAGTATTACTGAGATAATATCTTTAATCGGCACCAAAATAATCCATTACAAACGAGACTGAGGCCTAAATCTTGTTGTTTTTATTGTAGCAATTGTCATTCCAGTGGTTCCAAAACTTCCAGCACAACGGTGCGCGTTCCTGTCATCACCATTCTGGACACAGTTCTGTAATTCAGGTGCAGGACACACTCCCCGTTGACTTGGCACACAAAGTGCCGCACCTTAAAACAGTTATGTGGAGTTAATTATTATTGTTTTCTTTTGTCTTTCATTAACTCGCTTCAGCCTGAGCCCACCTTCACCCCAGCGGCTGCTGCGGGGCTTCCGGGGTCAACAGCCTGCACATAACAAGGGGCCTGGCCCCTGACCACAAAGCCCCAGCCCAGCACATCTCCTATGACCTGTTGGAGGGTGAGAATTAAAAATGTGAATCCATGTTCTCAGTTATTTCATATGTTAGACCACATGTTAATTCCCACAAGCCTACCGTCAATACTTTCTTGATAAAAGGTGCACCAGGTGCTAGTAACTCTTCACATGTGAAAGTTCTTGAGAGAACTGTAAATGTAAGATTCAAAAATTGTTCCATTTTCAGATAAGAATGAAGAAAAAAATCTGTTTTGAAGTGATTTTAATTACACACTCGCCTGATTTAGGATTGCATCTCCCTGTTGAAACTGTTGGCTGGCCAAGAGGCGGAAAACCAGCGGGGTGAAGCTGAAGGGAGCGAGAACCACCGGTAACCTGTTTAAGATCTTTGCTGGGCCCCACTGCAGGTGAATTAGAAACGAATCAACGTCAAGCCTTGTGGAATTCAAAGGAGGTTTTTTTTTTAACTGAATCATTTTAATTCAATTAATTTGTTTTTAAATTCACCAGACTGGAAAACAGCGTTTTCTTCCTGAGGTTGGTTTTTACGCAGAAGGAACGGACTGTCGAGATGGCTGTCCTCGGCCCCGGACGCCGACACGCCTCCGTCCAAGTCTGGCTCGGCCTTATTCAGCAGCTCCGACAGGCGGCGGCGGCGGCGAAAGTTGATGCAGAAATGGTAAAGTAGGCCGCTGTCGAAGAACTCGTGCTTCTTTTCCACTTGTAAACAGAAGAGTCAGTCTGGGTTTGACCACACGGATTTATTTATTCAAATCAAGGGTGGCTGATTAGACCTCAGTAGTGCCTCGTTAAATGATTGGTGACCCCTTTTTTTGTTCCATCCTCTGAGGATTGCGACAGCCTAAATGTACAAGGTATTCTGGGATGGAGACTACAATCACTATATGTGTGGCTATAGCGGGCAGGGTGGGGAGAAGCACTGGTTTTAGTGTGACAGAGGAGCTAAATTGATTGGTTAATGGGCTCTTACCATGTTGGATGATGCCTTGATCGAGTAAAGCGCGGCACAGCTCCACTCCCTGACGTCGGCTTTCTACTTCTCCATTCTGGAGCAGCCAGTCGATCAGCTTGCAGCCAGGTATTGAGCGCCTGTACGCGACGCCGTGCTCCTCTCTCAGCTGCAGGATGGAGTTCTTGTCCCCTACGAGGCTGAAGCCAGAGGAGAGAGGGGGGGGGTGCAGATTAACCGCCTGTTGTTCCACTGCGGGGTCAGTCCGGCAACCTGTCCAACGGAAGCTCTTACTGCTCGTACAGTCGTTGTCCTCTCATGAAAATCTTCACCTCGGTGTTGAAGGGAAACGTGCCGTCATCCTTGCGGAAGCGGTACAGCAGTTTGGCATCCTTGAAGACATGCCTTTGGTCACAAACTAGAAACGGCAGATAAGCACGGTGATGAAAAGGAGAGCGACGCCCTTCCCGACCTTTGTGCTTTTCCCGGCCTACCGTGGTGAATGATGTCATGGTCCATGAGGTGCTGCAGCAGGCAGACGGCGGTCGCTCGATCTGGAGCTTCTTTATGGCTCACAATCCAGTCTGTGAGCTCCTGAGCCACGAAGCAGTTGGGATACGTGCGCAGGTGGTAGCGCCTGTCCTTGATCAGCTTTCCGTCGTGGAGCCTCAACCTTGAAATTTAGCTGAAGTTAACGATCATCTCTGAGCTCCGAATCACTCCCACGCTTCTCCGCTCATACCTGAGTTGTTCTCCGGCGATCATCACTTCGGCTTTGTGCTGTCGGGTTATGGTTTTTCTCCTGATGCTACTTGTGCGCTCCATGTTTGTTGTGCGTGCACCTGACAGTAAGTGGAGGCAGCGCTAAAGTTCTGGGCCTGTTTGTGTACACAACAGCCGCCGAAACACACGGAACCCCCGGTGCGATGTGGGAAAGATGTTGTGTATACAGAGGGGGAGCAGGAAGAATCTGCATGGAGCCACATGCTAACACAATTTGTTGGTATTTTTTTGGCTTGGGGTGGGGGGGGGGGAGGTTGCAACACAAATCCCACAAAATCTGACCTAGGGTGTGAAGCAGCTTTGCTTCCAGACTTTTAATTAACATAAATCCTGTTGGCTTTAATGGAATTAGCAGATAGAGAGAGCAGCGTTCCCTGTTCCAGCCGTGAGGTCTGGTGAAGTATGAAGAGCTTTACAACCTTTGTTTAGGCTTTGATTAATAATATTGATTGTACTGGAATGACTAGATAAATTCCTTGAAGGGGACGTGGCCGTTCTCGCATGTGGTAAAATCTCATCTGAAGTGCACATATGCTGTGAGCGTGCCTGCATTAACATAACTCATGCACGCTGTGACCCTGCGCCACTGGCGTAGGTCCCAACACGTGTCCCCAAGGCATCTTCTCTCAGTCACAATGTCTCCTCTTTTCCTTTATTCCCAGCAACTTGGAGCGACTGAAACAACACCCCAGCATTCTGGGACATCGTTTTCTATTGGTTTTGGCCTCAATACTCTATCTTGTCAGCGAAGCTTTAACTATCTCTGGAGCAAACACTGTGTGCGAGGGTCACATGCAGTGCAGGAATATGGCTTAACCCCTTGGTAACTTGGACAGATGTCCATAAATCACACAGCACATCCAGGAAATGTTTCATCCTGTGTTCTGAGTTGTGGGGCAATAATAATATCCCGGTAGAACTAATGTACATTACAGTGATTGTGCTGATGCACTTCTCCTCTCCCTGGGTTCAAAAAATTGCTCCGTCATTAAGAGCCTTGTTTCGTGCTTGAGAGTGAGTTTAAATTTGAGGCAAATTGGTTCTGGAGTCTAGCTGTGGCTTCTGGCCAAGGTAAAACCATCTCCTGGTGACCTGTTAAAGCAACTGATGCCTTTATTTTTTCCAGGGCTGGATTATTGTAACTCATAAGCATGATTAGACCAGCGTTCTTTGTGAGCGTTCTGCGGCTAGTGCGGACTGCTGCTGCTTGTCTTCTGACAGGAACAACAGCATAAATAACCTCAGTTCTGACTCCCTGTCCCGTTAAATATTGATTTTGAACATCCTGCTGCTTGTTTTTAAAAATTTGAATGACGCGTCTCCTGTGTATTTCGCTGAACACTCACATGTTCACAAAACTAATGAATGTGCCAAATGGTGGCTAAAAAAACATCAGGTTAGCAGGCATTTACATTTGTTGCCCCTAAACTGTGGGACGATTTTACCGCAGCATGTTCTGGAGGTATTCTATGCCTCTCCTCTCCTCTCCTCTCCTCTCCTCTCCTCTCCTCTCCTCTCCTCTCCTCTCCTCTCCTCTCCTCTCCTCTCCTCTCCTCTCCTCTCCTCTACCTGTCCTCCCCCCTTCTCCTCCCTCTCTACCCAGCCCTCCATCAGCAGGAGGCTCCCCCTACACGAGCCTGGTCCTGCTCAAGGTTTCTTCCTGTTAAAGGGGAGTTTTTCCTTGCCACTGTTGCTTGTTTGGGGTCAGGCCCTGGGATTCTGGAAAGCGCCTAGAATCTTTTTTTAAAGCTTTAGTCGGATCTGTTTTTATCAACATCATTGCTGAGATTGCAATTTTTAAAAAAAAAACAAAAACGTATCATTGTATTTAAAAAATAAAATGTATGTAAAACACCATCATCAGTCAAGGTTGTTTATAAGTTGCTTGACTTTGACCTATGAAACCAGTTCTCCAGACGATGGAGCCAAATTAGTGTGAAAGTTTAAATGCTCTTTTACCTCTCAGTGACTTTTTACTCTAAAAACTATACACTCTGTTCATCTGTCAAGCTTCTGATGGGTTCTGGTGTTCACGATTGCACGAGGTTCTGGAAGTGTTCCTGAATTATCAGGGTGAGAAGGAGAAATGTGGGTTGTAGTGTTCAAATCTTGAAGGTTGTAGTTCACAACAATGACCACAAGGTGTCAGTGTTTTCCCAAGAACTAGCAAGCACACCGTTGAAAGCGTGATCCTCAGCAACCTTGGGCCATCTACATTTCGGCAGAAATACAAGACAAAAAAGCATAAATAAATCAGGTTCTGTCTTGTTTGTATTGATCTTAAAGTATTGCGACTAGACAATAATAATGACTCGGGGTGTAAATCTCACTCGCATATTAACCCAGTATTTCGAGGCAGTCATGTGGCACAAAAGGCATAAATCTAAAGAGAACAGGCAATCACATCCTGCTTATGTACTTATGTAATGTGCCATATACAACTTAATGGGTTTTGGTCAAGTGATCTTCACAACCCAGTCGTACATGCTGGACATGCGCGCAGCATTTGTGCATGGGATCCTCTTCGGCGTGTTTTCATTGGTCGCGAGCGTGGAGGTGTAGTCTAAATGCGTGACATCATGCTATTACAGCTTTATGAAGAAGGTGCGAGACCCCTGACAGTCAAAGGTACTGTAACTGCTCGTCCTGTCCTCTACATCCGCTGCCGGAGCCGAGCAGGCTGTGCGCGGTACAAGTGGCTTTTACGCACGCACGCATTTTTTTTTTTCCTTTTTCCTGAGCTGAATTCAAAGTTTTGAACGAGTAGTTTCGTCGTGGCTGCATGCAGTAGCCGTGGAGATTTGGAAGGAGCCGCAGACTCGGGACTGCAGAAAACTATGGATTTCGTCAGTGATTTTGACTTGATGAAGTTCGGCGTCAAGAAGGAAACGATGCAGGGCATAGAACGCTCCTTCATCGGGCCGTGCAGCCAGCTTCAGAGACCAGATTCTGTACCTTCCACCCCAGGCAGCACGCCCTGCAACTCAGTTCCGTCCTCGCCAAACCTCAATCTTAACGAGCAGAGAAACAACCCCGGGGGCGACCACTTCTGGATACCAAACAACGGGGGCTACCCTCAGCAAATGTATCCTCAAGTTTTCGGTCTGACACCCGAGGACGCAATGGAGGCCCTAATTGGGGCCACGGCGCAGCAGGGACACCCATCGGCGCCCCAGAGCCACAATCCGCCGCCTTTCCAAGCAGAATACGACGGCTACGGCCGCTTGAACGAGCCGGTCCAGATGTACCCAGGACTCCCATCCCACGCCGACATGCAAGGCATCCCGGACGGCCACTGCCAAGACCCTTACCTCAAAGACGACACGGGCTGCGAGTCACCTGAGTCGCCGGAGGCCCAGCAGATCCTCGGGGCCCACCATCACCTCCAGGGGCCGCACAGCCGCCACGACAGGAGATCGGGAGTTGAATCCCACTTCTCCGACGAGCAGCTGGTGTCCATGTCCGTGCGGGAGCTGAACCGGCTCCTCAGAGGCCTCAGCAAAGACGAGGTGATGCGGCTGAAGCAGAAGCGCCGGACCCTGAAGAACCGGGGTTACGCACAGTCCTGCCGCTACAAGCGCGTCCAGCAGAAACACATTCTGGAGCACGAAAAGAGCAGCCTGGTGTCACAGGTCGAGCAGCTGAAACTGGAACTCAACAGACTCATCCGTGAGAGGGACGCGTACAAAATGAAATGTGAGAAACTCTCCGGCGCGAACTGTTATCACGAAACCGGGTCCACCAGTGACAATCCTTCCTCCCCCGAATATTCCATGTGAGTTCGCTCATTTCTCGGAGAACTGGTTTATATTTCAGAAGGCATTATGTTGACAACTGGCCTTACAAGCAATCCTGCGAAGTCACCAAGCTGTATGTGCATTATTACTGGACATATCATTCAGATAATTGTAATAGATCCTAGTAGACAAGAAGTTACTAATAGAAAACTGTAATGAGGCATGCATGCAGGACATGTATGAGATTTTTTTTTCTACAAACTCTGTATTTTGACTGAAGGAATATACTTGAAATCATAGAATATCACACTTTTCCTATCTGATTTTAACCCCGCTGCTTCAGTTACTGTTTAGTCTTCTGATGATTTGTGCTTTGCTTTTAGTTTTTTTTGTAGCCCAAATGATATTTTGTACTAATACTTCATGAAAACCGGACAAACATCCCGAGACGAATGATCGAGGAGGACGTTTCTGTCGTTTTACGAAGCGGATTCTGCTGGGCAGATGTCTTTATTTGCCTTTCTTTTTTTATGATAATATATAAATATGCAAATTGCTTTTCATCAGCCATGTTTTTGATTTGTTATGGATCAATAAACCTACTGCAACTTTTTAAAACTGGCCTTTGAGGGGATTGTGTGAATGACTGGACTCACGTGTGCCGAGGCGTGACATATTTCATTTAATAATCGAGTCTCATAAAAGTATAAATGCGTTAGAAAATAAGAGCAGGACTGTAACACACAGAAGCTGATTATTTTTCTGCGCCGCTGACGCTACGGCGCCAAACAAAATTCCACCGTAGCGTTCCCCTAGAACACCATATGCTGTAAAACATAAGGATACCTTAGTCGTATAACTTTATTGGTGTATCATATCTAATTTGACCGCTGGCCAGAGGAAGGAGAGGAGCAACGGCGCCGTGTGTTTGTTTGAATGAAAGGACGAGCAGCCTTCCCCTTTTCCCTGACCTTTGGCCTTCGTGGAGTGTTGCTTCCTGTGGGATCTCGGCATGTGAAAGCACAGGGGTCTGCCTGGCAGGGGCTGCGGGGCGCAGATAAAACGGAGTGGAAATCAGACTTCCCATCTGCTCTCTTCCTCGGACAGACGGATCACCTCTGCGTTTATTAACAGAGGAAGAGGGAAACAACAACCGCCCGACGCCGCTGAGGCTCTTCCCAATGAGTTTGCCCGTTACGGCCGGAATCAGGCGAAATTCCTCCGCACGTATCGTTCAGAATAATATTTGGATGACCATAGGTCACCGCGATAAGTGCTGATAATCCGCCGCGTTGTAAAACCGAGCTTATAGCCTCTTCAGATCCTGAAGGAAGTTTTTTTTTCCCCCCCTCATGTTTTTGCTTCAGCTCTTTCTCACCATTCACCCGCGCAGAGAGTTCACCCGGGCAGGTGTTTCTGTCGACGGCCCCACTCTTCAGACTTGAGACCGGCTCCCTTTTTTCACGTGTGCTCCCCCCCCCTCCTCAGTTTTGACCTCAGCCCACCACTGAAAAAGGAAAGCAGCAGTAAAATCACAGCACAGGTGCAAAGGCACTTTCTCTCTGAGATCAGGCTCTGACCCAGAAGGTCGGGTTAATGAGCATCGGGTACGACACGGAAAATAAATAACACCCCTCCTTATTCAGGCAGTCTTTCCTCCTGTCTGTGGTGAGGTTTTTATCCATGTTAAATATGTGTATTAGTAAAAAAAAAAAAACCCCAATAAACCCTCATTAATATTGTCGAATGCTGCGGTTTTGGGATGGCCCGTAATGACATCGTATGATGTGACGCACTGAGGCCGTTGCAGTGCCCCTCCCCCCGTCGGGAGTCATATGGCTGACCGTACTTGCGTGCGTCGCGCGTGGACATCAAACAACAGTGGAATAATACAGTAGAAGTGTTGGGCAAGGAAAGTGGTTTGTGGTGCTGTGTGACAGCGCACTGGGTGCCATTGTAGAAACGATTAGCCAGCTCTTTTTCCTAGCACGTGATAGGCTGGGGAGCCTGATGTGAGAGCACCCCCCCTCCCCTCCTCCTCCCCACCACCAACACCCCGAGCCCACAGCGCCTGAGGCTGGCTACTGAGTCAGCAGGAGGAAAAGGTGTCTGCGTGGCTGTGGCATCAGAACAAGAGCTAAAGCATAATGGCTGGAGGAGGATCAAGAGCGGCTTTCAGAGAGTTTTTAATAAACAGATGGACTCGCAGATTAATTGCGCGGAAAATAAAAGTCATGCAGAAACGCGGTTTGAACAGGAAGCGTCCTCGGCTTCGACATTTATTTAAAAACCCCCCTCTGTGTGGCTGATAAACAGTGCGAGGCTGGGGAGTTAGCCCTAGCCTGGTTTTGCACGGCAACGGGCATCTTTGTGAGAATATTCAGACCCGTGTGTGTCAGAACCTGTTAAATGTGATGCCAACCTGAGTGTTGCGGTTTGCCAAGGCCTGACTGCATCTCAGACAGAGGAATGCTGGGAGATACTCGCCATTGTGTGGGGAAAGGCAGAGGAATGCGGGCTGCCAGTTAGGGACACTGTCACCAGTGAACACAGCCAGGGGCCCCACTATCACACACTCGCCTCCTCCGTTTGTGATATCGTACCCAGTTCTGCCTGACGGGGCCCGTTTTTCTCAAGTTTACCTCCTGACAGTGTCGCGTTGACGCTCTCCCGACGGCCCCGCCAGCGCCTAATCAGTTGTGTAAATATTCTTTTGTTTCACACGAACCCCAGGGGTCAGTCTCTCTATTCTGCATTCACTGCGACGTTTGCGGCTAATCTTCTGTGACTAAATGTCAAGCGGCCAGACATTTGACCCCCAATAGCAAGCAGTTTCCAGCCTCAGCCAGTTCTACCGCTGCTGTTTTGCAAGAGAGGAGGCTCCTACTCATCTTTTAAGCGCGTCTTCACGTGAAGCCCAGTGCAGAGATTGGGATGGAGGACAGGATGGAGGAGAGGCTTCCTCTTTCACTTCCTTTATGAGGGTCCAGTCAAGTGACTCTTTGTGAGAGTGTCGCAGGAAAGCGCAGCTTCGATGGCTGCGGTTTCCGGTCAGGATGCCCAGTTGTTTCTGCGTATGGTTGTGACATTCTGAATCATGCAACGATCACACACACAGACACACACACACACGCACGCACGCACGCACGCACACACACACACACAGACATGCGTATGCAAATACAGACTTTCATATGTGTGTGATTTCATGTCACAGAGAGAAAACATTTTTAACATTTGCTACCCCATTTTTAACATTTGCTGCCACATTTTAACGAAGTTCATCTCTTTTATGAGTGATTAGCTGGGGCTTGAAGAGCTGTTGCCACACGTTGAAAAGATTCCCCGCAATTACGATTGTACTGTGGCTAATGACTAAAGTTATCACATGATGAGCACTGTTGGCCACAGCAGATTGGATTAATGTGTAGCCTTAGAGCGACAATAAAGCTGCTATCTTATTGGTCACAATAAAGACTGGCTTCCTGAACCTTGCGCTTATCGTGTACACCAACTCCTGGGGATCTGATAGGAAGTCCCTCTGATAAAGTGCTTGTCACGTTTTAAGTGGACATCACTGACAGAAGTGTGACTGTGTTCTGTCACATTACAAACCCTGGACTCTGGTCGCCGAGCAAAGGCCAATCTGTATGTAATGATTATACAGGCTCCTCACAGCGTGACAGAAACATTATAAAACCGCCTGTTAACAGGCTTGGAAAATAGAGGTGTTTTACTGGCGTGTGCAGGGGGGGTACATGAACTGTGCAGCCCATTTGACTAATCATTTAATATGCATTCCACACACTTCCTCGGCGCGCTCTGCAGTTTTAGGCGGCGGCGTTTGCACAGGATGACTAAGAGGGACGGTCTTTAAAGAGAAGAGCAGAAAAAAAGAAGCCATCTCTTTCCCTTTCATTCCCTGCTAGGATTTCCTGCTCTGTTTTATGGGGGTCATGCAGCTGGCAGGCGCCCTCCTGTTTCTGTCCGTAATGATGACAGGCGTCCATTAGTGCCCAGTAGAAACACGAGCCACAGAGGTTAACTCAGGCTCCTCACCTCCTTCCATGACAGCTTCTTCCCTTTCCCCGGAACACGTATGCAGCCTACATCTATCTATAGGACTGATAAATGTGGAGCTCAGTTGCTGTTGGAAAAGCTGGTCTGATGTAAACAAGTAAATAAACTCTACCTGGAAAGCAGACCGAGACCCGTGTGAGCGCTGATATAAGCGACCGGCGTCCAGGAAACTGGCTCATAAAACTGTTTAATTAAATGTGAAGTAATATTAAATGTCAATACAAATATTTTCATGCCAATATTTGCGCATAAATGTCAAAAGCAGTATTTTTACCTTATTAAAATGGTCAGAAGGTCAGAATTCTGAGGAATTGTCCGATTTCTTTTCCCTCCAAGTGGAGATTTTATTTAAATCAGGACTTTTGGTTTTTTTTTGCAACTATTTTACAGTGGGACCCTTCTAAATTTTAAAACAGATGTGGATTTTTCACAAAGCTCTGACAGTAAAATCAGGAAAAACAAATAATTTAAGTGTATTTTGAACCCAAAAGGAGACTAAAAGACAGCAGATCATCTTCTGGAACTGTTTTAGGCTAACCCTAACCCTTTCTTTCCATTACTGAGAAAACACTTGTTGTCAGATGAAACCTTTTTTTTTTTGGTGCGTGTGTACACTTCACACCCCTCTTCATAAGTTTCTGTGGGTGTCAATGAAGAGGGAATACGGCCGCGGTGTCATACGTTCTTAAAGTTTAACGGGCCTCTTTAGAATTGGGTGTGTTTCTCTTTCGCTAATGTGCCATCTTAACGTCACCTCTGTGTCATAATGCTTCTCACAGTGTTTCTCAGAAGCGCTGGACATCAGCCTGTCGGGGCCTGCGGCCATTTTGGTGCTCAGGGGCACACACACCCGACTCCGGCCGTCGTGGCCCTGCTGAGGAACGATGGCGAGCTTTCTGTGGTTGGACTGTGAGGGCGAGACAGCGTGTCATTGGTCCAGACAGCTTTATACTACAGTAAACCCATGTACTTGTTTTCTCTCTGTGGCTAAGATACAGGAAGTGCTTTTTTCTGTTTTTCTGGGATCTAACGGTTTACAGAACGAAACCTCAACTTAAAAAAGAACAAATATCAAAATGAAAGGTTACCAGTAAACGTGAGATTATTAGGTGGGGGGGGTGGAGTTCAGAATGGTTTTACCCGATGTGCTATTTTGAAAGTTCCCAGCAATCACACACGAGAACATTGCTGGTTTCGGGAGCCTTGTTCACCCTCCACTCATACATTTTCACTGTAAAACACGTAACCATTGTTGCATTTAAACTCAGCCGCGTTTAAATGTCTAATTCTACACGCCGCGACCCCCTGTTGCAGGCTGACAACCCACAGTTTGGACTTTATATCCCATCAGTGGTGATATCTCCGTTGCTCTTCAGTCTTCTGGAACGTCAAAAAAGTTCCATTTTTGCCGTTCTCCATTTCTGGTCTTCCTCTTTGGCATTTACGCCAAATTAAGCTAGAAACTGCAACTTCCTGTTTGCTGCTTCCCGGCTGGACCAGTGGTCAAGGCGGACGGTCATTTACATGTTTTATAAAATTATTCGTGCAAAGTTTTATCACACATGAAAATTGTGTTAATATGTTTTCACTGGGGGGCTTTTAGGAGTTTAAGCTCTAACCTCAGAATCGGATCTAATTAAAGCAGCTTTTTTATGTTGATTTATATCTGATAATTATCTGGATCTAATTATACTGAATTTCTCTCAACCTTTGATCCCACTGGTGTAAAAATAAAATGGATGAAACAAATAGGAGCAGCGGCGGCGGCGGGGTGTCAGAGAAGTGAAAGTAAATTGTCTAAAGTTTCGCACTGCCCACACGTGGCCGAGCCGTGGCCTGCAGCACCGACGGGTCCGGCCCGAGCCGCGCGACGCGTAGGTGGCCTGTGAGTTGTGGCAAACTCTGACCCCGGGCCTCCAGATCAGCTGTCCAGACGCGTTGGGCCGTCCGATCGGGGTCGGCCTCCACCGTCCTGCACCCGCAAATTTCGCTGTCCTCGGCAGCAAAACCGGGACCGCGGACGGAGGAAACGCGTGTCAGACTTCAGGCGCATCATTCAAAGCCCGGAAAACATGGGCGCGTTTTTCTGAACAGCGTTTGGTTTGATATGTCAGCTTCAAGTCTCCTTTGTACGGGCGGGGTCAAAAGGCCACCATAAGTCTGGGTAGTGACAGCAGCAGCGGCGAGCGGGGCTATATTTAAATCCCGAGGAGAGGAACTGCCAGGACTCGTGGACATCTGCTCATCCTCTTTCCACACAGAAAAAGTGAAATTCAACTGCCAGCATCATTGTGATCTTTTATTTAAAGACACCCATGTTGCAATCTGTGGCTAAAATTAGGAATCGCTTAACTGTAACCCCTGAAATAAATCACACATTTTGTGGTTTTATAAAGACGTTTGCACAACATTCCCCCTTTTCCTCATAATTAGGCCCCGTATCAGCGCCTGGGTAGGATAGATTTTATTGATCATGTGACAGTGAGCCCTGTCTTTAGAGGATTTTTGGACTTGTCCTTCAGCTGCTTTGTTGTCTGATAGATCTGGAGGCTGTTGATCGGCCGGTGGCAGCCGAGGTGTTTGGTAGAAGCCGCCGTTTGTTGATTGGTGTGAGGAGTGGAAAGCAGGAGGACTGGGCTTTCCCACAGACACCGCAGGAGGAGACTTTGAAATAGGAGCAGCTTCTCTGAGGCTTTATCACCCTGCTAAATCTGTCAGAAGCTGCGGTTCCTCCATAGGAACCTGTTACTCATCGTATGTGCTGGCAAAACAGGTCTTTGAAGGACTTATCCTTTAATCCCGATTTGCAGTTTCATCCGTACCGAAGCTTCGGTGTCCCACTCTCACTCCTGTGTGTGATAGCGAAAGTGTGCTGTGAGTGTATCGTGTTGTTCTTTTGCATGCGCGTCCGTCCCTATCTGTGCATCTCTCCACGGCCTGTCTGCGTCAGCAAAGACGACCGCATGAGAAATGATGGCGAGCGCGGTCCTCAGTCCCGGGGATAGGGGTTGTTTGTCCACCTCTTTTATTTTCATCTGTTTCCATCATTTCTGCAAAGTTGGCGGCGTGACGAGTCTTCCCACAACGGTGACGCATCCCTCCGCAGGTCTTATCGGAGAATCTGTCATTCCGGACACTCCCCCTTTGTTTTAGGATTAGGGGATGCAGGGAAACAAACTAAATTAGGAGGATTCTAACGAGGACCAAACACAGACTTCTTCCTGTGTGAGGGATCAGATCATGGGTCCAATAACTTCGGAACATCAAGTCGTCTAACTCGGAGTCCAAACTAAGCTTTTATGCCCGTGTAACTTCCTTTCAAGACAAATTTCACTCATTTTTACTTTCGGAAGATTCCTACTGGTGTTATTAATGTACTGACGGCATCAAAGAGGTGATGCCTTGCTCCACAGCAAGCCGCCATTACAAAGAGAGGTTGACCTTGCCTTTGGCCTCTTGGCTGTCTGACAAAGCAATCCCTACGCTCCGGAGCGGTACGGCCGTCCTTTAAATGAAAGTAGCTGAGAGGCGAAGGGCAAAGAGGCCTATGGAATATCAATGTGTGATGCTCTCAATTAAGATTAAAGCTCTGAATGGAATCCTATGGAGCCGCTTCTCCAAGAAATGCGTGACATTTTACCCTTGCTGACTCCGGATTTCAAAAAGTGTCCCGCGTCACCAGTATCACCGCCGCCGCAGCCGCTAACCAGCGGCCGCTCCCCCAGTTAGCCCCCCTCGCTGGCTGAATTCATTCCGTGGGTATTGACTTAGACTACAGTCGCACTTCTAAGAAATAAATGATCATCTTACTGCCGGCGGATGATAAGAATACTAAAATATGAGAAAGCGTTTGGGTCAGCAGAATGACAAACCGGGGAGGGGGATAAGAGGCCGGCCCCATAAAGCCTTTGAGACAAATTCCTCGCAAGACGGAGGATAAAGTGAGAATAGAGAGGGGAGGAGAGGTTAAGGAGAAAAGAAAATATGCATCTGTGACATCTCCTCTTTGAAAAATTTGTGTTGTTAATTTAATTCGTCTCCTCCGTGAGTCCCCGGGAACGTGCCTCTGAAACAGCCGCGGAAAAAAAGATGCTTTCGCAATAGTTTTTTAGGTTTTAACTCTTCGTCTAATTAATGGCCGAGCTGCGCCGCGGTGGCGGTTGTGTCGCGTTCAGCAGATGCTGATTCTGGTCAAACCAACTTGCTATGCAGCACGTTTGCGGCTGATTTACAGGACCCGGCGTCAGCTGCATCTGGGCGCGTAGATGAGCCCCAGATTATGGCGCCGTCAACGGCGCACCTGCAGCCTCACGTCTGAGCTGAGACGTTCGCGCTAACCTTACTGTACACACTGTCCAGAACGTGTTGCTGACGTTCCAGTAGGATCTGGTACATCGCCGCTGTTGCTGGAACCGAGATCAAAATGGAGCCTGTCGTGTAAACTCCACCCTTGATAAACACAATTCCACATCACGCTCCAACTCTGCAGTTAACTGAATCAATGCAATTCCACTTGTGCTGATCTTGCAGACCGAGCCCCATCTCCCCTCCCACCCTGCAGCCCCCGCCTCACACACACACACACACACGCACACACACATCCTCGCGCCCGTGCGGGTCTACCCATCGTAGCACATTAGCAGCAGAAGCCATCACACAATCAAGACAAGGCAGCGCATGAGCCGTCAGGCCAATTTGTTTCCCTCTCGGAGCTACATCACATTAGCCGGGTGGCTATACCCTTGAGCTAAATCCAAGTTCACACAGAGGGAGCGGGCTGCCGGACAGGAGGGCAGCAGTGTCAGCACTTTTCAGATGGCTCCTGACGTGCATCCAGCAGACTGACAAGAGTGGGGGAAAAAAAATAAAAACCACGCCTGAGAGTTTGAAATATGGCCCTTTGGATGTTTCTGTTTTTGTTTGTGCACCGTCAGAGAACAAAATGGAGAAAGAAAGTTGCTCTGACTTTAGCCTGAGGCTGAATGAAGGCACATAAATCACGTGTGGTTCGTTATCAACCGTGTGTTTGAGAGACATAATCATTATATACGTGAATACGCAGCCGGAGGGAAACGTTTGAGATCGACCGATGCGATTTTCTCGGACGTTTGTTTGCCATCTGATCGTGGATCCGAGCAGGTCTGCTACAATTTGAGCCCCAAAACTCTGTAATGAAGATAATGGTGGGACGACTGCGTGAAATCTCCAATCCATAATGTGGAACTCGCTCTTGTATAAACCAGTAAAACCAGTCGTCCCGAATCAGAAGACGAATGTGACTCAGCGATATAAGTCAGTAGTTCAATTATCTCATGTCTCTCTTGCTTAATTAAACATATAATTGACCATCTAATGACTAATGATGGCCATCCCATTACCCATGAATCCACTGGATCTGGCATAACCAGCACTTGACCCCATCCTGGATTAACTGGCCTCCGGTACAGGGTCAGAGTGTATCCACCGTTCACCAGCGTGAGACCACCTTCCCGACGGGGCTGCCAAGATCGGTCCAGGGGGAAAAATGCAATCACTGCCAGATTATCATACTGCCTCCCTCTGACTTTTAGGACTGAATCCATGAATATATATGAATCCATCTTGATTCTTCATCTACACCCCCCCCCCCCCCCCCCCCCCCCCACTTACTTTTGTTTCCTGTTAAAAAAAAAACACCACAAGACTCGGCGCGCCGTCGGGTTGTGTGTTTATCCTCAATCCTGCTGCTGCCCGAATCGTCTGAATAATTCATCCTAATGAGAGTTTTCCATTTTTTATCACATGTGCACAAAAGGAGTCAAGGTTCCGAAGGCTCCGTGTGGTCAGTGTTTAGCGTGTGTGGTTATTTGAACTTGCCTGCAGACAGAAACGGGAGCATGGCCCAGATATATTTGACTGGTTTTACTCTGTTTTCCTGTAAATCTTGCTGAGGAGGTTAAGACGCCTCAGCTGCCAGCGTGTGTGTGTCATATCACTGTTGGCTAACACACACATACAGAAGGAGATAGAGAGCTCCCATCTTCCCTGAATGTATCATCAACCTTTGAACTTCACTGCTACTCCCCTTAATAGCTCAATCTGACAAATCATTTAAAAGCCCACTGGAACAGACAGATGGGTAATGGATTGCCTGGCCAATCAATGCAGGGATCAATGTAAGACAAGCATCAATAAATGGATAGAGAGCTGCTGAAACAGACACCAGAGTTAATGTGCAACATTGTGGGACATCATTGCTTTCAGCTCGCGGTGGAGAGGGCTAATTCCAGCGGCCTGATAAGGCGTCTTTTTGAATAATGGAGACAACAAACCGACAGCGATAAACTGAACTTCATGGCTCAGCTGCCATGGTTTGGCTGTGGGGGTCCGCACATTTGGAAGCATTTGTTTACTTTTTCTGTCTTTTTTGCAGCAGGAAAGCTTTTTTTTTTTTTTTACAATAATCATGTGAGACTCATGCTGGGGTAAACTGGACTGCAGATAAACTATCAGAGGAACAGTCAGACAGAAAGTGAACAAGAATAATCTGTTTTTTGGTTAAAACACAAAGTCCTTGGAGTCTTTTTTTTAAAAGCCACTGCTGAGCTAATCTAGCGGGACACATGGTGCTGTGGGGGAGCTGTTCAACTCTTGTGGTGAGCCCAGGTGGCGTTGTGACCGGAGCCTGACTCACTGCTGCAGCACTGGACGTTTCAGACTTGTGGTTGCCACAAAGCGTCCCACTCACTGATAGCGGCAGCCGAAATTGACAGAACCAGCAAGAAAAGGCCCGCAGGTCCTGGCAGAGTCCAGCCTGGGGCACGAGGAGAACGTACAGCTGTTTCTCGCAGGCCGGTTCCATAAATCTCTGGAGAATGAGCGTTGGGTGCTAAGGAGCAGCTGTACCGGTCTAAAAATACCGCCGAGGTTTCTGCCGGACAGCACGCCGAGGCCCAACGTGCAGTGTAGCAGACAGCTGATCCACAACGCCGTCCACCTGCGTTTGCTGAGCGTGGCCTGGCAACGGCGCCGGGGCGCAGGAAGTGACTGACAAACTGGGCGTCCGTGCGCGGCGCTGCGTCTGACTCACGCACCCAAACAACAGCCAGATCCTGACCGCATCATTCCGACACGCTTGATTTTTCCAGCAAGATGAACACTCGCTATCAGTTGGTGGTGGCCCGAGGCGGAACACCCCCCCCCCCCCGGTGCAGCGACAACCACCGGCCGGCCTGACGGAAAACAAAGGCGAGATGGTTCAGTAAACACCAAGTTATTATGACAGGCAGCCCACAAAGCACATTTAACCGCTGTTTTCTTTTACTTTGGCTTGTTTTGTTCCGATTTGAGGCGCTGACGGAAATTCCTGCATCCATACCTGCCTGTCCGGACTGATAATAACGCCTCTGTGTGTAGCTGTGTGCATGTGAGCCCGCACACCTGTTTGGGGTGCACTCAACACCGAGGTGGGCAGTATTTAAAGATGCCAAATTGCACCTCCGGGAGTCACAATCAGAGTAATGAAGGTCAAGTAATCAAGCTCTGTACTCATCAGCCGTGTTTCCAGTAATTAAAATGTTTATGTTCAGCGCCGGGAGAGCCATTTAGCTGGCGTCAGAAGACCGATTTGGTGTTCTTCATCACCAAAATCTGGTCTTAAAGACCGGCTACTCGACATAAAACGGGTTAGGGTAAGACAGTTAAGTTGTTCAGTAAGTACAGACATACAGTAATCAATGCTGTGATCAGCACTGCCCAACTGCATCATCCTGATGTGTGATTTGGGCCTCGGAGGGTGGATGAGCGGTGGAGAAGAATCCCTCCACTCTGTAATCTAATGTGCCCACAAAAAGGAACGATCATCTGAATTAGAATTCATCTACAGGCTGCGATGTTTCTGTTGCCCAACTGCATTTAGGCTCCATAGAATACTGAAGGTATAATGTTACACCTTCCATCGAATCTGCTGACCTCAGTGGTGGAGGACAGAGATGGAGTGCCGCTGCCGTTCCCCAGAGATCCCCGAGTGACCTGGGAAAGGTCGTCAGGCTGTATCTGTTTGTCTTATACAAATATTTACAGCTCCCTTAGTGTGAACAGTTTTCTCTGCAACTGTGATGCAGCAGTGTTTTGGGTTGGTTTTTTTTTTAGGAAAAACCTTTAAGATAAAACAGGTTTACCAGGGGTTGATCTTATTTTAAAGACATGGCGCCCTCTGCTGGCCGGGTCTCGCTACTGTCACCATTGCTCAACACCAGCCAGTAAACTGGAAACAAAGCTTTAAAACACAGGTGGAATCAAAAATCGCTCTTTAAGCTCTACACACGTTTACCTTTGTACCTATTCTTTTCCTGATTACACCCAGGGGTTGTTTTGCAGCCATCAATTAAAATCAAATCCTCCTCTCATATTACCGCTGTTTACTTCCCTTCCTTTGTTTCCAGGCCATCTTACAGGATGAACACACAGGCTTTTGATGGCTTCTCCTGGTGGGAGGCTCTCACTGAGCAGACCACTGTTATTACATTATTGCAAAATAATAGTCTGAAATGAGGGCCATGTGTGGACGATATTAATAGATTTTTTTTTCTTTTCCCAACTGATGGTTGTTTCAATTTTGATCCATGGGAACAATTTCTGATTTTTTTGTGAGTCTCAAACCAAAAGGAAATATAAATTCCGGTTAGACCCTCCCCAAATTATTCAAATGATAAATTCATGTGTGGAAGAAATTAAAATGACAAAATGAAAAACAGGAAACATTTGCATATATTTTCAGTGTTTATTCTTACATTAAGCAGCATTAAAGTGGTTCATGTAAAATATTGTATTTGGATTAATCACATAGTGTCTTTTCTTTTACTATGAACTATTATTGTTCAGCTTTTGTATTTATAATAATATCATATTGTTTTCTTTTTAAAAATGGAAATGAGAGAAAATTCCACAAAAGAAAAACAGTCACCGAAAGCAAAACAGGCCTGTTCACATTAATAAATTAACTTTATTATACCGGCGACCAGTTGACCCAGTTTTGTGAGACTAGATTTTAATAAAACTCTTCAGTTTATTTGTACAGTAGTTACAGACTCCTTTGCTCTCATCAGCTCCAGTCAATAGATCATTTAGAACCACATCAGCAAATTGAGGTTTGGCCTTGGTTCTGCAGCTCGGCGCCATTTTGTGGAATCAGTCGATGGGTTTTTGGTGTACATCTTGCAAAATGCAACATTTTATCTGAAGCTAAAGAAGGTTTAACTGGTCTAAAAGTGCTACTTTAAACAGCAACTGCGTCCCGTCTGGCAGATGTTGCCACCCGTCCGACTCAACACGAGCGCATGTTTTTGTGTGGTGCTGCTTTTTGCCTTATTTTGTGTCCTGGAACTTGAGAACAAACACTTTCTAAACATATTCTTAGTAAAGGAGCCAAACAGACACACTGTGAGGCAGCTGCTCTCTGGAATGTTCTTTTGTGGCGGCCAAATGAGCAAAACAGCAAATCAACACGTTGTCACTCATTCCACTATGGATGTGGATGTTTCCCAGTCAGCAAATTAGTCTCATTAAACCTTCTTGATAAAAGTTCTCTGCACTGCATCTGTCTTTGGTTATTGTCTTCTTTTCTTTTGCGTAGTGTCATTTAAAAAGCCTTTTCAACTTCAGCCCAATTGAAACGTGACAAAAAAATAAAAGGAGAAGCAAAAGTCGGTGCAGCAGATCAGAGGATCTGGAAGTCGAGTTTCAAAGAAAAGGATCCCCGCGAACTGCTGCGCACATCTGGGTCTGGGAGCGGGGCCCGTGCGTCAGGGCAGCCTTCCTGGTTCCTGAATGTCGTCTTTGTGCGTCCTCGGCCTGCTGCAGCTCTTGTGGCTCTCGGCGGTGGCGTTGGCATCTGCCAGCTCGCGCCTCTCAGACAGGCTGGTCACCATGTGCTCCAGCTTAGCGCGGATGACGGCGTAGCGGCGCTGGCGCTCTCCGAAGGTGGCGTCTGGAGGCGCCTGGGTGATCCGTCCTGGCGAGGGGAGCTCGTTTTGGTCTGGCCGAGGGAGCTGGAAGTCAGTCTGGACGGCGGCGTCCGTCAGCGAGCGGCTGGCTTGCGTAGAGGCGTGGCCGAAGACCACCACGGGGGGCAGCTGAGCAGCGTTCCCAGCCAGGATCTCCTCCTGCATGTGCTCGGGCTCATCCACGGTGGACGATTGATCTGCCGGGTTCGCTTTCCGCTGCTCCGGAGTCGAAGGCTCACACAGAGGAGGCGCCGCTCCCGTCTGGCGCTTACGACAGGGCGTGCTGGTCAGACACGCCGCATCTGCAGGCTTCTGTCTGGCGACCTGCGGAGAGGAGGTGGCGGCGTGTTTGAGGAGGAGGGACGCGTGGAGGCCCGGGGGTCTGCGAGCGTTGATAGGGGAGGACTGGGCGTACAGGATGCGGAACTCCTCGTCAAATTTCTCCGTTATCTGACCGGAGAGCTCCACCAGGTTGCTGCTGTTGAGTTTTCCATCAGTCCAGTCGAACCTGGGAGGGAATTTAACAGCAGACGCGACTTCAGTGGAGGTACGTGAGCGGAACCGCGGCGCTGGCCTGTGCCGGTCCGTTACCTGTAAGAGCCTGTGGCAACTTTGATCCCATCAATCAGCATAAACCTCTCGTGCACCTTCCCGGTGACCTTCACACCTGATCTCATGTAGAAATTTGTCCCGGTTATTGTTCGCACCCTCATTTGCTGCAGAGAGAAGAGACGTGACAGACGTGACAGACCCGCCCAGCTGTAATCGAACCTGGCAAGGACATACTTTCATTTGATGCCGCTCCACGGTGTTATTGTGCACACGCGGCCACACCCAGCGGCACTGAACCAGCCACATACCTGAAGGTCATCCAAACAAACGCCAATATTTCTGCACATCTTGAGGAAAGCAGGGGCGCATGATTGGTCCAGCAGGACGTAGACGGGGACGTTGCGGATGGCGCACGCCTCCTGAAGATCCTTAAAGATATCCAGGTCTGTCAGGGAGTCTGTAACTATGGCAATCACCTGCAGTGGAAAAATACAGAAGTAATATAATAGAATTCCACCGAGAGCTGCAGCCTGCTCTCCCACATGTAGAACATCGCTGTTTTTATTACCAAACGCAAGGTCTTATTCAAACAGAGCTGAAGCACCGTCAGGCCCACTCCCAATAATGTGTGTAGATGAGCTTTCTATTGACTGAGGTCTGTTACCATGGCGATTGGCAGTAACGCTGGCTCAACAAACAAGTTACTTTTGTACAAGGCATGAGTAGATGCTCTATAGGGCTGTCCTCTATTTCTCTGGAGCTCATGACTTTCTCTTTTTCACAGGGACAGATGGAATTTCCCAGGCTGTCGTAACGGCCGCGTGTCAAGAATCCCACACGGATGTTTACGCACATCGTATTTATTGCCTCGGACTAGTTTAATCAACATGCAGCTTCATCGGGAGATGCCCACATGACCAGGATGAAAGTGTGTTTTTTTTAAATGCGCTAAAAACGACATGTTAAAAATACTCAACTGAGGCCGGTGCTGTTCCTGTGAACTGTGACACCACAGCGCCGTTACAGTCGCTGGCATTGTGCGATAAATCTGTTCCACATCACAAAAGGACAGAATCTAATAGTGGAACGCAGACAAGGCTGTCAGAACAGTGTCTGAAACATCAGATTGCAGTTGTAAATCAGAGCCAAAGTGAGTGTTTAAAGCTCTAAAGAGGGAGAGAATGTAAACTTTCATGCTAGGGAGCGAGCTGATGCACATCTGGCAGGCAGGCCGCGCACGGGCCCGAGGTGCCGCTGCAGCTGCACGCTCCCTTCATGGAGGAACGTCTCCTTTCAAAACCAGAAGCCGGACTGACAGCTCGCATCCCAACGCTGTCATGAATATTCATGCTTTCTTTTTGGTCACCACTTTCTTTCTGATCAAGATTTCAAGCGATCCAACGTGTGACTTTCACAGATCAAGGAGATTCCCCTGGGACCATGCGGAGTCAACCACGCGCATATTTTAATGTCTGGGGTTTTGTCTTTTGACAACTTTAGATTTCTGATATGCAAAGACATTTTGAACAGACAATCTACCCAGGTACAGATCAAAACATGTGCAGTTGTATTAAGTGTAGCTTATTATTTCTGCTCATTATCCCGGGAAATTATTGGATCCTGCACTTATAATTTTAAAGACATATTGAGCTATAAAATGTTTAGGATTAGAGAATCATTATTTTTTGCAATGTTGTGATCAAAATAGGGTAAAAAAAGGAAAGAATATATATTAATACTTTTCACACAAGGCCCAGGACTTCTACAAACCTTTTATAAATCTTATGAAAACCACAATAACTGCTACCAAATTATGCTTCGACCTGCAGCTCTCATCCTCTTCCACTGTTATGCACATTTTAAATGATATAATTCTTCTCTAAAACCTATTAAAAACTATAAAATTTAAATCTACAGTTCTGTTATCATGCACCTTCACTAAAGGAATAAAATTACTGAATATATTCATTCCTTTATGGCTCTTTGGTACCTCTCTGGCGCTTTTAATCAGGCGCCTCGCAGCCTCCTTGCAGCCGTATATGCACTCCCCATAGTTGGGCTGGAAGTGGGCGACGGCCCGGGTGACACCCCGGTAGGAGCCAGCAGTGAAGGCGGGCCAGCCTAGCTCCAGCAGCGGTGGCTCCAGGTCGGACACATCGGGGAAATAAGTGACGGACGAGCAGTCAACGGAGCTGCTGAGCGACTGCTCCAGACCCTGGTCCTCCCCGTGAAGGGACACGCACCGCGGGGACACGGCGGCGCCCCTGATCTGCCGGATCTCGTCGTCCGACAGAAAGTTCGGGAGCTTCTCTTTCCTGAGGAACTCCAGGAAGCAGTCGAGCCCCCCCGACAGAAGCTCCTCCAGAGCCAGCCGGTGCCTCTCGTTGTACAGGTCCTCGGCCCCGGCCTGTTTGGGGTCTGACCTCAGAGGTGAGTCGTCCAGGAGCTGCGACAGAGCCATGTTCACGGATGCTGCTCCCCCGTCTTACCTAACGGACCTGAACCGCCCGGGAGGTAACAGGTAAGTTTTGAACCACCGGAAGACAAATTCGTATTTGATTTTTTTCCCTCCATTCCGTTGGAGGTGCTTCCGTATTGGCTTTCGGTTGAGTGTCGAGCCAGTATGGCGACCCGCTATTGGCTGGTGGTGGCTGTCAATCTTGAGAGAACTGAAGCCCATTGGCTGATTCGGAGGAAAACAATCCTCCTGCAACGCCCACCAGCTCTGTCACGATCCGGTTTGTCCGCAGAGAGAAGCGCAAAACAGCGAGCTCTCACTCTGACGCCTTTTTCTGTACATTGTGGTCATAAATCTCAGTCAACGTGCATTAAGTACACCGTCGCTGGGGGATAGTATTTCAGGCAATGAGTGGAATGTTTTTAAAATGTATCCATGGCATGAGTTACCTAAAACATCTGTAAGGAGAGCAAAATGTATCGATAATAAATCGGTTTTTAAGGTGTTCGCGGAAATTTGCACTCCTGCTCACGCCAGATGAGAGAATGTATTTTTAAAATCACATAGAGCCTCATCCACAGTGACAAAATCTGCAAACTAGGTGCACAAACTGTGAGTAACCATAGCAACAGTTTCCAATTCTGACGGATGCTGCTGATCTAACTTCAACCGAATGAAAACTCTCAGTGCTCGGGCCACCTTGGTTTAACTGAAGCACGCTCATTAATATTATTAATTAAAAACAGGATACGTGTTCAATGCTAAATTCTGTGGACTGGAACTGGTGGCCCCGGTTCATGTCTTGTAGGTGTATTGGTCACCATCCTGGGACACCTGTCTGCCGTTTTACATAAAGCGAGCGGGCATGACCGGCTTTGCATTGAGACTAACACAGTCAAAGCTTGTGAGAATCAACCGATGGTGAACTTGTGGCGCAATCATTAAGACCTGGCCTGAAACAAAGGGGTTAGTGTTGGAAAAGGCAAAGCAAACAACTCACGAGTGTTTTTTTATTGTGGCTGCAGTGTCCGCTTGTGCATCAACTGTTCGGTCATGACACTTTGGAGACAGACTGAAGCCCAGATCGTATCTCACAGCCCGAAAACGTGTCTCCTGTAGAGTGATTCATCTATTCGACTGATAATCTTTGGTTTTCCTGACTGTATATAGCCCCAGCCTCGGGTAACGTCTGAACCCTGTCAGGATAAAGTGGGAGGGGAGAGTACGTTCATGGCGCTGCAGGCTTCTAATATAGCCTAATATGTAAATAGTTTTAACTGACAGTGAGGGCAATGGGGAGGTGTTTTATTTATTCTGAGCTATTGTGTACACGAAGGACCATCCGGTGTAAATGTGCGTCTAAAAGGTTCAAACTAAACACTTAACAACATTACTGTAGGTATAGTAAGGTATGGAGGTCCAAATACCTCAGTGTCAACCTTCCAGCCTCAGTGCTTGATATCTGTTGTTAATGTGACTGGTTGATAAGTGATCTCAATGTTGTCCGTCAAGCAAATCCACAGTTTTCCCCATCTGGGCCTTTGCGCTTTTATTGCGCGCTTTTACGCACGGAAGGTCAACACCGCGCGGGTCAACCTTATCTGAAGGGGGGGTACCGAACATAATATTGTCAGTTTGACTGATTAATGTCACTTCGTGTGCATCCTTAAAGATGTACGTCAGGGTGAATTTGCTGTGCATCTATCACTCTTACGCGTGTGCGTAAAAGTCTATTTTAAACCCGTGGGCTAATAGGTCAGTGCTCCAAATCATAATTCCCACACCGATTAATTTTCACTGAAGCCAAACTAGTTTATTTCATTTTACTTTCATTTTATTTCTTTATGACGTAGCGAAAGAATGTGTCCTAAGAAGAGAGGATGAGGAAGATGAGTAAAACTGTCATATTCCGGATTTATTCAAAACAATCCATCTATTCAACACGCTGCCGGCGCCATTGTAGCTATGTATAACCCGATCGGTCACAGCATTGCCTTACCCCTATAACGACATTCCCAAATGTGCTATGAGCTCCATATACGCACCCCTCCTCGCCCTCCGCCCGCCCTACACACACACACACACACTGAGAGAGAGAGACACACACACACATCTCCATCTCATCCCCGCCCAACTCCAAAATTTTAGATGAAAGGGCTTTTGGATTTTGGATGACGCTCCGTATCACGTGTTCCTAGGAAATACACTCGCTATAATTTTTTTGGAGCTGCCTCGTCCTGCACCGCCGACCATAGTTGTTTTGCCGTCTCCATACAGTGTGGCAGAGGGGTGGACGGCTAATGTAGTGTAATGTACCTTGCCGTGGTCACTGACGGGTTCACGCCAGTTCACAGGGTTCACTTGAGGAGAGCTCCCACCCCCTGCTCGCCTCCTCTTCTTCTTAAATCGGAACGATCGGAGCCAATACAATATTATTCATTTATATATTAATGTCGGATTCCATTTTTCCCGGCGACTGTTGAGGTAAGGACACTTCTACTGCTCCAAAAGGCGAATACCTTACATTGCTGGTGCGGTGCGATTTCCAAAGTTGTTTACTGAAATTACGCCTCGCTATTGAATATTGAATTTTCATCTGGCGCTGTAGTCAAGGCAGTTTATATGAAGTCGCCTATGTATAAAATGGCGACAGTAGGTGGAGGAGGGGGTGGAGGATTTTGGGGAATATTCGTAAGGTTATATAGAGTGCCAGATCGCCTTTCGCAAGTAGACTCCAAGGTGGTGTGTTGCCCCACAGCCTTGTGAATGGAGTGAAACGGGTTAACTCGTCAGTTTGTTACAGTTACAAGCGCGGATCCGCCGTCTGGATGATTTGCGCTCCCCCTTCGTGCTATACGATGTGGCGTATCTGCTTATTTTATTGCACAACGCGCTGTATCTGCCCGCTGTACAGTCACTTTCCTGGCTTTGAGTTTTGAAAGACTTGTGAAAAGAGCGCTGTGGCGGGTTTATCGAGTGGTAGAAGACGGTTTCGAGCCCGTAGATGTTCTAAGAGCACGGCAACTATCAATTTTGGCGTATCGATCGCTCACTCTCCACGCAATCCTTCCGCGCGTCTCGGCAGAAAGGTAGGCCTGTATGTCTATGCACAGGACTCTCTCTCTCCCTCTTTTTTTTCCTCCTTTCATTTCCTCCTCTCCCTCCTGCCAACATGTGCTGCCCTACACGCGCGCGGGCGGGCGCGCACGCGGAAACCTACAGAGTACAGTAAGAAGTGCTGCGCATTTCAGGGTCACGGAGATATTTTGCAAACTGTGGATTACCACCGAGGCAGTGTCTTAAAAATATCAGTTGCTTTAGGGTCACATGTTCCATCTGCACATAAATATTGGAGCTGTGAATGCCATGTGTCTCCCTCTGCCTCTGGGGGGGGGGGGGCTCTCAGCTGACTAATGGTTCCTCCTGTGTGGGTCCCCAACGCATCAGGCAGCGCCGTAATATCCATAATGTCACACAAACAAGCCCCGGTCGCTGTTTTCGGGGGTGAGTGTGTTTTCATTATTTAATCATGTAAGCTTGTTACATATAATATAGGTCACGGAAATGACTGCACAACACTCCAGGCACTGAGGTGTTCCTGAGAGAGTAGGCGTTTGGACCGTGGAGAGCGTCTCCGCTGGACATTTCTACACTCTGACAGTTAATTTTCAGGCATGTGCGATGGCCAGCTAAACAAAGGTAAATGAGCTCTTACTGTGCAGAACAGGCACACTGGGTTCAGCTTGGCCCGGTGAGTGGTGTGCATGTGTGTGTGTGTTAGGGTAGGTTTGCACTCCAGCAGGACGCTTACACTAGGGGAATGTCAATTCCCTTTGTGGGTCCATGGGAACAGTCTTCCATCTCCCTTCTCGGAACCGCTCTAATGAGGCCAGGCATATTGCCTTTCATCCCTCACTCCCTGCAATTAGGCACAGCTCGCAGTTTTCGTTATGGCCACAGCAAAGTGTTTGTATACACAGACACAATGCAGTGGGCCAAGGCTGCCCACTCCCCTCTGTGAAGCAGCGTCTGTGCACATGCCATCCCTCGTATACCTGCAGAACTGTACTTTTCAGCATTTGGTGAGCTGTTTTGCAGCAGATGTGGCTGTAGATGTTATGTTTGTGCATGCCTCCTCCAGCTCAAATGAATCCTCTGTCGGAGAGGGCCAAGAAAGGTCATATGTTCATGATTTGCAGATTTAGATGACATGGAGTGTATAACATTCCCTTAGTTGAGAGAAGAAAATCAGCTAATGCCATCCAGATCTATTTTCCAGCCATTTTTACACAAACATGCATTCATGATAGTGGCATGCCTCATGATCCTCCAAAACATTCTCAGAACCACAATGCAGAGTCCTATTTTCGCCCCCCTCCCCAGCAGAAAGGACGGCTTTTTGCACAGATTCACTTTTATTTGAGGCTTTCATCCTTTTTCGCGTCGCTTTTGTCATCGGACCAATGGCGTGGCGAAGCCCCGGCCGCCCGAAAGCCTCACTAAAATAGCATGTTTGCACAGTTTCAGCTAAAAGAAACACCCGCACGCTGACAAGGAGGGGGAACCTCTGGGTTGGTGGGAAAAAAGCCCCTGCCACTTTCTCTGTCCCATGCAAGAAAGGTTCTGCAGGAATTGGCATTTGTCTGGGTCTGGCAGTAAGAACAGGCTTACTGATGTCAGCCATTTTAGGATGGACAGTACAATGTGCAGTATGCCGCCATTTTTCTTTCTTTTCTTTAAAAGTTGCCAAATGAATGCCTGTAGTCTTGGCTACAGAACTGAAGAATCAATTCATCAAAGGTGATGCAAACGGATACATGACTCAGAATTTGTTTTTCTCTGCACACCATAGTTTATTTGTCTGTCATTCATCTCAGCCACAGGGAAAGAAAAAAGAGTTTTCAGCAAACAATGCAAAAAAAAAAAAAAAAAAGAAGAAAAAAAAAAGAAACAGGACCAGGCAACAAAGATGCTCGGGCTGGCAGTATATAGGTAATGTTCTGCACCAGACCCGGGGCCTCTGCACTGTAACAGTACCAGGAGGTCACTTGTAGCGTGTAACGCTACAAAATTTCTTTATTCAACTTGAGCGGGGCTAAAATTTTGTGCCACGACGGGGAAAGAAATGCTAAGTTGTTGCCCTGGACCTCACCTAAAACTGCCTGAAAGAGACTTGGACCATGAATGGACTTCTCAAAATTGGCTGGTGGGCCCCGAGGATTAAGTTTGTCTTGCACCGGATGTAGTCCAGGGGCTTCTGTGTGTATGGTTGTGAGTGTGTGTGTGTGTGTGTGTGTGTGTGTCTTGAGATCAGTGGGTGTGGACGAGTGACTCCGCTGTGTGTGGTGTGGCGGGCGAGGGGAAGAGATGGGTTGCCATGGTAATGTTAACACATGAGTGGCACCACCGACCGGTCTCCCAGACAAGGCTGCAGTCTTGGTGTGTGTGTGTGTGCACGTGAGAGAGAGTCTGACTGACAAGACCTGCATTTGAAACCCTAATTTAGATACTAATACGCTCATCCATCGTCTCTGAAGGCACGGCCTGAATGCCGGTGGGGACCGTGGACTTGTAGCTGTGCTGAGAACCGCGAAGGGTCTCGATTGCTTTTCAACACACGTAACGCTGGAGCCTGACACTTACTCACGCTGGCAACCGGGCACTGCCATTTACACACAAAGATCCCCAAAGTGAGACACACCCACTCTACTGTCAGTAAAAAAAAAAAAAATGGAATTAGTCGGCGCTGGCAGCCTGATGGACACCAGAGACACCAAAAAAAAATCAGAAAGAGAACAACTGCAATTTGACTGTCAGTCATATAAAGGCTCCCGGCTCTGGATCACGTTTCCCCTTATAGATGAGACACCATTGTTCCCAATCTGGGCTCTGCGAGGCAATCGTTGCTCTGTGTCTCTGGCTTATATTTGGACGGCCGGTCGAAGCACTCACATGACATTAATCTATTTAATGGCCATTTGCAGAAAATGTTCTCGCTAAACAGATTTTTTTTTTTCTTCAATTATGCAAATTCGTGTCAGGAGTTTCTCTTTTTCCGCCCAACTCTCGAAAAATTCTGAATAAATCTAAAAAAACCAAAAAAACCAAATAAAAATAAGCAGTTTACGACAGCCGCGGATCAGCGTCAAAGCAAATTAGCGACAGAACAAACACTGTCACGCGCCAAAAAAAACAACAGTTTTAAAGCGAATTGTGCGGCTGTCGCGTCAAGAGACTCTTCGCCTGATTCTCTATCAAAGAAAGAGGCAGAACAGTGCAGGTGCTAACCGTCGCGGAGGTGAGGAGGGAGCGCACGGGGAGACGTGCGCTGCGAGGTGTCAGCGGGGAGGAATATTGAAACGGCAGAGCCTGTCATCATCATCAGTCATCCCCTCACTTCACTCCCCAAAATGTCTGAATTTAATCTTCCTTTGTCCTTCTTCCTCCTGGAGCCCGCACATCCGCATCGGAGTGACAGGCGCCGCCACCAAAACACCAATCTCTGTTTGTTAATGTCAGCTGTGGGTGACCCAACAATGTGGGGAGTGTCTGAATCAGTGGACTGTTTTGAATTAAATTTTAATATGCAGAAACCACTTTAGCCCATCGCCTCCTTTTCCACGGGCAGCAGCCTTGCTGGAGTCTTGACACGCTATTTTTTTTCTGTTGTTATATTGTAATTACTGCAGCAGTTTATGAGATGATGAAAGGAAAGACACGCTTAGCTGGGTGTTGTGCAAAAGCATGGTTAACACAATTATACATTAAAAAGATATAAATATTGTTATGTAAATGACCCCCCCCCACCGCCCGAAAATCTTAAAGCTGCTATTAAATCAGGCGGAACGCATAAACCCCATCAGAATTTAACCCTGGCCTAATCCCATTTATTTTGAAACACTTGTTTTTGAATGGCTCCGACGTGTGTTTGGCGAGCGAGCGAGGGCCCCCGCGTCGGGCGTTCAGGGAGCACGGTCAGGAGCGGCGCCGCTCGCCTTTATTTTAGACGCGATCCCTTTCCAAGAGGGTTTTCCTCTCCCCGAGCGGGACGCCGTAGCGGGGACAGACGACACGCAGGGGGGGGACGGCGGTCACCTGAGCGTCTCCGACGTGCCCGGTGAAACACGAGGCCGGTCCTTTCAGACGGGGCCTTTCAGCGTCTCCCTTGTCTTGTGTCCGATCGCACGTCTCGCTCCCCAGATAAAGCAGCCCTTTCTTCGGATAGGTGACCTGATTCTTTACGTAACCTTTCTCAACTTGGCCTGTGTTGGTTTTTCTCATGCAGGAAGTGGGTATTTTTTTTTGTTGGGACACGGGAGCGTCCGAACTGAGCCAGCGTCTGTCTCATCAAAGAGCGACCAGCCTCCCTTCTGGGCGCCGCGACACCAGTCACAACCCGGCGGCCACAGTGGCTCGTTATGAAACCTCCGGACACGTCGCGCGGTGTCAGTGCAGTAATGTTCCGCGGCGCAGCAGCATCTCTCCCCCAGATGCTTAGGGATGTGCGCGGCGGCGGCGGTCCGCAGGAGAGAAGCTCTTTTTCTAAATCCGCCCGTCCAGTGGAACAAAGTGGGTGAACGCCGTGTCCTCACCAGGGGTTAATCGAGTACGCCGCCGGAGGATATCATGACCTCACTGGCGGCACAACATACAGCACACTGCCGCTCGTGGACGCAGTGAAGTGGGATTACTGCATAAGATGCCGGTGACCTAGTTTTTGTTGTTGTTTGTTTTTGCTTTGTTTTAGTTGTTTGTTTTTTTTCTTCCGTCAGACGGCAGCGGCCATCAGCAGGACTGACAAAGGGACAGACATCACAGTTTGTCTGGGATCAGCTCGCGCTGATGGGCGGTCATTTGAGGGCTTTAATTCTGGAACAGGTTCATCTTTTATTTACCATCCAGACGTCGGTGGTTCACATGCGGGCGGATGCAGCAGAGCTCGCCTGACTTTGTTCACTGCTGAAATCTATGAATCTGAGCCTGGTGTAATTAATAACATGCAGCTTTGTTTAGATGTCCAAGATGTTCCCGATTTCAGCCGAAAGCAGGTTTGGGGCTGAATTTGTGCAGCTGACATCCTTCCCGGAACGATAAGCTTCCCGTGAGTCTGCAAGATATACATAGATGATGATGGGATGAGATTAGCTTTCACCAGAATGTAACATATTAACACTTCTCCAGTTTCAGAAAAAGAAGAGACTGATTTACAGAGGCTGTGTGTGTGTGTGTGTGTGTACATGTGTGTTAAAGGTTCATGCAGCGGGCAGTGGTTGCAGAGCCATCTCCACTGGGATGTTTTTTTAAACCGTTTCCAGTATGAGTTCCAGTGCTGGAGCATGTGTGAAAATCAGTTGTGCAATATGAAGCAATAAATACAATGTAAGACAAAAGCTTTCACTTCATCGTGCTGAAGGCTGCCAACAGTATTGACATCCGTCCTGAGAATATTAAAGAAGTGAAAGTGTGTGGTTGTGGTTTGCCCGTGGTTTTGTGCAGTTTGTAATCTTTAGTAATTATCACTAAAAAGATGTGTCACTAAAGTGTAATGTGTCACCAATTCGAAACTAAATGTAGCCTCATACCTGTTCTGCGCAGTTGGCGGTTAGTTTCACGGTCCGGCTGCAAACGTACATGTGGGTGTTTACTCACCAATGGCAGCGCCCCCTGGTGGCGGGCGACCGGTTAGGTCCGAAAAATCTACAAACAAAATTGAATATGCAAAGGATGTTAGCATGAAGGTGTGAATGATGCATCTTTTGCAGGATGGCAGCTGTGTGCGTCTCATTCCATGTTCTGGGTTTCTAGATATGAGCTTTGTTACACTGTAGTGGCCCCCCCAGAGCAGAAACAGGACCCAACAGGAGGTTACGGACAATATTTATTTCTCCATCATCAGACCCGACTCAGACAAAGCGCATCGGTAATAACTGCAGCGTTATTGTGGTCAGATCTGGTCAATCAGAATTTTTATTACCTTTTATGAAGATCTGGACTCTTTGCCCAAAATAATTCCAGACGCATGCCACCAATGAATAGAAATGCCCTCGCCATGGCAACAGTAAACAACAAAAATAACAGCGATGAGACATTTTAAGATATGTCCTGTCTTTTTTTTCTTTTTTTTTAAATTTTTTTACAGAATTCATAAAAGAGGACAGGTAGACAAAAGCGTGTTTATCAGCATAGGTAGGTGGACAGTGTGCATTGATTTTCTGTGTGTGTGTGTGTGTGTATTTTGAGTGTTGAAAAGCCGTTTGTTTTTTTTCCCGATTTTGCAGATACTTTTGGTTCATTTAACAAAAAATAATTTACATGCAAATGATTTGGGAATTATACGTCCATTACCGGCGCTCGCTTCAGCTTTAGCGCAATAAACACACCCGAAAAAGTGTGAAAGACTTTTGTTTGTAATTGCTGAGAAATACCAATTATTTCCATCCGAGCCTTTCAGATTCCTCGCCAACGTTGATGCCAACCACCTCTCCTAATTGTTTCATGCGATTTAAATTTCAGATTTGGGGTTGACTCAGGCACAGAAGTGTCGCAGCTTTTTGTTCCGGTAACGTTGGTCTCTGCCTTTTTCGCAGGTTCTATGGGAGTTGTCAGATTTATCCGTGTAACAGGAGTCCTCAAGTAGAAGGCATGAAGCAGCACTGTGACAGCATAGTGGCTGGTCCATGACACTAAACTCCATCCAGTCATCTCCACTCTCCACCCACCCTCTGCTTTCATCACACCACACAAGTAACCGCTCGCCGTCGCACCTACACAGAGCTGCACGATGGCCAGCAAGAGGAAATCCACCATACCCTGCATGATACCATCCAAATCCAAACACGGCCGTGAGGAAATCATACTGGGCTCCCTTCCAGAGCTTCTACCCACCATCCCAGAGGACAGCATACTCAGCATCTCCGGAGAAGAGTCTGGCCATTTCTCTCACAGCAAAGCTGAAACTGGCACGGAGGTGCAGAAGGGAGGAACGTACAGCTGTCCAAAGTGCCGCTTTGAGTCCAGAGATCTAAATTATTTTTTGGATCACATGCACAACTGCCACTTAGACTTCAGGGCCCAGCCCACCTTCTACTGCTTAGACTGTGGGGTGTCAGTTGTCCGCTTTGAGGCTCTGGCTCTGCATAACGCTACCGCCCATCCTAAGATAATGGAGGGCTTGGTCACTGCTTCCCTAACTGTCAATAAGAGGGATGGAGTAACAACAGTGGAGCAAAGCCTCTTTACAGACAATGGAGAGAACTACAGAGAGTCTGGGATTTCCCTCCCCAAAAGACCAATCGCAAAAATGATGAAAGCCAAGGGGGAGCACAAAAAGATTGTGGTTTCTCACACCGTGGAGGTACGAAAGATAGACACTGGAAAGGGTTTAGATCCCAGCTTGCTGATTAATGTGCCTGAACTCCAAAACGGGGCCCTCAGTGCTCCTGCAGCCCCAGCTATGCCGAGGACCACTGTCAATCACGCGATTAATTCGACAGGGTCCAACCAAGTCTTTCACCAGCACACTCCTTCCCTTTACTCTCCCCCCTCCTCCGACTCCAATAAGGACCTTCCAAAGGTGATGATCCCGCTGAGCAGCATCCCCACCTACGATGCTGCCATGGACACCAGCAGCTTTCTCAAGACGTCTTTTGGCAAGTTCCCCTACCCGACCAAAGCCGAACTCTGCTACCTGACCGTGGTGTCAGAGTTCCCCGAAGAGCAGATCAAACTGTGGTTCACCGCCCAGAGGCTCAAGCAGGGAATAAGCTGGTCTCCGGAAGAGATCGAGGAGGCGAGGAGGAAGATGTTTAATACCGTGTTCCAGGGCGGGGCACCTCAGAAGCATCTCGCTACGCAAAAGCACGCCAACCACCTTCTGACCCACCACACCGTCAGCGCGCACCCCGGATCAAAGGGTCCAAACTTTCAGATGGCCAAACTTCCTTACGGCAGCATAAAGACCAGGCCCGTCGGAGCCGCCGCCACGCAGACGAGCGTTTCAACCAACCCGCACGTCACCAGGGTCTCGTATTCTACTCCAGTTCTCCCGGCGGAGTTCCTGTCCGCGGTCAGACCCTCGAAGGTACTCACCAAGAACCCTCAACCCCCTGCGGAGCCCGACAAGACCAATGGGCTCAGCCTGGACGTGGCCAGAGGCGGCGGTTGTGTCAGTAGCACCAGCAACAGTCGAAGCAACAGTAGCAGCAGTAGTTGCAGTAGCAGCAGCAGCAGCATCAGCAGCTATTCCAGTAGTATTAACAGCAGCGAAGCCATCACCAGGAAAATGCTGCACAACAGCAGCCCGACCAAGAGCGTCAACAGCACCGTCACCTGCGCCCTCAGCATTAGCAATAATGATGAGCACTGTGTCGCCGACACCAACAGTAAGCCAAACGTCAAGAACAACGGTTTACTGATCGGAATGGAATCAAACGGCTCCAGGAATCAAACCATCGCCGACAACACCAGCAAATCCAACAGCACCTGCAACAACCACAGCGTCGTCAGTCCGAAAGAGCAGGCCCACAATGCAACGGGGGACGCGAAACACAACAGCTACAGCCACAATTCCAACAACGTCAGTATTAGCGGCGAGTTTCCCAGTGTTGCCTGTAATGACAGTGCCCCCAACCATACCAGCAAATCTCCCACTGAAAGCACCAGCACCTCTGTCATTACAAAAAGCGGTTCATCCATTTTAGATGAGGGGAGAGGAAACAAGGACCTTCCCGTGAAAGGCATGTCAATCTTACAACAACTCATTAAAGAGGACGAGTTGTTTGGCAGGGAGAGGGGCTGCCCCGAGCTGCAACACGACCCCTTCAAAATCAGCTTCAAGAGGACAAAAGTGAGCGAACAGGAGGGCGACGGCGAGGGCGCGCGTCCAGAAAACAGATCGGAGCTCGCCGAGATTTCTGCGTGTCAGCAGCCTTTCCCGCTACCTTGGGGCAACAAGACTCCCCAGCAACTGCACGTCCTCCGGCAGGTTTTCTCCAACACCCGCTGGCCCAGCAGCCAGCAGTACGAGGACCTGAGCATCCAGACGGGCCTCCCCAAGTCAGAGGTGGTGCGCTGGTTCAGCGACAGCCGGTACAGCCACAAAAATGGGCAGCTGAGATGGCTGGACACATATCAGCGACCATTCCCAAGTCCAGAGGAAGGAAGGGGCTTCGGCGGTGCTGATCCCGAGTTCCCGAGGGACTCCCCCGCGGCCAAAAAGAAACTTGTTGAGCAAGAGGTAAAGAGGCGCCTTGACGGTGAAGCGGCAGGGCAGCGGATGGTGTGGCAGGATTCATATTCTCCGCTGCTGGGCCTGATCAGGGCTGAACGGAGCGGCGACCGGGGCCGAGCCGAGGAGGCGGCGCAGCAGGGAGCTCTGCAGGACGCCTGGCCGGAGAGAGCAGAGGACCACCAGCAGCCAGTGGCCGCTCCGTCACTCATGGAACAACAGACGGACGCCAGCCAGGCCAGGTACTTTTCTTCTAGCTTGATTGCTCAAATTTCAAGCGTGACGGACGTTGCTAAACTAGGATCTACTTTTCATGAGGGTGGTAATAAAGCTTTGTGCAGAAAGACAGTGTTAATCTGCCGGGATGATAAAAGGCTGACAGCTTGTTCTTTGTGGTTGCCGCTGCATGATTTACAGTAAAAAGGATGTAGGAGAGGCGCGTACAGGTAAGTCACGCTGAGCAGCTTGTTCGGGCTATCAAAGGTCTGTTTTTAAGAAGATATTTTTAGCCGAGGAGGAGTCGGAGCCGTTGAATTATAGATCGAGAGCGCGTGCAAATATATTTGAATAAATTATGACAATTGTCTCTGTCGGGGGGTGCACATCCAGGAGGCCGTTTCATCTGCACGTGCCACGTTTTTTACCACACGATTAACGCGTGCCGTTGTTTCCCTGTTTGCAAGGGACCGCCCGAGGATGGAGCTGCTGGAGGTGTGAGGAAGCGGGCCCATTCAGGCCGGAGTAACGACACGTTTGGAGGCTGGTTTGCTCCTCTGGCTGTGGTCTGAGTGTTCATAATGACAGCAGATGTGATTGTAGCGGACCGTTGGACTCTGACTGTAACTGTGAATACCCCCCACCTCTCCTCCTCCTTCTCCTCTTCCATCTGCCATCACTTCCTGCCATCGTCAAAAAAAAAAAAAAAAAGAGAGAGAACTTCTCACCTTTGAGTCCTGTGATGTTTAAGCCTTTCATGCTTCTTGTGGTTGTGTGGGGAGGGTGCACAATGAGGTCAGTACAAGGGATCAAAGAAAAGAACGAGAAAAGACGCACACTGACTGGAAAACTGACTTGAATGAGCGGAGATAGGCTGGGATAGGGCCGAAAGATTGTTCTTGTGGGTCAGAGGTAGAAATATATATGGTTGAAACTGCACTATAAACGAGTGTTTGTACTGACTGGACAAACAAAAGATGTGTCGAGGAAATGTTATTGTTGGCTTTGTGATATTTTTTACTTTTTTAGCAACCAGTACTTCAGCACTGCCTTGAATTTTACTTTTTTCTGTTATTCGGTTTTTCCAATTCTATATACTCTTCTATAGTCACTGTAAGTCCAGATACAATCAAACATGGTTTATTTAGATCTGTGTTGATGTTGGTGATCACTTTGCAGCTCAGCTACACGCAAGAGACTATATACAATGCACTAATGAACAGCAATGCTAAAAAATAAGATAAAAAAAATGCACACACACACACAGTCCCACAGTAAACGTATTGACAGCTGTGTCAGGATCGATACACTACACACTGCCCTGCAAACTGAACAGAGAGAAAACTGTCATGCTAACGTTGCCTTACTCAGCTCTGTCCATGTGGTTATATGACCTGTTTGTCTGTCACCTTGCTTTCCAGCTTAAAAAAAATGAATTTAAAAAAAAACAAAAAAAAACATGCCAGTGCATCACTATTTGTCTATATCTGTGGAAGAAAAAAAAATACAATCTTGTGCTGCTTTCTGTACACTTTGAGGCTGTAATTGTATCAACTATCGTAACTGGCAATGTTGCTTTCAAGTAAAATTACCAATTTGATCCCCAGACACTGGCAGAGTGAGACATTGTGCTAGCTAGAGAGCCAAATGAGGAGATCTCTGCTCTCCTCTGAATTTTCTTGTGTTTATATAAACATACAGTCACTACATGAATCCTATTAAGCTGCATCTTTGTCAAGCTGCTAATAGCCAAGAACGGTGCTATACCATCCAAAGTGAAATTGGAGACTGATCTCCTACCAGCAGTGTATGCACTTGTGTCGAATGTTACAAATTTATTTTGGTTTGAAATAAATGGAATCTGGACTTACGGTGTTATGATCACTTTAAAAAAAAAAAATCTTTTATGAAATAATCTGATCATAAAGCACTGTTGTATCATCCTTTCTACACTTCTGAATCTTTACAGAATAAACTTAATACTCACCGAGCAGTCTTGTCTCATTATTGGATCGGCATCTGATGACTGCAGTAAACCATTAAAACCAGTTAAATGCTGCAGTGGGATGAATGGTAAGTGATGGTAAATGTACTGGTTTTACGGAAACTCAAACAGCACCACCTGCCGGTCACTGGCCGACGGTGCATGGAAGTGTACGGCGCCTTATAGAGGAAATGGAAGAATAATCAATTAATATTTTCCTGTACAGAGCACTGGGAGGAATTCATTTCCGCTTGTGTGTCAGCCTGCCAAAGGAGGCACAGAATCAGTAACAGGGATGTACAGAAATTCAAGAGAGAACACAACATTCTTGGAGGAGAAAGTTTGCCACAGACTGAAACGCTTTTCACGTTTTCAGCCAAAGAAGGCAAATATTAAGTCGAGACTTGTCTGGAAAACAAAACTGAAATGTGTTTGAAGAGGCGAAGGTGAACTGTGCTGGTAAAAAAAAAACAAAAAAAAAAACCTCCGGAGCAGCGGCGAGGCCAAAAGCAACAAGCAAAACCTGACGGGCAATTTTAATCGGGCGTGACTACATGTCGATTCAAACGTTGTTGTTGGCTGATCACATTACGGCGTGGATGGAAAGACAAGGTCGGCCATCACGGCAATCAACGTGTCAGCCATGGCGATGGCGCAGGTCAGGGGTCAAGAGGACGGCACGTCGGAAGGGTATTTACAAAATACCCCATTCACAAAAAACACCCAATTTCCAAAAACAGACAGGAAGGCTGCATTTAACTGTAGGATTTTATTCATTATTCAACCTACAATGAGCATAAAACAAACCAAAAAAAAAGAAAAAGAACAGGTCGAAGGCTATGACAGAAGAGGAATAAGATGTCGACTTTACAGCTACTTACAGTGTTCCTATCTTTATAGTGGAATAAATGTACTGGTGATTCACATTTAATGTTACTTTTCCTCATTCTTTACACAATTAAAAAATAGACTTAAGTGTAACAGATTGGTGATGTGTGTGGTTTTTTTTTTTGGCAAAGTTGGTATCCCTCACATAACCCGCTGGGAAAAATAAAACACTCAGTTCACGCTTTAAATACATTTCATACCATTATCTTCAAGTAACAGATAGGGGAGCATTTTCTTTTCTTGGTACAACTGTTAAATTAAGTTAAAATCAAGTTGGGGGTGGGGTGGGGGGTTGCAGAGAGTGAGGATGTTATCATAAAAATGACAGGTTCACATTTACACTTAAAAAAAAAAAAAAAAAGTCCCTGATGAGACTGGAACAATATTCACATTCAGCTGTAGTAAAGAAATATTGACATGGTTGCAGTATTTTCCCCCTTTGCTCGTCCAGACATCTGCTTCAAATTCAACATGATCCAGTTTAAAATGCTCAGATCCGACACGCAAGCACGCACCTGCCTCGGACGTCAGGCTTTCCGCTTCCTTGAAGGCGCACGGGTGTAATTAAGGATACTTTTAACTATTTTAAAAATATAGAATTCATTGATAATACACAGAAGGGCTAAAACGAAAGAGCAAGTGAGAAGAAAAACGGTACAAAGCATCTCGGTAATTTTTTGCTGTATACAATAGCTACAGGACCACAGAGTTCAAAGGTTTCGGGTGGCGTCAGGTTCGTCCAGGATAAAGAAAAGGTTTTTTAAAAAACTGTCTTCCAATTACCGAAACTTTGCCTCTGTTGCGGGTGCAGTTCAGCCTTGATCCCTCAACTCAGACGCATCACTCTGCTGCTCTTTTCTGCTCAAATTGTCTGAATTTCTTGGTCAGGTCAGAGCAAAAAATTCAATTAAGCTAAAAAACATCCAATAGAAAAATGGGTCTTTCTCTTTTTTTTTTTTGTCTCAGTTAAAACCACAAACGAGTTTAAAATTCATAGTCGTCCTCGGCCATGTCGATGGCCCAGGCGAACTTCTCACGCTGGGTTTTGTTGTAGATCTTCTCCACGGGGATGCCCCACTTCTTACACCTGAGACACACACGGGCAGAAAGGAGGGGTTTTACAAAGCTCGGCGGTAGGATGAGCGCGGTGTCCCCCTGGGATTCAAGGCTCTCACCATGCCACGGAGATGCGGGGGTCCAGGTAGTTGAGCTTGGAAGTGCCCAGGGCGATCTGCTTGTTCTCCTCGCGGTCGGTCGCCTGCACCTCCAGCTTCATCAGCTGATCGTCTATCCTCTGAACCGCTTTCTTCTTGGCCTCCACAGCCCTGCGGGACAGACGGCGTCCGTAACCACCAGACCACAACACGGTGCTCCGCACACCTGAACACGCACACTCACTTTTTAGATTTCTCGTCTCTCCGTACTTTGGCGTCGGCCTTGGCGCTCTTTAGCTCTCGCTTGGCAGCAGAAAGCTGGGCCTTCTTAGCGTCGATCTGGAGCAAGAAAATGGGACAATGAAGACGCTCAACGCTCTCAGGAACTCCCAAAGAAAAAGAAGAAACCGGAATATTTGCACGGACAGAATGGTGGCGGTGAATTTGACCCAGATCAAACATGCGCGGCCCAATTAACAGAGTTCTGACCTTCGTCTGCAGGTTCTGCATGGACTTCTCAAAGGTCTTGGGTGGGGCCCTCTGATGGTTGCACAGGATGGCCACAGCTCTGTTGGCCCTGTTGTAGGACAAGATCTTGGCCGGAATGTTTTCCTCCGCTGCAGAGAAGAGCGAAACGCCGAGTCAGGCCCGGATAAAGGCCCGCCGCTAAAGCCAGCCCAGTTCACGGCCTTTCATCTTTCACGCGGGCCTTTGATCACGGCCCGACAGTGAAGCGTGGTGTCGTGCAGGGACATACCGCTCGTCAGCTCCTTCAGCTGCGCCTGCAGGGTGATCGAGGCGTTGTAAGTACGGAAAACTTTGGCCGTCAGGCCGTCCATCAGCTCCTGGAGGTGCTTGTTGAGGATAGAAGTCTGGAAGAAGAACATGCGACTGAGACCAAAGCAGCTTTGAGACGGCCACGTTTGACTCCAGAGGTTGTGTTTCGCTCACATTGAGGCGATCAAACAGATCGTCGTCGGGTTCCTTGTTCTCCATGAACAACTGGAGGTTCTTGAACACCTACAAGCAGAACACACGTGTGGGAACGCCGACTCGATAAGGGAACAATCTAAAACGGGAGGAAACGGCAGCACTCGTACCCGTTTCTCCACAGGGACTTTGTTGTAGTAGCGGATGGAGTCTTTACCCAGGAAGTCAAACTCCACCACGTACTCCTGACCGTCGATCTCCGGGTACAGTTTGATGTGTTCCACCCGCAGCGAGCAGCAGCCCACGGTGTCGGCGGTCTCGCCCTCCTCCTTCTCGTTACCTGCTCTCAGAGCCAGCTGGACGGCACCAGGAGAACATCAGCCTCAGGACAAGAGTCACGCCGCGGCCGCGACCTCCGCGAACCTCACCTTGTCGATGAAGTAGAGCGCCACGGCCCTCTGTCTGATCCTCATCTCCTTGGACTTCCAGTCCTCGCGGTACTGGTTCCTGATGCGGTCCACGCACTTCTTCAGCCGGCGAGCCGTCTCGTATTTCTGCCAGTCCTTCTCTCCCTGCAGAGCCACATTCCAGACGTCAGGACGAGGCGTGGAAACGTTAGCCCACCACTACCAACGCGCACCTTAATCCTGGAGCTGGGGTTCAGCATGATGTACTTGATGGAGCCCTGGATGTTCTCCGTCCACGACACCAGCCACGTTACTTTGTTGTCGTGACGGACTTCTTTCCACTTGGTTCCTGGAGGAGGTTCCGGGTACTTCGAGTCCCTTTGAGAAGCATTCAAGCGTCAGAATGTGTGCAGTGAAACACTCTGGAGGAGAGAAGGACTTCAAACCCCCCCCCCTCACTTGCTGCAGTTGATGATGATGTCTTGGGGTCTGATGCGCCGTTTCAGCATGCCCATCTTGGGGTGGTCACCTCGGCCGCGGAACAGCCCCGGGGGCTCGATGCGGAAGTTAGCGATGCGTTCCTTGTGGTTGTCCATGATGCAGAAACCATATTGCTGCAAGAGGCGCTCGTTCTCTTCTTTAATTTTCTAGAAGGTAGAAGAAAACCTGATTGATCTGCCCGCCAGGTTTCGGAAGCACGGCTGTAACGATTTGGACCGACCAGCTTCTCCTCCTTCGTCATGGCCTTCCGCGCCTCCGACTGCGCTTTGAAATACTGGTGCATCTCGGAGAAGTCGCACTTCTTCAGGTCTGTTATCTTCGCCTTCTCCTCGGATGTCATTTCCTGTTTGGCAGAAGTCACTTGTTAAGAAAGGAAGTACTCCTACGCTGGTGGGGCGGTGGAGGCGGAGCCCGAACGTACCTTCCTCCAGTCTTTAAAGAAGTTCTTGCGAAAGACGTCTTTGGTGGTGTACTCGTGGTCCAGCATCTTGGCGAAGAACGTGGCCACCTCCTCTGCACCCGCCCTCAGCATGAAGGCCTTACCTGAAAGGGTCAGAGACAGCGTTCAACAGGGCGCCACGAGACTACAGAGCGGGTAGCCGGCGTGCGACGCCCACCATCGTAGTAGAACTTCACGTTGCTCGGAAGCGGCTCGTACGGCGGTGCGAACACGGGTCCTTTGTGCTCCAGGAACTTCCATTTGACCCCGTCTGTGTACCGCTCTTCTTCCCACCTGAAAGATCAGGGCGAGCGGTGAGGACACGCCCAGCCGGGGCCACGCCGATCCCGCCGCCGTCACTCACCATTTCCACTTCTCCTCCTGTTCCTTCTTTGCTTTCTTCTTCCCGTCAGCGACGTCGCCTTTTTTGTTTTTCGTCTTCACGGCTTTGATGTTCTGAAGAGGGAAGAGAGGATTTTTTAAACACCTCATTCCGGGTTTAAAACAGCTCAGAGACCGTCGTCTCTTCGGAATTCCCAAAATTAACTGGACTGAGTTTGAAACTGGAGCTCCGTCTCTTCACCAACCTCATCTGGTTTTCGTTTCTTGGCCTTCTTCTCGTTCTCAGTCTTTATTTTCTTGGGCTTGAACTCATAGCTGAAAGATATGGACACCTATGTGGTGAGTGGTCAACGCTCCAGAAGCATGCAGGCGTCGGCCACCAGCAGCAGGATTTTAGATTAGGGGGGATTAAAGTGCGCTCACTCGTTGTCGTCGTCCCGCTCCCTCTTCAGGGTCTTGTCGTTCTTGGGACAGTGGTAGCTGTCCTCATCGGGCTCCGACTTCATGTGCAGAAGACTGAAAAAGAAAATCAAGTGCCTTAACCGGGCAGCACAGGAGCCCAATCAGGCCAAAAACGCAGCCCGGACTCACCTGGCGAACCCATTCTCTTTTTCCGACTTGACTTTATAGTCGAAGGACTTGATCTAGAAAAAGGGGCAAACGGTTAAACGCTGAACGGCTTCATTCATCAGCGAGTATTGCAAGTGTCATTTAAATTGATTAAAGGCCGTCCGGCCCGAGCGACGGGTGCGTTAGCTCACCTTCTCCTCCTTGCGTTTCTCCTTGTACTTGTCCTTGTATTTGTCTGTGCTGCCGTCTTTGTGCTTCATCTTCTCCTTGTCTTTGTGTTTTTTGTCAGAAAAGTCCTTGTGGTCGCTACAACCGCACGAGACACGGAAATCAGGTGGCCTTCACTTCAACGCCACGTTAAAAATAAGCTAAAAAAGACGTCAGTCACTCTCTACCTGTTGCCATGCTTTGATTTGTCCCGTTCCTTCTCCTTCCTAAGGTCCTTTTGTTTGTGTTCCTTCTTGAATTTGTCTTTGTGGTGTTTGTGCGAATCTGACGAGACAGATTTGGCCGGTGTAAAAGCCGAGAAACAAAAACTACCATCATGCAAACACTCCACCCACAGAGAGGGAATCAAAGCTCAAAACAAGCCCTGGACATGCACAACGCTGTAAAGGTCTTTATGAATATAAGACAACATCCACGGCGTTCCTCCCACCGCCACCACACAAGCGCCCTGAAAACAAAACACCCGACAGGCTGAAACACGCTAGCGATCAAAACTGGCTTTTACTCTATCCTCAAAAGTCTGAATTGACAGACGGGCTTCACAGGTAAAAACTGTCAGTGGAGCAGACAGGTGGCAAACGGGCGCCAAGCGCCTCCGAACGTCCCCGTCTTCCACATCTCATCATAAAACCCACGTTTAAAATCTACTTTCAGCTCTGTCACAACTGTTTAATCAATAGTTGGTCTCATCCATTACTCAAAGATGATGGATTGGAGGATGCAAGGCCAGTTTCTGTGCATGCTTTATAAAGGCCTCGGACGGCAGAAGGCAACAAGAGTCCGACGGGCAAATAAAACACACCAAAGAGCTCATGATTGAACACACATATCTGATATCTGAAAGCATTATTAGCATCAATTCCAAGATACACATGCAACAATGGCCTTTGCCTCTGCTCTCTTTGTACAAATAAAATGACATTAGTCGGCTTTTTTTTTTTAAATCCCATTAAAGGTGCACCGTTGCAGCCGTGTGATCAAAGCTCTCCACACCTGGGAGACGGTGAGAAAGTGCAGGTTAAAGTAGGAATGGAGTGTTTAGAGGTTCTTAAAACAACTTGTGACCGACGAGGCCCCGATAAAGCACCGTGGAACCGCGTCTCCCCTCCACAGCTGCCGCTACCTCTCAGCCCGGGTCAGGTTGTGCTGCCGGGCCGCTACACTGGAAAAAGAAAATGGCGCAGAGACTAAGTCCACAACCCCCAAACCCTCACTTTCAGGTGCTAATTTTACCACTAAAGCCCACCCAACAAATAATTCTAACACGACAAACTGACAAAACACCTCGAGTTGTTTGCCAAAATGAAGTCTGCGTGGGAAAAGACTCCACGGAAAGGCTTCCAATAGACCTTCCTTTTGAACAATAGGTGCTAGTGAGTGAGACAGAGGACTTAGTCTCTGGACGCCATTTCTGTCCTCTGCTGAAAACTACCAAAACGCTACGTTTGCCGTCCGAAAACAACACCAAATTTGAAGAAATCCGCCCACGGGCCGCAGCTGGGTGTCACAGACTTACCGCTGAAACGAGAACCGCCGTCGACCTGCAAAATCAAAAACAGATTAACGTTACATTCCGTGAAAGCTAGCCGGCTAACTTTTAACTTGCTGGGTGAGAGCGACAGTTTGTTAGCTCCGCTGCTAGCTCGCTACACTGACCGGCACTCCAGCTTAGCGAATACTGGGGTTGCTACGACTAGCATGGGCTACAGCTAACGGCTAATGCCGAGTAACAGTGGTACGCCGCACCGACAATAATGTATGCCAATAACGCCATACGATACATGGACCTAGTCGCATTAGAAACATGAGAAATAAAACGTGATTAAACCTGTCACGGCAGCGTTAGCACCGGAGCGAGTTGTCTGACAAACACACAGGGCTAATATGAGCTAGCTCGGGACCATCCACGTTAGCTAGCAGAGTTGTCTTGTCAAACCAGCCAAATTAAAGCATAGCGACAAAATGCAGCCGGCAACTTCCAGCGCTGTCATCGGGAAGTCTGCTTTGACATTACCTGGTCCTCGTTGTGGGAATGGTCCCCACTCATTTCCTTAGCGTCGTTTGGCTGTGGGGGTGGTAAAAGGGGAAAAACAAAAATGAGAAGTGTGTGTTTCCACAAGCCGGTGAGCTGGAGAAGCAGCCAGGCAGAATGAAGAAAAGACAATTGTGTAAGAGCCCTAAGTCCCTCATGTTCGCCACTGCGCGTGCGCCGCGATTTAAACGGCAGCGTGGTCCCGCCTCTTCCGGAAACGTGTTGCTCCTGGGTCACCTGCTCCGGCAGAAGCCGGGGAGAACCAGGCGCTTCTCCCGGGGTCAGCAGAAGGAGAAGCGTCCTTTGTGCACCAGTGTTTACGACTTGTTTGTTGCAGATTGAGAGAAGAAGCTGCGCAGACATAAATAAGGACTAAACCTGTAAATAAGAGCAAGGCAGGCACACATTTGCTTGAGCTGTATACAAACACATCATGGTTGAAATACAATGGAAATAATTGGGTGTCAAGGTGGAAGTTATGCGAAATTAAGAAGTTGCATTTAAACTTGCTTGTGAAAGAGGTTGGGAATTTCCACACGCGTCGGATCCTCCTGCACCCAGCAGCCAGGCTGACTCAGATTATGGCGAAATAGAGCCGTAAATGATGCCCCCCACCTTTGACACCCATTTGAAATATGCGAGTATCAATTTTATGCACTCATAAAACACCTTTGTCACAAAAGCTGATGAGGGCTGCTGCTGCAATCAGTGTGGCGGAGAGGAGAGAAGAGGTTCTTGCACTGATCCATCCATCAGATGAACAGCAGCATCGCTTTCAACATCCTCAGCATCATCCTTTCCCAGAAGATGCATCCTGTCGTTGCCTTTCAGTAACTCACTCAGACATTCAGCCGCTGCTCTATTTACTCAAACAAAACTTCTCTTCGGACCACTTTCACTCAGCCCTGCACCCATCTTGTCCACCGGGTGGCGCTGTTTCACACAGTCGTAAGGAGACAGGACGGGTTTCCTAATTTAGTGGCTGTAAAACTCTGACTTTTAACCGGAAATTCACAACAAACGGTCAATTCTACAACCTTCAGATGGACCGTGTTTAAATGACCAGCACAAGTATTAAAAATAGTGGTACAGAACTTTGGTGCACTGTTTTAACACGGCCGATTCTCTGATTAACAAGCCGAGAATCACCTTCTTTTAAACTTGTAGGAAGCTAAATGTGCGAACATCTCAGTCCTAATTAGTTTTGTGCTGGAACATTGTGCCCTCCACGCGTCCCTGCTCCTGCTTTCAACGATCCGTCTGATGTCAAATGCGATTTTAAATGAGGATGTGTGGGACGGGGTGTTCCCGGCTTCAAAGACACGTGCATTTGAAACTTTAATAATGCTACTATTAATTTATTATCCCTGTATAGCGACCCACCTCACAGCTCATGCCGGTTTGTGTTTCTCAATAATCCAGACTGTCTGGTGACCATCGACCGACCCCGAGCCGTGAGCGATGGCGTGCATACTTTGCAATGGACTGGACACCTGCTCCAGGTGTTTTCCATCTGACCTCTGACCCTGATTACAGCTGAATGGTGGTTGATAATAAAAAAAGACGGAAAAGGTCGTCTTAAAGAGTAGGACCAGATATCCCCTGAAGGCCACAGGCCCGGACATTCAGGAGGAGTTTAAAGGTGCCTGAAGGTTTGAGCGCTTTCCCATTCAAACGCTTGACCCCGTGACCCCAGGCACACTGGAGGGATCGCAGTTGCATGTTTAAAAGTGACACGCACGGCAACCGAGTGCGTTCGAAGGCGTTGTTTTCATGTTTATTGCCTTTTACATGCATGTTAAAGTCTTTACATTTTCATTTAAAAACACAGATAAATAACTGGTGCAGCAAAGACGTTTAAACCAACAATAACAAAGAGTCACTCTACCAGTTTTGCCTGAGATCAACCACATTCATATTTCTGACCTTTAACATTGACCCTGAACAGAGGTTATCTTTCCTATTACTGCAAGATAAAAGGCGTAATCTCGCAGCTGCAAGGTTAATACGTTGCATTGTTTAATGCACACGCGTGTTTAACACCGTGTTTGTGATCATGACTCGGTGGGGTTCTGGTATAAAAACATGTAGGAGTCACACAGCAACCTCCGCACAAGGTCGGGCGTCTGGCCGGGGTCGGTGCGAGCCAGCTCCTCTTCTGGCCGAGACAGGAATTCACCCACCTCTGGACAAGCTCGGATCTCAGGAATGTTGTAGCCGTTCTGATCGTCTCCTGCAAAGAAGAGCGTCTTTAAGAGTGACGGAGATAAAGAGCGTTTGTGGACGTCAGAGCCAGCTTTTATCTGCAGTGTTATCACATGATGAAGAAGCCGTGCGTAGCCAGGGAGTGTTTGCACGAACATCGCGAATAGAAGAAAACGCGTGAAACGAAGCAAGGATAGAGTCTCACCACATCTGTCTGCCATGCTGTCGAAGAAGATCCAGGAGCGGGGCCCGGGGCCGTATTTGACGAAGCACACGTAGTGGCTGGTATGAATGCAGAGGACGGCGAACAGCTCCATCGTGCTCCTGGAAACGGGACCGTCGGCGGCTCTACTGGCTGCTGCTGTCAGCACCTTGGGGTCGTGCCCCTGGCGACAGGGGTGTTTATGCACCTGAGGAAACAGCAAAGCTTTTACAGGCTGGTTCTGGGCTGAGGGAGTTTGGTGGAGACCCTGAGGTTCTACCTGTGAGTTGCAAATCGAGCAATACTGTTTGATTCTGCCTGGCTGCAGTTTGCGATCGGGTAAACACTGAAGACACTCGTGCTCTGCCGACCGTCCACAGATGAAGCATTCTCTTTGAGCTGGTGGACACACACACACACACACACACACACACACACACAGAAAGGGATTAAACCCATTTTTAAATTTATAGTATGCGATGTGTAAATTAGTGCTGGTCCTCACAGTGGCACAAAAGATCCGTGATGTCCAGCTCGGTAGAGGGAATGATATGAGAGAACATCTTATACTTGTTTCCAAACCTGGGCATTTGGACCATCAGACATGACGGTACCTGAGAACAAACAAGAAAAATTAATTAATTAATTAATGTACAAACCTTCTCATTTTAAAAAAAAGGGAGCGCTCGCTCACCTCTTCAAACTTGAGGTCGCCTGACAGACAGGACGTGTCCAGCAGCTGCTGGACGGTGGGCATCGCCCCCATCTGCTCTTTCTCCAGAAAGATCTGGAATGTGTAGGTGCCTTGAGAGGTTCCCTCTGCGGACCTAAAGAGACACAAAGACACAGAGTTGATACCCGATGCTAAACCCTGATGCGGTCCTGAGAGCGTGAGACTAATACCTTAGCTTCAGCAGGGGTTCTACACTAAACACCTTCTGGAACAAGAGGGTGATGAACTCTTCTGGGTCTGCAAAGCAAAGAATTTTAATGGTTCCTTTACGCTCCACAAAGGAATGAGATTGTTCCACGTGACAAAGGTGGCCGGTACCTTTTTCCTCTGTCCTGAACGTGTCACAGCCGAGCTGTCTGCGAAAAAGCGCCACGCTGTCGGCAGGTACGAACCCCTGTCTACAAAACACACGGCAGCCATCAGTAACGCAGGAGCAGACTGGTTTTTGTTGCTGGTGGAGGCTATCGGTGCCGGGAACATGCACTGTGAAATGTCATCATGTTCTTGTTTGGCAAGGCAGATGATAACATGAGGCATATGAGAAACAAACCTCCGTAAGCGGTTAACTATTTTTCTCAGAGTGCATGCTGTGGGTTTCTCTGTGTCAGCAGGCTTCCTGCAGATGTTGTCCAGGGTCAGAGATGAGCTAAACAGGCTGGGGAGAGAGAAACTCAGGGTTACCATCTCTAATCTGCTACCCTGATTCCAGGGAGTCTGATCTGGCTCTCAGCTGTCCAGAGGAGCGGGCGTCTTTACCTGAAGAGGGTGGCGTCGAGATAACAAGAGTTGACGTGACCCTGAATGCCTTTCATTCTCCCCACTAACAGAGAAAGGGCTTCTGACTCAGGGATGGGTGGTGCGTCCTCCGCGGAGTCCTCAAACGGAGGAACTGAAACCAGCCCACACACGTATTCCAGTTAGATGGCATTTTAACACAAATCGCATGATTTTAATTTAAACTTCTCTCAAATCTTCCAGAATGCTTAATAATGTTAGTTTTCCTGTTACATTTAGCTCATGGAAATTTCAAACACCGGCCTCTAACCTGGTGATGTCGGTGCTGGTTCTTCATAGCAGCCCAGCCGACTATCAGGACTACACTTGTTGGCAGGGACGAACAACGCCCGGTTCCCCTTGCAGCTGAAATACCGCTGGCCTGCGCACGTTCCGTCAGAGCAGCCATTAATCTCGTAGTCCTGCGAAGACAAATCCTTTTCTTAACCAGAGCTTCTGAGGTGAGAAGCATATCATACTGGTGCAAACCTCACCAGCTCAATTCCTGCCCACACGTTTCTCTTCCCTTTAAGGACCCCCAACCACCGGACCACCCCGTACAGCCGGATGCCAGTAGTCGACTCCACTTCCACGATGGATCCCACCTCCAGAGGCACCTGAGAGACGCTGGACCCCTGAATGACGCCCTCCTCGGTGTGGTTTCCTCTCTGCAGCGTGTTCGAGCCTAGGTTCGGCATGGAGTTGATGCGAGTCACCGCTCTCTTGTTCGGGCCTGCAGAGGTGTGTGGAGGATGTGGTGGTGACTAAGAAGTCATCTGACCCCCCCGAGTCGTGTCACTTTAGACTGTGCAGTATGTGGACACCTCAACGATGCACAATGTGCTTTAACACACCACACATTCCATCGCGCCGAGACTGGTTTTTCCAGCTGCATACCATTCCTGGGTTGAATGGGTGCTGCTTGATAATGTTTTTAAGTTCCACACATCAACATTACCGATGCCTGATGCCCTCTACTTACTCTCACTCCGGCCGTCTCTCCAGTGCAGTCCCACGGGGGAGTAAGAGGGGACCACCTGAACGATGTCTGCAGCGCTGAAGAGCAGCAGAGGAGCAGGTTTTTTGGATGACAGGGTGCTATCAAAATCCTGCGACAGAGCATAACAGGCACAATATTAAAAACAACATATGCACGTGGATGAAAGATTCATGTCGCTTTCTAAATCTGTGACTATGTTTGGACGGGAGAATGCATGTACCCACCATGAACTCCACCTCAAAGCCAAGCATGTGCAGGTCGTCTTTGCTCTCCTTCCTCCCAACCTGCATGAGGTTCCTCACCACCCCGGGAAGGGGTCCCTTCCTGTGCTTCACCACCACCAGGTCATCCAGCGCCAGCGCACAGATGGCTGAGAACAGCTGGGGGTTGCACAGCAGCTCCAGGCGCCTCCCGATGTTGGAAATGAAGAGCAGCAGCTGGGCCTGGTGGCGGGTCAGAGGGTAGGTGTCCTCCCGTGCGACGATGCCCCCACTCTTGGGGCTCCCCGTGGCATATAACAGCCCCATTATCTCCCCGTGAGGCGTCTCCGTCTCCACCCGACCGATACATCCCCGGCAAAAGCCCTTCCTGGACTTTCCCCGGATCACGATGAAATACTTGTCGTTTGCTGGAGTTTTAGCCTCCATTGATGGTTTTTGCAGTCCGTTTTGAAGTTGATATCGTTCACAGAACCTGCTGTATTGAGAAGACAGTGCTGGTTTTAATAGATGGAACAAAAGCACTGCAGATGCAGCTTCTCACACGGCAACACACCAATTTAGCCAAAAGCCTATCAATTTTCAGAATATGAACGTAAATCAGGTCAGAAGCCAAATTTCAACTGAGTTATGCTGGTGATAAAACATCCATCATGTGAATCACAACCCCAGGTGGCTTAATTCATCCTTGGGTCGTGTCCAGCACACATGCACACTTCTAATCCAGGCAAAGGCTTTTGAAAAGATGTTAGAGGAAACATTTCTTCAGAGGTGACCATGTAGAACCTTGTTTAACGATCTTATGACACTAAGAATGCAAACAGCAGGAGTAATCTAAAATAAACTTTGAAACTGCTGACATCAAACACATCAGTGTTCTCAAACACTCTCCTTCAACATATTGTTTTCTTACCGTTTTAACTGGCGAAGCTCTAACTTGCAGACAGATTACTTCATTATTTGCCTGCGAATAATCGGCTCACAGCAGGTGAATGTTCCTGCTGACTGGAGGAGGTAAAGTGACACTGGAGGATTTATTACTGACCCGCATGTGACTGGCAACACCCACTTGGCGTCTCCGCCTCAAAAACTGATCTCATAACCTCAAACAACAGCAGGACTCGGAGGGAGCTCTTACATCAAAACCCAATCAAACTGTCGTGGCTCTCAATTTTTGTTTGGGTGAAGGAAAAATCGGATCTTAAAAATATTGTCACATAACTCAAATCATGTCGCTGACACGCACACGTCCGGGGCTGTTGTGTAGCTGCACTACCTGCAGTGTTTTGATTGGCATGTTTATCTGCAAGCAGAGCACATGTGACATGTTCCACCATGTGATCCTGCTGGAATGAAAGGCTGTATCTCGACTGCACATCAGGCTTACATAAGAGCCCTCATTTCACAGTTTCAGCTAACCAATTCTTCGAAGACTAAAAGTCTTTAGTCTGATGCTTAATAGGTGAGGACAATGGAGAGAAAATTAAAGAAATTTTGTGGTTTTTAATGTTCTTTGTTTGCAAATCTGATCTAAGAAACTCTGATTACAGACATTACAGGGAAATCAGACAGCCTGGAGAGGCTAATGCAGCAACTAAAACCTCCTCCTTCCTGCGCACAGCCAATAAAACATCTGGCCGACGGGTTTCTTCTCAGGAACGTATTGTTATTTGTCTCTTTATAGAAGGGCGGCGCACTGATCAGCAGCTGAAGCATAAACGTAAAATCTGCAAATAATTAAACAAAATCGACCAAGGATGCCATGCTGGTACCATTATTATGGGTATAATGAGAGAAACGGCCCTCTTACATAATAACTATTTCTTCTCAAGGCAAAGCTCTGGACGGAGGGACGGCCTTGCCTTGAGTTTGTCCAGACACCTGGAGGACGCGTCTGTTCAATCACACCTGACCAAGTTCTGGTTCCTCCTTGGAACAGCGTGCTCGGGGAGCTCATCAGATAAGATACAAGAATGCCGTTTGCAGCATGCCATACATTTCCCTTCGGGTCACTCATGTCATAGAAAGTCACACCATCTCGCTGCTGATCCTGTGATGCCAACTCCACCTGCTGACAGCTCCTTCTGTGGGGAGGAGGCCCGTCTCTAAAACACCGTCTTGTGGTTTTTAATGGCCCAATTTCTTAACAGTGCTCACATGTTACTTCCTGGGTTTTCTCAACTTTATGCAATGAGCAAGTCATAGAGGCCCAACTGAAAACAGTAATGATAAATGTGAAAGAAACATGCGGTAAAGAACACGTATGATACCAGATGTGGATGCCGTTTGCCTTTTATAAGCCTGTGGTGACCTACTTACTCTTCACTGAGAAGATTCTGGCACTTTGCAATTTAATGACCACAGAGACTCGTGATTCATGTGGAGACGCACAAAGAAAAACACACAGCTCTCATCCAGGTAAACTTCATGGTATATTGGAAACAGGGGATGGATTTTAAGGTAGCTGCCTTTTATGTTGCAGTTAGCGTGTGAGCCTCAGTGAGCGAGGCTGCGACGTCCCGGCTGCTGGAGGTGGAAGAGGCTCTGCTGGACTCCCAGTCGAACGCGGTTGTGGCGCTGCAGGGTGTTGCGCGTCACGTGGTGCCGGTCTGCCCAGGTCCTGGCCTTCTGAACCAGGGTTAGCTGCTCCACTACTGTCAAAGGTTTAAGCTGCGGAGCCGCACCTGCCACCGCTGGATGGGCGGAGCTGCTTTGACCTGTAGGTTCTGGATCTACAACACTAGAAAGAGAAGAGAATGGAAGCTGCAACATTTCTATGCCATTCATTGCTTTTCCCTCCCCAATTTGTGGTAAACATTTTCTCTCACCTGATCACATTTAAGGCTCCCTTGTTTGCCAGAGTGTCCTGGGGATGAGCTGAGCCGGACTGTTCCACAGGGGTCTGCTCCGGACCCTGGTTCTCTGCAGAATCTGCCTCTGTTGAGACAGAATGTTTTCCCATTACTTAAAAATGAGATTTACATTTAAAAAAAAAATCTAATTAAATAACATGAAGGGTTTTGTTTTGCTTGTTTTCAGTGTTATTTGCTAATGCAGGAGTAACATTTTCTCTGGCTGACCTTGATGACTGACAACCTGCCACTCCTCTGCTGCCATTTCTCCCGATTTGAAGTCATCGGGGGTCTGCTCCTCTCCTCCAAAAAGCAGACGGGCGATGGCTCTGAACATCGCCGGGTTCTCTTTGTCTTGTCTTGTCCCTTTTGTTTAGCTGCAGACTCAGACTGCCGAAGACAAGGGAAACAACAGCTCATGGGGTCATTTGCATGTTCATATCCCTTAATAAAGTCACGGTGGTAATGCCAAAGTATTCTTTCTTCTGTAATATTGTTCAAAATTTAAAGGAACTGGGTCAGCAGATCAGGTAATCCATGGCAAGAGACACAGAGGTCCGAGTAATGCCCACTCCCCAGGACTTTTGTTCTGGTCCATCTGCTCTTAATAGATGGGGGAGGGGCTCCTTTATCAAACATATAATTAGTGCAAGATTAGTCTGCAGCGTTTACAGGCAATCGACTTTGGCGGCCCCCGCATTGTTGCAACGTTTTCACAATCACACAGTTGCACTTCCCAGAAATATTACGCTCAAAAAATACTGCACAAGCAAAATTGAGTAGATTTTATAACCTATTGTGATACGTAATTTAAAGGTACCAGAGACAGCAGAAAAGGCGATAATTGGAGGTGCCATCACCCGACTTTAAACCAGTTAACTTGATACAGAAAATCCATTATGCAGCTCCTATTATTATTATTGTTGTTGTTGTTGTCATATACACTGCTGTATAGTCTACTGTACAGTCTTAATTCAGCATTAGCTCTGCAACATCCTTACCTTCGGTTAGCGTTTCTCAGCTGCAGCCGATTTAATGCGAATGTTCTTCTTAAAATACTGTCAATGCAGTAAGATTTTTATGAGCTTTTCACCAAATGGTTATTTTGAATTTCAAACCCTCCGCAGACAACAAATCCGCCCCGTGGCCACGCCCACCGTTGAAAACGCACCAATCAGAGCCCTGTAATTTAATCCGCGGAGTGATATGATGTCAACCGAGACAAAACTCTGGTACTAGTTCAAACAGCGAATTTACAATTACTTTGACGAAGGCTTCTTTGTGGTATACAACATAAAACCACAAAAAATTGATAGATTTAATGCTTCTCTCAAATGATTTAAATATAAACTATATTAAAACTACAGAAAAAGACTTCAACATGGTGCCTTATTCAATGACTACTGATGAAAATAAATATTCGGTGCATCATTTTCTTTGAGCAGCATGGAGCATCTCAACAGAGGCCCATACTCACACTGACACACACATTTTGCTCACAACTGTCTCCACCTGGTGGTTTTATCGTAGTCACCCACCTCTTCCAGGGGCGCAGGCGCAGTCGCCATTTAGTCCTCTAGTGTGTCCAATTTTGAGCACTTTATCTCCAACTATATTGCTTGCCTTCTTAAATAAATTATTCAAGTGAGCACATTAAAGCATATTCACAGTACTTATTTTGTAATTACATTAATATTACATTAATGGGGGCAAAATGATGCGCTAACTCTATCCCATGAATCAAATCAAACCCAAAGAATAATGTATAAAAGGTCATTTTTTTATATTGTTGACTGTCACTTTCCTCCAGTAGATGGCGCAGTGACTCTATTGAGACGGCCGGGGCTCCAGGGTGTAGCCTTTTTAAAATAAAGTAGGCCAGAAGCTGGACAGACAACAGCACAATAAGAGAGAAACCATCAAACAACATTTAAGTAACGTTCAAACACATAAACATCAGATTTTAATGAAAGATGCGCTCAGACAGCATTTGTGTCTCATTTCCCTTTATGTGCAGTTTGACAAATGTTTCATTTCAGCTTCCTGAAATTCATAAAACTGATGACTATAAGCATTTGTATAAGGTGACAAAAAAGCCAAATCGATCTAAAGACTTCCAGATTAGGAGACTTTAATAGGAAATCATCTGGAGGCTCCAAGTGTGGTGAAGTTGATGGACTGGCGACCATCATTAGAACTTTCCGAGACAGTTTGTGCCTCGTCACAAAAATCAAAATGCTTCTTGTTATTACAGTATCAGCGCAGGTCCGCAATGAAGGATTGCTGTTGTAAACAGTGTAAAGTCGTGTTTATGTTGTTGGGAAAGTGTGCGAGCATGCAGACATCTTCCTGCGCACTTGAGCGCTGGTATGGGAGGTGGGGAGGTGGGGAGGGCCCTCGGGGCGAGCACACCCCTCCCGCCTATGTCAGACTATTTCAGAACACAGGCCAGCATTTAGTCATTTTCTATGAACGCTGCGCGCAGACACGCGTGTCTTTGCTGACATCCACCCTCATATTTCGGGCTGTTTCTGGGTTGTTTTTTTTTCCGTTTATTGAGGATATTGAGGATCGAAAATCTACTTTATTTTTACACCACCGTTCTTGTTGAAGCTGTGCGTCGTGACCGCAGGGTACTTTTACGCACGCGCTCAAGGACAATGCCTCGGTCTTTTTTGGTCAAAAAGTACTTCGCGAAACAAAAGCCGAATTACAGTGAGCTGGAATGTCAGAATGGTGAGTTTGAGGATTTTTTTCCCCCCTTTATGTCTTTTGTAGATTATGAAATAAGTTTTACATAAGTGGCGGAAACCACCTGTTTTCCTGTGCGATTTTACCTTAAAACCAAAACAAAAATTGTGGTATATATTTTTTAAAGACCTAATTTAGCTTCAAACTCCAGCTTAGACCCGGCCCGTTAGACGCACTTTTCCCCCCTTGTGCAACCAGACAGTGCCCCATTCATGTTACAAGTTCTTGTGAATACGTGGGAGGAAACGGCCCGTATGGCTTTAAACCCGTTAAATGCTGCACAAAAAAACAAAAAAAAAAACATAATCTTGTGTGATGAGCTAATAACAAACACATATATCACCCTCGTGGTGCAGTTCAAGCATTAAGAAATTGTCCTTTTTTGCCACAGATACTTCCCAGGAAAGTTATCCCTTCGCCGAGCTCCCATCAGCAGACAGCAGCGCTGCCACCTGCCTCACAACAGGTCTCGTGTGGGACCTGAGCGTCCTGCCAACCTTATACCTGCCCACCTCTCAAACAGAACCAACTTCCATCCCAGGCCCCCTCGACCTCAGTTCCCCTTCCAGCCTCAGCAGCAGCGCCAGCAGCTGCGGAGAAGAAGATGAAGGACGCACCTCGGACCCCCCCAGCCCAGAGCCCGTGCACACATTTGCCCCTCGCCAGCGGATGAAATGCACTGGTGTCATGGCTCGCAGCAGTCCCCCTGAGGAAGAGGAGGAGAGAGAGGCCCCCGCCACGGCAGCCAGGCCAGCCTTCCTCTGCAAACACTGCCCAAAAGAATACACCAGCCTGGGGGCGCTGAAGATGCACATCCGCTCACACACCTTGCCGTGTGTGTGCACCACCTGTGGAAAGGCTTTCTCCAGGCCGTGGCTGCTGCGAGGCCACATACGCACACACACAGGTATGAAGACATTCCAATAACGTCATAGGGGGGTTTTTTTCTCTTTGGCTTTTGAATTCAACCTTTAGTTTGATCTGTGAGATTAGGCTGCAGGATATCCATGACAATCAGCACGCTGAGCTCACATGCTTGATCAGCAGACATTATCACACAGGGGGAAGCCCTTCATGGACCCTGCACTCATTGATCACTCATTGTGTTTAATGCCCCGGCAACAATGATTCGTTGACTAATTATCTTGTCGTGGCTGCTGGGGGACGGAGCACAGGGTTGATAAAAGGTTTAAAAGAATGCCTGAAGGGGCTTTGCTGTCAATGAGCTGTTAGTACCTGCTGCGACTTGTTAGCATGCTAATCTCATTTTGCTGTGATTCAATCACGTTGCTTCAGACAGACTCTGACCCAACCAGCCTATCATGTGCTTCCTCGTTATCTAGTGGGCGTAAAGTGTTAATGAAAGGCTTTTGTGGAGACAGAGGCCACTCGTCAATATGCAAGGACGCCCACTGGAACTGATGTATAACTACATGACCTGTGCTTCCTCTCCTCCCCGTTCAGGTGAGCGCCCGTTCTCCTGCCCCCACTGCAATCGGGCCTTTGCCGACCGCTCCAACCTGCGGGCCCACCTGCAGACCCACGCCGAAGTGAAAAAGTACCAGTGCGGCATCTGCTCTCGTACCTTCAGCCGCATGTCGCTGCTGCAGAAGCACAGCTCCTCAGGGTGCTGCTCCGCTGCAGTATGAAGCGCCACAGAGACGGACGGAGGACACCCACTCAGAGTTCTGAGAACCGGCTGGTCAAGTGGTCCAGACACAAGCCCAGCTGACCCCCCCTTGCAAGGTCACAAAGAGCCTGGCATGGCCTGCTGGAACCAACTGAGCCTCATTCGTGGATCTGATTAGCTTATCACCTTCTCTGCTCCATGAGGGAAGACTCGGAGAGCCTAGTCTTCATTTCTTGCAATCTAGGTTGCGGTTCTGAAGCCGGACCAAATCCAAGCAGAGCTTTCCAGACACTCACTTCACCCTCAGCCCCGTTGCTATTGTGCTCATTCCAACGACCAAACATGCAGTGAACTCTTTGGGGTAAGAGGTGGTCTTTCCTGTCTCTATCCTGGTGCCGACCAGCTCAGGATCACAGCCCAGACACAGCTGCTGAGAGGTAGGGGTGCGTGGGTGGACTAAATCTCTCAGTATGCCTTATAGCACACACACACACACACACACACACACACACACACACACACGCACACACACACACACACACACACACACACCAAAGCAAATGCACACCCAGCTGTCCCTGGAGCTGTGGTGCAGATAGACGAGGTGCTAACAGGTGCTGCAGCCGTGACCTTCGCCGGCTGACGGCAGGTGACTTCCACTGCCCTTGGTTTGCTTAGGAAAATAAAGGATACACACCATCAAAAATGTATGGTGTCTGTGTCACCGCTGGCGATCAGTTTAAGCCTCTGTTTTGACCACATCCAAACCGCCTCTTTAATCTGACGCTTTCAAGAGATAGGAAGAGACATCCACCCACTCGTTGTCCAAAGAAGCTTTACTTCGCAGGTGGGCGATGCCGTGCACTCAAGGTTACCGCAGTGTTAATAATAAGCCAAAGCCATATTTTTTAATGTAAATGAATTTGTGCCTTGCTTTTTTATTTTTAATGAATTTTGAAACAAGAAAAGAAAAAGTGCCTTTTACCTCAGATAGTATTTGCGGATTAAAGAAAAGTCACTGACGACAGTATTAGTAGATTAGCAATATTTTGAAAATGCAAGAAGGCTGGGACCAAATATTTTAAGGTTTACGTTATCGAGACACGGTTGTCTAACATGTGATCATAAAGATGATTTTTCTTTTTTTTTTTTAAATTACAATTCCTAAACATTACAGCCATGTTTTGTAGCGTGATGTGCAGATTTCAGTTTTATACCATACTTGTGTGTTCACTTAAGTTTCTTGTATGTTGTAACTGTTAAAATTTCCATTTCAATAAAGTAATTTATGTTTATTACATTTTGCCCTGTCATTGTCGGGACAATTGAAACATCGGATCGTTAGATCATTAACTGCATCTTACGCTGGGGGAGGCAACTGACCGGCGCGGCAGAGCCGAATGTGCAGGTGAGCACACCTGGGTGATGGACAGGAACAACCGACTGCACCTGCCTCCAGTTTCCACCTGCCGTCGCCCTCAGCGTCACTGTGCAAACACTGCTCGAGGTGTGCGCGCGTGTGCAGTTGAAGAACTTTGGTCAAGGTCTGCTTCCACTCAATACAAAGAATTTGCACCGGTTCATACATGCCAGCCAGAGCCCTTGAAATTATCTTAAGGTGGAATTTCAGCCATCCGTATTCCTGTCTGCAGGGTGTGAGTGTATAGGTTTTCTCCTCCTCCTCCTGGGAAAGTGTTCTCTTCTTCCACCCCGACTGTGAGTCAGAGTCTGCCCAGACTGGAGCGTCAGGATCCCACGGCTCCTCTGCGCTCAGGCCGTGGTACGCTGGGTGTGCGGGGGCTGAGGCCCGGTCGGGCCAGCGCAGGATGAAGTCAGCTCTTCCACCTCCGTTCCTCGTTCTGCTCTGAGTCAGTGAAATGTGCTCACAGCTAACAGTCGGGATTATTGCAGCATGTAGCGGTGATTCACCTCGAGTTGCTCATGCAGATCCTCAAACATCTGTGCCTGAACAGGAACCGGGCCAGCGCGGAACTCGTAGAGGTCTGATAGCGGCTCCTTCAGCCATTTTGAGATGCTCTCGGATGAAGGTTTCAGCTGTTGGACATTAGCTCAGGACCGTTGTGATGATGTCAGCTGGTATGTCCTGAGGTGGGGGTGTTAGCTCTGCCAGCAAACACAATCATCCTCTTTTCGGACTTTCCTTTATTCTCGAGTTGCTGTTTGTTGTTCCGACTTTTCCCCCCGTCGATATCTGTGAGCGGCGGCGTTAATGAGGGGCAGCAGCAAATCTCAGACACATAGCTGTAAAAACAACGTTCTTCGTTGGGGAGAGTGGATCTGAAATTTGAGAGTGTTTTCCTGCTGTGTGCTTTACAGTGCCAGAGCACTCACTGTAATTTACCAAAAGTGGCTGCTATTTATGCCATAAAGCATGTGTTTAACATTCCTGGACCCCGCTGTGTTTGTGTATTCCTAGCTCTCTCACTCACTCACTCGCTCTCTCCCACTCCCACTCTCCTGCCTGCCTCTTTGGCTCTATTTCTATTTGTGTGTGTGTGTGTGTGTGTGTGTGTGTGTGTGTGTGTGTGTGTGTGTGCGTGTGTGTGTGTGTGTGTGTTTGTGGTCCCCACAGAGCAGCCGACTTTTCCCCCATCGCAGGAGGATCGTCTCTCGCTCAGAGACATGGCCAACAGGAAGTGGGAGTTTACACTGGCCTACTTTAGCCAGAAAAAAGACGCCTCTCTCAAGGAGCTGCAGAGCTCCAGCACTCTCTCTGCTGCTGTCGCGGCTGCACTGCCACTGCCAGCCTAGTATCCCATCCCCCCCTCCAACAGCTGTCCTGCCCGTGGCTGCTCTTCCAGCCCTGTTTTCAGGGAGGAGCTGGGTGTCCCGGGACTGTGCAGCGGCCTGTGGTGCTGCTGCAGCAGCAACAGTTGGATCTCATGGCCTGGGAGACAGGAAGGAGCTGTCAGTGTCCCATAAACAGGACCCATCCTGGGCTCGTTACTCACAAGACCTGGAGAAATCTCTCCTGGGAAAATCGGTTTGACGACCACTTGCTCTGTCTGCTGCGGGCTTTTTGACCTACCCGGCGCCCACCGCCAAACGTGCATGGCAATTTTCACATGTGACTGTCACCTGAGAGTCACTCGTTTGTTCTGATTGTCAGCGCCGGGCAGCTTAGATAGTGCGTGACGTGCGACATTACCAAGCATGTAAAATAGAGTACAGTGGGCTCAGTGTTAAAGGCCAGCCTGGGGGGGACGTAAGGAGCCCATCTTCATGCTCTACGAACAGAAAGAGTTCTGTTTTGACAGAAAGGCTGCTTTCATGTTATCCACGTCTCATTTATTACATACTATGATTACCCGCTGGGATCAGTAGCTCTCAGGGTCGGCCACAGCCGTGTCCGAAACGATGCAGATTTAACAACTGCCCCCATCACCCTGGGGGTCCTTGTCCCTGCTCTTGGGCCCGATGTCAGAATCCAGAGGTAACGCTTCTCTGCCAAGCTGCCAGAGACACAAGCTCTGCATCTGGTAAACAGCGGTGACACCACAAGTATGCCTAATGATGGATTTGATCAGGCTGTGCGTTTACCCAGAGGCTGGATGGGAGAAGCGGTCGGGTGGGTTAGTGGATGGGGGTAGGGGTGCATATTAAAGAGTAATGAATCACACACTCAGTCACAGGGTCGCCGGCTATGAATGTACTCTCTGTTGGTTTTCCTGGAGCCTGGAGTTTACTAACTGATGACGCAGGCTGGACTTGATCAGAGACATGTGTTGCAGCAAACTCAATGCCAGTGAGAAGCACAGCGAGTGAGCGGAGAAGGGGGAGAGGCGGAAGAATGGATGGCGCCTGAGCGCTCTATTTTTCCTCTGTGTTCTTCTTGGCAATGCCTCATACTGGGGCTGGTGGAAATGGAGGGGAGGAGTAATAAACCTGACTTCTACCCCGGGACAGGAAACAGGAGATTCTAATTCTGACCCAGCTTTCTTAAGTGTCATTACTCCTAAATTCTTGTGTGGCATCTGAGTGAACCAAGGAGCAGGGTATTAGCTGAATGCTAAAAACGTCTATATAATAACAATAACTTTATAATATTAACAACTTTTATAAACAGGAGCCTCTTAACTGATCCTCTGAGTTGGTTTAGAGCTGGCACCACCTGCCTCACAACGTTGCCATTAAAGTGCACAATTTTAAATGCGGTTTCAGCAGAGCGATTTCAGTCCACACAGACCAAAATAGCATCGGAGTTGGTTCGAATGCAGGGTTCCTCTTCCTCTGGAGGGAAAGTAATTCACCTGTTTGCTGCGTAGGAATCAACCTGAGCATATTTTCCCAGGCAAGGTGCAAAAGGACGTTGAGCTCTTGCCGGAGGCATCTACAAAGTGTTATGAAAGAGGGAACAGAGACCAGAAAACACTTGTACAAGCATGTTGCAGCATCAGCTGGTGCACACACACACACACACACACACACACCCACACACACACAGAGCCTCCAGTGTGTGAAAGGGATGATGCACCTGAGATAGCAAGCCACATCATGCCGTGACAAAAGTCGCTCACATAAAGTTAGACCAGTATGAGACTGGGAACAGGAGGTTTCTCCCCATTATAGGCAGAGGTGTCGAGTTCTCTCCACTTTTTCCACTAAAACCCAAACAGTCCAGTGAGCACAGGCATGGCAACAAAACACAAAGCAAACACCGACGCAAATGATGACGCCCGCGTTTTTGCCGTCATTGTCCAGCATGGACGCCTGCTCGCCCAGCATCACCGTGTGGGAGGCCTGTGCAGCAGCTGGTTCTGATGGAAAACACCCGACAGCCCACCAGCACCCCACAGGCCGTCCCTGTCATTGTGACACACCGGGGGGGATGATTCCCCGAAGGCTCCCAGGCTCCAGGACTGAAAGGAGCAATCTATTCATCAGCGGTCCAACTTTCAAACAACTCCAATCAAACAGAGCACTAGTTGATTCTGCACTGCTGGCTCCCAAACAATACACACACACTCACACACATACACGCAATGAAGCTCACACACATGCACACAGCCCTGCACATGTTGAAGCCATTATCCTGTTGCTTGTTAAGTCATTACTCTATAGCTTGTTATTTTCTCAAGCAAGAGAAAGCAATCTATCCACAAAGGAGTGCTGAGAGATTTGCCACCCGACAGAGTCTTGGGATATGGGAAGTTACCCTGAAATCTGAGGAATGCGGTGAGGTCTGAAACCTAAGGAATAGAGACGAGAAGAAAAAAAAAACTTTTTTTGGAAGGAGCGAAGCCTCTTTTCCCGGAGCCTGCAGCCAAGGCTGTGTGAGATGTCCACGGGGAGGGAGTATTATAGACATTACTGATGACGGTGCAGAAAAGTTTCAGTCCACCAATGGGACACGGAGGAACTGACATAGTCTGAAAGCTTTGACATATTCACAGAGGATCTCAGACATCTGGTTTCCATTTCCCTCCCCTTATAAGACAGCGAATGCTGGCAGTGCGGCTTTTCAATGGAATAGTCTGTTCGACTTCCTGTGCTATCAGTTTAGCATGAGTCTTACACCACAAACAGTCCTGCAAGAGATGTTCGGCTCAGAAGCAGATATCAGGGTGGACTTTAACACTTTCCTACAGTCATTCTTTCTCTTTCCAGCCCCCACAGCCCCCCAAATCTGACACCACCCTCAGAGTTTATTAGCAGGAACACCCCAGGCGCGGCCATTTTCATAGCATTCTCCCAACTCTGCTTCACACTGGAGAAACTTGTGAGCCGGAGCACTCACACCCCGGTGCTAATGAGTGACACATGCCCCCCAGTCCCACCACCGACACCTAAGATCAAAGCCCTGGAAGAGAAGGAGAAAACTGGTTGGAACATTAAACCCAGTTCCCCCCTCCGCTTGTCCCCATCCACCTCCTCTTTGACACCCACGCGATACGTCTGAGGGCAGCCAAATGGTGACACACCTGTCTTTTCTGCATCTGACTCAGGCGGCAGCGTGACAACGGCGTGCGTCCGTTCGCAGCGTCGACGTGGGGACAAATAATGTGTATTCCAGCTGTTCACGACACAGACGAGGCTTTACATGCTGCCACTTTTCATCCGTATTGTATAAGGGCAGGAAATTGAATTATGAAAACCTGATTTCAAACGTCTGGATAAACAGTGAATTTCCCCCCCCCCCGCGATCCTCCCGTTCCTCTAATCAAATTAGCCCCTTCACCCGTACCCAAATGAGACGCCACCCGGGTACTTTCCATCCCGTTCCTCTAATCAAATTAGCCGCTTCACCCGTCCCCAAACGAGACGCCACCAGGGCACTTTCCATCCTGCTGAAGGGTGTCAAGAGCAGAGCAGGCAGACTGGAGAGGGAAGGGAGTGGGGGGCGAGCCAGGGCAAAGGCAGGAAATCCCAGTGCTGCATGAACTATTTTCCTCCATAGTTCCACCAGAACAGCTCTTTGTACCAGCCCCCCCACCCCCCCACCCCTGAGGCGACCATCCTCTACTGCTCTGCAAGGCAAACGCACCACAACGGTCGCCAAAAAGACAATCCAAACCTCTGCCTGTCTCTCTCTCTATCACACACACACACACACACACACACACACACACACACACACAAAGTGGGCACTCGTCAGCTAGAGTTGAAGACTGGGGATCAAACGCTTGGGGTTCCCCTCCATCTCAGCCCACTGTGGTTAGACCATAGACAGAGAGGCACCTTATATTACTCAAAAGCCCCAAAATGGTTAAAAAAAAGCCCACTTAAGTACACAAAAGAAATGCACACACATGGAATGGAAGAGTTTTCCTTCCTGCATCACAAATTCAACACAGAAGGCTTTGCCACAAATCGAGGCCCTTTTCCTTTGTCGTCCTCAAAACATTCCTTGTCAATAACCCCCGATCCCCACCCCGTCTCTCTTGATCACGGAGGATGCACATGCTCTTCATGTGACTCCAATGAGGAGATGGATCTGCAACAAGACACGAGTGTGTCCGTGCTCTCCCTTTCACACTGACATTCCACGACATTAAGACTGGATCCTCACGAGGAACGGGAGAAATTCTGTGACACTGGCGGAGAGGCAGAAAACGTGGCGCAAAAAAAACCCCTTGTTTCCACATCGCAACATTAATTCCAGACTCAGCACCGACGTGTTGCGGAACGGGAACTGGGCCAGTTCTTAAACTGGCGTGACACACCGGTGATACCCCATGCAAAGACCAAGAGGCTGCCAAAAAAGCACACAGTGTTTTGCTTTTTTTTCCAAGTCCAGAACTATAGAAGAAGCAAGTGTGAATATAGTGGGTGGGAGGAGGCAAGGCACCTTGCAACAGCTGGTCTGAATTATCCGTGGGGTCGGGGGTAGTTGGCTCGCAGAGGTGGAGGGGAGGCAAGGAGACTCCTGGCGCCAGGATCGGGCCAGCAGGTCAGGGAGGATGACGATTACCAAAACACTAGCAGGCGGCCATAGCTGCACAGAGAGGGGGTGTTCCTGGCTCACACTGCTCACAGCTACAGGATGGGCAGGCGAGTGGATGACCGTGGGGGGTGCATTTCAATGTGTACGTATGAGTGTGCATGCGTGCTTGTATGTTTGTGTCAGAGAGAAAGAGGGACGCTCCTACTTCCACTTCCTATGAGATAGCCCTTTCCTGTCATTGAGAAACACACACAAAACCACCTTGGTAATGGCAGTTAGCTCCACTCAGGGCCATTCTGTCGTTTTCAACGGTGCATCATTGACATTAAACCCAAGCTGGTTTCCAACCTGATAACACGGGCCTTCACGAGTTAAATGTAACTTCTTCTCTGTTCCTGTTCTGTAAGCTATACAACCAGCTGTTTGCAAGGTGCAGTATAGTCACTCATAAGGTTCCTGTTCTGCTTCCTCTCAGGCTCAACTGGCCACATGTGAGCCATATTCATAACTTCGTCTTAATGGTCAGACGGGGTCAGCGCTCCCTCTGCTGGCGAGGCAGGGGCGTTACATTAATGAACTGCAGCAAAACCTTTTAGGCTGGTAATTTCATACTGATATACAGTATAAAAAACGTGGTGTTTCCAAGGAGAACATCTGCTGAATAATTCTGCCAAGTCTTAAATATACATCGACAAAAGGATCAGTCTGGATTAGAGTAACAGCTTAAACAAAAGCCCACAAAAATACTGCATATATAACCAATAATTTACATCACCTCTGCTGGCCTTCATTTTTAACACACATTTAATTTTTTGTAGGTTTTTGATCGCCACAAACAGAACATTAGAGGGTTGTCCAGGCTGCTTTACATCCCATTATCACTCTCCACACTAGCAGTTTCCTGTGCCAGATAAAACATCTGTTTGTGGTGCTGCAGCATACACAATCTAACATTTCCAAACATACCTCTGTTCAAGAAATCACTGGAAAATCATGGCGGACATCGCAGACACTTCATTACATCCAGATTTGTGTCAACATTCGTTTTCGTCAAATTTGGCCACAGGAAATATGTGTGTGAAGATCAGAGGTTGGGAAGTTTGTTTTTTCTGCTGCAGCTTTCCCTCCCCCCGCTCTCTAAAATTTACTGTTACATTTTGACTAAAATAAGAACATTTACTGGAGCAGAACTAGTGTGAGAAGACTCAAAATTAACAGAAATGATGGACACAGTGGCCATTTCTTTAAAATCATTCAAAATCTGAAATAATGCGCGTTTGGTCCTCATATTGCTGCAGTTCACACACTTACTGGTCACATACCGGAGCCCAGGTTAGTTTAAAAGCTAGAGTCAAAAATAAGTGGTTTATGTAGCCATGGCCACAAATGAGGGGGAACTCAGAGAAAGAGAAGTGGAGTCTGCAGGTGATTCTTGTACTCCACAACTACGAACACAAGAATGGAACGTAAATCCTGAGTTTTCCTTTGAGGCTGTCAGACATGTTGGCTCAGCCAGCAGCAAACAGAGCCCTTTTCTACCCAGAATTTTCTGGGAAACAAAAACGCTGAGCGATTACTTATCTCTGACAGTTCTCTTCACTACAAATCACAAATGGGGAAATAAGCCTGAAGGCATAAGCAACAAAACATCTGCAACCTTCGGTCTCTTTAGCTCAATATCTGTTTTGCCCCATAACTTTAAATTTGTATCCATTTGCTTGTAAAAACGCATCAATGTGAGATCTGAGATCTATTTGACATCTCCAATAATGATGAGCATGTTGACGTGAGGTCTTATTTCATCCACTTTAGGTCCCATTGCAACACATTATAATGTACTGAACTGTTTGTTTAAGAACATTATTTAGCTTTTGCAAGCTCACATGCTGTCTTTTTTTAATATATTTTATTATTGTATGGTAGTATGTGACTCATGGTGATGATATATAATTTTAAATTATCAAAGGCTGATAGTACTACAGTATGTAGGTATGATTATATACCACTAGGGGGCAGAGGTACACAGGACCACAAAAGTTCCCGATGGGGTAAATTTGGTTATTTTCGTACTAATTTTAAAGCTGCTTTTATAGTAAAAAGGTGCCTTTGTCGCCTCCTCAGAGGGAACCATTGCCCTGTGTCTGAATCCCTCCAATTGTTTAAATTCTGGCTTCATGCACAGGTAAGAGGCTTGAACCAGAGCTCGAGCACTGATGTTCACACTATTCTAACACTGCCAATTAAGAGATGGCAACACACACACACATTTCTGTATTGTGAAGTGTGGATGAAGATGAGGACTGATTCTGTCTCTCTCACACACACACACACACACACACGCACGCACACACTCGGGGTGTCAGCTGTCCGAGGGTCTGGCCTGCTGCCGGGAAGTAGCACTTCTCTGGATGCCAAGTTGATCCTTCTGTTACATCTCAGTGAGTGAAGCACGAGCAGAGTTTCCCCCCCAAGGACGCTTTTCACCTGCTTACACTCCTGCTCAGCATCCTAGGAAAAGATTCTGCGGCCAACCATGAGGTGGCTGGTTCACACAATCACTGTCACCTGTCGTGCGAGTACCACACATAAAAGAGACAGAAAATGAGAGAAAACAACAAACAAAAGAACAACCTATACATTTCTAATATTCAGATTATACCTCTGGCTTCAAATGTACCAGACATTACTTTAATGTACTTTACGTACAAGCAGAATTCTGTTAAATGAGTTTTCAACATGGATAAAATACATTTAAAGCACTGAAGGGGGGGGGGGTAATTGAATTGAAGTGCAACTAATTGAAGTGCTCGGGTTCTGTCTGGCAAACACGTCCACGTCTAAAACTCATGGTGTGAGGGAGTCTGAGTGAATGTTTAATGCAAATGGGGGCCCAGAGCCTGTGTGACCTGTGAAAGGGCACCCAGAACAGCAACAGGCGGCACACCCGAGGCCGAGCGCACGCTGCCACCTGCACCGGCACGACCAACCGTAAATCAGACGAGGCCGTGCTCCCTCTGACAGCGAGATGCTGTAGGTCACAAACTGAAGGTCTTCCTGAACTGGAAGTTTTCCTTCCAAGTCTGTTTATAGCTGCGCAGAGCAGCTGAAGTCCGTACGGCTGCCCAGGAAGTGTGATTTCCATTGGAAACTTGGAGTCCTGATGGCATCGGAACACCAGACGATCAATGTGACCTGAATGTTTCTGTTATTGAACAGTTTATCAGACAGCCTTCACGCTCCAGGCTGACGCGCAGCCTTGCTAACCCTTTCATTCTGCTTCACCTGACAGCAGGGGGCCACAGGGTGGCTCCCGCAGGGATCCCGGAGTGCGTCAGATTGTCTGCAGGCCTGTGTTTGGATAAGGCGGCACGTCCATTGTCTCTGATGCCCCAGCTGGGTGGAGGTATGCCTCCGCGCTCCTGAAATAGAAAGACAGCTGAGAGCTGCCATGCATTCTCTGGGTAGGGCTGGTTGGGCAGGCCGGGCCCACTGACCCAGACCACAACTTAGCACAAAGAGGGACGGGGTATTGTCTGGAGCCAGAGGTTAATAGCCGAGGTATTAAACTCCCCAACAATGGCTCACGAAGAGGCTGATTAACTCCGCTGGGTTACTGAAGCCTGCGTGTGGGCGGGTGTCAGCGAGGTGCAGCCGGCGTGTTCGGGTAATTGAGGCTTTAGTGTGCGTTTGTGCCACGCGTCAGCCCGTCTCCACTCTGACGAACCGACGGCTGAGAGCTGAGCCCACGCAGTTGCTGCAAGGTATTGTGGGCAGTCGTGTGATTACAGAAACATCCACTGTCCACCGATGCTTAGATCTGAAAGGTAACGAGGCTTCACGGGCCATTTTAGGTCACAGCCAGAGAACAAAAACATGGTCCGACAAGCTGAAAATCTTAAGTTCTACAGGTTTCCTGCATCAGAACATGAGGAAGAATTGGCCAAAGAAAATTCTGATCTTTTTTAGTTTTTGTTAACTTCTTTCTGCGTGTAAATCAGTTGTTTTTGCTTTTTCTAAAGATACAAATCCACTCTTTTAATTTTATAGATATTTTACAGATATTTCAGATATTTACGATCTCGCCCTTTTCCTCTTCCAGAGGATCTTTTCCTCTGTCCTCTGAAAGTCCTGCTTCAGGTTATCAGCAGGACCTCTGCAGCTGATGGAGGAATCTGACTGTCGTCCGCGATTAGACTCTACTGGGAATGGCTGCAATCATAATTCCAAATCTCTCTCCATCTCCCTGCTTAAGCCCGCTGGCATTCGGTGCATGATGATCTAAAACAACTGTGACCGACCCCCAGATCAAATCTTGATGCCCGAAATGTCGCCTCCTCGCGCGCACATCACCGCGCGGTCGGCCAGCCGATCGCTGCGAAGGCGCTGAGGACTGTGCTCCAGTGTTTTCGGGACTCCAGCTGGTTGTCGGTTTGGTCATTTTATCTGGGAGGGTCGTTTCAAGCGGCGACAAATGTCTGATAATCAAAACACCGATGGGCTTGGCTGCATTCAGGACTAAATGATTTTGAGGAGCACAGGGGACGTAAAGAGAGCTGCTAGAAATCAGCTGTTGCACTGATCTGCAGTGTAGCAGCGCAGAGAGATGTGCAGGGGGACGACACTCACTGTGTGTGTGTGTGTGTGTGTGTTTTGGTGCAGGAGTATGCGGACTTATTTAAAGCCAGCAGCTATGGGGACTTTGGGATTCATCTCCTCCTCATGTGTTATCAGCATGCCAGCTTTTCAAATGGAGCAGCATGTGAGACAGTACACAAAACAGCCTCTCTGAAGAGCCCCTCGTCCCAGAATAGCTCCGGCCCGTTCAGGCCCGCTCTATCTCGCTGATGTCCAAGAAAGTTGGAGCCGTCGGGCAACACCTCAATCTGCCACAGCAACAGATAAGCGGCATCAACAAAGATGGCCACCCGCCGCGTAAAAACTTCCACACGGGTTATTTTCCCCTTTAGGCGCTCCGTCGTACTCCGAGCACCCGAGAGTCACTGCCTCATCCGTGTGGCTTTCGCAGATTCCAGCGCCGCTAACAGCTAACAGCCAATCTCCCTATCAGGAATGCTGGACTCTGGCTTTGTCTATTCTGAGAAACTGTGGACCCCTTCCCCACCCTGTGCCGCACTGTCACCCTGCTCTCATACCAGGCACCAACCTCTCCCCTTGCTCTGAAGGTCAGATGTGGTGAGGTCAGTCAGGCACCCGAACGCAACACTTCATCAAGAAATAGCCAATGTCCAGAAAGACGTCTCCCGTGTGCAGGAACACAGACCGCGTCCTGACAGTAGCGTGACTAAAGAGACAGCCCATCATTTGGTTTAGGGCCGAGGCTGCTGGTGCAACACCTTTGCTGCCTGCAACTTCACAGAATCTGTAACCGCTCCTTAGACTCGTAAAAACTGTCCCTCTCTTTTCACCGAAATCAGGCTTTTTATCGCATCGAGAGCCGCGCCATGTTTATCTCTATTAATATAATGATGTGTATTTATAGTAGCCTGTTTAATGCCGTGCCGCTCCTGAAATAAGCTCTTCTAAGGTTGCATCCTCTTTAGCCACACAATAGCAAACATCTCTTTTGGCACTATTGCAGGACGATTACCTAAGGGCAACATGAGTTCATAAGCAGCAGTCATTTACAGAGAGGGGGGCTTCACCTCTATTTATCAGAAGGGTGACGGTGGAATCTATAAAACAACTATACTATAGATGGGTATGTCTCCAAATAAATGGGTTTCTGGCAGTTTTCTTCTGTTTGCTGACACAACTCACCACTTGATGAGTCCTTCAAAATGCACTGCGAAAAAACTAAATCTGCCCATGCCGGGATGCTCCTGATGCAATCCTCTCCAGTGCATAAAATCACTGAGATACAAAAATAGCCGGCTTGGGTTCAGCGCAATGACAAAAACGCAGCTTTCCTTTTGTGTCAATTGAGACAGGCGCTCCGCACCAATGGGCGCCGGAGGTGGTGGCATATGCTAATCAGTGACAAATGTCCACTGACCGTGACCTTGAGAAACACGGTATAAAGGAAGACCCCATCTCCACAGGCTGTTATTTCGTTCTGATCGCCCCGGGGTCAGTGGACAACTTTTAGGTAGGTCGCTTATTACGCACTTTACGCGCGCAGGGACGAACCTCTAAATCTTATTATAGACTAATAATACGCCTTATTTAAGTGTAGTATTACTGCTAACTTCTCCTCCATGTGTCAGTTAACACTCTGTTTCTTTTTTTTTCTGTGACTGTGGATGTTATTTTGATCTTTGGCACGAAAAGAGTGTTGTGTGTTTTCATCCAGCGTGTAGGCCGAAATAGCAGAAATAGCTGCAACTCTGAAAAAACGACTTGAAACAACTGCAGAGTTCTTACTTATTTTTAGCTTAGGAATCCCTCCTCGTCCGTCTCTGCTGCGTTCGGGCTTTTGGGAACCGGCGCGGAGTTGCCACCATGCCGCTCTTTGACACGACGGAGTTCGGGGAGGCTGCTCCGTATTTACGCAAGTCCGACCAGGAGCTGCTGACGTCGCGCACCATTGCCTTTGACGGTAGGTGTTTTAAAAGGGGTTTAAACTGTGGCTCATATTGTTGGCTGTTTAATTTTCACAAAGCGAATGTGATACACAGACCAAATTATTCTCGCAATTTTCAAGTCTGAAATTCTAAAAGTCCAAACGTTCAACAAATTATAGTTTACATGGAGCTTTTAAGTGCTTCTTTATTTCTGCCACATATTTGGAGCATTGCTGTAACTCCTTGATTTTGGCTGATCAGGCAAGAAACGAGCCTGGATCCCTGACGATAAAGAAGCCTACATCGAGATTGAAATCAAGGAGCTCAAAGGTGACAAAGTCATCGTTGAAACCAAAGATGGGAGGGTAGGTGACCGTCCCTCAGAAGGCCGCAGGAAACTGGGCACGTGTAGCGAAACGTTCCCTCTGGTGTTCACAGACTCTGACGGTAAAGGATGGTGACATCCAGCAGATGAACCCTCCCAAGTACGACATGATGGAGGACATGGCCATGCTGACGCACCTCAACGAGGCGTCCGTCTTGTACAACCTGCGCAGACGCTACTCGGCCTGGATGATCTACGTGAGTCCACCGCCGCCACGATTGTGGGAAGCACGCAGGCTTCGTCTCGACTGAACCTCGTTTCCTCGTTTCCTCAGACCTACTCGGGGCTCTTCTGTGTGACGGTGAATCCCTACAAATGGCTGCCGGTCTACACGGCCCCCGTGGTCGCCGCCTACAAGGGCAAACGCCGCTCCGAGTCTCCTCCGCACATCTACTCCATCGCAGATAACGCGTACAACGACATGCTGCGAAGTGAGCCGCGTAAAATCTGCGAATGAGCGCGCGAGTGGAGACAGGTGATCGTCATCTCTGTTTATTCTCCTTTCAGATCGTGAGAATCAGTCTATGCTCATCACGTAAGTCTGTCCTTTTAGGGGAAGCAGCCGCGCAACACGTAAACATCTTCGCTCCTTTTTCCTCCTTTTTTCCCCCCCTCCTGTTGAAATCTCTCCTCACTTTTTTGTTGACTTTCTCTCCTGTGTATTGTGTTGATTTGGATTTTCTACACCAGTTTTGTGACCACTTTTGACCTGTTGTATGTACATTTTATTATTATTTTTTTTCACACTCCTATAGCGGAGAATCCGGTGCTGGCAAAACTGTCAACACGAAACGTGTCATTCAGTATTTTGCCATTGTGGCAGCTCTTGGGGACACAACTGCCAAAAAAGGAGTAAGGCTGATGTGGCAACCCATATTTTTTTTATTTCCCATTTTTGCACCGTTTTTTTTGTTTTTGTTTTTCCTTTTCATTTTTTTTGATCCCAGGAATCCTTCAGTGTTTTCCCCTGAAGTCATTTTCATACATTTTCCCTTTTTTAAAAATGGTGAATGTGAGAACTGCATTCATGTCTCCACCCTAATGTGTCACCACCTGCAGCTGCTTTATTCTGCCTTCTTGTTGATTTTAAACTATTTTTCCTTTTCTCTTCTTTGTCCTTTTTCCCCCCCTTTCCTTTTCCTTGGCTTTGAGCTGCTATCAAATGTGTTGTTTCACGTCAGTTTTTCCTACCTTTTCCCGCCCTTTTCATTTGCTACACTTCATCTTATCAAACACAAAGGCCATTTTTTCCCGCCTTGGCTTTGTCTAATTTCCAGATTGTTTGTAATATTTGTCCTTGGTTGTGGTTGTGTTGGTCAGCTATAAAAATGGCACAAACCTCACAGGCTTCATGTCTTTCTCTGTTGCAGCAAGGGCCCGCCACCAAAACAGGGGTGAGTTTCAATTGCTAAAACCCATTTTAGGTGAAAACATATATATATTTGCAACATCAATTTGCCCGTGTTTTCCTTCAGGGGACCCTGGAAGATCAGATCATTGAGGCAAATCCTGCCATGGAGGCTTTTGGAAATGCCAAAACAATTAGGAACGACAACTCGTCCCGTTTTGTAAGTGCCGGGTTTTTTCCTGCCGGATTGACACACTTTCATGATGTGTGAGAGCTGCTAACGGATCAGGTCTGAAACGTTCCACTGGTTCTTCCAACAGGGCAAATTCATCAGGATCCACTTCGGGCATACTGGCAAATTAGCCTCGTCCGATATTGACATATGTGAGCCAACCCTCAAAAGAACTTTTCTTCTCTCCGTCACCCTTTCACACAATCAATCTGTCCTTCAGATCTTCTGGAAAAATCCAGAGTGATATTTCAGCAGCCTGGGGAGAGGAGCTACCACATCTACTACCAGATCATGTCGCAGAAGAAACCAGAACTGCTAGGTTAGCCTTGCCGTCCACTACGGATGTTTGGTCTACGTCTACGATTGCCTCCTCACGGTCTAATCCCTTTGTTGCAGACATGCTGCTGGTTTCCTCCAACCCTTACGACTACCACTTCTGCTCCCAGGGCGTGACCACCGTGGAGAGCATGGATGACGGACAGGAGCTGATGGCAACAGATGTAAGAGCTTCTAATATTCAGCTGCATTTCACTGAAACGTGTTAATTCGATCTGCGAAGCTGTGAGATGACGTTTGGCGGCTTCCTCGCAGCACGCCATGGATATCCTCGGCTTCCTGCCCGATGAGAAGTACGGCTGCTACAAAATAGTCGGGGCCATCATGCACTTCGGCAACATGAAGTTCAAGCAGAAGCAGCGGGAGGAGCAGGCAGAGGCCGATGGCACCGAAAGTAAGAGTCGCCCTCGGAGCGCGTGGACGCAGAAATAAGAGTCAGACTTTTAGCTTCTGCCGTTTGGTCAGCAGGTGCCGACAAGGCCTCGTACCTGATGGGCGTCAGTTCAGCTGACCTCATGAAAGGCCTCCTCCACCCGAGGGTGAAGGTGGGCAATGAGTATGTGGTGAAAGGACAGAATGTCGAACAGGTGAGATTCTGGACCTAAAAACACATTTCAATGCTAGGCCATCTTGATCACTACACACCATAGAAGCATGCGTTTCCCTCTGGGTAGGTCAACTATGCCGTCGGCGCTCTGGCCAAAGCCACTTATGACCGCATGTTCAAGTGGCTCGTGGGACGGATCAACCGGACCCTCTACACCTCCCTCCCTCGCCAGTACTTCATAGGAGTCCTGGATATTGCTGGTTTTGAGATCTTTGAGGTGGGTTGATCCATATCGTGGTTAAGTCAGTCGGTAAAAAGATTAGCGCGTTCTCATGCTCGTGCCCGCCTTTGAACGCTGCTTCCTCTTTCGCTGCAGCTCAACAGCTTCGAGCAGCTGTGCATCAACTTCACCAACGAGAAACTGCAACAGTTTTTCAACCATCACATGTTCATCCTGGAGCAGGAGGAGTACAAGAGGGAGGGGATCGAATGGACGTTCATCGACTTTGGGCTTGACCTCCAAGCCTGCATTGACCTAATAGAGAAGGTGAATAGAGCCTTTCCCACTTATAGAATAAACTGTAAGTATGAACTGATTTCTTTTTCTTCCCTCCAGCCAATGGGCATCATGTCCATCCTCGAAGAGGAGTGCATGTTCCCGAAGGCCACAGACTACAGTTTCAAAGCTAAGCTGTACGATAATCATATCGGCAAGTCACCTAATTTCCAAAAGCCGCGGCCGGACAAGAAGCGCAAGTATGAGGCCCACTTTGAGCTGGTCCACTACGCTGGAGTGGTAAGTGAGCTGCCAGGAGGTTTTTAGAGTTTTTAGGAATTCAGTTTGCTAAATTGCTGCTGTTTTAGGTGCCTTATAACATTGTTGGATGGCTGGACAAAAACAAAGATCCACTAAATGAGACGGTGGTGGCCTGTTTCCAGAAGTCTGCCAACAAGCTGCTCGCTTGTCTGTATGAGAATTATGTGGGCTCAGACTCAGGTATGGATCAACACCGGAGCGTGTTTCAGCATACAGGAAGTAGTTTGTTCCCCAAATTAAAGTGCTGGTATTTCTCACAGCGTCCGACCACAAGACAGGAATCAAAGAAAAGAGGAAGAAGGCCGCCTCTTTCCAGACGGTGTCTCAGGTTCACAAGGTGAGAGGGAGGTCGGAACGGGGGTCGAATGTTGACGCGTGCTGTCCGAAGTTCTGAGTGGGAAAAGCTGGGATGGAGGCAGTTAAGACTTGCAGTGATGTTTAGGGCAATGATCACATGAACATCACTTTAAGTCTGTGCTGGCTCCTCTCCTCATCACGCCAAGGACGTCACCTGTGAGGAGATCCAAATCCACCAGCAGCTTTATTTCTGTGCTGGGTGACTGATTGCTTCTCTGACGCTGCAGGAAAACCTGAACAAGCTGATGACCAACCTGCGCAGCACCCAGCCACACTTTGTCCGCTGTATTATCCCAAACGAGACCAAGACTCCAGGTAACGCTCGGCACCACCACCACCACCACCTCAGCTCGCTGTGGGAGCACAGGCTCACCTTTGGTACCTGTTCTGTGCAGGAATCATAGACCCATTCCTGGTGCTGCACCAGCTGCGCTGCAACGGTGTTCTGGAAGGCATCAGGATCTGCAGAAAGGGGTTCCCGAACCGAATCTTCTACGCTGAATTCAAACAGCGGTACAGCCCAACTTCAGTCCAGTCTTTATTTCATTCTGGATCCTGACTAAAGTCGGACTTTTTCCCTGTTGTATTTAGTTATCGCATCCTGAACCCTCAGGCTATTCCCGATGATAAGTTCGTGGACAGTCGGAAAGGTGCAGAGAAGCTACTGAGCACACTGGACATCGACCACATCCAGTACCGATTTGGACACACAAAGGTGGGAAGACACGCTTCGTAAAAATCAGCTGACACACCCTGGAAATCTCTCTCGTGACATTTCCTTTGCGCTGTTCCCATCACGAAGGTGTTTTTTAAGGCTGGTCTGCTGGGTCACCTCGAGGAGATGAGGGACGAGCGTTTGGCCAAAGTCCTGACCTTGCTGCAGGCAGCTGCTCGAGGCAAAATAATGAGGATGGAATTGAGGAAGATGACGGAAAGAAGGTAAAAATAGGTCAAGGTGGCTTTAATCTTTGTCCAGAAATTCCTTTTTTAAAAGCCTAAATGAATAAAGGAAGTATTTCTAGATGCGGGAAAGCCTTTGAACATAACCCCGCGCTGGAAGGTGAAAACACGAGTTCTTAAAAAAAAAAAAAGCCTCCCCCGAAGCAGTTGTTTTTCTGAACAGGTTCAATAGCAACACGATCAGCTGCGAGTTTTTCAGCGTGTGATACACTATACCTTAGTGTTCGCTCCCTCGCTCCAGTATGTGCGGCATGCAAGGGCAGTGTTTTCGACGTGTGTGAGGCGTGTGCTTGCCCTTCTATGGTCACCAGGCATGTGTGTGGCCTCAACTCTTAATAAGAGCTCCACTCAACCTTCACACACGCACCACTCCTACAGGTCTCTGGCCATTCTCGCCATTCACACTCTCTAAATTAAACAATGCCGATGGCGTCCTGCGGAGCCAGGTGGCGACATGTGTCAAGCAGCAGCTGCCTCGGCCCTCCCTAAAAATACAACCCTCCCCCCCACTGCCCGATGGCCTCTGGCCCCTTTTGTCCATGGCGCCTGCACTTCTCAGTGAGTGCATTGATGGGATATGTGGCGGGTGACAGAGGATTTACGTGGGACGCCGGACAGAGGGCTTTGGTTTCTAAATAAACACAGACGCTCACCTTTGAGAGTCATGCAACACACAGCCATGTCAAAAATGTAATCAGCCCCGCCACCCACCTCCCCCCACCCATGCAGCCGCCTCCCTATCTTGTGTGGACACTTACGCTCAGGCTTTTAACATTGACGGGAAGTCCTTGACCAGCGTGCTCTGGGTCCAAATTTAGGCCCACGAGACACCATTCTCCAGAGACCAAATCAGCCTGGTCACTCTGCTCTTTCCCAGCCGTGAAACTTCAAAAGCAGCAGCAGCAGGTTTATGATTTCATGTTGGAGGGGATGGTTGCAGGATTAGTGCACCAACACATTAAGCACCAAGGACAAGTAACTGCATAAATAAATAGATGGGGAACTCCCACATAAATCTTCCTGACCTTCTTCCCTTTACTTGATCTGAACTTCATTTCGCCTGTTTCAAAGACACCCTGACCTTGTCGTCATTCCCGTTCTTTCATGTTGTATGTTGCTACACACGTGCTACACTTTATACATAATTATCTGCTTTATTATATTTTGATTACATAAAAAAGTGCTCTGAGAGCGGCCTCTATCAACATTTCCTGAAAATCTGCTCAAAAATGTTCTGTTATTTTGCTAAAAAGCCACCAAAACACCGGTGGCCACATAAACTCCCCAGAATATATAATAGCACACACTATTAGACTGCAATGATCCACTGTATGATAACTTTATAGTGCCACCTTTATAGTGCCCTGGCTGCAGTGCCCCATTTGAGGTTTTTCTACAGGTTTTGGTTTAATTAACTACATAGTCTGGGGATTTTTGTGTAACTCTGAAGGTGTCATTTAAAATATATCTAAACATCATTTAATTAACTATTATGTTGGAAAACACTCACCCTTCATTAATTCTTTAGGGATGCGCTGATGATCATCCAGTGGAACATTCGTGCCTTCAATGCGGTCAAACACTGGCCATGGATGAAGCTCTTCTTCAAAATAAAGCCTCTCCTGAAGAGCGCCACCACTGAGAAAGAGCTGGCCTCTCTAAAGGAGGAGCTGGCTAAGCTGAAGGAGGCCCTGGAGAAGTCCGAGGTCAAACGGAAAGAGCTGGAGGAGAGGCAGGTCAGCCTGATCCAAGAGAAGAATGACCTCGCTCTACAACTGCAGGCGGTACGTTGTCACTGTGAAGGGGACAGAAGTTGCTGTGGCGTGATGATGCACCCAGCTTAGAGTTTCTCCTCATCCCTGCAGGAGCAAGACAACCTAGCTGATGCAGAGGAGCGCTGTGACCTGCTCATCAAAACTAAGATCCACCTGGAGGCCAAAGTGAAGGAAATCATGGAGAGGCTAGAGGACGAAGAGGAGATCAACACCAGCATCCTTGCTAGTAAGCGCAAGCTGGAGGACGAGTGCGCTGAGTTAAAGAAAGACATTGATGATCTGGAGATCACTCTGGCTAAGGTGGAAAAAGAGAAACATGCCACTGAGAACAAGGTGAGGAAAATGGGGGGGTGGGGGGAGCGAGGAGACATTCAGTGGATTCAGATCTGAGTTTTTGTTCTCGTTTGCAGGTGAAGAACCTGATTGAGGAAATGGCAGCTCTTGATGAAACCATACTGAAGCTGAGCAAAGAGAAGAAGGCTCTCCAGGAGGCCCACCAGCAGACTCTAGATGACCTACAGGCAGAGGAAGACAAAGTCAACACTCTGACCAAAGCCAAGATCAAGCTGGAGCAACAAGTAGATGATGTGAGTCTGTTCACCAAGATCAGAAGCGAACGCTGCTATAAAACGGGATGTACTGTGTATAACATTGAGTTAACTTCCCAAATCAGCTGGAAGGTTCACTGGAACAAGAGAAGAAGCTGCGTATGGATCTGGAGAGGGCCAAACGTAAGCTGGAGGGGGATGTGAAGCTCTCCTTGGAATCAATTATGGACTTGGAGAATGACAAACAGCAACTCGAAGAGAAGCTGAAAAAGTGAGATTTGCTGCATTTCCAGGTCATCATTGCACATGAACACAAATAAACAGTATCTCGAAAAATTTCCTCCAGGAAAGACTTTGAAATGAATGAGCTGAGCACCCGCGTTGAAGATGAACAGGCCCTGGTCAATCAGCTCCAGAAGAAGATAAAGGAGCTACAGGTGCGAGTTTTGGGACTCTTAATATGTGACTGATCAGTTCTAGATTATCAGGAACTGATTCATGGTTCCTTTCAGGCTCGTACTGAGGAGCTGGAGGAGGAGCTGGAGTCAGAGCGGGCTTGCAGGGCCAAAGTGGAGAAGCAGCGAAGTGAGGTGGCTCGTGAGCTAGAAGAGCTCAGCGAGCGCCTGGAGGAGGCCGGTGGGGCGACGTCAGCCCAGATTGAAATGAACAAGAAGAGGGAGGCCGATTTCTTGAAGCTACGGAGAGACCTGGAGGAGGCCATGCTGCACCACGAGGCCACCACGGCAGCCCTGAGGAAGAAACACGCCGACAGCGTGGCGGAGCTGAGCGAGCAGATCGACAGCCTGCAGCGAGTCAAGCAGAAGCTGGAGAAGGAGCGAAGCGAGGCCAAGATGGAAATTGATGATCTGGCCTCCACGGTGGAGCAACTGTCCAAAAACAAGGTTGACAGAACAGACTATAAACACAATTAAAAATCCAGAAACAGGACACAAATGATCACAGTTACCGAATCAAAGAAGGCAAAGGAAGTAAAAACATACACTTCTGATCTGCAGGCATCAGCAGAGAAGACCTGCCGCCTGTATGAAGACCAAATGAACGAGGCCAAAGCAAAGGTCGATGAGCTCCAGAGGCAGCTCAACGACAGCAACAGTCAAAGGGCTCGTGCGCAGACCGAGAGTGGTGAGGATCTTCATCTGAACTTGGTCAGCTCAGATTGATTCGCAGAATAATAGTAGAGCGTCTGTTTCCCGTCACCATAAAGGTGAGCTGAGCCGAAAGCTTGAAGAGCGAGAAGCCATGGTTGCCCAGCTGCAACGTTCCAAGAACTCCTTCAGCCAGAGTGTCGAGGAGCTCAAGAAACAGCTGGAGGAGGAGAACAAGGTCGGCTTGTGATCTCTGCATGCTCCTCTGCTGGTCTTGTAGCCAAACCTATGAAGCTGGACTCAATGCTCTCCAACTTTTGATCCATAAAGGCCAAAAGTTCTCTGGCCCACGCACTGCAGTCATCTCGACACGACTGCGATCTCCTCAGAGAGCAGTATGAGGAGGAGCAGGAGGCCAAGGGTGAACTGCAGAGAGCTCTGTCCAAGGCCAACGCCGAGGTGGCTCAGTGGAGAACGAAGTATGAAACTGATGCCATCCAGAGGACCGAGGAGCTGGAGGAAGCCAAGTGAGTCTGGTGTTTGCTTGACTTAATCAGGAGATCTTTAACAGTTAAAAGAACGACCGTTTACATCTCATTAGGAAGAAGCTGGTGATGCGTCTGCAGGAGGCCGAGGAGACTGTGGAGGGATCTAACGCCAAGTGTTCGTCCCTGGAGAAGACCAAGCACCGCCTGCAGACGGAGATCGAGGACCTGGTTGTTGACCTGGAACGTGCCAACGCTGCAGCCACTGCTCTTGACAAGAAGCAACGCAACTTTGACAAGGTTCGTCGGTTCCTCCTCATCAACAACCGATGAAAGTGCCTGTTGTGAGGTGAGACCTGGTCGCAGTAATCCAGGGTGTTTGTTTCGTTTTCTCCAGGTGTTGGCTGAGTGCAGACAGAAGTATGAGGAGTGTCAGTCAGAGCTCGAGGCCTCTCAAAAAGAGTCTCGTGGACTGAGCACCGAGCTGTTCAAACTGAAGAACTCCTACGAGGAAAGCCTGGACCATCTGGAGACTGTCAAGAGGGAAAACAAGAACCTCCAAGGTAGAGCACGATAGCTCATTCCACTAGAGACTAGAATGTATCTAATAACACTTTGACCCCCACAGAGGAGATCGCGGACCTGACGGATCAAATCAGTCAGGGTGCGAAGACCATCCATGAACTGGAGAAGATGAAGAAAGGGCTGGAACTGGAAAAAAGTGAGATTCAAGCTGCTCTGGAAGAAGTTGAAGTAAGCAGTTTTGCACCTTCTTTTACTTGCTGCGAGGACGGATGTTTGACCAAGGTCCATCGGTCTGTCTCAGGGCACTCTGGAGCACGAAGAAAGCAAAACTCTGCGCATCCAGCTGGAGTTGAACCAGATGAAGGCCGACGTCGACAGGAAGCTGGCAGAGAAAGATGAGGAACTGGACAACCTTCGGTGGGATTCTGCGAATACCTGGATTTTCACTGATGTGTTATCACACCTCAGCCTCTTCGTTTAAAACACACCCTGCTGACGTTTCCCCTCATCTCTCGTTGCAGTCGTAACCATCAGAGAACCCTTAATTCCATGCAGGCCACCTTGGATGCAGAGGCTAAGTCTCGCAACGAGGCGGTGCGCCTGAGGAAGAAGATGGAGGGCGACCTGAACGAGATGGAGGTGCAGCTGAACCACGCTAACAGGCAGGCTGCAGAGTCCCAGAAGCTTCTGAGAAACCTGCAAGTTCAGATCAAGGTGAGCCTTCATCAGATTCGTCCATTCGGCGTCTTTCCTCAGCGAGCCAGTTCATAAGACCTCAACCTGTTTGCTGACTGCAGGACATTCAGATGGAACTTGATGAGACTGTTCATCAGAATGAGGAGCTGAAGGATCAGGTGGTGGTGACCGAGCGCCGCAACAACCTGCTGGCTGCAGAGGTGGAGGAGCTCAGGGCGCTGCTGGAGCAGAATGACCGCGCACGCAAGCTAGCCGAGCACGAGCTGCTTGAAGCCACTGAGAGAGTCAACCTGTTGCACTCTCAGGTACAGTGAAAATCACCCTTAAATGCGGCATAAAACAGTTTTCCTCAAAGTCTCAGTTTAATCCACAGGTAATTTTGCTGAATGAATTCAATGAATTCCTATTTCAGAACACATCTTTGATCAGCCAGAAGAAGAAGCTAGAGAATGACCTGTCCACGCTGTCAAATGAGGTGGACGATGCTGTGCAGGAGTGCCGCAACGCAGAGGATAAGGCCAAAAAGGCCATCACCGATGTAAGCTCTAAACTGTGCTCAGGGACCTGGTTGACGTGTCAGTCAAATGAAAACGGGTCCGCCATCTTGTAGGCGGCCATGATGGCCGAGGAACTGAAGAAGGAGCAGGACACCAGCGCCCATCTGGAGAGGATGAAGAAGAACATGGAGCAGACGGTAAAGGATCTGCAGATGCGCCTGGATGAGGCTGAACAGATCGCACTGAAGGGTGGGAAGAAGCAGGTGCAGAAGCTGGAGGCCAGGGTGAGAAACGAGTGACGCTATTCTCCTAGGCAAACAATCCGAATGTCTCCTGACTGGATCCGATGCTACTTGAAGGTGAAAGAACTGGAGAACGAGCTGGAATCTGAGCAGAAAAAGAGCCAAGAGTTCCAGAAAGGAGTGCGCAAATATGAGAGGAGAATCAAAGAGCTCTCCTACCAGGTAACACGAGTTGATTATTTCAGCCGCTTCCCTTTTCACTAAGAAAGATCTGTTATCCTGCTTTTTCCCTGCAGGCTGAGGAAGACAAGAAGAACCTGATCCGACTGCAGGAGCTCATCGATAAGCTCCAGGTCAAAGTGAAGAGTTACAAAAGACAGACTGAGGAAGCGGTGAGTTCACCAGTGCTGGGGAAAAAAGCACAGTTACTGAAGTGGTTACGTTACGCATTTATATGCAGTCACCCTTGATTTTGCACCTCCTGACCACATCATCAGCCATATCCGAGATCCTGGGACAGCTCATAGCTTTTTAAAATACACCGAGCACGTCTTCAGGTCATTGAACCCCCAGTCATGTCTGCAGGAGGAGCAGGCCAACTGCAACCTGTCCAAGTACAGGAAGCTCCAGCATGAGCTCAACGACGCGGAGGAGAGGGCCGACATGGCCGAAACGCAGGTCAATAAGCTGCGGGTCCGCACCCGCGACCAAGGCAGCAAGGTCAGTAAACAAATGCGGATCGCGTTTCGTACGATAGCGCCGCTCCAACTGCGCGGCCTTTGGAAATATTGGTCAGGAATAGTTTGCAGGCGAGAGCTAATTTTAGAGGAGACCATGTGTAATCCTCCGAATTAACGTAGACACGCTGGAGATGGTTCATGCGATCGCTCATGTGACGAGTAACTCCGACACCGTGTGCAGTTGCTAATAAACAATCCCTGTTCTGGTGTCGTTCCAGCTGACTGAGTGATGCGCCGAGGCCCCGACACTGCAGCCGCAGCAGCCAGCTGCAACAGCTGTGCTAAACTGTGAGAATGCGTCAAATAAACAATAAAATGCTTGCAACCTTCAAATACGTCTTACTTTGTTTTCCTCCGTTCAGTTCCAATGTCACAAAAATCCCAGCGGGAAAAAAAAATGTCTGAGGAAGAATTTATTACATTATTAATTTTTACAAACAATTGTTAAATAAGGGAAAGAAGTCACAGATCAACAGTGGGAGAAACAAGAGCGTGACAGGTGTTTATGGTAGAATGTGAAACTATTGACGGGCATATTGTGATTAACCAAGTGAGCACGAGTGACATTTGGCGTCGTCCAATTGGAGCGAAGGTTCTGGATTTAACAGCATGAATGTTCATGGTCGCCGTCGATGCTCCTGCTGGGATGAGACACAAACGTGACTTTTTAAAGAGCACCAAAGATTTAAACACGAGTTTACAACCGGCCTCAGAACCCGTCACAGATCTGATCAAACAAGAGCCACCGGGAACAAAATAGCGTCGTATCCAACGCTGCGCAGCATTATTTTAAAATCTATTTTGGCCAATAACACGTCACCATTTTCAACAAACCAATGAATGAAGTCTAAGGCCAACTGCGAACCACAAACAGCCAAAGTGCTGAGCATCAAACATCAGGTCACAAAGCACCAAGAGTCGGGGACTGGTAATCTAACAGCTCCAGATTAGCACTGAACATTCATGTTTTCACACCAACAACCGCCTCGGTTCACCCACATCTACTCAATCGACAAGAACCAACTACTATCACCTCCGGCCGGCACGTCTAATTAAACACGAGTGCACACCGAGTTAAGACATGAGGAAGAAAAAGAGCATTTAAGGATTTTACAGATTCTTTGTGGACGGGTGAATATACCTGCATTCTTATACATTCACTAGAACATGTGTGATCCAACCACAGGGTGGTTTAATCAGAACCAGGTCTGGATGAAAAGAGGTAGCTAATCCACTCAAGCTCATCTGAAGTCAGGTCGGGTTAATTTGAGAAAGAATCTGTTCACCGCAGCGTCCGTTTTTTCCCTCCACCTCTGAGCAGCTGCACATTCTGAGCGTGGACACAAAATAAACACATCGTAAACACAACCGCACACGCCGCTTCATCCTTGTCCAAGCTGGAGATCGAATGGTGCCATGCAAAAAGAGCCAGCGCACATAGATTGTCATTCTCAGAAGGGTCAGTCCAACGCAGGTTGGAACGATGGAAGTGGCGGCTTTACATTAGCGTCTGCATAGTTTTATTCTCTTCCCAAAGGCTTCGGCTGCAACATGGACACACACTCCCGTCACAAAACGGCTTTTTCAAACTCAAACAGCGTTAAAATGAACAGTAAAAACAGAGGAATCTGTGCAATATTTTATTCTAGACTTTACCCAGAGTTAAAAGCCATTCTTTTCCAACAAATAAACAAAAGGAACCCGTTATAGAGGATCTGGATGTTCAGGTGAGGGGACCTGTCAGGAAGCTGACAACTGAAATCTGCTGTGTGGAGCCAGAACGTACTGATCAACACCCACCTATAGACGGGTTAAATTAAAAGGGTTCACTGAGAAGACCCCTGCCAAAAGCTCCAACGTGACCTGGACCCCCGCAGGTCAGGCAGCGGGCGAGGCAGTCACCAGATCGACCACTGACCCGGGCGACGGTGTGACCTGTGGCCAAACAAGTTCATGTGAAAACAAACTTTTGTCCTACATATAATATATGGAATTATACACATTATTATAGAATTTGTATGTTATATAAAAGGCTCTATTTCGGTTTCACCTAAAGCAAGCAACCAACTCAGGTGTCATTTCAGGAGTTCATTAATAGTCTCTTTAACGCTGTGTGTGAGGGGCAGACTAGTTTCACCCTCTTTCTTTGATGAAGAGGACAGCGGCGTGAATTACGTCCTCACATCTGTCACCACGAGCTCCATCTCATGGCTCCATTTTTTAAAATTTTTTATTTTATTTTTTTTACATCCAGAGCACAACGTCAAGTCATCTGGATGGCTCCGCCCAGAGGACTCGTCACCAGCGTTTGGTGTCCGTACTCCGCCCCCGTCCCTCCCCGGTCTGAAGTAAAGGTCAGTCGTCCAGCAGGTCTCTGTCCAGATCCATGAACGGCTCGTCAATGTAGCTCACTATGGCACAAAGAGAAGTCCTGTCCGAGCCAAGCAGCACCGACACCGTCTCCTTCCAGTAGCTGAAGGGAATACACGAGCTCTGAGGAGGAAAGCAAAGAGGGTTTGAGAGATTCATTCAGCCCAGATACATCTCCTATATAAAACCACATCCTTCTGTTAACTGGCTACGGGCACGATGAAACCGTTGGCATCCACCTTGGAATGGAGGTATTTCTAATCTTCAAAGGAAATAGTGCCAGCTGCTCACATTCTCCAGACAGGTGCTGTCCTTGTCCTTGTTGAGGTAGTGTCGCTGCCAGAAACGAAGCAGGTTGTGGAAGTTGTTCAGCAGACAGCCTGGGTACTTCTCAGCATACTCCTTCTCCCGGAGAGCATTGAGGTAGAAGGGCAGTTTAGCCTTTCGTCTGGCCAGCATCAAGATCACCAAGCTGGTGTTCAGACAGCTGACGTTCTCCTGCACGGTAATCGGGGCCGAGGATAAAACACCAGAACACAACTCCAATAAAAGCACAATGATGTCAAAGAGAAAAATCAAAGACCTGCGTCAGCGTCTGGACGTTGATGATGTTGATCAGTCGGAAAAGGAAGGAAAGCCTGTTCTCAACTCTGGCCATGTAGGAGAGCAGGCAGCACTCGGAAAGTACCTCCACCACTGGAAAAGAGTAACGTTGCTTAGAAAAGAAGACCGATGTGGGACAGAAGCCTGTTCACAGCATTGTGCCTCATCCAGAGAGATGTGGTTCCACCTGTAAACGCTCAATTATGGACATAAGCAAACGGTCACGTGCGCATTACCTTTGACGTCCTCGGTTTGGCTCTCAAAGCGGTCCAACGAGAGGACAATGCAGCGTACCAACATATTAGAGTCCACCAGAGAGCTGTTGATCTGTGTCAGAAAGGTCTGAAACTACAGGCGGAAACTCCAGGTGAGGATTTCACACGTGTTATTCATTCGTTTAAGATTCGGAAACAAATGAATTTACAACTGGTACAACATGGAGGCCACCAGGGAACGGTTGTACTCAGGAGGTAGCAGATACTCGGATACTGAAGCAGGTAACTGTACCTTCTCTGGAGTGTTGACATATTTGTTGAATCGTTTGAAGGCATCGATGTTGAACTTCATAAGCTCTCCAAGGAGATCAAAGTAGCTCTGGAGGACATCTCGTGACGTGCAGCCGCTGTCGATGATGCAGAACAGGATGTGCTGTGGAGGGAAGGAAGAAACTGAGCGTCCACAACCTTTCACACCTCCAGTTGAGGGCTGTGTGTGCTTTTACCTCCAACAGCCCCCTCTTCAGGAGGAACATCTGATCTGCATAAGATGTGGCTCCTCTCAGGAAGCTCTCAACTGCTCGGGCCTGCCAGAACCTACAACCATTAGGAAAATAAGCAGCTATAAACAGACCGATCCCAATACACTTACAGAGCTGAGCTGGTTCTCTAAGCAACACCAACCTGAAAGATGAGTCCGGGGGCTCCCTCTTCATGACAGTCAGGATACGCGTGAGCAGACCCTTCTTCCCATCACACACCAGGCTTCTGTCCGTGTTGACCAGAGCTTCCACCTCAGGGATGTTGGCCTTCATGGATATGGCACTCAGTTCGTTTAGCTCCTGGCTGTTCAGCAGCAGGTACTTATTTCTAAAAACCAAGGAGACGGCAAAACCGGTCAAGCTGAGGCAGAGCTACATTAAATTCAGCAAAATCAAACCCAAGTCTTCTGTGCAGGTATGTTAAAAACAACTATACCATCAGTATATATAGTAAATGTAGTAAATCTATAAAGTAAATTTGGAGGCACTTACTCGTGGTGATCACTAAAACTCTGCAGTAACCGCAGGAACTGGATTTTGAAAGAGATTTCCTGTAGATTGAGAAGAGAATCATGAGCCGAAGGTGTTTTTAGAACCATCAGAATGAGGAGTCGGAGGTTCGTACGGGGCTGCAGTCGCAGTTCTCGTTCTGGCCGTGCACCACGTGATTAGAAGCAGTGAATTTCCTCCAGATCAGCTTGTCGAACAGGTTGTTGAGTCCTGGGATGAGACGGAACTCAGCCAGCATCTTGTGGACCTGCAGAGAGACGACACGGTGAGTAAAACACACGGTTTCCACCCTTTACAGACTGAAAGAGGACGGACAGTTTCTGAGTACCTGGTTCCTCTGGCGGCCCATCAGAAGGACACACAACACATAAAGAACCTCCAATTTATACATGATCTCATGGACAATCTTCATGGACTGGGGCAGCCGGTGCCGAAGGGGACTGGTGGCCACTGAACTCTCATCCGACGACTCTGAAGGTAAAAACACTGCTAAAGGTCCGAAGGCTCGATCAAAAGAGGACAAACTGAAAGTACGAGTGCCTCACCTGTACTGCTTTGCTCAGCTTCCTCTGTGGCCATTTGCATGAGGGTATCCAGCACCAGAGCGTTGTCCAACCAGGTGTACCAGTCCTCCAGCTCCTGCAGGAAGTTAGCCCCCGTGGCCTCCGACACTTTCCTGGTGGCCAGTTTACACAGCCGCTCAATGAAGCCGGGGATGTTCAGCAGAGTCACTGTTGGAAAAGTAAGAAGCTAAGTTTTCCCAAAGTGTATTCTCAGCGACGCCTCGGAAAACCCCCTCAGTTTGAGCCACGTCCACACCTTGATTGACCTCTGCCCTCGAGGGGCTAGCGTTGCGCTTCTGTTGAGCGTTCTTCGCCAGCAGCGTGTGCTTGTCATCGTTCCCAACATCCGGTTCTGAGATGGTGACAGAAAGGATGCGGCAGAAGTTGGCCAGCTGCTGCTGGTCGAAGCTCTGGACCAGACCGGACAGATTGGGGATACCCTCCAACTGGATCATGTCCTGAAAAACAGAACGTCACTGTTACCAAAATGGAAGCGGACCAGGAAACGTAAATGTGGGTGATCCAAACCTGAACTTTGGGATCATAATTTGATTTGATGGGGGCAGCGCTGACCTTTTTGACTCCGAGAATATCCTCGATGAGGGTGGCAGTCTGCAGGAAGGTCTTCTTATTCGTCATCAGGGTGAACAGGAAAAGAACGAAGTCGTCCCGGGCTGCCAGGCTCTTCGTCACTCCCTCCGTCTATATTTTGAAAATCAAAAATATACAGCTATTGTGCTGAAGCGAGGAGGAGCGCGTCACTGAAAGGATCCGAATACTTACACATATACAACAGTTGTACAGAACACTAAGGCAGTCTTTGACCAAATCATCGTTCACTGCATGAACAAAAAAAGACAGACATTAGTCAGCAACACACTCCACGGGTGTTAACGGAATATTGAGCACTTGCTTTTGGGCTTTTTCTTCTGCATAGTTAACGTAGGTCTCATCAAGATCTCCACAAGCAGCTTTGGAAAAAAGAGTCACAGGTGACGTCCTACTGAGGCCAGTAGTTGAATAGCAAAAACAGGCATCGAAAATGTTGGCTTACATCAACCCCACCAAAGAGGTCAAAGGTGTGCGTGTTGGGGAAGGTGGATTCCTGAACGGTCTTCCTGTCCTCTGTGACAAAGGACATTGCCTCCATGGATAGCTGGGACGACAACAACTGAAACAAAAAAAACACGCCGTTAAATTACTTTACCAATGTTCCAAATTAAAACAGGAAGCCAAGAGCATGAGAGAACTGGTAACACCACATGCCTGCTGGTGAACGGTCTGGTCCTGTGTGGTTACCTTGAGAAAGCCATGAGCATGGGAGAGGTCACTGTTGAGATGGCTGCTCTCGTACAGCTTCTGTAGTAGAGTAGGGATGCCTTTCCACTTAGCCCTCTTATCTCGCTCCTGCAGCAACCCTCCAGGGAGCTACAACACGCAAAAGACGTTAAATACTGTCATTTGCACCCTGACAATTCATGGGTGACTGTCCCAAAGTTAAAACAATCCACCAAAACTCCTGCTGGAAGACATCTTTGACCTACACTAGGTGGATAATTACATTTCAACATGTAAACGACCTCCGCCACACAGGCTAATGGAGGTCGTCCATCTTACAAATAACTTAACCAGTGCCAGTAGTAGAGCTCATATACAGGTAGAACTAATGCAAGGTTACATCTATTACACCTTTATTCTTTGGCTTTTAGCCCAGTGTGAAACTGTGCTCTTAGTTTAGTGTTTCAACGTAATTTTTGTTTTATTGTTTTTGTCATACGCTGTTGAAGGTGTAGATTCATGGCGGTAGAGCGAGGGTGGAAATTCACCGTGACTTGTAATCAGTGCTGTCTCCATTTCGACAGAAGTTTGTCTCTCATCTCAGCTGTGTGGTTTTAGCTCAGCAAGACAGTTTGACGTCATTGCGCGCGCAAAAAGTGTTTCGCAGCTGCCAAAATGTTCATCACCAAGCTGCTAATTTGGCTTTTCGGGACTTGTTGTACATCCTGTACACAACAAATACACCCTTCTCACCACATCACTGAATCTATTTATATGGGGAGTGTGTGTGTGTGTGTGTGTGTGGGGATGCTTATAACACACACACACACACACACACACTCACCTCCATGTTTTCTCCTGCCCACTATTTAATCCGTGTTAATAGAATTTGCCACATTTTAGATATTGATCACAGTACCCCCAGAGGTGTACTTATCATTTCGGGATTATCGGCCATTAATGATGTGCCTGCATGATAGCATAATGCAAACACATAAAGGTTAAAAGGACTTAAAGCATATAGGAGCAGAATGTGTTATGACATTACGATGACTGAACAGGTTTGACATTCCTCCACTAGCGCCACATAATTAAAACTTTGCACCTAAACACATACAAGCCGTCTTCAGTATGCAGAGAGGATAAAACATAGGATCGTGGGGTTTTTAAGCATGTTCTCCCCTCTGATCGTTTGAGAAACCTTTCATCTCGGTGTATTATTGTGGCGATTGCGTCATTACGTAATCGCCTGAGCTTCACACGTTAGCTGGCGAGCTAACTGGCGACAGAAGTTGTCAGACGACAGCCAGATTATCGAGACACTATTGTGGTTTAATTTCAATTCCATCAAGCGACGAGCTCACCAGAAACATTACACACCCGCAACGCGCACGAAAACAATCCGCCATACAACCAGTTAAAATCGGGAACGTTACAAACACCACTGGCCTAAAATGCTAAGCTAACACTAAGCTAACAACAAAAGACCCAGCTGAAGCGGAGCTTACTTTATACTCTTTCCACTTAAATTCGCTAAGCAACTCCGGCCATTATCCACAGCTCAACAGCACCGCAGCTTCCCTTGTGTAATACTTCTCCGCAGTGTCACAGTCGGCCGTAAAAACCAAGGCTGAGAATAACGGCAGCATCCCCAACCAACCCCGCCGGACAAGGTCTTCAATTTCCGGCAGGGCTCCAAGCGCGAGTCCCCGGCTTCTCCCGACCAACATTGGGACACCCGAACAACGGACCCGCGGCTCCGTCCTCTCACCTGTGTGCCTCGACTGAAGCCCTGGCCAGTGATCTTGCTGCCGGTGAACCTTGTGACGATGTTGCTGCAGCAGTTCCTTGGTTTTCCTCCTGTCTGAGGGGAGTAAGACCCCAGAAGCGTCGCCATTATTTCTTCTTCCTGAAGTGAGCCGTTCAAACAGGAAGTGGAAGCTTTTCAGGAAATATTGGAGGCAATTAAGCGGCATCTGCTGGCAGGGACCACGTCCGCATGATGCACGAAGTATCTCTGCATTAAAACACCACCTTTGCTGCTTTTATTGGATCTAAATATTGTTTATTAGTTGTACCCATACTGCATACATAGATGGAATATATTCACATATTGCACGCTGTGTTCAAACCCTGCAAGCATTGCATTTATGTTAAGTTAAGCAAACATTCATCTTCTGGGCTCATTCTGAGGGACAGTTTCTTATTGAATGATTTTTTTTTTTTTTTTCCAGCTCACATCTACACCACATGTCTCTTTGGACGCCAGTGTTCTCGACACCTCAGAATTCTGTAGTGTTTATCCCCTGCGGCTCCTCCGGGCCGGCCAACAAATACTGAGTTTGTCCGTGCAGAAGGCCTCTTCACCCGGCAGGCACAAAACGGTTCATGAGACAAGGTTGCATCTTCCTCTTTGAATGTGACTGCATCCTCTTGTTCAAGTTTCCCAGCTGTCACTGCTGCCCTCCGTCATTTGGAGGTAGGAGGAGATGGCCTCCCGCAGGCCCTCGCTCACCAAAGGGTTGTCTGTTTCTGCTAGTTTCCTCTTGAAGACCATCGACCTGGAAGAGGCAGAACTTTCTCAGACATGAACGAAAAACAGCACCTGCATCAAAACGAAGCCTCTATCAAGCACGGATGAAGATTCGTTCAGGAATCTCTCTTTGGGCCCGGTGAGAATAAAGCCCCCCCACACACACACCTGCTGATGTCCTTCCAGTTGAACGTGGGCCTCCTCACAAGTTTGGTCTCTCTCTCGGAGCTCTTGATGAAGCAGGGAGCTGTCAGCTGACAGCACAAACCATCCGCACACTCTGAAAAGAGACGACCTTTAACCGTCGAACTTCCAAGACTCCCGATGAACGTTCGGGCAGCAGAACGCGGTCCGCGCGGTACAGACCTGAGTAGTGTTCCACCAGGTGATGCAGGGAAGGGAAGGTGAGCCTGGGAGATATGTAGAACCAGCCGTTCGGGAGGCAGAAAATACGGTAGTGCTTTACAGAATCGTGGTACGAAGAGCTGGACCTCCTCAGGATAGATAACGAGTAACCATCTGCCCCAAGACAACAGACAGGTTGTTTTTCTAACACCTTTACCATTTATTCACCTCCATTTCCTGCCTGAACTGACAAACCTGCATTGGTCTGTGATTCTCGGATCAGAAAGGCTCCGTTGTGGTTGTTCGGCAGCATGAGCAGCTCTATGGCTTTGTACCTGCTGATGCCTGTGAACAGCCACCTGTGCAGACACACGACGGGAAACGTTCACTCGCGGTGTCATGGCAACCAAAAAAAAAGAAAAGCCATCATTTTGAGACTTCATTAGAACAATCCGGGGGCACTGGAGGATGCCAGAGTGCAGAGGCAGGTTTAAGGTCACCGGAGAGAACCCAGTCCCCACTCATGTAAAGGTCGCCTCAGAAGACCGAGCCTCCTTCCACCAGACAGGGAACCCCCCCCCCCTCATTGAACGCCTCTGCTTTGCCCTGGGACTTACATGTGAGTCACCTTGGCGGTGTAGGAGGTGGGAATGTAGCTCTCCAGGCCTGTAGTCGCAGACCTAACAATCAAAAAGTCGCCGTCACTGTTGAGGGGGAAAAAAGCAGTCATGAGCTCGTGGAGGTCGTCATGATGGCTATGAAACACTGAACGTGGCGTCACCCACTCGGACATGACGGTGAGCCGTTCCCCGATGCACATGGTCGGGTCTATTTGCCCAAAGGCGGGGTAGTTACACAGGGAGACAACGATGGCGTCCTCTTGTGCTGCAGAGACAAATCCAGTCGTTTGTTGCATTTTCAGGACATTTATGTTGATCAGTTTTGAGTTGATGTACAGGTTTGTACCTGGTGCCGAAGATTCGGATGCGTTTTCCAGGATTGACATGTTGGACCGACATCTGATGGGGCAGATCCCCATCGTCTGTGAATGAGCCCGAATTAGTTGATCTATTTATGCACGTTTTGATGCGACAGAACGAAACAAACGTGACAGGTTTTTGTAGCATTGCTGAGATCCAACGTGATATCAGGGAGCCTAATTGGATTTAATTTGTATTTTTAAAAGAACACTCAAAGTTACATTTGTAGATCATCTTCAGTTTCTACTTCTGCATGTGTGAAAGATACCCTCGATGTCAAACCACAAGAGAAAGCCTGAATTTCCTGTTGAATTCAGGTTAGCAAGGCGCAACCGTCTTTAGAAAAGAGTAAGAAATTCAATACAGGGAGGTAAGAGACTATTTTTCCCATGTATGCAAATTCATAAAACAAGATAATCACTTTAAACTGTTTGATTTGCATTTGAGTGGAAAAAAAAATAAAAGTTTCTATTTCATCTGATTTCAATGCACATTCACTCATGAAACAACTGCATCTTAAACAATAACTCGGGACTTTCTACTCACCTCTTTCAGTATCCGTTTGAAACCGGTCCACCTGAGTTCGGTTCTGCAGCGGCTGAGGGCGAGATCCTCCTCCGATCGAGCGAAGAGCTCCAGATTAGTTGCTGAAAGACGGGTTCCTGCCTCCTCGCACACAGAAGGACGTCTGTCTCAGCTCAGATCCCCTCTCAGGCACCGGTCAATCAGAGCGACTGTTCCCTTTCCTGCTCCCATGAAGACTTCTGTGTTGTTGCAGCTGTTTATAGGGGGGGTGACCTCACAGACTGCTTCCTGCATCTAAGTGGGCCTGTGAAGCTTCCTGTGACGCTCAAGACCTTGACATCCTGACACAGATCAGCTCGCCATGATGAGGTTTAACATGAAACACGGCAGAATCCTCAGTTTGTCCACTCTAAACAAACTTTTGCTCAACTTTTGCATTTACTCAGGTTTTTTTTTTTTAATGTTAAGCCATAAAAAAAATCAAGTTAAAATCAAGGATGAGCCGGGTGATCTTAAAATGGAGTCTTCAAATCCTTTCTAACTTCCCCACAGTTATTAAACAACGGTGGAAACAAGGCTGGTAGCAATGTTATTCTTGTACTTTAGGACCACGTTGAAAAAAGCTTTAGACGACAGCTCATTGTTGGTTGTTTCAGAGGCTGTTAGGGACTTTGGTCGACTACAGTTGTCGAATGTTTCTGTAGGTCAACCAGCATTTTGTGACCTTTAAGTCCTGAAAGAACCTCTGCAGCATCACTTTGTCACCCGCCCTATTCTGCGTGTTCCCTCAAAAGTTGCTTTTTATCTCGACATGGTACGAGAATTAGACCGTAAATATCGGATATGCGATGTGCGGGAGGTTTAGGAAATGCAATCATTTCCATCGGTGTTCCGAAGCCAAATTTATCTCAGAAAGCGACACTATCAATATCTGAGAAATGAGCAACAGCTTCTGATTTATCAGCAGTCCTCCATCACACCCACAGCACCAGTTTAGTAGCCGGAGACAAATCACATTAACAGTTAATGATCACACCGCAATGCTTGGCAGAGGCGGCGGAGAGAATTCACAGATGATAGCGTGATACGAGGCCGCAAAATCCAGTTTTCAAAATGGTATCTCTTCTTTTTCCAGTTTTTATCTCTATACAAAACCTCAAACATCACATTTGATGGAAAGAACAGAAACGCTGATTAGAGCCAAAAACTGCAGGCGGCTGGCTGGAATATTAGTGTCTGTCATTGAAAAAGAACGTTTCACGTTTCCAATTAAGGCAGTGAAGAGGCTGGAGGATGCAAATCAGATGTAGCACCAGAAAGATCTGAAATTAACGAAGTACAGTACTGCACATGGCTGCAAAAAAAAAAAAAAAAAAAAGCACAGGGAGTAGCTTCAGGTTGTGTTTTTAATTCTCATCTCAGTTGTGGGTTTGTTGAATTAATGTGGGCTAAAAATAGACTGCAGTGTCTCTCATGTCAGAAGTCGCTGAGAGGAAAGTGCGGTTGGAAACAACTGTCACCTCAATTTTCCACTAACACAAGAGGAAAACAGAGATGTTCAGTATACTGGGCGGGCTCCCTCTGAAACGTGCGCTTGCTCGTGTACACTCGATAATTGGTGTGATGTGCTGAAAAATTCAAAGGTCAGACACTTGTTATGGTGCATCTTTATTCGGTAGTAATAAACAAAATGAACCAGCAGACAGAAGCGCCGCCTCCCTCGGCGAGGAGGCTCGCCGTGCACGTCAGAGCGCGTTGAAGATCACAAATACATCCGGGCAAATCAGCAAAAAAAAAGGTCAACAGAAAACAAAGAAATGAAGATGTGCTCAATCACAACATTGATCCAAAGACAAATACAAGCGTCGACGCAGCGGTAAATGTTGAAATCAGCTTCTGCCTTCGTGTTTTTAGACGGGTTTTTCGAGATCTGCAGTTCTCCCGGGTTCGAGGATCCCTCTGTATAATCTCTGGCCCTTATGTTGCAACAAAATTAAAAACAGTCGTAGCGGCGAAGCAATTTAATCCACGAGGCGAGCGTTCAAAAGCAGCCGTTAAAGTACCGTCAAAATTTTTAAAAAAAAAGACAAAAAAAAAGACATGACAACAGATTTTCAGGAGATGAAAAAAAATTCCACAGTGTGAGAAACAATAAATACGAGGAGCTGGACGTGAGACTGGTTGAGATTAACTACTGGAACATACAACACATCTGAATGTATTTAGGGTTTTTTTTTTTTTTTAGACAGTGCAACTTCTATAGTGTATTTAATATTTAATAATATGCATCTGTTAATACAGCTGATCTACCCTCTGTATCTAATAACATAGTTCATTACAGATCCTCCTCGTGTATCTTATATATTTGTTGGAGAGGGAGGGAAGAGAGAGGAGTATAAGTTACTGTGGGGATGAGGAGGGTTTAGCATGACACCTCCATGGTCTGGGGCCCAGCCTGGTTGTCCAGGTTCCCGGCGGCGGTGCCCTCCAGCAGGCTGTTGAGGTTGCTGCGGCTGCGGCTGCTGTCCATGGAGGTGATGCTGGAAGAGGAGGTGGTGCGCGAGCGAGCCAGACGAGTCATTCCTGCCGACGGCACTAAAAGAAGAGAGACCCCCATTAATATTCCGCTCATGCCGCAGAGACTCGCCGCTCTGTGGGAACACTTAGATGCCCTGATGCAACCACAAAAGAAGTGCTAAACATGCAAACTATTCTCACACCAATGGAAGCAGTACTGAAGGTTGATTGCACGGGGGGCCCGTCCTTTTTAAAAGAAAACGGTAGATAAAGCAAAACAGCACACGTGTGATCGTAAGGAAACGACCAAAAAAAAAAAAAAATTAAAAAAAAGAGCAGCAAGTCATGCAGCAAAACAGGAGACTGGGAACAGAATCCATGCTAACAGAGCTAGCTACACTCGTACAGTGCGGGTCAAAGTATGCAGAATAACGGCTGCTTGCGCACACTCATCTGAGTATCAAACAGCATTTCTGCATACGCTGACATTTATCCACTGTCGAGAACCAACAGGCCACTGGGTTCACAGCCCTCTAGTCAGGCAGCTATTCAAGAACCCGGTACCTGATTCGTTGCTCAGGTGGCTGAGGAGAACGTAGGGAACTGAAAGCAATGATTAAAGAAGGAAAGAAAGGAGAGCAGTTGGTAACATGTTGCTTCATCTCAACAGGTAACAACTATGTCCCGTATTCATTTTTATTTTTAGACGTCCTACTTTTCGCTGGATAAATATGTGGTTTTCGCACTGGGCTAAGGTGTTAATGAAGGAAAAGCAGCTTTTAGAAACAGACTGACGGGTTAAGATTTTCCACGCTTTCTTTGTGTGAAAATGGTTCTTTCACTCTGTTGTAATCCTGCAGTGGCATTTACGCAACAGGGAGACTCGATGGCCTTTAAAGCAAGTGAGGCACGGACGCACAAGCTGCACCCATGGGTGCCTCCAACAGGAAAGAGTTTTTATTCTTGTGATAGAGAATTTAATCTACAGAGAAACACACACACACACACGGGCATCAAGCTGCTGTGACTAAAACTGCAGTTTCACTGCAGCTGAATGAAAAGCCTCGATGACCTTCTTTAAGTTTGCGCCTTCAGAATCTCCAATAAGGGGACGTCTCAGTAAAAATGAAGAGAAGCACACAGGTCTCACTTCAGTGATGCAAGAAGAACTCACACCTCACCTACTCAAACCTGCGGTGGCCACACGCTGCAGAGAGCAGAGAGGAAACCACGTGAACCTCCAGCGAGTGGCTCAAAGAGCGACCGGGCCGATACATGGCCTTTTTTAAGCTTTGCTGGTTGCACACCAAACCCCAAAAAGGAGGGGTGCTCAGCAACATGTTCATACAAAACTGATGGCCCTCACTCTCGTCAACAGGAAGTCTCCACCACAAACACATCAGTCCAACAAGTAAACAATTCTTATTTTTGTGTGAAAGGTTACAGCAGCTCATTTGGACCGGTACCAGGTTTCATTTGATGATGCAACGGAAAGAACATAAGGTCATGAGTACTTACTGTAGCCCATTCCCTGAACAAAGTACTTGAAGGCCTCAGCAAGTTTCCCCGGCTGCAAACACAGATAAAGATGTAGGTGATAAGATCATTTAATGCAATTCAATTGGAAAAATTTACACGCACACACACACACACACGCACACACACACACGCACACACACACACTTACCTGCACAACCTGAGGTAAGCCTCCACAGTCTGCCATCTGTGGAAAAATGCATAAAGTCACATTAGGATTAATTTGTATGGTCAAAAACAAACACGTATAGTCATTAAATAAGTCATTTCACCTTCAACAGCGTGGTCTTTGTTGGATTTAACCTGGAGTTGCATTCCACCTGGGGGAACATTAATAAGACGTTAATGCTGAGCTGAGCTGCAAACATTTCCCAAAGCTTCTTATGGCGCTCAGACGTTGGTGTGAAACTCACGACGGCCTCCACAGCAGGTGATGTGTCTCCAACCACCAGCAGCGCAGGACATCTGCAGGGGAAAAGGACCGTTGAATATTCCACACCAAAGATCCCGACCACGACTGTCATTAAGATCAGAACCTACATTAGTGTGTTGACCGTGTCCTCATTCAGACCCACAACTGGCCTCTCAATCCCGAGATCCCGACGGCTGGGGCGGGAAGAGAAACACACAACTCAACTCATTAAAACCGCACCGTTTTCTCTTGGGTGTAATATAAACCGCCACATTTGACACCAAAACACAATTCTAAACGAGAGAAAGTCCACGAGACATGGAGCTGACAGAAATCTACTGTCATACTATTGATAGGATCCACAGAAGAGAGCCAGGTTATCCTGGTTGATGTCCTGGGCGACATGAAGGCGGTAGGTCTGGATCAGCTCCTGGTTGTCCGTCAGCTCATCCTGTTGTAGATAAAACCGTAAAAAAAAATACTATTCAGTCCAAGTTCGAAGCATATTCAGCATCTTCATGCATCTATTCAAAGAGAATCTATCCTCTATAAATCACAATCCATCAGTCTGCACCTCAGACATGCTGGAAAACAGGGGAAAAAACCCAAAGGAGAAACTCACAGTGCTGAAGTGATGAGCCATGATGATATCCACCAAATTACTGGTCCATCCAGTCAGCTGCAGAGAGGGAGACAGATCCACTTCATACACACAAATCTGCATGCAACTTCTATCATTACACTACAGCTTTGGCCCTAAAACTCCTTAAATTTGAATGATTCCACAGGAGCTGTGCTGCTCAGCAAAAACCAGAGAGTGAGATTCGATTTTGGAATCTTTGGAATGTCATTAAAAACCGCAGCAAACAATTAATAAGGAATTAGGTCCCCTGTCAGTGCCATTCACTCCGAAACAACTTACCACAAAACAAAGCTGGCGTTAATCTTAAACCAGAGCGGCAGGATAGCGATTACTTTATAAAAACAGGGCGTCACAATTCCGGGATTACGTAACATAAAAGTCATTTTGAAGGACATCAGTGACCAAAGAGGAGTGGCCGAAGCATTGGGAGTGTTGCTTTGGTGTTCTGCTGGGGGTCTACCTTTGAAGCTGCCCAGTCGATCCAGCCTTCAGCGCAGGGGTCCACATTGATCAGAACCAGCCCTTCCACCAGGGTGGGATTGTTCAGCTGCAAGAGGACAGACACATCAGAGTAAAACGGAGGTTCTGTTCCCTCTGCGGGACACGTACGCACATAACAGAGTGGAGAGTGTCTCCGAGTTTAGATGAAGGAGAAACATGAAGAGCTTCTGCATTCCAGAATCGGGTTTGTAAATTGCCTTATCTCCATCTTACCGGGCAGACCCTGTGGGAACACTGGGAATGCAGCCGTCAACATGAATGCAAATGAGCAACAGCTGCTAGAAATCCACCCGTAGGAACATTCCTTTCCAAGAAATCCATTTTGGAGTCAATATTTCTTCCTTCTTTTAAAACCAAAGCGCCTTTTGAACCCACCTAACACCATTCTCCCTCTTCCATTATTCATTTTCAGCGCTCGCTTTGCTCCCTCATTGTCACTCCTAGTTCCTTCTGCTCTGACGTACCTGGACTGAGCTTATTTTAGATCCGCTGCTGCTTCCAGTATTAAAACAAGGCCAAAGAAACGGAAAGAGAGGCGATCTCGGAGGGAGACGAGAGAATATGGAGCAGATTGGATCCCGCCTGAAGGGCGTAAAGGTCAGCGTAATTTAATTAAAAATAAAAAGCGACTTACAGCAAAGCGGGTGAGGACGTACGCTCCTGCTCCCACACCAATGCCGATCATGCTGTTGACGCTGCGGAGAAACCAGCAGTTACAGAAGAACCAGGGAGGAACCGTCTATTCCTGCACATTATCATTGATCTCCTATTGATGGGGGAGTGAGTGGAGGGGGGGGGGGCACTTACTTAAGCTGAGTCAACACAGAGGGGAGCATTTCAGCCAGCTCGTCCATGGTGGGGTAGCGATAGCTGGAGACACACACACGTATGGATACTTATATTAATCAGAAATCCGGAGCTCTGCAGCAGCATAAATAAGCGGTCATTAGTCAACGAGTTTCCAAAGCTGTTTACATTTCAGATAAATGAACTCACTGCAGCAAAGAGTAAACACTCATCCCCCCCAGGTCGTCCACACTCACCCGCTGGGGAAGGGTGGTGCACCCTCCTGCTGTCCAGGCGCGTCCACGTGAACCACGGCGAAGTGCTGCGTGATCTCCTGCATGTCCTCGTAGTTGAAGAGGGTGTTGAAACACGACTTGTCTGGAAAGGATCCGCAGAGAACGATAATGTGCTCACTGGGCGCAGGTGGTGATTCATGCAGAACATTGTGCTTCGGTTTGTGTTTCATTCTGGTCACAGACTGTTTCAGCTCGGCTACATTTAGATTAGACGCCGTTAATGAGGGAACATCCTAACTGGAGATACTTCCACTTGGTTCTGGCTGTGGTTCTGACTCACGGTTGAGGCCGATGTCATGATAGGTGAGGATGACAGGTCTGTTGCCCTTGGGGACGCCTCTCATGGTCACATGGAGGACACCGTGAGGAGTCTCGATGTCATGCTCCTGTGGCCACAGAGAAGATCAACACAAAACGCGCTTAATGTACGTGGGCGCACACATTATATCCCTTAATGCTCAGCTTTGGTTAGAAATGTAGCAAAAGTGGTAAAGTATTTTCTCGTAAGGAGACGATAAAAGGATTAAAGTGCTCATTTGCTTGTGCGAGCACGTATCCGTGTAGTATCACGAGTGGTGTGCAGCCATGAGCACCACTGTCAACACCGGAAATATTTAGAATTGTTTCAATAGATTAGACTCCGGCTTTAAACAAAGACATCACATTAGAATACATGATTTAAAACATCCAGCAACCAAATAAATGCTGTGATTCGAGCTCAGATTAAGAATTTAAGGCAAGCAGCCTCTTTCCTGGCACACATCCTTCGTACCCTTGGATACAGGGCATTAAATGGCCCGACAGTTGTTTTGCCCCGGGGTTCAAACTAATCTCACTCCCTTTTCACAAGTATGACTCTGCAAAAAAGAACATGTTTGCAGAATTTTACTTACTGGGATGTTTAATTGTACATGCGTTTAATCAGCCCTTTCAACACATGCACGTAAATGTTTGAAACGCCATTTAATCCATCAGCCCCGTGTGATTCAAATACATTTAGATTGAGTTTCTACACCTTTCTTGCATCAGACATTTCAGCAGAAGTGCATGGCCCAGCGCAGAAGAATGTGCAGTCATGTAGATGTGTTTGTGAGTGTTTCGCAGGACAGGAGGCACAACAGGCGGGGCCCGTTCTCAAGGCCCTCAGGTCATCAATAATAAAGAGTGGGAGGCTGAGTGGAACATGGATTATGGCTAACTGACAGAGCAGGAGCCTGATGCTGTTCTCCCCCTCAGTGGCGGATGTTTGGGTGATAGTCTTTATCAGTATCTGTTTGGAGATATTCATTTTCAAGGACAATGCAGCAGGAAATTTCATCTGCAATCTGTAAAGAATACGCGGCACATAGGGACGATTATGCCCCTGCCAGGTGTGCAAGGGCACGTCTGCTTATGTAGCGGTGATGACGAGCCCGTCACACTCAGTAAACCCAAGAACGGTGGAAAACGAACGATATGAAGACGTTTTGAGTGTTGAGTCCTGCTGACAAGGCTGGCAGGGCGACTCCGCGCTACCTCGGGTCCTTCGGGGGTTCGTGGCGTGAGACGGCAGCAGTCGAGAAATGTACATGATGTTACTGTGGAATATTAGGGTTTTATTTAGGGAGGGACAAAGTCATTTCTGTACAATAACTGCTTCTGGAGAGAGCAGACATCAGACAGCCATCACAGACAGGAAATATGAACCATACTGAAGATATAAAAGACTAGAAATGGAGGGGGGGGTAGAGCATGACAGAGCAACAGAGGGAGCAGGGCTTAAATTTATCATGCCTTTGCTGCCATGTCCTGCCACTAAAGTCGAGGAAAGGGCTGTGGAAATGGGGCGAAGGACGAGGATGTTTCCCCACACGTACAAAAGCTTTAACTGGTGTCAAAGATGATTTGTAAGGGCCAGTATACGTTCAGAAGTGTCTCGGATCAGAGACGCGGGGTGGGGCTGTCAGCCTGGAAAACACTGCAACAGTCGGCACAAAGATAGAGAGCCCGTGTGGGTGTCTCTGTGGAGCCGGAGTTCCGAATACCGAGATAACGATTGAGGAAAATGAATGAATCAAACTAGAAATGGTAACAATATGTCATGTTGTCCTTCTTCCTGTAATCCTTCTCTTATCAGCCCCCACTCCCACTTCTTTCCCCCCACCCTGCCAGGAATGCCATCATCCACCCTGAGAGCAGTGTTGCAGGGCAGAAACTATCACGATCACACCTCACAAAAAAACACTTACATGGGATCATCTAGTGTGCATAAATGTCCTGGTAGACAGACCCACCCCCACCCGCGGCGCACGTTTTGTGTATGCATGTATGTGTTTTGTACAGTGGGTCAAAAGTATAAACTCAAGGTCTCTGCAGGAGAAGGAAGGTACCAGAAGAGGGGTTTGGATTTTTTTTTAGGTGCTATCAAAATGCACCATCCACAGCTGTCTGCAGATTAGGATGCAGAGCCCGCACGCTGCTACTAAACCAGAGACGCATGGAACACACAAGACTGAAGTCCATACATGACCCATCCCATTCGCTGATGCCCGGTCACTGTCTGGCTGAAACACACGCCACGTGGTTGTGGCATTTTGCAAACTCAGGGACACGAGAGAATTCTGTCATATTAACATGCACATGAAGTCTAGGTGACCTGCACACACAAAAAACTGCACCTACAGGAAAAGAACGGCTTCTGCGCCTGAGCGGTCTACTGAAGGTGGTGACAAGTCATCCAAAAAAGACACCCCCTCCCAACATTTTAGCCCTTCATCCGAGCCAGCTGCTGCCACCCTGTCTTGGTGGAGAATGTCAAACAACCCCCTCCTCGGCTGCAAAGACCCCGGCAGGTGTGTCAAGGAAGGCAAAAACACATTTGTCACTCACCACTTCATTCCCAGAGCATGCAATCTGGTCCAGATCCAGAATAGCTGACATGTTTTTCCCCACACAGGAGAGGAGTGAGTTACGCTATACGTGTGCAGGTCAGCTTTGAAGATCTCCAGCAGGAGGAGGGATGGAGGGAGGGAGCACTGTTAGGAAAGGGAGGGATGTAGGGTGGGATGGCAAGAACAGCAGCCGGGAGGAAAAGAGGGAGGAGAAAGACAGCAGAAAGGAGGGGATGAGTAAATAATGTGAATGAGAGCAGAAGAAGGGGGTGTGGATACCAAGCAGGGAGAACGAGAGATAGACGGAGACGAAAGGTGGGAAAGAGAGCAGGAAAATAGAGAGTGGGGGAGGAGAGTGAGACTGCAGTTTGTGCTTAGTAGTCACCGTGCGTCCATACATCCATCCACCGATGCTGCTAATTGGCCAGCAGAAGGTCATGTGGGTAGAGGGAGAGGGAGGGGCCTGGAGGCTAGCAAGGAATAACAGGAGGGAGGGGGGTGAAAAAAAGGTGGAGGGGGGGCGCGTGCGTGGAAGACGGGTGATGGGATACAACTGATGCAGAGCCAGGCCAGAAAAACAGGCAGGATGCTGACGTCACGCCGTGGTACCGACAGAAAGAGGAGGATGACTTTGACAGCTCACCCTCTGCAGGGTTCTGCATCAGCAAAATGGCTGCTGCCGAGTCTGTACGGGTCTCCAGATCTGCCTCAGTGTCACCTCGCTGTGGGTGAAGAGTAACAACCACCTTATCGTCTTCCACTATCGCTCTAATATAACCTTCACCAGTTTCCAAGCTGGAGCGGGAATAAAGGAAGAGGTATTTATTAATTTGCAAATATATGGAGGTGGCATAAATCTTCCTCTCAGCTATGACCTATGGATCTCTGCCTCTTCTTCTTTCCTCTGTCCTCTGCAGTGTGTCAGGACTGAGACGGACTGCCAACGTCATTCTAACGCACACACACAGAGGAGAGGGCGCCACACACGCCCATGACGTCTTATTGGACCGTCAATGCAGCAGCGAGCTCGTGTTTTTCTGCTCTTCACCCTAAACCACAGAACCCGCAGAGGTTGCTACACATTTAGTGCCTGTTTTCAGAAACAAACAAACACATGACACATATAGCATTGCAAAACATGTAATTATGTCTGACCTATTTTTTCTGTCACATTCCAGCACCTGACCTGTGGCATCAGCTGAGGTTAATGACGCGTTCACGCCACAACGCACAAGTTTTTTTTCCTTTGATTAGACGTATGTGTGTGTGTGTGTGTGTGTGCGCATCTCAGCCAGGCTCAATGTGACACCATTTTCCCTTGAAGCCTTTAATGAAGCAATAATAAGAAAGGCCTACAGCGCCCTCTGCTGATTACAAGATATTTTACATCCGTTTATTTAATAAAAAAAAAGACAACCCCACATTTGTTAGGGAGGAAGAAACTGATTAGTTTTCTTCCCGTGCTGTTGCCATCAGAGGAATGAGACGGAAGCTTCAGTTTACGTGCTGCAAGGGCAACCACACGTCTGCAGTGTGAGCTACAAATGTGGGCCCTGGTGAGGTGCATTCTTATACCAGCACACGAACATGTAAGATTACAATAAGCGTAAGTGTAAGCGTCACATGATAAAGCGCAAGTGTCACATGATAAAACAAAACATGATATATACAAAAGGAACATATAAGAAAATGGGGGGTGGATGGTCAGGTTGTCTCCTGCTATCCTGAGGCGACAGAACATCAGCTAAAGCAGGTCCCAGGGTTCTGGTCAGGAGTGATAATAAGTAGTTGCAGCATTGCTATATGAACAGTTTGAAGCTAACAACATTCCTTTGTCCAAATAAAACAAAAGAACTCAAATTGCTCCATGTTTTACATTAAGGAGTATAGTCAATCACTTCCTTGTTTATGGTCCAAGTGTGGTGCAGCCTGACACGTACAGTATTTGCCCCTGCGGCACCACACCCTCCAGGCTCTCCCCTTCTCCTTAACCACCCCAGCCCTGCTTGTGCAGACACAGGAGTAAAGAAGTTCAGGACAACTACCTATGATTTTTCCATCAGCTGCAGGAGTGTCACTACATGAATTAAAAATAGCGATGATGAGTGTCGCTATAATTTGTTTGAGGACTCAGCTCAGTCAGAACGGACGCCACTCCAATAAGCACACTTAAATCTGCATCAATGCAACAATGAACCCCAGGAGGAGAAAAGAAGAAGAAGAAAATGTGAGAAATCACATTAAACCATTAAGGGAGAGAAACACTTGTGGCTGCGGAGCAAACGTGAATGGAAGCACAGAGGTACGGAGCATGCTTGCACTAACCGCCATGCCTGTCTGCAGTAGCTATATTTAGCCCTGCTGGGATGCTGGGAACAGCCCCGACTGCAGAAAATCAGGACGGGATGAAAGCTTTAACCCTTTACAGGTTGGATGCTCATGCAACACAGCACACTTGGCTGCGAGAAGCAAGAGAATCCTTAGTGTGAAGAAAACATTGTGCACCACAGGGGCAGTGGGCCAGCATTCATCGGGCAAAACCACCATCAAAGACACTGGGATCTGGAACGCTCCCCGCTCAAAGACAATGACTGCTTTGTTTAAGAAAATAGTTCCCAAACCATGACTAGAAGATGATTTCATCATGGATGAAATGCCTCCAATCAAAGGCCAGCATCTCTTAGACATTACATTTAATTCTGATTCTATCAACATGTCTCTAAACACAACTTCAAAGCTGTTGGGTGACACTTACACTGGTTCACCACAGTGAACTGGACTAATGCACCTTTGTATGTCGTGGAAAGAGTAACTGTGGATTGTTACACGAGCATATGCACAAAGTTAATTCCTGCTAAACACAGAGGTCCGCATGTCACCTCAGCCCATGTCCTTCACCATCCCATCACCATTAACTCATCCCAGAGATAAACACTCACCTGGCAGTCAAAGTCTTGGAAGTTGCGGGCGTTCTGCAAAAACAGCAAAAAAAAACAACAACCAGTTAAAATACACAATAAATGTGGGTTTTATTCTCAAATAATTGAGCCAATCCACTATAGATTAACCAAATATAGAATATGGAATCAATGGGAAAACAAAGAAATCATAATTGTGGAAAAGTCACAGTTAGAATTCAGAAATATTTCTGGAACAAGCGAGTTATAACGTAAGAACGGGCAACAGCAACAGAGAAGATACTTGTGGGGTTAAATGCAGCCAGACTGGGGGCTGGGAAGCAGAAACATCTGTTTAATAAAACCCTCTCCTGCTATGATTAATCCAAAACAGCATCAGAGAAGCAGAAATTATGAGAAGTTAAGAGAAGTAAAAATGTGTTTGTGCTCATCTGCGCCATGTCTGGCCTTTAAATTCACCGGCCACTAGGTGGCGTGAGACAGCAGCACCAGCACTGCCCTGTTCTACATGTGCATTTCCTGCCTTACAGATGCAACCTGGCAAATATATATATTCTATTCTTCTTTTTGAACCCATCACCAGTAGATGTCAGACAGCCCTCGCGCCCGTCCCCGACGACCGTCGGGAACAGCGACACTCCGCTCACTTCACACCTGCTCGCCAACCTGGCAAAACGGAGGGGGAGGACGAGGAAAGAGGCTGCTCTTCCTCCTTTGTACTTTTGTTCTCACCAGTCTGAGAGAGATTTCTTCCAGCTGCTGCTTTGAAGTCTTTTTCACACCACTTTTCTTGCCTCATTCTGTCCACAATCATTTTTGACTAGCGATTTCCTTTTCTTTTCTTTTCCCTCCGACACTCAAGCACATGAATAATTCACTTTGATGATCAAGGCAGCAGAGTCCGCATGCGCGGTGTTTTAACTTATGTATGATAGGATGAGTCGTATAGAAAACCGCTTTGCTTCTTTCCTGAATACGAATTGAAAGAGTCAGGCGTTCTCTCCCAGCTCACCTTATTGGTCAGCAGTGGCTTGATTTCAGTCAGCTGTACATCCTGCAGCTCATCCATCTTCCTGGTCGTCACTGGAAACTGTGGGGGAAAAAGATTATAATATGATCAGCAGTGAGGACGATTTAGACTCAACAATGACTCAAGCGTTGGTGCAGTGTTACCGTAGCTGCAGAAGAAAACACATTTCATTGAACAGTTCATATTTACAAGTTTACGTTTGTCTAACAACAGCACAACTTAAAATCCATTTAATATACAGGAAAACCATCTTTTGGCCAATGGCAACATGTCATGTTACCATGAAGTATTTGATTTTGTGATTATATATTTAGTAGTCTAACTTTAAAAAATAATTACCGTATATGGAGGTGTATCGACGAAACAGCACCACCTAGTGGTCGGTAATCGCGCATATGTTCTACGAATTACGACCAAGTTACGAGCAAATAATTGACCGTTTACTGCATAAATGGCCTCACCTCCATTACTACATGTGCTGTACGTAGACTTTAGAATGTAAACTCGCCTTATAAAATGGAGCGAACACAACATACCCATGTGAAACCAGGTGATAACGTGAGACTGAAGTCTATTCTGGTGTCACTGAGCATTCACCGGGTTGGGAATGGTACATTTCTGTACAGCCAGTCACTGCTGAATAATACAATAGCGGCCCTGGAAAGAAATGGAGGCTATTTTCTCAGAAAACACCCGGGGAGAGGTCACACATTGAGTTCACGCAGATGGTGTGCAAACACAGAAATGAGTCTGATGGAGTTTAACAAGCGCCTCTAAAGCCCACCTCACTTGTTAGACTTTGTCCCTACAGCTCGTCACTGAGCAGAACATCACCTTCTGCAAAATTCCCCGATACGGTGCTTCTTATCCGATGGCGACTCGCGGAAGGTGAGGACAGGAAGTGGGATGGAATTACACGGCTGAGCCCAGGACAGCGGCTCAAGTTGCACAAAAGACAAGTCGAAGCGTTCGCCTCCGATAGGTCAATGCTTAAACCTATTGGACAGCAGCCAAACTTAACTGCATCACACCACAAAACAAGGTTGTATTGTATAAATGCTGCCGGACACAAGAGGCAGCGCTCCGCATCGTCTCACCGAGCCACCAGATCCAAGTCGCCTGCACTGACCTTGGGTTGTTAGGAGTAGATCATCAGTCAACGGAGAAGGAAATGAAATATTTGAAAGGACAGCTGGACCGGAAGAATCAAAACAGGGGTCACCTTGGCCCGATAAAAGCCGAAAATGATAGGAGCAGTTAGATCCCTGGGAAAATCAAACAAACCAATCATTAGGGAAAAATGGAGAAACTTTGAGAACTGAAGTACTCAGCCACCAACAAGGGGAGCAAAACATGCCAGACAAAGTCCCTGCTCACAAATCCGGCTCAATGGTGGAACAAAATAATATTTAGACAAGTGAACAAGGGGGAAAAGGAAAAACAAATACTCCACATGCTTGAGCGTATTGACTGGATCAATGTAACACTTCCTCAGGCTTTTCCAGAGACTGCAAGCAAGTGGAAATTGGAAGTAGGTAAAAGCCGCTTTAATTGCAGCAGACTAGCTGAGTAATTGAGGTGTTAATGGAGACGAGGTCAGAGTGGGCTTAATCCAAGCAGCAGACCAACCAGATGACCCCCCCCCCCCCACGCTGGAGATACAGGAGCATGTGTGTGCCATCCCATCCATCCCATCCATCACTGGGTTTCTGCCTGAAATCGTCCCCCAAGGCTTCTAAACGGTCTCACATCTTGAATCAAATCACCTGAAGGTGCACTGGATTTCAACACCCTGTCCTACCTTCTCGCCGCTTGCTCGACTACATGTTCCACTGTTGCCATAGAGATAAAGCTGGTAGCTGATGTTTATTCTAAGCAGGGAAAGCCCCAAGGGACAGATGCGAGGCAAAGCAGAGGAGGGGGGAAGATAGTGATGAGAATGAGGAAAAAGCAATCACGTGAGGCTGAGAAATATTCCGTAAAGTGCTGTCGTGACCCCGGACGGTCGCGCTTGTGACTGTCTGACAGTGACTCTCAGTACAACTGGAACAGCACGAGACGACTCGAGGCAAACGTGGAGTCTGTGTTCATATTGTGAACATTAATCCAGCACCTTTGTCCGCTGCAGTAGCACCTCAGCGGTGACAGATATACAACACAGAGAGGGCAGCCTTGCTCCTTCGGGCCCGTTTCCCTGGATAAGATGCAGAAAAGAAACATCAAAATACAAACTGTGGTGAAAGGAAAACCACGGGGGGGGGGGGGGGGGGGACGCCTCAGCCTGGGACCTGCACTGCTGCTGGAAGAGGTCCCATCAGAATCTGAAGGCACCAGAATGCATCTATGAGGACAACGATGTCACGGTGATGCTAAGAAATGTGGTTCTTCGGCTGCTAAGTCAGCAGGCGGCGCCGGCAGATCGATGCACGCCACTTTAATCCCCCCTTCACTCGCTCCACGCCGTCTGGCTTCGCCTATCCATCTCCATCCCACCTCGGTCGGTGGGGCTCCATGAAGTAATGCCTAGCAGCCGAGTTATGACGACGGCCCCGGGGCTCTTCGGATTACGCCGTAGCTCTTAAACGCCATGGCAACGGCATGCTCAACTTTGCTCCGTGCAATTATCTTCCAGATCACAGCTGTGCATCGACTGACCTCTGTGGCCACCGTAAGTGACCCGGTGACCTCCTGTAACCCACCACCACAGACTCAAGCAACAGACATGATACCATGGCGACCCAAAGCCCACAATGCTGCATCACAACGGCCCCGGGTGGCGTGCGGTCGAGTCATGCGTTTGGTAATGGCGACATTTTGAGCTATTTTAGGTGAATCTCACTCACGCCACGAATCTCATCCATTCGTCTATTAATTCAGAAACATGAACTATTGATGAGGTGGATTAATGATTTATTCCATCCAATTTATTCTGAAATTGAATCCCTCTGTGGATCTTTTGCGCCGTGTTTGTGCAGGAAAGTAGCCCAATCACATACATATTTTGGTTTTGGTCGATTTACACATCATTTCGCAGTTTTTTTTTAATGTAACTGGGATTCATTCCATACATGAACTACTTCCATAAAGAACTTAAGAGTTCTCCCACTATAAATGAATGCTCTTAACAAGCCTAATCCCACCTCTTGTAAGGAATAAATCACATTACCTTTACTAATTAACCTACGTAATGGCTGAAACCATGTTGGTCAATACTTTCACTCAGCACTTTAATCCGTCCCATCAACAATAACATCAACAGCATCAATAAATGCAAACCTAAGCCAACAATCAATCCACCCGCGCCCGTTTCTCGTTACCTCCCACAATGACAAAAATCCCCCCGAATATTGGTGCAGACGTCCTGATTGGAGGCGCTCGGTGCTTCTGCTCGTGGATCTGTTGGTGCGTAGGTTTCCTGCCGGCGCCCCAGTTTCTACAGCATCAGAAACATCTATGTAGGTTAATTCTCCTCTCAGTGTCCTTGACCAAGGCTTGGACGCTGATCTGGTCCTCAGCTGCACAGTTGCGGCTCACGCTAATGAAAGGTTGCCTGTAATGTATAGTGTGTACCTATAGGGTGCTGCGAGAAGTACGTTTGACATTCAGAATTTATGATGAAAGTTGCAGATTGGAGCTTTTAAACTGCATTAATATCTGGCAGAAGCATCAAAATGATGAGATCTTTCTGGACAAGAGGCCACATTTTACAGGGTGGATTAGCTTCGAGTGCAAATAAAATCCTGCGCCAACCTTCTTCCCGAACCTTTGATTGAAACCGTTTCCTGTAAAAAGCACAATTTGTGGATGATTAATCAACAGAATATCCCACAATTACAAAACCAAGTGGGCAGAGAGGAAGTTTTAAATCCCCCTTCAAATCACCCAGTCCTTCTATGTAATATTAAACATAAATCTGGATCAGATACCCACAGTTTGTCAATATAAGCCATCAATTAAAAATTCCGGACATCTAAAACAGACGGCGATCCCTAAAACAACCCCCGATAACTACCTGCTCGTACACAGTCAGTTTAGAGGCCAACTTCCCCCCCCTTTATTTTCATTTCTGAAATTCTTCTCCAACTTTCCACAAGAAGAATGAGCAGTAATCTCTCCGGAGCGAAGATAATGGACTGCGTCAAGTCACAACTGCAGATTACTGCCATAATGTGGGCCTTGTGGTAACAGACGTAAGGGAATCATTCCCTCTGCGTGTCGCCACCCCTCAGTAATCATCTGGAAACACAGACACGCGTCATTCACTTTTATTGGAAAGGGCAGGAACCTGACGTGGCCTTTTCTCCGATTCTATCATGAGAATCTTGACCTATAGCAGAGAAGATCCCCAGCTGATGCCGTCAGTAACAACAGCTGAGTCCACACACACACACACACACACACACACACACTCTCGGTTTCTTTCCCTCACATATTTTTAATTATAACAGCTCGCTCTCCCGAGGCCCCATCATCCTCCTTACATCTTGTGATCCGAGCTGACAAATCTTTTTTTTTTTTTTCCTTCCTCTGACAAGGCAGCAAAAAATAGCGAAGAACACTGAAAGTTTTGTTCACGTCACCCTGCTCAATAAAGAAAGAAGCTAATTCGTTAAAGACAAAGCAGCCCGATCACACAGGAAAGAGGAAACCGCGTGAAAAACAATCTATTTCTGGACAGAGGTACGAATAGGAATGATCTCATCGGCCCAGCAATGAAAGCGACCGACAAATGCTAAATACAGCGTTACTATAATATAAATCACTTCTGAATGTGAATACACACGCTCGGAGGTTTACCAGCCACAACTCAAACTGTGACTGATAAAAATGCTGAGGACGTCGCGCTGGGATGGGAGACATGGATGTTACATACAGGGGCGATAAAGAGAGCTGCTGCGAGTACAACACACACGTGCACGGCTGCAATGTGCAGGAGGAGACTTGTGACCTTGTCCTCGGCTGTGAAACTCAATGACAGCGCAAAGTGTGCATATTTAAACTTGAGAATGATGAGCTGCCTACATTAATATCAAGTTAGCGGTGTGTAAGTTAGCCTGGCTGATTTTGCCTATCTTAGAGGCAATACCACGAAGGGGCGGGGCTAAACGTTTACCACGGACGGCCCACCAATGGGATGGAGGCAGCGCAGACACCACCCCGCACATTACCCTCTGAGGGGCTTTTACAGGACAACATTATTCCTCAAGAGGCTACTTTATCTGCAAATGGATCATCTAGTTTAGAGTGGAGCATCTATACTGGTGTATAACCACATATCAGTGGGAATTAATGTCAACGCTGACGTGGAAACTGCTCAGGAAAGAGGATTCCAACATCTGAAGTGGTAACCCCCCCCCCCTGAGAAATTCAAGGTTAATTAATGACTACAGCTTTGTTAAGGCCTTGTCATATCAATAGATATTGTCCCCATCATGTTTCAACCTGCAGCAACAAGAATATATTGAGTTTTCATTAAGGATATAAGTGGTATAAATTTCCCAGTCACCACTATATTCATGTCATCTAAGTGGATTTCCGGCTATTTAATCTTGAAGTCCGCTGCAACAGATTAAGATGTCCTGGAAAAGACAGGGACGAACCCCATAATAACCGCACGGCGCCGCAGGAAGCCGTAAATTTGTCGCACATAATCAGTAAATCAATAAACACCGACAAACATGGATCTTCCACAATGAATATCTGCTGGGATGTGTTACGGAGGAGCCTGCCAACATGAATTACCCTCTCCTGGCTGTCCTCCTTCATGAATCCGGCCTTAAATAAGAGTGAACTGCCGGGCGTGTCGGCCGTGCGCGCGCTGCTGTTAACACAGCACCTGCCCCTGCTCCGCTACGTTAGCCTAACTCCCACACGGGCCGCAGGGATTCCTCAGCCACTTTCACTCGTGCAGGCAGGAAAGACAAAGTGATCCAGGGATGCTCTGTGTGCATGTGTGTGTGTGTGTGTGTGTGTGTGTGTGTGTCCTGAACCATCTGGCTGACGCTAGCAGGCAGGGTTTCCAGAAACAGAGAGCGCTGCTGGAGGCTGCGCAGGATCTGAGGACAGCGGCCGCAGGGCCACGGGGCGGCCACGGGGGCGGCGGCGAGACCATCTGCGTAGCGCCGCCACCGGGCATTATCTCGCGCGTGCACGCAGAATGAGCTCAACAGGCTCGGAGGAAACCTTAGAACCGGTTAAATATTAACAGAGCAGAGACATGAGAACCCTCGCACCCGGAGACAGCAGGACTCAGGGTCGGAGCCTGTTGCCTCCCAGACGGCGCTGGAGGAGCTAAACATGTGGTGAGCCTGGCGATGACGGATCACTGACGACTCATTCTCCCTGAAAAACACAGAGGTCGCTCCTCTGGAGCCTCACCCCCCCCCCCCCCCAACACCCCCCGTGTCCTCCCTACGGAGGTTGGCGGTGTCCTTGGCAACAAGCCCCCCCTCCCTACAACATCTTCAGCTGTGCTTGTGTAATCGGATGACCTTTTCCTCCATCATTTACATCGTCGTTGCTTTCTCATCATGAAACACCCGATGTGGAATTCTTTACTCCTCTCACCTCACTTTCAGAACGTGCATCAAGTTCCAGAGCAACGGCGGGAGGAGGACATACAGACGTCTCCTTGCTATGAGAAACAGGTGTGCGGTCATTCCCAGCTTCTCTTTATCAGAGAGAGAGATGATGACGACCACGAATCCACCGAGCGCTTAACATCCACGTGTTCCCTGGGTCAGTAAAGCCAAGCCAGGCGTGAGGTGATGCACGGCGTGCACGGACCAATGCTGACGACATGTGTGATTCTCCACGTGTTCCTCGTCCTCTTTCAACACTTCCTATATCGTCCACAAATCTATCTACACACACTATGACACACACACACAAGACAAAACTGTGTGTTATTGCACTCAACGTGTGTTTATGAAGCAACAAAAGCAACAAACACAGAGCAACTTTAAGAGAGGTCTGACGCACAAACATCCCTTGAAATTAGGACGTTGCACAAGTGGTTGTTTTAATTATTCCTGAGAACTGATCTTTAATGCTGACGGGATGGAAGTAGAGAAGAAGGCCATATTATCTGTTTTGTTTGTTCATACGTCCCTCGACAACAACTGTATGTAATCTAATTTAATCGCATGTAAAAGGGTCTGTGTATCAGCTGCTTTGGGGGAGGAACGTTGATGAATTCCATCTCGTACTGCAGGACTGGCGATGCCTTAAAATGCAGATGCATTTTCAAAAGCAGTGGGAAAAAAAAAAACCCCATCAGCGCTCAGGGGCAGCGAGAGGCAGGATGGTGTGAGAAATATATTTATAGTGCCTTTGAAGCTTTCCAAAACTGAAAGGCAACAGCAAAATTCTGCTATCAGAAGAATTATTATTATTCCAATTATGGGAATGGTCCAAATAAATGTCTGTGTCTGGCATGGGTTATGTTTTACAGAGCAGCGGGTGAACACGGGGCCGGCTGTCAACACTGCACCTTAATTAATGTCTATCTCTCCAGCGACTGTTATTCCCTGACATTCATCCCTATAAGAAATCCGCTTCTACATAAGAGTATTTCTTGCTTTTATGTACTCTGTAATCCCTGCATGTAGTAATCCATGCTGAATTGTTCATTTATAGCATTACTTCCGTTTTAAAAGCACATTTCTGTATATACGTTTGGCCAGAATGATCAGGTAGGGTAATTATCCTGTCTGAACACAAGTGAGACAGAACTAAACGGAGGAAAGAAAGGAAAGGATTTCAAGGTTTGGATCAAAAGCTGGTAATGAAGCACGCACATTTGTATCATGCAAAATGTCCACAGGGGCTAATAAGATCCTTTCATGGAAATTTCAAGACCGTGTAAGATTTGTGGCTTAATAAGCAACCCTCGGCACACACCATTAGTTATACAGCCGGTCTCCGCTATAATAATCAACCAGGAGATGAACAACAAGAGGTTGTGGCAACAAACTCTTGGCTGCTCTCAATATGCTCTTCATTTGCTTTCAAAACAAAGAAGGGGAACAGAGGTCGGCTTGGTGTTAAAGCTACCTGTTCAGGTGACACTGGGACGGTGTTGTGACTGACAACAACAGCGTGGTCGTGGTTGGCTGCAGCCTAAACTACAACCGTGCTGTTGTGACTGACAACAACAGCGTGGTCGTGGTTAGTTGCAGCCTAAACTACAACCGTGCAGTGCAAACCCCACACAAGACACTTGAATTCATCCCCGTTATGCTAAATTATTGGCAACCGTGGCTTAAGTCTGCAGACCTTGAGTCTACCAACTGCTGCTCTGAGGTATTTTAGCAGAAAACGGTGGTTTTGAGGCGGCAGGGGAAACACCTGATGCCCACTGGGCTTCACGTCCCACCTGTGTGACCTTCTAGCGTCACCGGTGACATTGTCATTCATCACGTGGTGTCTGAATGGGACTCACGCTGCAGCCATGTCACCGGGGCTCTGGGACTGCTCAGAAATACATCTGCCACATCCACACAGGCTGGAGAAGCGGACACAATAACCGGTATTATCTCCATCGCCGCCATGATTGATGATAAAGCCAAGACAGAGGGGTTTTTAGCGTTATAGTTCGCCATAAAGATCATGTCCGAACTCCAATCAACGTCGCACCTCTAAACTGTGATATTTCTTCAAAACGACCAGACTTTTTTCTCATTTATCTGTCGCACTCCGAGATATGTTTTTGTTGTAAAGTTAAACCAGAGGCCTTTTGTGATTTATTTCACATGGATGTAATTTATAAGCCGTTCACTTAACGAATGTTTGGCTCTAGTTCGATCTTTTGAGATAAAGTAGCGGTCCAAGACCAAGAGCTACAAGTCAGTTACAATTCAGAATGTTTATTAAAAAAAATCCACTTTTAAAACATAATGCTCTAACAAAATGAGGATTTATTATGTTAAAATAGCTGTTGTGTCGCATTAACGGAGCCGCGGTGAACTCGCTCCATTCAAGCCAGCAGTTCCCCCCAATAAAACACTCCGAAAGTACCAGCGATGTCTTTCCCCGTGTTTACCTCGGCCTTTGCATAAGTAATTGTGCGGCTTTGGTGCATCAAATCCTCCAGTAAACCATGTCCGATCAGCGACGTGAACAGGTTGGGGGAATCCAGCGAGCGAGATAATCTGCCGTAGCATCGGACACATCTGTGCACGGCACGCTGGGGAACCAAACCTCAGAAAACATGCGCGTTTCACTGACCTCTTTTATCAAAGGCGTGTGTAGCGGGTTCCAATCGGGCTGCTGCGGCTAATTTTTGGTAAATATTAGTCGCAATAGATGTATTTTCTGGAGCAGACGGTGCCTCCGAGCCGCTTCCTCAGTCTCCCCACTCGTATTTCGATGTGACTCTGGGCGGAACTACAACGCTGCGACACCGCCGGAAGGCCAATAGGAGCACAGGACGCACGGCACAGATAGGCGGAGGCACACGACGTCTCACTCCGACACTAAATGCGAGGACAGGAAATGTCTCGCGAAATCAACTGTACGTATCATATCGTGAAACAAAGTGTAATGAGAGTAAACGCCAATTTGGGGATAAGTTAATTGTTTTTCTTATTGGGGTCACTATAAATGTCGGGAATTTGACAGTTCTCAGAGGGCTTGCCTTTTAACCATTAATCATCATGTGAAGTGGCTCAAATTTTGAAGATTAATCCAGTGGAATTCCCATCCAGCTATCTGCTTACGTAACGCCGCAAATTCGCCTGTAGATTAAAATCAGGGTGCATCAATAGCGTGCACGCACACAGTAAAGCAGCTCTCCTTTGAGCAGCTCCAAACAGCAGTGTTTTTCATCACCCTGTTCCATTACCTCTAAACTGGTGGAAACGTGTGGTTTCCTCAGGCCAATCACCAAAAGGTTGGTGTGTTACGTGTCAATGATTACAAAGCAGTGAACAAAGTTAGGAACACACCCAAGACTGTTTCCATGGTGATTGACAATGGCGTTTATTTATGACCACATGTTTGCATTGTTTTTGACACTTCCCTGCTACCAAGCCAGGCTTACAGTACAGTAGCATACAATATCTGATTGGGGGAAAAATGGTTTTAAACAGGACATTCTGAGTAACATATTTACAAATCAAATACAGTGAAATAAACATGAAAATAACAGGTTTTCCAAGTATTTCTCAATGACAAAGCACAAGATGCTCTAGGTTAACAAAAGACAAGACCACATTACAGTTTTCAGTGAACCACAGTTCAAGTGCTGAAGCAACAACTAAGATTAAATTGAAGAGAGGGATAAAAGGGCCCACAAGGACAAATGATACAGCCGATATATCACTGAGAGCACTTAGGGAAGAAACATTAGTTTACGGACCAAAAATCGCTTTTATAATGCTTGAAACTGGAAAACAAAATAGATGCATTTTACTCCAGACATGATTAACTTCACAGTCTAATAAAGGTGACTTGAGTAGGTGTAATACAAAACGGATTTGCAGACAATGCTTCTACACCTTTTCAATGCAGTTATGACACGACCACACTTTGGGTAAATCACAAAGAAAATTGAACACCAAAACTGTTCCAAAGCCATCGCAGAGACAACATAGGTTCAAGACCTCCCTTGCAATTTTGAATATAAAGCTTCTGCACGTTAAGCACTGCGTACTGAGACGGGGCAACAGCTTGGACAAAAAGGCATTCAGAAGGCTTACAGTTGCATGGGAACAAGAGGAATCTGGTCCAGATCATTTTCTCCTGGGTATACGAAGTTATTTTATATTTATTCCTGATTTTACGTGCCGAGGTTTAGATAAATGTTCATATAGTCATATGACATTGGCTGACTGCAGCACTGAATTCCACCCTCACTGAGGAACAGCAGCAGCAGCTTCAGCACGTGCCGAACAATCCAACGGTCACTTTTAAAGTCGTCGTTTCACTTGGACCGAACACTGTGGAGACTCGAGCTTGTGGCGCCCTCATGTGGAGCTGTACAGAGAGATCTGTTGCACCTTCCCCAGCTGGGTCAACAACCGCTTCATGCGATGTTTGAGCTGAGGCAGACGGGACAGGGGCTCAGGAGGCTCCAGCTCCCCAGTGTAGTCCATCCAGCTCTCCAGTACTGAGGAAAGAGGGCAAAATAAGAACAATAAAAACCAAGGATGCTATTAAAAACCGTACTCATCCCTTCTGACCGCCTTACCATCCAGCTCCCTTTCGATGAAGTCCATCCTGTGCGAGACCTCATCTTGGACTGCGTCGATGTGATCCAGCAGGTTGATCTGCCTTTGCTGGTGCTGCCTGCAGTTGTTGTCTGGAACTTCCAGCTTTCTTCCCTCCTCTTCCTTTATCTCAGTCTGCGACCGTGAGTCGCTGATCAAAGCCTTAAAAAGGAACAAATGTAACAAAATCAGTCGAAACACACTGATGACAGCAGAGAAATAAGGAAATCAAACAGAGAAGGTAAAACACAAACCTTGTTCGTGGTGCCTGCTGGTTTGGACTTCTCTGTCTCCAGCAGGCTTCCATAACGCTGCTCCCTCTCCAGGAGCTCCTCCGTGCTTCTCATACTGTCCTCCAGCTCCGACCCCTGTCGGGTCTCCACCACCAGACGCTGCTCCACCGCCGGGTAATACGCCCGTGGCTTCTGATAGCAATGTTCACTGGTAATGTACGAGTTCTGGAAGGACGTGTAGGGGGACGAAGAGCTGGACATAGAAGAGGTGGATGTGGATGTGGCGGCCCGGCTCAGCCTCTCCAGAGCATTGGACATCAAAATTTCCCCCCGGGTCATGTCTTCATCAGGGGTCACGGGCGAAGGAGCCGATTCACTGCCGTGACACGAGTCAGCGCGCTTCCAGGACCTCTCCAAATGCTTCCAGGGCTGCTGCCACAGCTGCAGGTCAGGGTGGGTGTTGCTTCTGGAGAGGAAGAACAAGCAGAGCGGTGGCTAGTGATTAGCGCTAACATCTTTAGCTCAGAGGAAGCAGGATTTGTACTCACTGCAGGACGCTCATCTTAAGCTGCAGCCCGTTGAGGACTTCTACCAGGTGGTGCACATCTCCCAGGAGCTGATGGGTAGTGGTGATCTTCTTTGCATTTTGGTGAGAGTAATTCTCCTCCAGGAACGACAGGCCATACATGTGACCGTTGCTCAGCCACTCGCGGTCATACCAGTAGCGCAGACTCTGCCGCTGACCTGGGAGAGAAAAAAATGGACTTATTTGTTGACAAATGCCAATAAACAACCAGGAATTGGAGGCGTTAATTATCGTTTCCCCTCACCAGGTGGGTCCCTGCAGATGTAGCAGGTGTATCTGTCTGGGACGTTGTCTTCTAGCAGGCCCATGCAGGTTCCGTGTTGCCAACACAAACAGTCTTCACACTGAAACAAGAGTTTAAAAGATTACCCCAAGCTGGGGCATAATAAAACTTAGGAGGTAAAAAAGCTCACCTGAATCATGAAATCGTTCTCTTCCTCCACCTCGCAGATGCACCGCACGATCTCTTGGTCACTCGTGTCCACGGCCCCCGAGTCCACGCTCAGGGGTGGCGTGGTGAAGTCCAAATCCACCCCACAATCTTCGTCGCTCCAGCCACAGCTGTCAGTGGACCAGTCACTAAAACTGTCCTCATCTACGTTTAAAGTCAGACACACTGTGAGTCCTTCACTTCATCTTTCCAGCTATGTATTCTTATTTCTTTAATATAATAAAAATCCAAGCGTAATCTACTTAATGGCAAGATGATGCAAGCCAGAGCAGCAAAAGAAAAACAGCTCAGGATTCAATCGATCAGGTTTTTAATAAAATGAGTCCCATTTAACAAACCAGCAAATATTCGATAACTTTCCTAGGATCTTCCTTTGCAACAAAAAAGAGACATTAGACAGATTTATAGTGTAAAGCAGTTCAATCTAAAAGTGACGTGATGGATTGAATCCAGAGGAAATAATGGAGGGGAGAGAAAGCCATGCAGTGTCTCTCTCTCTCTCTCACACACACACAAACACACACACACACACACACACACACACACACACACACACACACACACACACACACACACACACGCCATCACAGAGATACGCACCATCCACATGTATCTGATCTGAGCAGCTGTATCCAGGCCTGCGGGCGTAGGCCTCGGGCTTGTGACTGTGTGTGGGGGGATGTTTGAATGGCAAATTCAATTTGGACTGAAGACCCAATACTGAGATGTCAATATTCTCCTCACTGCCTGTGTAGTCTGGGTAATACAAGGAAGGGGGAGCAGATGTAAAACAAAATGTCAACTTTGAAAATGCTTCTGAAAAGAGACCATCATGAGGAGGTGACAAAATGTGGCACAACAAACATGGACATAAAAAAACAGTCAGGGAAATGATTTTGAAAGAGAAAAAAAAGTGGCAGCTGCTGTGGTTCATTAAATCCTATGACAAAGGTGATGTCCACATCTGTGGGCACGCCACGCACGCTTTAGAGAAGCATGTGGAAGAACAAAATCTGGCTCTTCATCACCACAACCATCAGTTTGTTATGTGAGGGGACAAATGTGAGCTTTGGTGCTTTGGATTGGCAGTGAGAAAGGAGCGTTCTCCCCACACACAGGAGCTCAACCACCACACCGACAGGAGTGCTTAATGCTTTGCAGGCCAGCCATTTCCACGATGAGAGAGGAGGGGAACATGCAGAACAGCAGCATGTTTATAAAGCCAAATGGCAGGAAGCTCTCACCAAACTTGGCCTTCTTCCTCCTCCTCCTCTTCTTTTTTAATTTGATGCGGAGGAAGTCCTTCTGTTTTGGCTTTTCTTTCAGCTTTTCTTTTGCTGACCCTGAGGAGCATAAAGAGCTAATAAGTATGCCATGTCTGCACAGCGGCGGTTCTTCAAGGGAAACACGACCACAAGGAACCAATGGCACTTAACACTTTTCTCCTGACATCATGGTCCATTTACTGTGTGATACTGACCAACTTCAAAACAGCCCTTGTCTGAATCCCTGTCCTGCTGCTGGCATCCGTTCCTGTCCAGCTGGTTCTCCTTGCTCTTCTCTCTCAGAAGTGCCCTCTGCTGCCCGTGGCTATTGACCATGGGTGGCGCCGACACTCGCCGACCCGCCGTCTTCACTTCGCCGCGCGCAGCAGTCATAGCTCCAACCGAGTCTAGACAATAGACGAGTTAAAGAAGACAATTAGAAACTAATTAAGAATTCAGATGAGCAATATATGTGACAAAAGCAGAGGGGAACCTACGCATAGAGGCGGAGATGGTGCGTCTTCTCTTTGGTCCATCCAAACCACTGACTTGTTTATCAGAGGCCCTGGTCTGGACACTCCTGGTAGGGCTACGCTCCTCTTCCAGAGCATGCTCATCGCCATGGTAATACTTCATGTGATAATGCAGCAGCTTGGCCTTACGGAATGACTTTGTGCAGCCCGGAGCACTGCACTTAAATGGGTTGTGGTCGAGGTTGATAGACAGCACAGGTGGAGGCTGGTTTTTGATAACTCTGTACACTAAAAGAAAAATGGCCATGGGTTAAAGTCTGGCATGAATGCTTGTATTTGGTACATTTTGAGTTGTACTCACATGGTTCTCTGCTGAACCTGTTGGGGTTGTGGAAGCCCTGCTTCCTTACCGCTGTCCACAAAGAAGATAAATTAGTCCACACACTCGTTTTTTAAGAAATGCAAAAAGATGCTTTGTGTCATTCAAAACACCCTCATTCACACAAAGTGGATGTGTTGATATCTGCTAATTTAGAACATTAACGCTTACGTTTTACCGGCTGAGGAGGTGGAACATCTTCAGCAGGCCGAGAGCTTTCCGATTGGATGTTGGGTTTCTGCTCCACCTCTCCACTGGAGGCTGTCGTTGTCATAGAGACAGACACTTGCTCCTTATGCATAGGCAACTCTGCAGGCGCAGATGAATCTGAATATGGCTTTGTTCCACTGGCATCTGACACTAGTTCCTTTTTTACATCTCCATTCATGGGATATCTCTTCTTATTCTGCTCGTCGTCTTCCATCTTCACCCCATTTGTAAATTCTAGCCCATTTTCTGTGCCCGCGGGCTGGTTCTGGACTGTCTGCTCCATTTCCTCTTCCTGTTTGACAGTGGGTGGCGTGAGCACCTCGCCGTTTGCCTTCTTGTTCTTTTCAGCGAGCATCATGTCGTCACATTCCTCGTCCTCGCTGTACGTTTCCTCTTCCTGATCGGAGGTTCTGCGCCGGGCTCGCTTGTTTTTCGGGCCACCGTTCTCCTGAGACCTTCGGTCCCTTCGGTTTGGGCCCCTCCTAACCATGTTTCTTTCAGTGGATTTCCCTCCTCCAAAACCAGCTTTCTGTATCGGCAGTCAAACACAGGTGATTGAGGTCAGGGGGGAATCATTCGTGAAGACTAAATGGAGGAAGGTCGATGAATAAATGATTCATACCTCTTTAATAAAAGGCTTCACGTGTATTCCCTTTACTTTCTGGATGACACCATCATAGAACCTTACAGTGTAAGAAGCTGTAGGGATAAAACAAGTGTTGAGAAGACAGCTATGGAGACCCTTCAGAATAAAAGCACACTGACAGCACAGACCTCCGCCAAGCAAATAATTTCCACACATATTGTAAATAGTACTTTTACACACTAACCGCAAATACGTAGACAACAATGTGACTTTAAGCCGCTGGTTAACACAACGCAACAAAAAAGGCACCGAGTCAGTGGACTCAACAAACTCAGAGTATCTAACAGTTTTCTTTTACAGATTTTATTAGAGACATGGCAGAACATTCCAGCATATAGGCCAACAAATATAAGGTTTCAAGTTTTTCCACCAGGGATTTGTCGGCAGTTATCAATGCAAGTAGAGACGTATCGGGTGAAATGTTAGCTAGCATGACAAATCATTAGTAAGACCCCGTTTATGGATAGTATAAAGTATGAGGATAAGACCTTACATACTATAGCATTAGTTGTTAACTCGATGTAAAATAGATAGGGGTATATAATAAGGGCACCTCTTTGGCCAGGTCGATAACAAATTCTGGCGTACTTGAGTAAGAATCTCTCACCTGGTTGGGGCGGCGTTGTATAATTGTGATTGGGTTCCACCACATACGACGCTAGGTCGTGCTGGTGCAATAGTACAGACAGTCGCTTGTCGGATCTGTCACGAATAGACTCTCTTTTTGGACAAGATTTGAAGTTTTTCCAAGGGAAAAGACTGGGAACAGCCCCGAGGATTAAACGGCTAACACTGCAGCCCAAGGTGTAATCCTCAGATGTGAAATGTCTGCTACAGACATACGTGCTCCCCTTCTTAATAACGAAATTTGGCCCTTCCTCCCGCCGGATCGCCTGAATCCATTTTCCTTTAACATTGCTGTCAATCGGGAAAGAATGAAAAGACAGGGCTGTTTTTGGGCAGAACCAGAACACCCTGGGATACTGCAAAAACCTTTGTTTTTTCTGGCTTCTGCCGTATTTGATAAAATAGGGAGGTTGCTTCACACATCGTCTTGGTATTTCCGGGACAATAAGGAAGTGTGTAAAAGATCAATCTCACACACACACACACACACACACACACACACACACACACACACACACACACACACACACACACACACCCACCCACCCACCCACCCACACAGTATAGTCTATAGTCAGTAGTGATACAAGGTAAGATAGAGGCTTTGATCTTTGGAGAATATAACCAAAACTTAATCAGCGCTTCCTTGGTGCATTATCGTTTCCTCAAACTTCTGTTTAAATCTGCTTATAATTTTTTTTTTTGATAAGAGTCAAACACCAAGTGTCCCATAAAACAGGCGGAGGTAAAAACACAAAAGGCTAAGCTGTATTCCAGGACTCACCATCTTTATTAACAGCAATGACCTTAGCGGGGTAGAAACGGCAGTCAGACCAGCTGGCAAGCACCTTGTCATTCACATGGAAACCCTGAAGGGAGAACCACAAATATGACAAATGTGTTTCTCTACGCACAATCAGGAAGAATGTTGTCAGCTTACAGGCATCGAAGGGTCGTCATTCAGGCTTTTTCTCCGCGGCTGGACCCTCTCCACTGGTCTAAGGTAGGGACTGGCCCAGTCAAACCATTCGTCGTAACGGTGGCTCCACTGGCGATAATGGATCAGAACCTTTTCTTCTTCGTAGTCAATTTTCTCGATGTTGGCAGCATACCTGCAAGATTAAAATCAGTGTGTATGATTCCGTGGGGAGAAATGTCAGATCAGGAACTTTACATGCATCATATTTCCTCGTCAGCCAGTGATAATTTGGTCCGGTGGCTGAGCTTTCCTGCCCGACCAGCTGATATTTCCTAATGTTGGATGCAGCACCTCTAGATAATGACTGGAAATGAGTGGATGCCTATGACGCAGCAATCTGGAAGCGCGATATCAAAGGCAGCTTGTTGTCAGATGGAATATTTTAGAGCATTTCTTTATCACTGCAGACGATCTGCAGCTTGCAGGCACATATGACAATCATTACCAAATGTTCCAGAGAAGCTAATGAGATGAAAGGTTGGACTGTTGTTTGGATCGAAAAGTGATTATAAGGAACAGCTTGGGAAAAACGCAGGATTTTTTTCTTCAAAAAAGATCATTTATGAGAGCGACCAGTTATATAAACAGAGAGATGAGTAAGGCCATGACTCACCAGTTTTTGAGGCTGTCTCTGGCCTCAAGCTGAGCACCAACCTCAAATGTTATCCCACTTCTGGTAGGGGGCGTCTTATTCATACTGCCCACATCAAGGCTCCTATCCTGCACATAGACAAATAAATATACCAATCAAAAAAATAGAAATTAAAAAACACACAACACACTGAGGTTGCGGAGACTATTGGAAATCTGCTGATTAAAAACCTTTTTCAATCTCAGGTCATTTACAATTATTTTACTTTGAGATGTTTTCAATAGCACAGCTTGGCAGATATAAGAGGTTTAAATGTGCCGCTCATGCTGTTTTTGTTTTTTTTTTAAGCTAAATACAGTCTAAGTTATTGGAAATGCGTCCAAATATCCACATAGACAAGCTATAAATTACACAGCTTGCATTATAACGCAGATGTTAGACAGTATAAACCTGGAACATTATGGTGAGCCATGTCCTTCAAATGGTGATGAAATATGCAATAATTCATGAGAGTGAAGAGTCAATTTCCTATCTTTGTGAAATATCCAATTCCCGTCATGAATTATCTCGAATGATGATTTTAAAAAAAACTGTAAAAAAAAAAGAAAAAGCCACGAAAATGGCTCAGATTTCATTTCCTACTTTAAACGCCCACAAGAACAGGACCAATTGTGCAATCGTGCACCAAGGGAAGGCAAAAACGCTCGTTAAAGATGAGTCTTTACATTAAATCCCACACCTGCAGGCTACAGCCGATAGCATTGTGTTACAGAGATGCCTTAAAAAAGCCTCTTTGTCTGACAAACCGTGCGTTCAATCGCGATAACTGCACGATTCCCAGCATAAGGGGAAAAACGACCAAATACACCAGCTCGTTGGGTAGTAAAACATGCACGTTAAATGGCAGAATTCCTTACTTTTGTCGACGGCGCCGCTAAATTGGTTCGCCATAGCGGACGCGGAGCGGGGAATTGTTGCCTTTTGACGCAACCCATAAACCGGATATGGTCGCACCACCCGGCCCACGTGTTTTCCAGTCACAAATCAACGTATGGATACAATAGGAGACAATAGTCGTAGGGCTCAGCCGAGTATATGGCGCGATATTAGCGAGGGGGTGTTTTTTTGGGGGTGTAAAATGCAGAAATGAAACCACGCATCTTTAATGGCCAGAGGCAGAGACACGACAAAGAAATGGAGCCAAAAGCGGGAAATGGGGATGCTGCGGGCAAAACCAAGATAGCAAATCACCATCTATTTAAAATGCAGTGAATTTGTGGGTAACCTGATTAGTAAATATAATTTATTCGTAGAGTCATTAAGAACAAACACATGTCTTCTCATTTTTATTGTAAATCAGCGAATTTACAATATATAGATATTTTTAAAAAAAACTACACCAATTGCCTTTAGTGTATAGTTTTGTTTCACTTTTATTCACACTTTATTGTCTGTTGTTTTATAACCGGTGGGCGTAACATGTGAGTGAAGTCTTGGTTGCAGGAGGGGTTTCGCCACATCTGATTGGTCAACGGGAACGCGGGGGGCGTAACCCTCGCTTCCTATTGGTTCTTCGAGTGTCAGTCAGAGCGCGGCTCGGGCCTCGCGCTAGGCCTACTTTCAGTACTTTTCCTGCTGACAACGAGCGGCGTGGAAATGTAGCGCGATAAACTTCACCAAGAGCACAAATCGCGGCGACTTTTACAAAGCACCCAGTGGACGCGGGGGCCGTGGGGGCGAGACCTTTTCTGCCACCTACACAAACGCAGCAGTGGAATGTCCAGACGTGACATTTTTATCTCCCATTTCCCTACGTTTGTTTTGAACTAAGAAAGCCGACATGCGGCTCCACGCCACCTCCGCTGTTGATGCGCCACACGGCCCTATCACCCGGTTATGTTCACTCTCAAAGGAGGAAACGGCACGATTTGGGAGCTCTTACCTGTTGTCCAGTCACTCTTGGGTCCGGTTTGCTGCAAAACGTTTCGTATAATCCCTCCGAATAACGGGTACCGATGCCGCCACCTTCGTCTGCGGGTCCCGATCACGCAGTTAGATTTCTTCCAGTCACATTCGGCGGCGCGGGCAGAGCGGAGCCGCAACGCGCATGCGCAGGCCCCGGCCCCGACCCCTCTGCCTCATAACAACCCGAAAACATGTTTAGAGGGGACACAAGTCCAAGAGTTAAATATGACCGTTTATAACTTCACCTGTGCACGAGTGCTTGAAGAGTTGGCTAAAGGTAGCCGACGCTGAAGTCAGTTTATGGTGGAAATGTGTTGGATTATCAGAGTAAGCAAGTAAACACTCAGGAATGTTTTCAAAGGGGCACAACATGCATGATGCCAAGGGAGTTAGATCTAAACTCGTTTTATTTTAAAAATGACCTTAAAAAGATGTCAAGTGGCACTTTTAATTCCTAGTATTCTGACAAAAAAAAAGACTAAAAATTCCTTGAAATATGCAGGCCTATATATTTCCTTATGTGGAAATGCACGTTTACACCAGAGCTGTTTTTAAAATGTGCAAAAAAAATCTATATGTGAAATACATTTTACATCAAATTGCAAGAGTTAAATTATTTCTTTTTAAACATCAAACTGATTAATAGTTCATTTGTGTGTTTGAAAAAAGTTAAACATGAAAGTTGAGGCATCCACTTTACAATGTAACCTTTATTTATGGACAGTCCTTCCATATTATAATGATAATGCAAACACACATATACACACGCGGAAAGTGGTCTGAATCAGTCCTAAACTCAAGAGGCAGGCAGTTACAGCAGTGTAATTAACAATTAATTACAAAAAAAAATTATTTACAGCAACATGTCTTCACGTGTTACCTGGATTATGACAGTAAAATAAGAGGTAAAACTATTTACAGACATTTTTATTTACACTAGCAAAGCTCGAGAGTGGAGACTAAAAGCTTATTTCACATTAGTGCTCGGCAGATGAACAGTATTGTCAGTACAGGGGACTGTGGTCAGTCTGAGGATCACAGTTTTTGTTACTAAACCTGAGCCATTCGGGACAAAGAACACAATTCCGATTGGAACCGACTTCTTGGAAAGTGGAAAACACCGTTGAAAGACCAACGGCAGATCGCTGGGGAGAGATGCTTGTAAAGATTTGCCACCATTTATATAAAAAAGCACCTTCTGCACATGTTTTTAGGTATGTGCTGTGGCGGTTTCACAGCTACTTCAAACATCGCTGGCAAGCTTTTCGCCAGGGCACCATCTCACCTGGTCCTTTGCTTCCTGTCATGTCAACATATGCTTCAATATAGCAATCACACACACGCAAACATATTTTAATGAAACCAGCGAGGAAAACTGTTGACGTTTTGTTTGATGGGAATACTGTCGATTCTAACTTGCACAGTTTGGTTTCACAACTCGACTGGATTAGTAAGATAACCTGTTCTCACACACAGCAATTTATTAAAGGGAGTCACTTTAAAACTGTGAATTATATTACTAAACACTCCGTAGGGTCAGGAGTATTCCGTTAAACTCCAGACGACTCGTTTGTGGTGCCTGAATGACTTACATCAGGACTAATCTTAACAATTACTCTGTTTTAGTAGGAATATTACACTGTATCTTGGTTTATATATGCTTGAAAAGAAGAGGAAAGAAGCAATATACAAGCAAGCAGAAAGGTGCAACTGCTACACTCACTCATAAATTCACTGGACAGCGACCTGCTTTACTCAGACAGGGACGCAATCGGACTTGCAGAGGTTTAATAACTGATTCAGAATATTGAATCTTGTGTTCTACATGTGGGCGTTCACAGAAGCAATCTATGTGGGAAGTGAGAACAAAGTCCAGGCTGTTTTCACTCTGTTGTGAGATGAATAATAACTAACCAAAGGTTTCCAGTGTGGTCTGAACAAAAAAAAAAAAAGCCTATTTGCATGAATGTAAATGTGCAACTGAAAATTTCCAAAGGCCTGAATCAGCAGCAGTGCGCACCGTGGTTGACAGTGTCTACACCACGCCTTCGATGAAGCTAGTGTCCAGATGAACTATGAGCATTCGCAGGAAGGCCATCTCCTTGCGTGTGTTCTCAAAGATGATCCGTGGATCATCAGATTGGCATCGAAGGCAGTTGGGGGCCATCACCATAGCCAGGTTGTTTACATCCATCTTGGTCACAGCCACATTAGAGGGCTGGGCAAATACCTAGAAGTCATGAAAAGATGGAGCCATTTAGCTGCTGTACAAGTTTGTATCTTAAAAAAGGGTAAGTTTGGAATGTTTCTTTTCTTCGCACATTTCTATAGTTATACATTTTTGGGAAAATGGTGCTTACCTGTAGAAAGTTGATGAAGTAACAAAGCACCAGCCTGTTGAGCTCTGGCAGAGACTGAACCACAGTGATGGCTGCCACTGGATCGTCACAGTTACTGACACACTGCTTGTAGAAGTCCATTGGGATGAGAGGTTCCTCCAGCTCTCGATACCACAGCTTCATGAGAGATGCTAAACAAGACAACAAACCGAGAGAAACATCAGTAAAACAAAATAAGACACAAGGGGCAGAGAAGGTCCAACCCTCGGGTGAGACCTGGAAATAAACTGAGGCCGTTGCAAGCACAGCACAATGTGCAATAAAAGACATAACAACAGAGGTCTCTAGTGGCTGGGCAAGTGGTATCCAATATCAAAAAAAGGAAAGAATCCATAAAAGATAATAATGTTTTACACAATGACCGTTTTTTGCAAAACTGGAGGGAAAAAGGAGCCAAGTCAACAAATACGTCCATACTGACCTGGAACATTGGGGTCTGACAGATTCTCGGGTATCCTCCACTGATCCACTTGGAGCTTCAGTGCGTTGACTTCATCAATGTCTCCGGGCACTCTGAAAACAAAGCACAGCGTCACTTACACGCGTGTCCACAAGGGGGAGCTCTTCCTCTATCATTACTGACTATCAACCGCAGATCCACTGCTCACGCACACTTTGCATGTGGAGCGGTGACTCAGTTGGTTATTTGCAGTGTCTCTTTAGAACAAAACAAAAACATATCATAGAAAATCCTCATATGAGAAGTATATAGGCAGGGAATGCTTTTCCAAGCATTTCAAGATATTACGGATCTATCTAGAGAGAATTCTGGACAAACAGTTGCGAGTCTCTAAGATTAAGCTGTAATGTAAACATATCATGAAGTATCAAATTAAACAGTGCTAATCTGAAATGGTAAGATGGGCTGTGTTTGCTCGACTGTCTGCTGCATGTATTATACACAGAGTCTGCATTTTACTTTAAAAATAACAGCATTAAGACCACACACATTCATTCATCTCCCACTGTCAACAATATACAAACAAGAACAAACAAACTGTAGATTAATCCCCCTTATAATATCAGAGGTTTCACCTTTCTTCCACTGCTGATTTAGGTGTGGTCTTACCTGAAGATGCCCTCTGTCTGAGCCCCACCCAGGCCCAACACATACTGGGAAAGCTGAACCTGCACCCAGGGCAGTTTCCTGTCTGGGAAGAGTTCACTCTGTCGCTCCATCACCTCCTCCAGAGAACTGCCAAACAGGGAGGGTGTGACAATAGCCCGCCTACTGTGGTCGATCTCCTCCAAGGTGGGCTTGCGTAGACCCTGGAGGGGTGAGAGGTAAAGGAAGATTTACTACTGGGTATGTCAGAGAACCTGATACCGCCTCTGCAGCTGTGTGAAGATGATGGGGGCTCTTTATGTCTCTACCTGCGACTGTTAGAGTGCCTGTAATTTTCATTCTCGCTACAATGGTACCTCGGTGAGTCAAACGTTGAGTCACAACAGATTCATCCTGCTTTTACCGTGTGAAACCGACACACAATCCTGTTAATCTTCTTCCCACTCACCTTTTTGCCCCCGGTGATGGCCACCTTCTGCAGCTTGCGATGGCAGAACTTGGCATACGTGCTAACCGGCAAACCTGCGGGTTGACAAAGGAGGAAAAGGCTGAGAAAGAATAAAACCAAGCTCCAACAATTCTTAAACCGCCTATCTTGGAGACTTTTTAAGAAATTCCAAACATGGTTAAAAAAAAAAAAAAACACACCGTGAATTCTTCCAATTCATATATCCTTTCCTATAGCTGTCAATTAGTATGTAAAGGGCAGGCAAAGGTAATTGGAGAGACATGTTGACTCTGTTTCTGGCATATGGGGATTAGAGGAGGCCCAACTAAACTGTCAGGCTGAGGCAAGATTTACTGCTGTCGAACAAAAGCTTTAGACAGGATCCTGCCTACATTTTCAACGCTCAGGTGATTCATCAGTGTACACACAAAGAGGGCTCCAAAGAAAATGAGAAATACAGAGGCCTCCTGTCTGCTACCTGCCCAACTGTACGGCCCAAATCCACCCAAGCAGAAAACTATAATGAAACAGCAGTGCTGCTTTTGAGCCCTGGAAAAGCTAAAATGGTGCGATCTGTGTGTGAAAAGGCTTCTGTACACCTAGAGTTATTAAAAAGTCCCCAAAAAGTTTTGACTATTAAAGCTTCTGCAACCATGATTATGGTTTTTAGCTTCTTCCTGCTCCAAAAGTAAACACATTCATGCAAAATGGGTGACTCACACAGCCAAGTTTAACTCTAATTATGCTTAATTAGAGAGAGATCATGAAAATAATTTGGCCTTGGTCCTGTCAAATATGGTCTGTTCAACCAAGCTCCCAACTGCAGAATGAGCTGTTGTGTTTGAGAAGGCCTCTTCCAGCACTGTTGGTCTATATTTACATCAGGCTGGCATAGAAAAGCAACCATAGCCCAGGAGATACACAAGCCTAATTGGAGCTCGAGTGTTGTGCATCCGGCTGAGTAGCCCGACACCTGTCTACATGAGGCTTTGAGCCATACTGCACAACTTAGAGCCGTTAAAGCACGTTGAGGAGAAACTTCTGTCTCGTCCGACTCAGTTTTTTATAAGGCCAAATCAACCCTGACCCAAAAGGACTAAGCCCAGACCGGGCCAGACAAGAGGCCTCCAGTTCCCACATGTGACTCCTACCACCGCTGCTCAGCTCAGGCACAAAGCGTGTGTTCTCTCTCCTCCATCCATTAAAAGCACAGCAGCTCCCTTTATAGTTTTTCTTGGATTTTATGACTACAGCATACTTTGCTTATCAAAGAGGTTTACAGTCAGTCAGAAGCGCTCAGCAGGGTCTCTCTTTGAGTTCTGAGTCAGTTAGCGGTTTTCCCGCTTTGAACGCAGAATCTGAGTCACTGAGGCACAATGTGTGGGGGCACTGCTGCGGTGTCTAGAGAGAGCTGATTGGGTTCCTCTCCAGTGACTTCATTGCACCCAGAGATGTGAGTTGCTCTAATGAGAACACGTGCCGATGAGTCTGTAACCCCTTAAATGGCTGCCTGACATGCAACCAGCTAGAGACCACGGTATGATTCACAGTGGCGGCTGCTGTACAACAAACGCCTTCTGAAATTCTCATCCTGCACTTTTTTCCAGTTCATTCTTCCATAAAACCAGTTCCTGGTGTCCACAAGCACATCGGTTTTCCATACAGGTCAGTGTGGTCGCCTCCCCCATGGGGAGCATTTTGCTGGAGAAGTAGTGAGGCTTTTGAAGGAAGGAATGACACATTTGGGATTTCCTTCATTGACTTTTGCACATGTTGCTAATTCAAACAGACAAGCTGGCACAGATATTATTGGTGTTTTAAACCAGAACTTACCTTCCTCTTCATCTGTATTCTGTTTGCGCTTCTTTCGAGACTTAGAATTCTTCTTCTTCTCAAGTTCCTGCTGTTCCAATATGTAACGAGTCACTATAAAAGCAACATATACCGAGACTTTTAGGTTTAGTTAGGCAGACATGTTAACCAGATTACAAAGCTGTGTTAACCAGGGTGAAACCTAAATATTGAAAATATATATATGAATATAAATTCAGCAGAAAATGTAAAGTCAACAAAGACAATCCAATTATTTTTTATACATAAAGAATTCTGATAATAAAGTCAAGCCAAGCATGGAGTCTGAACTCACATTTCTTGTCACTGGTGGGCTCCGTGTGTCTCTGGATGTAGCCCTCCAGGTAACAGCGGAACTTCGGAGAGGGGGCAAAGAAAGCCATGCTGACAGCCATCAGCTCCCAGCCAGCTGCCAGGCTCCTAGGGGTGGCATTGCCCGTGGTCTGCCTCACAAGTTGGACGTACAGCTCATCTCGCAGACCCGGTACGTCCCAGCACTTGGTGACAATAAGGAGGGCGCAGTGGCGCCGGTCCAGCCGCGATGGCCTGTCACCCATGTAGGCCTGCACTAGCTTGAACATTTCACAGGCCTCTTTCCTGACGATGCGATTACTGGTGACCAGCATGGGCTTCTTGATGGATCCGCGGTTCCATGACAGCATGTTGGCGATGGAGACGCGGCGACGGAACAGGCCTTGCGTGTGCAAGTTGAGGTGTTTGCTGGCCCAGTCCTCCATTCCCATGCTGGGAGGTGGGGGCTGCCGCAGCGTGGCGTACGAGAGCTGATAGGAGGATCCCTGTGGCCTTTCTCCTGTTCCACCCTCTCCTTCTCTGTTGTCATGGGCAGTGGGGCGATGAGGGCCCAACGAAGCTGTCCGGCCATCAGTCATGCCTTTCTTCCTGCTCTCCAACTGAGCCTGAAGCTCCAGAGTGCCCACCTGTAGGAAAGCAGGATATAAGACAGCCATTTCACAGATGAAGAGCCAGAGAATTATAGACAATTCTAAGGAGGAAATGGTGAATGAAGCCAGGCCTGTGTGCCTAATGTTGATATATTTTATGCATGCAGCTTTAACTCTATCCAGTTTTATCTTCCCTACGGACATTTCAAAGAAATAGTGAATTTGCTAACCACGATCTGTGCCTCACTAGATCTTTTCAGGCTTGAAAATGCTGCAAAGCCAAGTTTTACAGGTCCTCCCTGTCCTCCCTACTGTGGATTTTATGACTGTGAGGAGCACAGAATCTCCTTTAAAAGGGAAAACCAGTAACCCAGATATGGTCTGCAAACAGCCAGAAACAATATGAAATCTGAGCCTCAATAAAAGCTGCGATGTGCCGTTACAACCCAAAATTAACTGATGTGTTTTTTTTACCGAGACTCTGCTGTAACGTGTCACTGACAAGTGCCAGAGGAGCTGGACTGTAGATTGTGACTTTTACAAGCAGTGAATCTGATCTGTTCAGTTTTGGCATTCAAGGTTGTGTCTGTCTTGGGAATGGGATGAGGTTTTACTACGAGTACAGTATGTTGCACTGATTCAGAGAACGTTACAGACAAGAAATGACACGTGCATGCTCCAGAACCAATATGGATGTAAAAATATCACTGCAGGAGAACCATCTAAGCCGCTCAGAGGCTGGGAATGTTTGAGAATGATGGAGCAGCGGGTCCAAAGAACATTCCAATGTAGACTTAAGAGGCTTGCTCAACATTGTGCGACTGCTTTAGAGCAACACAATCCTGCCTCGCTACCCTCCTACTCACTACGCTGCCAGGTCTTGGCCATATGGATCACAGTAACCCTTCTTCCTGACCAAAGGAAGCCATGTCCTGAAGCTCTAATATGTTCCAGCACAGCACTGGCACATGAACACACACAGTACCTAGAGTGCATGACAGATGGATGCTGGCAATCTGTAGCGTGTGCAGCCGGCCCACTGATCAGTGGGGACGTATCAGCAGTAATGATGTCACGTGAATTATCGGAATGGGCTACCGGTTTTAAAGACACAATTTTGTTTTTTCCTGATCTTTCTGATGGCTACATGTTGAATCAATCTGCTTATGAAGGGCAGAGGGGCTTTATGTCTGCTTGGAGGGGGGACAAAACACGTGGAGGTATGGGATGTAATTCTGTTGCAAAAGAAGATTTAGAGATTAAAATGAGCAGATTGTCGAGCTGGATCTGCATGGTGCCACTTACATAACAAGCTGAGAATTCAAATAGTCCTTTTATTGCCGATCTCGTGCAACTTTTGCTGTAAACTTCCCCCCCAAAACATTCATTTGCGAGAACATCCTCAAATTTGAGAACATCCTCAAATTTCAAAATGAAACTAAACCTGTTGTTTCAAGTAACTTTGTATTGTTGTTTTTAAAAGCTCAGTTGTCAGTTGGTTAATTTAAACAACCAGCATTTTTTGTCTCTCATCCATAATTGAATCTGCGAAATATCAACATTTTTTGAGTAAAACTGAACCAAGCAAATCTGCCTTCGTAAAACGGCACAAACAGACTTGAGCTCCTGTAATCAGACAACAATGGAACACAGTGGTAGATTAAACTCTGTCAAATGGTTTTTATCATAGAAACTTCTTGGTCTTTGCAAAACCCACACCTAAAGGAGGTAAGGTTACCTGTGAGGGTGGTCCTGGGGTCTCTGGTGAGGACAGGCTGGTCTGGCTGGTGACGCTCATTTCCAAGGTGTCCACCTTTTCATACGTCCTTTTCTGTCTCCCTGGTATCTCCAGAGGGGCAAGGGCAGAGTTGCTTTGGTTACCTGCCCTACTCAGTGACTGAGGAACGATGTCCTCCCGTGATGCACATCTGCCTGTCGACCCCCCTCCCCCTCCACCGTACCACCTTAGTGATTCTGCAGGTGAGCGTGTGCGAGGCACGACTACTCTCTCGCTCATTTCTGGATCCAGTCCCGCTCTCACCTCCCTCATGGTGTTCGAACGGCTCACCACCTCCCTCATCTCAGCCATCAGCCTCTCGTTGAGAGCGCACAGCTCCCCGCTGCTGCCTACTGACCCTGGCCTGCCTCCTGTACTGCCACCAGCTCCCACCCTTCTCCTGCTCTTCCTTCTTAAACTTGGCGAAGGACCAGTAGAGTAACCAGAATCCTGATAATTCGCTGTGGCCTGAGGGGCTGATGATGGAAAGTCTTGGGAGGCTTGGCTGCTTTGCCGGCTGTGTCGGGCCTCCATAGCACGTTGGACAGTTGCTTCAAGAACCCGCCAGTTTTGCTTCTTGTCCAGTGTATTTGGGCCTGGGCTCACCAAGTCTTTGTCCCTCACCTGAGCACGACCTTGGGGCAGAGAATGGGAGTGGGGCTGTGGATGAGGCTGGGGTGATACAGTATCTTTTCTGGAGGTAGGGGAGGGCGCACGTGTAGGTGCAGGGGAGCCAGACAGATGCCCCTGTTTGGGGTCCACATTGATCATGTGCTTGATGCACTCCAAACCAGCTGGACTATAGTCGGAAGCAGAAGGATTTCTCCTGTGTCTGGAACCTGGATGAGATGGACCAGGGTGCTGGAGCAGTCTCGGCTTTTGAAGACTATGAGTAGGCGTCAAGCGAGACAGAGGTTGCCCGTTGCACACGTGTGCGCCCTCAACCTCCATGTCTGTTGGGGGTTCATCATATATGGGGTATTCTGTAACTGGCTCATCATAGATTGGGGCAGTAGAACCATAGTGAGGAGACACAGGGCGTGGTGTGCTGGTCTGAGATCTGTGAAGTAAAGGACTAGGATGGCTACTGTCAGATGTCACCAAACAGTAACTACCGTTGCTGGATTTTCTCAAGTGATGAGCTTGACGAGCATCAGCGGTCATCTTGCCAGAAGGAGCGGTTTTATATCCTTGGCTGGAGGCTAACTGTCCGCCCTGATTCTTGTTGGAAGTGTGCACATTGAAGGTGTTGTTTTTGCCTTGCGGAGTGTGTTGAAGGTGTGGCTGTAAAGCTGGGCTGGATTGGCCGCGGCTCATGCTGTTCACTTTCACCAACATGGCTGCTTTAGAACCGGGCGTTGGCTGCCACCTTTGAGAAGCATTTCTATGAAAGAGAGAGAGACAGGGAAAGAGAGAGAGAGAGCAACAGTTACAACATGTATTCATATACAAGCATGAAAAATCATTTCGGTTAAAAATGTATAGCTGTCAGTTTTGGAGGGAAAGCAGAAGCGATCCACACATTCCTCCCAAAGTAGATGGATATCCAAAGACTTCATCTTGCAGACAAATAGGTTTTTAAACATTTCAAGAAACAACAGCTCAAATATCTGCTGCAGCTTCAAATGTGGGGTCAGAGTGGCCAATATTTCTCACTGTAGCCAGCCAGTGGCTGCAGGTATGGAAAAAACACACAGGGTTGTAGAAGTTTAACACACTCATTTTAAAAAGAAATAGAGTGTAAAGATTGTTTTAAATCACATGTAAAAAAGTCAACATTTATAAGGGCTGAACTGAATTACACATGTAAAAAAGTCAACATTTATAAGGGCTGAACTGAATTACAGTATGCTTGAGGAATATTAACAGCATTAAAATGAGTTAAAACTGATCCAAGGACTGTTGTAGTTTACAGCTGAGTAGATCTTTCAGAACTAAAGGTTAATTCTTCCCCATTTGGTTCAACGGCTGGGCAAACCTCAAACTCAGGGGCACACTACTAATCCCAGCAATGTAAAGCAATCTGCCATCAATCTGGTTATGGCGTTGTGGTCTGCCACCAACGCCCCATAATCTTCCACATCCAGCGGGACTTTACATTCCTTATCTGATCAAAAACTTGCCCTCTTAAACCAGTCTGTGAAAATCGGACATTATTACACCGAGGCGCATGGACACGGCCGACACAAGTAAGACATGTGACACCGTATTCAAGCTCAAACGACTTCATTGTTGACGCAAAACTTTTAATATAGTATGACTTTTCTTTCTTTTTCTTTTCTTTTTTTTAAAAGCGGGACTTACCAAACTCGGGAGGCAGAAATGAATAAGTTCGAAAGATCACCTTCTGTTGGTCTAAAACAAAAACAAATACAGATCTGTGCGGAATCTAACAATTTCAAAGGCTTCCTCTGTGGCCAACAGTTAGGAACTGCGTTGTTAACGGCAATAAGAGGATGCAGAGGGAGGAGTTAGAGTCTGAACACCCCCCCCTCCCCCTTACGTCTCCCTGGAACAATACTCAAACCATTCCCTGATGACCTTGGGGCCGATGACAAACTTCCTTTCGTCCTTAAAAAAAACCAGCTCAGCACACACACTCTCCTCCCCGTGCGAGGAGTTGCTGTAACTCATCAGTTTGAATGTAAACAAAAGACTCTCATCTTCAAACCATCCCACCAGCTGACTGTCCAGACAGTTAGGTGAGTAAAGGTGACGGCCGTAAAAGACGAGAAGCCACTGTTTGCTCCTTGAAACACTGCGTGTTTTCTCACTCTGGCACTGTCAACTGGGAAGAGGTGATGGTAAGGCCACAAAACCGTTCCCACCTCGGCAGCTGAATATTTAACACCGGTTTGTTACGGCGGGAGAAACTCACACGCGCAACATCAAGGGTTTTTTTTTTTTGTTTTTTTTTACTGGTAGGACAAATAACACAGTGGACCTCACACACTACCACAATAATCAAATTCCACTTCCTTTATCCACAAGCAAATCAAACAGACTGAAACTGACCTCTGGGGGTTCATGTGATGGCTGTAAAAAAAACAAAAAACAAAAGAGCATAAGTGATGATGGTGGGTGGATGACGTGCTTTATGGGGACCGACCCTGACATGGCGGTGACCTCTGCTTCCTGTCTGAGGAGGTCTTCAGCAGCAGTGCAAGGAGACCTTCACCATATTTAAGACAAACAGGAAATGCCGAATATAATGTTCACACACAACGTCCAGGCCGGAAGTGTGGGATTTATTTTCATAACAAGGCAGTGGAGCCCCGTATGTTTCAGAGCTATATCGATATAAGGACTTAATTATAGCTTAAGATTAGACTATACCTTGCTGAGAGGGAGCAAATCTTCTTACATGTTTTTATCTTCATTGACCATTCACCTTTCTTTAGGGATGACATGGAGAGTATCCATCTCCTCTAAAGCTACCACATTATGTTGGGCAGGGAGTATGATTCCAGGATCACTGCGATTTAAATGAGGACTCGCAGCCAACTCTAACAGGAAGGGTTTACAGTGTCTTCGATATCTGTCCAAAGCTGCTAATCCTATTACACAGCTAGAGCAACACATGCATGGCAGCACACTTTAGGTCGCCCAAATAAATCGTGCTACAAACACTACACTAAAAAGGGAGGAACAAAGTGCAAAGAGAAAATAAAAACAGGCCTAGATTTGTGAGTCGACTGGTTTGGAGGGGGTGTTTGATAAAGCCTGAGAGACAAGAGGGGGGGGTGTGTGGGGGTGTAAGTGAGAAGGGGTGGGGATTAGTCGTGGGAGAGTGCAGCGAGAGAATGAGCGGGAAGGTTGGGATTCCTCAGGGCTCACACAAGGGCCTCTGGGGCAGTGTGGTGAGCCTTAGACAATGCGTGGCTGTGCCATCGCCACGGCGACCCCTCCCTTAGCAACACGAGTGAATTCAAAGAAGGGGGGGAGCGAAAAAGTGGTCAGGGATGAACCGAACCTAAAAGAGTCGTCTATAAACATCAGAAATGACCAGGGCGAGTGGCTCTGCAACACCCAACAGGCCTGGACGTTATTCTGTCTAAAGGGTGTGTTTGCTGCTCGTCTGCCTGGTGTTTGTTGAATATTGGCTTAAGGTGGGGATCAGCACGAGCAATTTATCACCAGATTCAAAAAGACTTGCTGCGAGTGTTTGACTTGTTGACAAAATCACTTGCTGTGTACAAAGTGATTACTCGGCTGTGTCCACAAACGTTCCTGAAACCTCCTCCAGACAAGCCTGGAGCTAACGCGTGAGAACTTTACAAACAGAAAAGGGGAATAAAAGGGTGGAAAGCCCTTTGGAATGGAACAGGTAATATGCCTGGTCCCCGAGCCTTCACATTAACATGTGGTCAACAACTTTCGTTGCAGCTCTGGTGTCTCACAACCACACACAATCCCAGATATCAGTGTTCTGGATATGTTGTGGTCAGGTTGCCTCAATGATGGCTAAATATAATACGTGGAGTTGGCGTGTTCTGCACATGTTCCGTCTCGTATTTCTTTCCTGAGTGGAACAGCCGTTAATGGAAAAGCCATCACCTGAATCACTCCAGCAGTTAGGTATATGGATTTATGAATTCCTAAATGTACCCTGAGGAAAATGGTTGGCTCTAAAGAACAAGGATTATTATTAACACTGGCTGGACAGGAAGAGGAAATAAGGTCATACAGGCCGATTTCTGCTCCACAAACACCTCTCAGCGTAAGCCAATGAGAGCCTCACGATCAGTGCGGAGGAAGGAAACTGAAAGGACAAAGAGGATTCAGAGGACAATATAATGTCCACTTCAGCAATGTTCTAAGCCGTTTTCCTCCTCCTTCTGAATGGTGAGTGAGCAGAACTTCGATATAACCTTTTAGGCTGGCTGCTGGACACCTTCAGAGAGCCAGCTGTCCTGCGACAGCTGAAGTGCAACGCCTCCCTTCTCTCCTCGCCATGATGTCTACCAGTTGTGCATGTCTGCCGTCCCTCATCCTGACTCTATGTAGATAACTGGGCTGGGCCCAAGGACTACCACTCGGGCTCCTTTAAACAGACAGGGTGAAGCCGACCCGACTGAGTTCCAGAGAGAACCACCTCTGCAATGAGTGCAAACCGTTTATGACCCACCTCTCCGCACGCAAGGAAGAAGCCTCAGAGACGTCCAAAATATGATCAAGGTCACAGCAGACACAAAGCCACATGCTGGCAGTAAACATGCTGCATTTGATGTAAATATGAGAGGAATGCCCAAATAAAAGAATTTCTGCGTTCTAAAAGTCAGCTGAGGCAGGCAGAGCTGCAGGCCCGAGGTCTGTACGCTGCTCTGTGTACTGTTTAAACCGACCCAAATCAGCATCTCATGATTCAGTTTTGTGGAAAATAAATCACTCATATACCGTCATAGTGATGATGAACTGCAGAGAAATATATGGATCCAATATTATTTGTGTAACAAAATGTAAAAAACAAAACAAAAACAAGCCCTCATTTAAAAGTTGAAATTAAAAAAACAAGTAAAACAATAAATCTTATTAATCGTTGGTAATGCAGGAAAAACTCATTTTAAGTGAATTATTAAATTATCAGTAATCTGCCTCTCAGTGAGCCGTAAAAATATTTAATTAACCAGCTGAATCCAGCCGAGCTGAAGACTCAACTTGAAGTAAATAGACGACAAGTTTTTGCATGTAAAAATATTGCAGCCTTATTCTCCAGAGTGACAACAAATGAGAAGCCCTTGAGCTTTGCTCCCTCAGAAAATCTGTGACTAATTAGAAAGTTTTTTTCCCTGAGTGTAAGATTCCTTTTCATTTCTAAAAAGGAGGCCCCAGGGTGACTCCTCATCCGTGACATCAGGCAGTCACAAGCACATAACAGCTTTCTTGTTAGGGCATTTTATTCTCTCCTGGACATAAAACACCTACCATAAACAGATAGGTAGTAAATTCATCTTAGAGTACCAATATTATATTAATAAGTAACCCAACAAAAACACTTTTAAGTGTTTATAGCTACATGCTAACATATTTCCACACCTACCGCAGTGGAAGCTAAATCTCTGAAGTGCTCCGATGCTGAAAGAACAATGAGGACAGACAGGTTTAATGGTCAGGTGTCAGCGTGGCTGCCATACGCTGAATGCTTCTGCACCACTGTGTCATTATGGAACCAAATGAGAGGGAACATACGAGTCTTTTACCGCCCTTCTTTATCCCGCATACCTGGACTTCCTGCTTGGAGAAAAGATGACTGGGGGCAACTGGGATAGAGTGACCCCCTTTGTTCTTTTTAGTGGCCAATTATATATTTAGAGCCAGCCCATAGTAGAAAAAAGCGCAGTGACCCTGATGTGAACCACTTCGGCATGGTGGGAAGAAACTCAGAATAAGGACACACAGAGACACAACTGGTTATCTAGAGTGCAATCCCATACATACTGATTGATGACAACACCACACAGGCACGCTGCTGTAATTAAAGATGGACAAGATTTAACTCAGCTGTTATATATTAATCATCACACTTCTGGAGTATATTGCATGGAAAGAGACCAACTGGCTTCCTTTGTTCACAATTCCACGTGACTGACGTGTTTACCTATTTAGATTGCGGTACTTCCCAGATGGGCTCTGCAGGTTCAAAGTACCCAGAAATTCCCAGGACATGTGATAAGACTTGGCCAGTAGGGAAATTTGGCAAACGAGTTAACATGACAGAGAACACATATGTCTACATGGATGCACCATCTCTACAAAAGGGGGGGACAGACAGAAAGGAAGTGGTGGCAACCACCCAGTGCTTAGAATAACACACAGGGTGTGTTGTGTGGACACACTGGAAACTTTTCTGCCTGTTATGAACCGATTTATTTTTAGGTCGTGGCGAGATGTAACTTTTGTTCGAAACTAAAAGTTCGGTACCTGTGTCGTTTACGTTTTAAAGCCAATTTCCCTTTTTTCTGATGAAAACGGACAAAAGAACATGTGACAACGGAGCTTCAAGCAGAAAACTGAGGAAGCGGGAAGGTTCGTCAGCGGCGACTGACCAGAAGTGAAATTATCAAAGCGGTGGCAGAATTTGCGAAAGTCCCTGAAAATCTGGATGGAACAGGAGTAAGTGAAACTCAAACTACATTTGGAAAGCCCCTTTGTTAAAATCTTCTTCTTTCTTCTCATTGATCTTCGTCATCGTCAATAAAGTCGTTTGCTAACTGAAGACAAGCACGTCTCGGAGTTTGTTTTCATCCATCTTGAGCAGCCACATTCCACCTTCTACGCTTTCTGCGGTGGATCCTAATTAGCTGCTCGGAGATGGAGGCTGGTGAGCACGTAATAGACCATATGGCTAAATACAGTATCAGTCCTCTGTGGGGTAGAGACTCCTCAGCCCTCCTCTGAGGAACACAGCTGGCCATTGTTTTTAGCAGAGACAGAAAAAAGTTCTGGACAACGACAAAGAACTAGAAGAAAGTTGGGCTCCGACTGCAGAATCTGTAGCCTCCTGTATCTAACAACAGTTTCCACTCCACCAAATCAGAAAGGGCCAGAGGGTCAAAGGAGTGACCTCCTAATGGCAGCTGGTGACACACAAGAAGAGTGAGGAGGAACCATAGAGGTATAGTCTCCATGGCAGAACCTCTGACATCCAGCAGGGTCAGGCTTGTTTATAGGCAGCTGGAATGTGGTGGTTCTGCTTGTTATTAACCACAGACAACACTCTCACATGCCTCTCACGCACATTAAGGTTCTCACCCCTGAGGGGCGTTAAAGTCTCTGATGCCCCGAGGCCCAGATTTACTTTAGAGAAAGAAGTGAGCGCTGTATGAAGCAGGGTGGTGTTGTTGGTGCCGAGCACACGGGGAGGACACCAAAATGGTGCCCGTGGCCCTGTGCCAGGGGAAAATTAAGTGGCATGTCTGGAATCTGACTTGGAGGGAAGAGATGGTGGTTTGGATGAGACCGCAATGCAGAGCACATGATGGGGGTCTGTGAAGGACTGACTGTTTAGGGCTGTTCTCCCGCTCAGTCATGCTAGGGTAAATACGCTGAACTCTAATGTAACTGCCTGTCTCCCCATTTGGTAGCAATTTGCTTAAATGGCTGTGCATGGTTCAAAGGCAGACATATGAAAACTTAGGCCATATGGAATGTGCAGATAAGCGAGAATAAATGTTTGGGGAAAAAAAAAAAAAGTTTGACTTCAATCAGAGTAGTCAAACGTTAAAATAATCCCAAAGGGTCACCTCACAGAGGGTTTTAAACTTTAAAGCCATTTGAACTATCACGTTGCTCCTTCTTTCTCATGGAAATGTGATCTACTAATGATCAAGCACAGATCCCTCTGAAAACCTACTGCTGATGCTACTGAAGGTTCTGGAAGGTTTACCTTTGCGGGTCTTTACCACCGTCTGCGGTGTGTTCGGTGCCGCTTCCTTTTTCCTGAAGTCTACCGTCCACTGCTGGATCCAGCTCAGGGACAGCGTCCTCTTCACTGGTCTCGAGACCTCTGGGGAGGGGGTAACTGTCCTCCTCGGGTAGGGGTGTGCACTGACCCTGGCTCCCTGTGCTGCCGATACTCCCGGTGGTCCCAGGGTGGTGCTTTTCGATGGCTCTGCCAGCCCTCTTGATATCTCTACAGCGCCTCATGGCCTGGAGCTGTGAGAGGGGTACGATATCGGCCCCCTGGGGTCGATGCCAGACTGTGCGGCGCTCAGTAGAGTTGTAGTAGTAAAAGCGGCCGCTCTGGTGGTCAAAGAGCTCCCACCATTGGTTGCCGTCGGTCTGGCGGACAGGAACGCCTGTAGGGGGATCCCAGCCGCATTCACCAGTGGTCAAATTCACATACATGTGCTCACGGGAGCGTGGCTCCACAATCTCCACCCAATCAGAACTGGAATGACAAGAAACAAAACACCGCCTTTGAGAGAGATTTACAACGGAGAATGACACAGTATTCAGGGAAACGATGCCACGATGCACAAGAGGCTAGAGTCACGCTTGAGTACTAATCCGCTTGACATGCTGTAAACAACTCATGCTGGTTGACAGCCGGAGGGGCCCAAAACTGCACACTTGGCCATATGGAGAGAGTGTCAATGTTTGTGTCCCCTCCATGCTTCTGTACGAGTGTGTGTGTGTGTGTGTGTGTGTGCATTAGCAGTGATGTCATTGTTCTGGTAGGCAGCGAAGCAGTAAGAGTGATGATGTGTGTACTGTGAATAAGAAGACAGGTGCACGCACTGTGTGAGACACCAGGCATGGAGTCAGCAGAGGCCGGAGCGAACCATACGCTGCGAGCGATACCAGGCAAAACGCCGCCGAGCTTAACTGCAATCAGAGTGGCAACAGCCAGCTCAGCACAATACACACAAAAACACAGAGAGGAGAGAGAGAGAGAGAGAGAGAGAGAGAGAGAGAGAGACGACCCAGGACGATGTCCCGCACATAGGTCAGGATCAAACAAATGTGCTAAACGAGGAAGGGCTGGAGTTTAGTGGTTCTATTTCCAGATCCTGACGCCCTCGTCAGGGTTTCATTACATTTCCTTTGATACACTTCCTTAAAACAGGCCTCAACTGTTCCAGCAAATCCATGTGGGAACAGGGGTGCTGCAGACACCTGCCAGGAACTCTTTTTAAAGTATCAGACACAGTCTACATCACAGGACAGACACACAAACACCTCATTCTAGCCTCTTGTAATGACCACTTGAGGCAGCTGGCAGAAGAGTGACATTTCTTGTCTTAAGTAGCCAAATCCACCATTAGTGCCACATCAATCTGCCATAGTATTTAGTCTTTTCCAAGGTTTCACCTCACTGAAAATACCCTTTTCTACTCCCTTGCTCTGTCATGGTCACACAAGGTTGCTGTTTGGACTAACGGATGATCAGAAGCAGCACGGCGCTTAGCACTTGATAACAGCGCCCGCAATGTGTACCAAACTCCCACATTTGCTCTTTATATACCTGCCAAATGAACCCTGTGTGTTCACAGGGCCTCAGCAACAGAAGAGCTAGGTGCCAAGCAGGTCTGCCAGGGATGCAATGCCACAGTGTTGACTCAGTGTAAGCAGCAGCTGCTCTGCGTTCTAATGCTAAAGCCTCCAGTAACTGACGTACCCGTTAATCAAGTATCAATCTAGTCTATATCTCTGACGCTCTGCCAGAGATGGCCCCGGGATCTCCATAAGGTCGATTTAACAGTCAAAAGAAAGGATATAGGAGCCTTCCTGCCTGACTGCTGGAAAACCATCTGCTCAGTGTATTACACCAGACCAGAAGCAGCCTTTACCGTAATGAACCCAACATGGTAGTTTCATTCCAAAAAAAGAGCCAGTCTCAAAAAAAAAAAAGTGCGACATTTGGATGTTTACATCACCACTGTCAGACTTTTACTACTGCAGAATCACAAGAGGAATTGATAAAGGATAAATGGAATGAACGGCAGGTAAACGTTTACATATGCAAATGAGTGTGTAGCGGGAGATCAATTTAAACAACAGTGTTTGTCCTTCTGCTTTCTTTCAAAATGAGACACAAAGCAAGACAACTATAAGAAGATGACTTTCAGAGCGATTAGATCCCTGACACGTCATGGGCGGGCAGCCGAGCAGATAATAGGGCATTCAAGGAGGCTAAACAGCCAATACCGCCCCACACATACCAGAGCCCTCGTACTTTAACGTTGCCCTCCCTCCAAAAAGAGGCCTTTCCACATCAAGACACTGATCTGTCCACCTTGCATTCCTTTTCCTTTAGCCCTATTTACAAACCCCTGAATGCACTGATTCAATCTGAAATAAGCCAACTCCTGGAGCAAGGGGAATCAAAGCACACTGCAAGTGGAAGGGAATCCATAAAAAATCCCATAGCACCGATGCCACTGGGAAAACAAGCTCAAAACTGAACTGAATGTATCCTCAACACCCTGGCAGGAAATCAGAGTTTGGGGGTCAGCCATGGAGGTCGTGGCTGACGAGTTTAGCAGCACGGGGTCTAGTGGTTGCACTAAGACTGTTCCCTCTAGGTAAATAAACTGCAGTGGGGGCTTAAAGCAAGCCTGTTGGGCTCTGTTGATACAACCAGGGTCCAGATTCCGAAATTCCTGGAACGTCACATTTGGAAATGCTCAAACATAGAATGACCATTACACGGGTTTGTCCAATACAAAAAGAGCTTGTATTTTGCCTTCTTTTAGTAAGCTCGCAGCTTTTCATCGCGCCGTTGAACATATTTGGCTTTTGCCGACTCCTCAGACTCGACTCCAGATGATCAGAGCGGCCTGCTTCGTGCAGCAAATGTTCATAAATGGTTTGGAATGCAGTATGCACCAGCTCCGTGAAGTTTTAACTCCAAGGGTAATGTTTTATATTGACCTAAAATTAACTTAGAAGCACACACACACACACACACACACACACACACAGTCCTGTGACTCAGGACACGGCACCTGATCTGAGTCTATGGAATTCCAATCTAATTTAAAGAAGACCTTTGTACCAAAGAGCTACATTAAACATAGTGTGTGAATTTGACTTCACAAGCAATTTTAAGTATTGATTGGATTTTTCCTCCTTTGAGCTTTATACCTATGTGGAAGCAACTTTGAAAGACATCAAACGTCAGTTAATATATTTTTCTCTTGATAGCCGTGTGAAAGAGTCTCTCTGCTCCTCTCATTCTTTTCTTCTCCTCTGGCTCAAGATGTTTTGCCAGGCTGTGGTTATTTCACATTGGCTAAAAATAAAGCTTGTCGAATGGTTAAAAAAAAACTGAAGCCAGTTACATGAAGGAAGGCACACCACCTTCCTCGCCACTGAGCTACTCCCAGTCCCTGCGTGCCAAAGAAAGACTTCATATATCATCCACAATTTACAGCCTGGAACTCAGAGCGGTTTCCCAGAGTGAGGGAAACAACAGAATATAGCTCATGGAATCTGTCCCATTGTTTGAAGCCAATGCCAAATAGTAAACGGCGCTTTCCCCAGCAGCAGTAAACAGAACTGGACAATACTTCCAATGGAAACAGGGCACCAGGCAGCCTTGTGTCATACAACAAGCTGATGCTGTGGGTGCTGATTTTGTATAAAAGCTAAACCACACAGTGAGGGGGAGGGGGGGGGTCTTCTCTGTGGAGCATTGAGTCCAGCCCAAAGCACCAGATAATCAGATAATCTAGTAAAGCTTGAAATGCTGCTTTATGCGCGAGTGCCACTGTGGCATTTCTGATGGATGGAAGATGGGACAGGGTAATAACACTACATTCACTTGTGGAAAGATAACAGACCCAAAACACTGAGCAGGCCAAGTTTTAATTTACCAATTAGAGCCCTTTGCAGGGTAACCTTTAACATTCTTCCAACAACAGACTATTCTAAGCCATTGCTTGTGACTGTCCCTTATGGACCCATTGCGTGCTTCGGGTCTCTGACCTGCCATTCACTGAGGAAACCCTAGCGCAGTCTTCCAGGCAGCATGGCAACAAGTGGAACCTCCTATTTAGCAGCAGAAACCATCCTTTCTCCTTGGATACATTCCTTAAAATGCACTCTGCCACACAGGTTAAAAAAAAAAATATATATATATATATATAACAGACGAAGAAGACATTTAGTGTATTACTCTAACAGAACGAGGGAGCTGGCCTTTACGATAATCCCAAAGGGGATCCACTCCTGTTTCATTATGTATAAACCATGTGCAAAGTCTATTCAACATGACTGCTAGGCAACGAGCTTATCTAAATATTGAACAACAGAGCGGGGACAAAGTTATTTGGCAGTGGTTCCTGAAGCTGTGACTCACGAGAGTGTAGCATGATTGACAAGCGCTAGGGTAAAGTTTTTAATAAATAATCAATCCAAAGTGTGTGTGTGTGTGTGTGTGTTTGTGTGTGAGTTGGGGGGGGGGAACAGAGAAAGCTGAAAGTTTTAATAGTTAAACTCAACCCAATTTCATCCTACAAAGACATTTTCTTGGTCGTTTTATCTGGGTCAAGATGTACAGAGTCCAAGAAAACCTGTCATAAAAGCGACGCTAGGTTGTTTCTTTGTACACCACCAATCAGAACTGAGCAGGAGGAGACGCTTGTTTCCAGGAGTTCAACCCTGACCCAATTGTCTTTACTACCAATCAGGCTGGAACAAAGCGTACGTATTTGGCCCTCGTGCAGGATATGGAAGCAGGCTGCTACACCCTGCCCGCATGTCCAGAACAATCACATGGGACATGGGTCACAATGCGCATGTTTCAGATGACAGAAAAAAGCCCAGCACCTGTCACACACATTCTTTCGCGCTTTTGTTTGACACCTCTCGTTCCTGCCGCCTCGCCAGGGATGGAGGTCGGTAAAATGAAGGCACAGCACAACGTGCTCGCCCTGCAACTAATTTAACAACAAACAAGCCAGCATAAAGACGGCATCCGCTGCTGTGGGGGAACAGACTTCTGAGACGGTCTGGGCTTCTTGGCAGCCAAGCAGAAACCCTCATAAAATAAAAACTCAAAGTTGGGACAGACATATTTATAGCCAGTATATTTCTGCTTTGTAAACCAGATCCCCAGGCTGCATACTGAGTCTTTTGTCCCCGTTAGCAGACTTCTGAGACGTTAGTAAAGTTTATGATTGAAGGTCTGAGAGGGTATATCATCCATTTATGACGACATTATGCCTGCTGTTTTTCACATAAACTGCTGTACAGATAAATAAATGGGAGAGCTTGGAGAGTGTCCACGTGTGATTTTAATATGGGTAAAAGATTTGCCTGTATTTCACCCTTCCTCCACTTTTGGCTTCACTTCCCCACCCCAGAGGCGCAGCTGTCGGTTCATTCCTCACTTGTTGTGCACTGCTGACGCTGGCAAACAAGTTCAGGGGTCGTCTTTCAGGGAGAGACAGGCAGGCAAGACGGGGCAGGCCTGGCGCGAGCTGACCAGGCCGCTGGGAGAGCCGGTCGCAGCGGTGGAAAGGTGGCTCACTTTAAGACCCGGCACTCGGTTCGTCCATATGCCTGGCAAAGGTAACAAAGCTGGGATGGAGGATGAACAGAAGGGTAGAGCGTTGAGCCCACCTGAACTGGCTCAAAAGGATGCACCAGCCAGACGTTCCGCCACCTGGACTTGTTGGGAGACACCGAGCCAAGCCAGCTTAGCACACCACACCAGGTCAAGCTCCGCATTCTGCCAAGATGCTTCATGAAAATGTGGCCCAACAAGCAGGAGCTACTTTACATTACAAACACACAGAAAAGGGGACAGCTCCGTCCACAGTTGCGTAAATGTGGACGAGTTCATCCTGTGCAAAAGAATCCACTGAAAGCTCCGAGTCAGCATGCTGTCAACGCCGGCCCCGACGCGTCAAGAAGTAGAAAGTCTGGTTTGGCTTCTGTGCCGCCTGTCAGCTTCATACAAATATGTGTCGTCTGTGGGACATCTTTAAAAACCAAACCCAGTAATGCTGCCACCAAAAGCCTCCTCTTAACTGAGCGCTAATTTTCCCTCACACACGCTAATCTGCACGCACAAGAAATTGCCTTTATTTAACACTAACAATCCCGTCCGAGGAGTCCTTGAGGAGAGAAAAAGTGGTTACCCGGTTAACAAGAATGTCCTGTGATGACCAGTGCTCATATGCATAACAAAGATTATGAAATGTGGCCTACACAGAAGCCTGTGATGGTGTAGAACAATACAGACTATTGTCAGATAAAAGGAAGACTTCATTCAACTAGAACTCTCTGTATTGCCACCACACAGGGGGCCCAGCCAATCTGAGCAGCAGGGAGGGGCCTAGAGGAGGTCCGGGGGTGACCTCCTTCAACAGCTGCCCTAACCAGAACTAGACGGTTTCACATCTCTGTTGGCCCCGGATCAGAATGGATCTCACAGGGTCGTTGGGCCGCCCTCGGCACGGCCAGTTTTTCCCATGCCGCTTTCCAAATAGTAATTTTACACGGACAAGGTGAATTCATTTCCCGGACCTGCCAAATTGTTTGCCCAGAGTGAAACAAACCCATTCTTTCTACGATTTCAAATAACAATGTTTTACCTCACCGCCGGTTCCAGAAGGGCATTTTTGCGTTGGCAGCCTTGAATGTTTCTTCAGATGCAGTCACAGTAACCCACCTACGGAGTAACTGCAGAAAAGAGCCTTGTCCCACCCAGCCGCCGTCTCCTCTCCCACAAATGCTGCAGCTTGTAGCTGAAATTCAGAGAACTTCCGGCCCCCTTTACTGCTCCACTAAACACCCCGTGTCTGTCTGGGGCACTATTGGGCAACAGGTCAATAAATTCCCTTTTTATGGGGTAAGCCCCACCAAACAGGAGTCCACCCCCTTTCCTTAGCTGGAGAGCACATGGGGTGTTTTCAGGTCAGATTAGACTCTGGACGAGAGTGAACATGTGCACGAGAGGGTTAGAGGATGGGATCAGGGTGTTAACTACATACGGACCGTCTTTCCTGTCCAGTAGACCAGCTGTCAGTGCAGGAACAATGGGGTCACTTTTACAAACAGGAAAATTGATGAACATATGAGGGGTTAAATGTTTTTATAGCCCCTTACCTTTCATTACCTGCTTCGGGCCTTATTTGTCATATTGTGTGCACGCATGGAAGTATTTGTCATCAACCTGCTGCCAGAATGATATTTTCTACAGTGTTCTGACCTGTTTACCTACATCCAAGAGCAGTGTGGAACTTCATTTCAAACTCAATGGTACCATCCCCCCCGATTCCTCCCCTGCTGACATGACAAACGAGGCCAGAGTCTAATCCCAGAGCTGTGTTACGAGGGTGATTCGGGGGTCAACGCGGGCGGAAGAGCCACACAGGAAAGAAATGTCTGAACTTCTGCAGGAAGTAAAGGTGCAGACAGAAAACTCCGAGCGGTGCAGTAATAGAAGTTAACTTCCATGATTTATGGGGGTCGATTAATAGTTTGTGATAACCCACCCACAAGGAAATTGCATTGCATTATCGTTTTATGGATGAGCAGTAATTTTGGCGTGTCACAACTCCCAGACTCATTTATCCAGAGAATTGATCCATAACGTTCAACGCTCCCCGACTTGTGGCAGTTTGTTGGAGCCGTAAAAAAGTTTTTATCTTGGAAAGTATCATCGAAAACATCTCAACCCTGCAAATAGCAGACTATTGTACATGCAAGACTGTAAAACATTCAGCGGGAAAACAAACTTGTCCATTGTCTGCTCGGCTGTAGGATGGACATCCTGCCTTGCAGTTGTCCATATGCCAAAATTGAAATCATATTGCAGAGGAAATGACACAGTTTGTTCCCTTGTTACTGGCTACTGTTGACAACAAGGATGGAAAACAGAGGTTTTCACAGTCAATGGGCCCAGATGATCAATTTTATCACATTCATGCACGAAATGGAAAAGGACACACCATCGTTCTAAAAATACCATGGAAGCAATTAGGGGGCATCACACAAACGGGCCCGATAAGAAAGGGATTGAGATAAATATTCTTTTAGGAGATATTCCACCATTTGAGCGCGAAAACTCTGGCCTGGCTGCACTACATTGTCGGATGAGTGGTACTGGGCAGATAAGAAAGTTAATATGTCTGCAAAAGCCCAAACCACACAGTGAGCAGACGAGTACCAGCTGGCAGCGGGATGGTGTTACCGCCGTCTGCATGAGTCAGGTTGGCATTTAGTGTCAGTCTTAGAGCTCCGGGTCAGAAAAGAAAAAAGGCATCACCGCGTCACGCTTCTCAGCAGCAGCTACTTGTGGGTAAGAAGAGTTTAGTAATACTTGGACATCAAATATTCTCACAAATACAACTTTACCGTTGAGAAGCCACAAAGACTGAAATGTTATTCGGCGGTAGGTCTAATAAGCATATATTTCATCCCAAAACAGTTAAGGGATTGTTAAAAGTTGTTTGCTTTCTACATCTCTGAAGCTTTAAATAACACTGTGGGCTAAAGTAAACCAGAAGGCTCCAGAAAGCAAAACAGACTTTCAGTGCCCATCTGCAGTCAAAGCAAGCTGAAGAAGGAGAAGAAAAGAGCATCATGTGGGGATCAAACCAGCATCTGAAGATCCGAGTCCCAGTTACCTTCCAGCAATAAAAACTGGGAGCGACAAATGGAACATTTGCCTTCCGCTTCTTTTATTGGTTTTAAACCACAGTAAAGGCTTAAATGGGCTCCCACGACTTGGGGCCAAGTTAATGAGGAAAAACGGTAAAGATATGAAAGGTGGCGACAGGAAAAACTGATTTTAAAAAAAAAAGAAGAAAATAATCATAAAGTGTTTCAGGCCCATTTACAACAAACCTATTTTTTCCCCCGGCAAACAGAAAAATAAAGTTTTAAATGACTTTAAACGTGGACTTTTCTCATGATAGCATCTCAATTTATGCATTAAATAGGCATTTAAAAAAAACAGCAAAAAAACCCTGTTGAATAAAGTTTCGCGAATAGATAAAAGTCATTTATAAAATGAAATTGCTCTTTTTGTGGCGGTCTGGCTGCGCTCGGTAACCGTCGGCGGCGGCTTGATAAAGACCCAGCAGAGTCTAAACTTTGTCCGGTGGAGTTTGCAATAGTTTGGAGGTGAGTTTAAAGTCATCTTACCCGGTTCCGGCCATTTCCTTCACATTGTAAACAAGACGTAAACAAAAGCAGAAGATGAGCCGATGGGCGTCGGGGTGAACGCCGCCTCACGTTTCAGTCCGCGGAGTGAACGCGGAGTGATCTTCCGGAGAGATGGATCCGCGAGCGAGTCTCCGCCTCCGCACGTGAGTCATAGGTCGGGACGGGGGGTCACCCACCCCGCGTGCACCCACCCTTTCGCCCTCCGCGACCGCACTCCGTCAATGTCCCCCATCCATTGGAGGAAAAACAGGACTACTGCTTCCAAAGGCCACTCTACAAAAAGTGATTAACTTTAAAGTTAACTTTCAAACGCGTTACAACATTCTCAGACCTACTACATTTTTGTTGTAATACAATGCCATTAAAACTATGGCTTTATTTTATGCCGGGGCTTAATTCACGTGTAGTATAAGTACTGGTGTAATTTTTGAATCAAAGATCAATTGCTTGATTGGCTCGTTTTTTGACTAGCCCCACCTGCCTCAGCCAGTCAGGTAGCGTCGCGTGAACCCTATTGTAAATACAGTGAAGAAGGCGGCAACCTGTGGTCAGCGAACTGACAGCGACCTCTGCTGGACAGGAATAACAACTACAGCGACCATTCAAAATACAGGCCTCATTGGGTCAAACAACACTTTATTCACAATAACTATCAGTACTCGATTCTAAGGAGACTGCTAAAAAAAATAAATCAAAGAAACCAAGAAAAGCAGCATAAATTCACATCAATGAGTATTACAATGTGGTGTTCCTCGGTTAAAAGTTCATGTTAACATTGAACCCTTTAAGTGCTTTTCTGATGCCTGTGAGAAAAGTGGGGGAAATAAACATAAAAATGGTGGACAAGTACGTTTCCAAAGATACATCCCTCCCTAAAATAAACTCATATCATACAATGGGGGCTGCCTTTTCAGTATTATAAAAAAATATTGTAAACATTTATATTAATTGCACAACATACATTCAAATACATACTGTACTGTACAGCAAGATTTCACTTCTGTATTGTTATCCTGTAGCACCATATATAGCAAGCTGAACAAACTATTTGGATACTTCTACAGTGTGATACTGACAATACAAAGGAGGAGGAAAATGGCATTCACTATTGATGCATTCTGCCGGTGGTAAAGGACTGGTCAAGGTGTAACTATCTCCCGCCTTAGAGTTGGACGGTACTCCATAACACACATTCATCAGCATTAAGATCAACTAGTATACAAAAGATAATGGCAAACAGTTTGTTAATGTTTGACAAAAGTCGACACCACTTTTGTGTGCAGACCTGTAGGCGCCGGGAAATAAAACGTCACGTTTCTCCAAGCACAGACAAATGAGAGCTAATTAACATGTGCCACACAGAGATCACGTGGTCATGATGTCAGTGCGCAGCGGTAAAGGTGTGAAAGAAAAAGTCCATTCTGACTGGCACAGAAGAGCTGATTAAAGCTGATATATACACACGTAGCATCATCCAATGGCTTGTGGGCATGTAGCGCATGAATCCCGACATCCTGTTGACTTTAGTGGTCTGGCAGCAGAGGGTGAAGGATGAGTCAACTGCCAAAGAGGCCTTTCTGGTTTTTCTCCCTTTCAGCATCACCCCAGTCTAGGCAAGAGTGACAGAGGGCTGCCCTCGCGGGAATAAAAACCCAGATCAGATGAAAGTAAGCTTGGTTATGGTCCATGGAAATAGGGTCAAGGTCCTCAGGGTCTCTGGACGCAGGGTGGTTACCCAACCCACCCTTCCCAAATCTGTCCTCTGTGTGGGCGAAATAAAAGAGTCAAGAGGTGACATCAGTAAACGGGACAGTGACGGGAAATTGTGGCTTCAGTTGTGATCTGAGCCCACCAGAACTGCGAGGAAACGTAACAAGTGACAATAACAAGACAGCATAACAAGACAATGTCAGACCTGCATTGATTTACTGACTGACTTGAGTGAGACAGGTAATGATACAATGCAGGTAAATGAGTGCTATACTGTAAAATAGACAACAGTCAGTAGAAGAGACAAACTGGGGAACTTGGGTCATGACGAACTCACAGCGATTTGGAGGAAGGCTTCTTCACTTTTGGCCTCTTTCGACGTTGAACTGGCCTGAAGCATGCATAGCACGCGCAGGGCAAACGCACGTGCATGGAGACAAAACACACAGATATATACACACGCGCGCAAAACAAGCACCCACACAAAAACATGCCCACGCACGCACACAGCAGAGACAAACAATTAGACTCCATTACAGAAAAGGGAGAAGCTGAAATGCATTTGTCTGAACATGCTGGCTGAAGAAATGCCCTTTCAGTGCACTTTACTTCTTTCACATTAAATAAACCATACATAATAAAGTAGAAACATAGCCATAGGGAAGCCATAAAGCCCCAGAGTTCAAAGAGTAACACGAATGTCATCTGCAGCTGTTCCAGTAATAAAAACTGCTGTGTGAAGAAAGTGAATGTACCTGTATTCACTGAAGTAGCTGCGCTCTTTGGCTCCTAAAAGAAAGCAGGTGTAACATTAGCCAGCGTCTGAGATTACCCGTGACACCGTCATTCACGTTAAAGGCCCATTACTCACCCTTCTCCGGGGTGCATTGCTTATGTCCCTTGCAGCCCCGCAGGTCCATGAGCTGTTGATGCATTGCGTTAAGAGCGTTGCGGTCGAGCGTGCTGACGGCATTTATCAGCTGCACGAATAACATGGAGAAAATGTCAAGAGCAGCTTTGGAAACTATAGCTAATGTTTGGAAAAGTGACAAAGAACAGACCCCCCCATCCCACTGTGCTCATAGGAAAGCTGTTATTTCTGGTAAGCAGTTTGTCTTGGATATCTTGAGGCCTACCTGGTATGGGTCAGTGTTGAGGTCAAAATACTCCAGGAAGCCAGTAGCAAATTCACAGAACAGGAAGTTGTGTGTGTCATTAATGGTCCTCAGACACCAGTAGGTGTTATTGTTGGCACTGGTGCATGCACAGAAAGGACCCACTGAGGTGGGGGAGGAGTAGTGAGGAAGGGAGGGATGAGGGCAAAAAAAACAAGGATGTTACAACAGTTTTCCAAAACTGTACCTGCGTTTCAAAACAGTTCCACAACAAACAATTTCCACAGCTAACTGGTGTTTTTCCCTCACTTGTCCAGAAGGGGGCAGTCTGCCAATGGTGGTTGTCGTGGGTGAAGCAGGTGAGGCCTGGCATGCTGCATGTGTCATTGTTCTGGAGCCTCTTGAGGAATTTCCGCAGTTTCTTCCTGCGCTTCTGCTCCTTTTGCAGCCACTGAGTCTTCTGCTTTGATGGAACTCTGATGAAACACGAACAGAACATGAAATGCATCCAGCCTAAAAAAGGCACCAGAAATAGTTCAATCAACATCACCGATGTTTGTGTTCACCTGAGGGGTTGCACGCGAGCAGCACTGAACCTGAACGGCTCTTTATTTTTGAGGAAACTGCTGTAAAAACAGGGACTTCTTGTTAAACATGTACTCCTCTGTATGCAGACCAGCATTCTTCTAAAATAGTCTCACCTTGGAGGGTCACACTGACATTCCTCTGGTCGCACCTTTTTCAGGTGACCTTTGACCTCACGAAGGTTCTTGATCTTGGTCTGCAAGGTTTCGATCTGAAGAGAGACACACAAAAAAACCAGTCATTATACTAAATAAATGACCTGCTAAATTGACAGGGTTACGAGGGATATAATGTGGATGTACTTCGTGCTCAATGTGCAGTTTGTGATCTTTCCATGCTTGGAGAGACTTGTAGAGACCTCCGTCGCATTTCACCGTGTCGTTCATTAGAATGGAGCACCTTCAGAAGACAAACATAATGAATGAGCTCGTTCTATCCTCACTGAACATTTTCCATTGTGGTCAGATGCGCAGAGCAGCACCTGTATGTGACTTTAAGGGCAGCGGGAGGTGTGAGTCTGTTGTTGTTGGTGGGTCTGGCTGTCAGCCCCATACCACTGAACTCGTCATTGTCTTCGTCATTCTTGAATCTGGCCCAGCTGCTGTTGCTGGAGCTCAGGGGCCGATAGCCCTCCTCAAGGTCTACAGCATACAGGTCTCCACCCAGCTCGAATGATACAGAACGGGCCCAGCGTTTCCTGGAGACAGTCTTACTGGGTTTCATCTCCGAGTAAGATGAGACAGAAGAGCCTGAAGTAGAGGAGAGCAAAGGAATGTGTTTGTCAGTGTAAACATCCATATTACAAGTGTGACTGAACTACTCCACACTACCACTGGGTGGCAGCAGAAACACACGCTCCTCAACCAATGAATCCTTCAAACGCAGCTGAACCGGATGTAAATTACCTTGTTTGGAAAGTCTTTGAAAACGACTGCACTAAAATTTAAAGCACTCATTTTGTCAGAACAAAATTAAATCTATCAAGAACTACCAGAACTGTAGAACATGTAAGTGACAAGTGCCTTTCTTGGTGGACATCTTCTTCCTTTTCAGGACCGCTGTCTTTTTCAAGCCCCAGTTTCCGCAGTTGCAGCTGTCGGAACTATCAGCAGCGGCAGCAGACGGCTGAGAGGCACCTCTGGCCATTAGTGCCTGCATGCGTGGGGCGTACAGACCAGCCATGCCCTTGCACTTATACAGCCTCAGCTTGCCAGTTGAGTCCTCAACGCACTGCCACTTCTAAAAGAAGCCAGAGGGAAATTTCGGGAAAGACAAACTGACACCTTTCAACAAGTTTCACTTAAATCTTGAAAAGATTCTATTGCGTAAATCCTGGACATCAAGTACCTGTCCAGGCTGCTGGCACGAGGTCTGGTACTCTGCTCTCTGGCACAGGTCCTTCACCCGCTGGTATTTTGGCAGGAAATTCTCCTCCTGGGACACTTCCTTCCCATCAGCTCTCTTGTGCAGGGGCTTCCTGAAAGAACAGGAAAAGATGTTCGCAACAACCAAGGACACGGTGAAGGAAGACATCAAAGGACAATGTCCGGAATGAGAAGAGCCAAAGGTCAATCAATAAAACATACCCGCGCTCCACCAGGAAAGAGTCTCTCCATGTTTTCCCCTTCCTGTTCAACTGGAACCTAGAAAACAATCCAGAAAAATATGGTTGTAAATAGTTAGACACAAACACGTGCGGAGATTGTTTATCGGAGCCGAGTCTCCGTCAAGGCTCAGGCGCCATTGTGTGTCTGCTGAATTCAAGAAGACAATGAGAAATTATTGATGTGCGTGTACCGATTGACTGGCCGGTCTGTTTCCAGCAGTTTGAGGACAGACTTGCCGTCCATTTCTGAAGGAATATCGATACCAGCCATATCCAGCAGAGTCGGTGCCAAGTCGATGTTTAACACGATATGAGGGTTGCTGCAGAGAGGAGAAACAGTCATCCGCCTCACGCAACACTGGCAGGACGACTAATTATTACAGTGTAATGCAAACTACATAAAATCACTCACGTGGCGCCTTGTTCCACGTTAGGTCCTCGTATGAAGAAGGGAACACGGATGTCGAACTCATAAGGCATCGATTTGCCCTTAACCAGACCGAACTGGCCGATGTGGTAGCCATGGTCTGAAGTGTAGATGAGGTAGGTGTTGTCCAGCTCGCCCGTCTCCGCCAGCATGTTAAACACCTGCGGATGAAGACACAATTCAAAACCAACGCTGTGCCGTTTATATAAACTCTGAGTCAAAACATACACGGTTCTCTGAGGACTCATGGCCCCTCACATAAAAGGTGTTGAAGTGTCTCTTTTTGGCTCTGGTCTGTAGCTGCCTACCTTCTCCACAGAGTCGTCCACTGAGAGCAGCGTCTGCATCCTCCTACGCTGCAGCATATTGGTGAACTGCATGTGGACGGGCTTCATGGCCCCTGTGTAGCGTAGGATCCAGTGTTTGTCTGGGTTGGGGGCATAGTTATAGCTTGGAGTTCTGAAAGAGGTAGAGGAGAGAAAAGCCTCAACATGCTGAGATCATTTTGAGCATTTCATTTCTGCTGCACGGGCATGCTAAAACACAGAGCTAAAACACTCTTCATAGTGTGTGTATTTCCATCTTCATTCATGTCTTTTATTTGTTATATCTTTAAATCAGATTACAGCAAATAAAAGTGCACACAATTGCAGCAGGCAGCCTCTGTTGTTCATGCCGCTGCCTGTCTGCTGACAGGACTTTTCTTTGCAGCGTAGCTGAGAAAATGTTTACGCAGCACTTCCGCATGCAAAATGCAAAGAACTCTAATCGATAGGCCCGAACACGCAAAGTACATTTTAATCAATAATTAACAGTGAGCAATATGGAACTTTAATTATTTGAGAATAAACAATGGTAAATAGCAAATAAGAGCCGAGAAGAAAATATATGTAACGACTGGAGAGGATCGATTTGAGTCGTGAGAAATGCTAATGTCTCCCAGGCTGCCGGAACTATAATGTAGTATAACGACGTGCAGGCATGACGCATTCAGCAAGGTGAGAAGAAAGTTTATTGCCAGTGGAATACAGGACTTTTACTACCTATCTTGTACATAAGAGCAGAGGGATCCAGAGTGAGAAAAGCAGCTAGAGAATATCTCTCAGAAAACATCACCCCAGGGAGAAGAGATTTATGGAGGAAGAGCAATTAAAAGTTTGTGCAGAGACACCAGGGTGGAATTTTCAGAATATTCTGTGTATAAAGTCGACATGGCACAGGTTAATGATGCCAGAGGGATTAGCTAAAGCGGAAGATGGGCATGAAGGGTTTGGAGAGAGAGCGGAAACTGCAGTCTCATTACTGGCCACGGATCAGTCTCTAGAGGCCAGCAGCAGGCCTCCAGGCAGTCAGGATGATAAAGGCTGCAACGCTGCCAGTCTAAAAGGTTGGCTCCACACATATTTTAATTCTATCACTGCACAAAAATGCACTAAGCAATCCAATGCATCAATAGGTACTGATACCAATCAAACATGTCTTATTTATAAGTCTTAAGGGTGCCACACTTTACAGCTTGGACAGCAATAGACTTGATCAATCAAATAGAGCATTGTTGTCCTCATGGCTCAGATTTACTACCCATGTGAGGACCGGGCTAAAGGCTGAAGCAAGATGAAGCAGAAAATGTAAATGTATGAAGGCAAATCTGCAGGACAACCTAAAACCAGGGAGATGAAAATTTGTTAATGATCACAAATCAAACCAGTATCATGCTAATCGACAGCATTAGTGAATATTAGTGACATCATTCAGCTCTTTCTATGTATTTGAATGTGTGCACATGTGCGTACATGTAGCAGAATCATTACCTATGCATTAAATATACATCATTCATGATCTCTTTAATCATGTCTGACAAAATGGTACAAATTAGCCGTGCTCATTACAGAGATAACACTAATGTGAACCCACGAGCCAAACGCACTGGAAACAGTGGCTGCGTGTGGAGACGGCTCAGCTGTCACCAGCAGTCTGCAGCAGAGGAAGATAAAATCAAGCTGAGAATTTAAAATTCATGTCATTCTAGGTCAAATGAAAGAGAGCCTGAAAGTGTCGATGGCTCACATTCAGGAAAAGCTGCGTGTCAGAAAAGTGTAACGATTCTCCTTTGTGGTTTCGTGCCTCGTCCTACAAAATTCAAGCCAACGTGCACTTCTGGCAGTGTGAGGGAACTCTCCAGGACCTTGAGCACCATGCCGAGCACCATTCATCAGCCACAGTTTGGTTAATCACAACCACTCGGTCTCTTACATGTGCTGCGATGCATTGGGGAAGGCGGAGCTGTACTGGGGGGCGGAGTCCTCTGGCCCATGCGGAGCCACGTGGCTCAGGACCATCATCACAGGACGGTTCGGGTACGTTCTCTTAGACGTGCGGAAGTAGTTGATGCTTTCATTTGTGATGATGTCAGTGAGGTAGTCCTGTGGAGAGGAGAGGGACAGAATAGCAGAATGAAATTGATAGTGTGCTGACTGGTAACCAGTCGTGTTTCTCTGGTCTGATGCAGATTCTAAGCAGCAGTGGCTTGGATCTGCTCTTTGGATGGTTGGAGTTCAGATTCATTGCCTATGCTGATCTGAATATGCACTCTCATGTCGTTTCCAAGTACAAAGAGGGAAGATGATGCCGATGGTGCCGATGGAGGCAGGCAACAGATGCCGACAGATGTTTCGACAGCCAGTTGGTTCCATGTGTCCCAGCCCAGTATCCCAGTGTGATTTTAGTGAACATGGCACTGGCACAAGATCTTCCTCTCAAAGCAGTCAACACGTACCATTTAAATTTGGGTCATTTGATATTCTCTATGAATTGGTAGCTAAATGTTAGCAGTGCCTCAACCCATAACAACACTAAAACACTGCAGTCTCCTGCAGCCCCAAGGCCCGACTTCTTCAGTATAAATGTTCAGATTTGCTCCCAGGTTGTCCTCCTTTTATAGCATTATGATTCTTTTATGCCGCAGCAAGGTGCACTCATGTGCATCAACTCTGCCTGGCTGCTGTAAAAAGTCTTTTGTGTAAATACAGGGGGTGTTATCACACAGTTAGAGTGCATAAATACCTTTGGGTAGTCGCTGCTGTGCTTCTCGCGTACTCCGTTCCTGCAGAGGGTGTAGTTGTAAAAGCGGGAGTTCTTCACCAGCGCTACCCATTCCTTCCAGCCAGGGGGCACATACGAGCCATTGTACTCATTCAGATACTTCCCAAAGAAGCCTGAGTGAGGAGCACATGGGCACATTTACTTTGATGACCTTTGATGTATACAGGAATCACTCTAAACCTGCATGGAGGATCTCGGTGGAGCCTCTTGGCAATTCACCTGTCCTGTAGCCAGAGTTGTTGAGATGTACAGCGAAGGTGTGCGGCTCATGGTGGGCCTGCCAGGAGGGCGACGAGCAGTTCTCATTGTTGGTGTAGGTGTGGTGGTTGTGCACATACTTGCCCGTCAGAATGGAGGAACGGGAAGGGCAACACATGGGTGTGGTGGAGAAAGCGTTGGAGAAATGCATGCCACCCTTCTCCATGATGTCTCGGGTTTTGTTCATGGCCTGCATCGAGCCTGGGAGACAACAGAGAGGGGGCGGACGGGGGAGAGAGGAGATTTTAAGGCCGAGGATTGAATTGGAAGGGGCACAGAGGACATAAAATGGTGGAAAATAGGAGAAAGAGTGAGGCAGAAAAAAAGAGGGTTAGAAAAAACTCAAGGCAGCGCACGAGTGGAAAAGAATAAACATTATGGATGTGGTGCGATTAAAGTAAGGCAGCAAAATAATTGAGGGGACAAATCTTTTTGGTAAAGTGTAAGCCATTTAGATTCTTGGTGCTGAAAGCTTTTCACGCTGATGGTAATTGTTTGGGAAAACAGATGCTTGACCATAAATTCCTGCTTTTCAATAGAAGTGTTCTCACTAGCGTTCACAGGGGGACAAAAGATGTCACAGAGGCCATTATGCAGCCACTCCAGTCCAATACGCCACTAAAGGACTTAAGCGGGAAGGGAGATGGCCAGAGTTTGGCACATGGACAATGGAAGCCATAGGCCGCCCTCATTTCATGCCAGCAATGGAGGAGCTGGCAAGGGGAGAACATGACTTTGAGTGGGCCTGTTGTTATGGTGCCAAGAGGCAGCGTTAGGCTGACTTTCCCTTGTTGATACTGTTGGATACACATGGCCAGAATATCCAACCTCCCGGGAGATGAACACAAAGCCAACAGAAGGATAAACAGATGCACAAACACACAGTAAAGGTCTGATAGAGGGCAGAATTTTACCCAGTTCGATGTCCTGGTCGTCGGTGATAAACAGAATGATATTGGGTCGGATGTTGCGCACGTGGCGGTCCCTCTGGAGACGGGACCTGGGGCGATATCCAGACAGGTATCCAGAGCCCTGGGACACCGGGAGGATTCCCACCAGGACCAGCAGAAGGAGTAGAGGGAGAGGGGCGAAAAGCCCCCACCCAGCCATTACGGCAATCTGTAGTCACGTCCTCGGTCCTTTGTCTCACACACAGGAGTCTGCAGCTCCGACGCGGCCTAAACCACACACACACAAATGCAAAACATGATGAAAATAGCAGATGCAAGCTTTGCAAAGCCATTACTGTGTGCTCTTCCATCCAAATGCACCCGTTTGGGCTGATCTCAGCTTGTTAATCAATCATTAATGATGCATTAGAGTGGTGTCATTGGCTGCATGTAATGATCTCTGGTGATGAGCACATGGCTGCCAGGCCAGGACTAATGGGCCCTGGCCCTGGGCCAGCTCAGAAGTCAAAGTCCCCCTGAGAGGGTTGGCGTGGATATGAGCACTGTGAGAGGTGTTGGGTGCAGAGGTGAAGATGAAAAGAGGGTTAAAAAGGGCCGATTCAAGCAAGGGTCAATAAACAGAGACAGCACAGATTGGAAACAGAGTGGAGCAGAAAATGCAAAAAGCTCTTGTGAAAAATCTAATGAAATTACATGGCATTATAAAACAAATTGCACCCAAGGTGTGAAGAAAATTGCAAATTCTGCTGAGTGCAACATAACAATTAAGGTTTGTATGACTGTCGCAAAGAGCTCCTGGATCTCTGCGTGCAGTTATCTAAAACTGCACTCTGATCTTGTTCTCTGTCTTCTCTCCCTCGTTAATAGTGCATATCGCCACAGAGCGTGCTGTGACAACTTCTAAACTCCCTGTGCACGACTTTCTCTGGGATGTGAGTTTAGAAGGAGCATATGGTAAAGTGGAGAAACCCAGAGGTGACCTCTCACAGCTGAAGCATCGGTAACGAGCTGAATGAATACACCAGAACAGACACACGTGCACAGGCGCAACTGTTGCTATCAATGTCAGGGTGAAAGCTGCACAAAATGCAAAAAGCATTTAAGGACAGAGACGCTTCGAGGAAAAACTTGTTTATCTCTTTGCCGAAACTCGTGAATGCAGGACGACTGTTCTGTCTAACACACACTGCTCCCTGTTCCCTTCTGTTCCGTTGTCCACATTGTGCTCATTAAGGCCGTCTCAAACTCCCACACACGTCCTTCATCCTCCTCTGTGGTCCTGCTTTGCACAAACACACCTACACATGCAAGAAACTCCACATGGGTGCACACACACACACACACACACATACACACAGAATATAATCTGTGCAACAGCAGCTGTGTTTGCTCTGCTTTCCTACTTGCAGGCCATGTGATTCTCCCCGGAGGAACTGTGACCCGGGGTGATCCTCTGTTTGAAATTGTCCTTGCTCTTTTCTTTTTTTTTTGTGCTCGATGCCTGCATTCCCTTTTCATTTTGAATAGAAGGGAAGCTAGTGACAAGGAACAGGAGGGAAAAAAAGGAGCGAGTGAAAAATGCAAACTGGAATGGTTCTCTCTCACTGGCTCGTAGTTTGTGTGCATGAAAAGCTGGTCACAAATGTTCTAAATATAGACCAAAGGCACAAGAAGCGATCAGATTCCACACATTGATCTGTTAACAACCAAAGTATGCAAATTTTTCTGTTATTGACATGGACTCTTAAGGGATTTTTCTTCTGACATTCTTCTCATGAGGCCCCCCCATCCCCGTGATACTGAGGACTAATTGGATTTCTAGGATTTATCGGCTTGAACCGACACATACAGCCCTTTCTTCCGGGCTTGTTCTCCCCTTTCCCCTTTTATCTATTTGCATTTTCATCCCTCAGTGAGGGAGATGCCGCATGGATACAGGAGGAGAGGTGGAGGAATCAAAACTGACAACATTGTGGACATTTTTCTGTTCTCCAACAATGCGAAATGTTATGAAAAGAAGTTTCTATTTGATTTGAAGTCCTGTAGTTTCTTCTAATAATACAGCACTTGTTTCCTTTCTGAGCTCCTCCCACACCAGTTCTTTGCACTAAAGGCAAAGACCGCAGGGCCATTTCTTGTTACTCACCCTGAAAAACAAGACAGAAAGAACTCATAAACTCACTAAAGACAGCATGCCGAAGATGAGATCACAGGGAATAAAACTCTAAATGCATATGAGAATCGGGGAATCGTTTAGGGTCGCACTAATGCCGAGCGATGCCTGGAAGTCTGGACACAGACGGAAAGTTTCACTCATCAGTCATTCGCTTGTAAAGAGGCTCTAAGAGACAGCAGTACCGCATCACCAGATAAAAACTTAATGCCTTGCATCTTTTATTGAGAAGGCTGAATTATAAATGCCTCGACAACAGAGCCGGCCATGTCAAAACCTGGGCATTATGGGAAGGTGGCGGCAAGTGTGCAGGGATGAAAACACACACCAGACAGATATGCTACAGCAGCCAACATCCCAGTACAAGTCAGGCAGAGGGGAAGCTGAAAGAAGAGGTGATAATTATTGCAAAGACTGTGTGGAGGTGTAAATCTACTTCACTCCTGTAAGAAATCCAAGGCTTTAAAACAGATATGACGAGAAGAGAGTGAGAGTGAGAAAAGCTTTTATTTGTAACTGATGAATGAGTCACGGCGAACGCTCACATTTTAATCAGCCGTATCTTGTCAGGCCTGTGGAAAAACACGGATAGACGAAGATGGAGCGAGAATACAGCGAACGTGTGAAAAAGAGAAACACGGACAGATGAGGGAGAACAAAGCCGGAGCAATTTGTATGCAGATGAAACATGAAAACCAGATTTACAGACCTTCTATATGGAATAAGAGAGAGGAGCAATGCCGACTGCAGCCGTAGAGTCTAAAAATCTCCTCCGCATCACTCTGGATTCAGCAAAACTTTGGCACCGTTTTTGTGTGTGTGTGATGGAAACATGAGGGAAACGTCCAGGGAAGCTTAAATAGACACATCCACTTCTGAATGTAGCCCAGTGAAACACCATCAAGCCAATCCTTTTGGTAATAATTGAGGCTGGCAGGGCTTTGCTTGTGTGTGACTTAGTTCCCATTGGCCTGCTTAGCTTTAAACAGAATGTGCAAAACCTCCAAGCACCCTTGAATTTACCAGTATTCAGATGCAAATACTGCAACGGCATGCTTCTGAGAGAGAGAGCAACTTTTAGAGGGGCTCCTGTGCATGTGTGCATGCATGAGGGGAGGATGTGTAGGTTATAGGAGGGGCCCATAACGCTCAATACAGTATGGAATGCTTTTTTCATGATAATAAGCAGCCAAGGACAGTTGCTGTCTTTCTCGACTCCCTGCTGGCAGAAATTTGCTCCATCAAATCTGGGAAGATGGTCTTCATGGCGGCTCATCAGTTACAGACCTAAATATGTCTGTTGACAATTTCCTCTGAAATGAGCCACATATTCCACATTAGTCTGTAATTGAGATAGGGATGGAAGCGCTACAGCTGGGCTCATATGCAAACCAAGAGCACTTATATAAATCACATAGTTCATTTGGACCCATTTATGCATCCATCTGGTTGCTTTTATATTTTTGTTCATCTCAAGTTCCATCAGTACTGGTTCCTTTGGGAGATATCAGGCCTGGTAGCTGCTATATGCTCCAGCTCATCCGGTTTGATTCATTAACAAGGAGATGAAGGACTGCGGATATTTTGCTGCAAACAAGCAAACGGGAGAGTTGTGACATCACATCGTATCTCCATGAGCTCCATCACCAACATCGGAAGATCAGTCGTATTCCAGCTCTCCTTAACTGGGCTCTGATGATTCTGTTATGTGGTCCATATGTACTTTTACATATGATGTCTTCTCTGTCAAACGGACTTTCATGATTTACTCAAGTTGGTTCAAAAACACAAAATAAGTACTACGAACACTGAGCACTGACCTAAAAACTCCATTCCCTAAGTGAAAGTAGGGAAACCATTTTCAACAGCGCTTTGATTTAAACTATTTTTTACGCACATCACATTTAATGTGTAGCTCCTTCATATTAACTAACTTTAATAGCTGGCAATGACAAAAGATAATACAGCAGCTGACTCCATTCACTGGGAAGATTTCATTTAGATTTCCCTCAGGTTCTGATAAGCCCGGTACGCAGCAGACGTTTAAAGGCAGAGTCAAAAACCACAGAGCAATTTTCTCTTTGAATGCACAGTTATAATAAGCAGGTTAGGCTTTAAAAATGGAGGAAATGTGACTTTTGTGTAACAAGGGAACTTCACGCTGGAACTATATCTCCCTGCAATTACTGTTGAGTGAGTTGCCTCAACATTTGCCTTTCTTTTCTTGATTATTTATCATATTCCTTTAAAACCATGGAAGGAAAGTGCTGCACAGCCAGTGAAATATGAATGAGTGCAATTTTAGTGCTTAACACATCATTAATCCTGTACTAAGCCTGCTGGCCTTAGAGGATGTTTAAAACTATAATGTGTTCTGGCTGGGAGAGCGTTCCCTCCAACAAACACACACACACACGCTTCAATTATGAATATTTCTGATTATAAACAGCTTTAGTGCTTACATTTATGCAAATCTTATCTTAATCTAAACCTTAATCTAACAGTATGCAGCCCGTAAAGAATTTATCTCACGTTCTAATTTTAATAGAGATTTCTAATTTGAGATAAGGAACACCAGCTGGGTCAGACTTTATCGGCATGGTTCTTGTGGCAAATTCCAGCTTTTAACTTCCAAAAGCGCTGGGTGAGGCCCTCCCAAGACAAAGGAGGCATTTTGGGCAGCAAATGTCTTTGTTTGCATATGAGAGCCTGAACAGTTCTTATGTAATGTCGATGGAACAGATTAGGAGATTTTGGATTTCAGTCCTGCATCATCAGTCTTTCCTCCTACAAAAAAAATTAATGCTACAGGGCTAAAAAAAAAAAAAGAAAAGAAATCTCTGCAACTTCATCATCCACAAGGGTAATTATCTTTTGTCTAATACAACAGAGACGGATGAGAAAGTGGATGAAAGGACCGAGGAGGAGAAGAATAGGAAGGGTGGAAGAAAGAGACTGTATGAAGGTGTCAGCGCTCACAAAAGGCCCAGTCATGATGTTTTCAAAGAGCTCTGACAGATTCCCTGAATATGTTTTGTTGGCTATAAAATCACACAAACACAGCAGCCTTCAGACACTCAAACACACGTCTTCAGAGCGTCGACTTTCATCAGACGTCTTTCTGCAGCAGCGGGACTTAAAAGACAAGAACCCTGGTTAGGCTAATTATCTCTGAATCAGGAGGAAGTGAACCTCTTTGTTTTGTTCCGAATTTTATTCAGTCACGCTTTTATTGTCTCATCCAGGTTTAACAAACCAACTTCCAGACAAGCTTCCTCACAAGTGCAGCCAAATCATAAATAACAACTCTAAAATGAGGATGCGCCCCACACCCCCGCACAACGTTCTTGGTGTTTCCAGCAGCAACGCAGTGGCATGTAGCTCCTGCGTGGTGGTCCGCGGGGTTTCTCAGGGTCCACAGTGGGGTCGCAACATTTACCCCCTCCAATGCATCTCTGCCGTACACTCAGTCAGGGTCCAATATGAACACAGGGGTATTAGGGACGACGCAAACAGAGCCCCGATTGTCTCCGGCTTGGGTTCAAACCCCCGCGGCCCCACCTCCAGATCTTTAAGAATGGAAAATGGTCAATGGTGTTTTGTAAACATGTAGCCATTTTCACTTCAGATGGGGGTTTTTTTTTCAGATGTTGGAGGGAAATGCGGCTGCTTTGCAGTCCAGGAGTGTCCTTGCCTTTCCTGTCCCATTGAGGTTTGTATGGGAACGCCATTTGTGGCGCGTCTGAGAGAGCGGTACAATTGCCAGCTCCTTTGAGACAGGAGCTGACAGCTGAAACAAGTGAGCAAGCTGGTGGACAGGACAGCCCGCTGAGTGATGGCTGTTTCTTATTGGCACTTATTGACCAGAGGCAAAGCCCCCCTGCAGTGTGTCACATCTTAACTAAATGGATTACTGACAAATCAGTCGGGGGCAATTGTTCCGGCGACCTAACTACCTCACTGAGACCCCAGCACAGCCAAATGACTTCTGCCTGACTTTCCATAACATCACCTCAACTGAGAGTCCAAGCAGCCTTCTAATAACTCCAGCATATGTTGGTGAAGCCAGTTAAAGACTCTCAGCTTTCAGGCTTCCATTTATTTTGTTTTAATTACACATTAATTCTCCCCCATCATCAAATTAGCACCTTCAGTGGGGACTCTTTGTAATTGCTCTGACTTAATGATGATTACAGACAGTCCCGGTCTCACTTCCAAGTAAATAACTGTCAGGAACACGGTGGATGTATCGGCAACGGTCTGGAGGAATCGATGCACTGGCTGGAGTTTGAAGGTCAGCTGCTGCAGAAGTGATTATTGTTTCAGACTCTGGATTCACTTGACTGATGAACAATGCTTCGCCGTTATTTAAAGGGGCCCGACGCAGAGGAAGGATGTTTTTCTCTTGGGTGGCAGAGATCAAACCACCCTTGTGGTTGGAGAGGTGACATCCACTTTGTTAGAGCCTCACTTCTCTTATTCTCCATCCCACGCCCTCATACATTTGCTATCTGCTTCACTTGGCTCTTTTGTTGACGGATCATTGAGGGTTTAGGGATTCACGGACCAGTACGTCCCTCCCCATGTTGGAACATAGAGGATACAAAAAGGAGATTTGCATCCAGACAGCTGAATTACAATGGAATTCAATGTATGGCCAATTATACTACCCCAGTTTGCTTGCAGGATGCTCAAGAGAGACACCGAAAATACTTTGTAATCGAGTCACATAGAAGATAATATCAAACAGAAGCCTGAGGTGAAACTGCAGCAATAGTTAACTGCACACAGTCAACATCATCCTTCTTTGTCCTGAGCCGTCTCCAGCTGTCTCCTGCTCTTCAGGTTGGTATTCATCTTTCTCTGCCCCATCACTGGGAAAGGTGCCATCTGTCTGCTTTGACCTGTGTCTGGGACCATGGGGGCCGCAACTGTCTGACTGCCTAAGTGGGCACTGAGGGGGGGTCTCGGGCATGTTAGTTCCATAATGACAGCTAAACGTATTGCGGCTAGCCTAACAGCTGTGATGGTCTCTCTGAGTTGATATAATATTGATATTGTATCAGGTTGCAAAGGCCTTGGCATCCTTTTAATGAGAGCTCTGATTGATCAGGTAATAATTGCTCTCCCCTGACTGTTGATGATGCTCATTGGTGGTCCCTGTGGTGCTGACCACCATCCGATCTACGACAGAGCCAAAACCTGCATCTCGTTTGTGCATCCATGTGTTTTACGGTGGTAATTGTGCTGGAACATTACTATTCTTTTGAGGCTGGGCACACATGCACGATGTCTCACACTCACTGTGGACATTTTACTTGCTTTACTGGATTGTTAGTGTTTAGTAGTGTGTCAAATGTAATACTTTGTTATAAGGATCTTTTAAGATCAAATATTAAATATGAGCTCTTTCTGTCTGCTCGCATAAATAAAACATGGAAAATTGGACCAACAAACCAAATATTTCATCACAATTTAGAAGAATTTAAAGAGCAAATGAAGAAACCCCTTCCCTGCCTGTTTAGAGCTGCTTTCCTTGTTTCCATTCCCGATGGTGTTCCAGCCTGCCTGCCTGCCACGGCAGGATCATGTCAGGGAAAAGCCATCTCTGCTCGATTCTCTCCAATTAGGCCTCCATTAGCTTCCTGTCAGAGAGGCAGTCGGCAGTCTAACCCTCCGTGGCCGTTGATCATGTCCTCCCCCCACTCAGCCTCTGGGCCCCCTTCCTTCCTCTGGCTGCAGGGAGCCGATTTGTGCCTCCTATCTATCACACATGAGGTATAGCAGTGATAGTAACACCGAGGCACCTCTAAATGGTTTCTCAGCCTCACACACTTTTAACAGGTCCTTATCAGCTTTATCACACTTGGGTTGGAGCTAATGCTTTGTCAAACCTTGCGTAACGGCCAAAATCAAGCAATTACTGCCCCGGGTCTTTGACCATCGCCACCCTGCCTCCACACATCTTTAAACCATTTTATCGCACATTCCTATCAGATGGTACATAAAACACTAGACAGCTCAAGAATTATACCCAGCTTTTCAACCAGTGTGTTTAATTGGTGTCTATAACCTTTTGCTGTGGATCACACAGAGCTAAAAGGTCAATCAGATTCATGAGAAAAGAAGCGAGGATGGATGCCGGCACTTTAATGAGCGTTGTACTGTGTCAAGACTGCTGTTGCACTTTGCTGTGAAATGGTGCGGGATTAGAAAATAAATGTGGAGTTCAGACAGTTCAGACCATGACCAGCAAATTCATTTGGGCATCACTGCAGAGAAGAAAGGGAGAACTTTTTTATCCTGCGCTAATGCAGAGTTCCATTTCAACACATGCTCATATAAAGCTTTTCTCCAGTTTTGCATATAGAAACAGTAGCTTACAACCACAATGTACCAGAAACTGTCATCTCAACAGTGGTACATTCATTATGCCTCCCATGTGAACGTTCCCTGGCAGAGAAGTTGAAAAAGTAGCAAAGATAAGGAAGTCGGAGAGAACAAACAAGTATCTGCAAGTAATTACAGACAATGGGCCAATTAGTGTGGATGGGATCAATGAAGTCAATGGCGACAATTAATTTGCTTTGTGCGCCTCAGAAAACTAGAGAGCCTAGAGAGCACCGATTTCCCCAGGCTTTATTTTACAAATGCACCCCAAAGGAACTCTGACAGGCCTGTGAGAGCCACAGTGAACCAAAAAAGCCACAAAATGCTTCAAGTTATGTAATGAATGCATAAAAATGCAAACAAGAAGCATCACACAGAAGCTCCGTATTTCCACCAGATGTGCCTTTTTTTTTTTTTAACCGGTGGGCAGTTGACATAAGTGGTGCCATCTTTAAGCTCCTTGTTAAACACCGCTGTGATTAAAAGGAATTACCTTAACGGCCAGGGAGCCGAGGATCAGAAGAGGAAAGGACCGGGACCATTTGTGGAATACAGATGAGGCCTCCTTTCAGCAACACCGCCCCAGATAGCTGAAGTTAGCCGAGCGGTCATGCAATTGGCAAAAGAGATACTCTCCCATGCATTAGCAAACACACAGACGCGCACGAACGCACGCACACACACGATTCGGAGCTGACACACAGCAAAAGAGCTTCTTCTGTGTTGTCACTACAAAGCTTTGCCAGAGTGCCGAGTGGCCTCGGTGTGTGTGGCACCGCGGGCTGGCACACTCACGGGGGGGTTTTACTGGGGTGCCGTCCTGAGTCAGGCGGCGTGCCCGATGTTGACAAAGCCTGGTATCGCCTGCTGTCAGCTCATTCTGTGCGCACCCAGCGGAAAGAATCAATTAGGGTGACCTCACAACAGAACACTGTAATATTTGACTTTTAATCAGCAGGCAGATGGCAGGTCCCCGCTCATTTCTGTGGAAGACGAGGGTCTGGAAATTGCTGCTAGAGCCTCATACATGTGCATCGTAGACCCCGGGAAGGATGGGGTGGGGTGGTGGTATCAGCTCGCAGAGAAGTGGCCATTAACGCTAGGTTATAATACCACATCGAGTTAAAAGCATATATGATTTCACTCACAAGATATCTAAAGCAGCTTAACTGCTAACAACAGAGAGGAAATATCCCGTAGCTCAAGTGTGCGTGGAGGGGACAGCGGTTTAAGAAAGAGAAACTTCCGTCGGCACAGGAGCCGTGCCTTTGAAGAGTTTCTCTTGAAGATTTTTAGTTTTTATCCCACACTACCAGGAGGCTTCCTCTGGCTTCAACAAAAAGAGGTGGAAAGGCAGAGGTGAATGCTGTCCTGGTGCTGCAGGTTTTGAAGTGGAGATGAGTCCTCAAACAGAATAGCAAAGGCACATCACTCACTCGCTCGCCATTAATGGTGGATGAAGGAAACCAGAGATTATCTACGCTGAATATTAGCTGAAGACGTGCGCACTTCCTGTTTTCGCAGCACATCAGATGTTTATCAAGTCGTCCTTATTGAAAGTCAATCCAAAAGAGAAACTGATTACCGTCACCTACTGATGTTCTGGAGTAATGAGTCGGCTGTGCACAGCTGTGCACATAATGTCCCCACATGCTCGGCGAGCTGCCGCTGCCGTCCGCCTGTTTGCACAGGATGAGTCTGATCCCGGCAGCAGCGGCAGGAGCTCATATGTATTCCTGGTAAACAGCCAACTGTGGGGCGGCCGTGTGTGCCGCCCCATGCACATTTTTTGTTGTTGTCTCGGAGTAAATTATCCTTTAACCTTGGCTAGTTGCAGACTGGTGAGCTCCCAGCTGCTCAAGATTTGACAAATCTGACATTGACGAGTACATTTCTGTTACGAATGGTTACATTTGGCCAATTAGGCTGCAGCGGGGGCGGTTTTGACTAAAAATTGACCGACTATTCTGTCGTGGCTCCATTCTTTCTACGCAATCGCTCTTTGAACTAGCAGTGGCAGGGGTGGGGGCAGCGGCTGATGTGGCCACAACACAACCGCAGCACCCACAGCACTCTCTGATCATTGATTTCAACTCAGCAACCTTGTCAGCAATAACATCTTATTTATGCAGAGTGAAACAGTGATCCCTTGTAGGGAGGACCAGGAGAGGTGATGGGATTCTGAGACTGGGTAAAAGGGGTTTCTGACGTACGACAGTTGCAACCGCTCTATTCCCCACAGTAAACACGCTGTTGACGTTAACTCGAGCCGGCTGTGTTGTCTCTTTCCTCTCAGGGCTGCAGACTCCATGGTAACAAGGACAATAGTTTGTTTTCTTAGATACGGAGTTGATGTCGACAGGTGGAGGGATTCAAAAATGCATATAAAGTGCGATGAGGAGGGCTGCAGATGTGGCCTTAATCCCACAAACATCTGGAGACACTGTATGAGGCGGAAACACGAGGACGGGAGAGGCTTTCACCATACCTTCTCTTCTAAACAGGCCGTCTCTGATCTTCTCTTCTCCCACGGAAATCAGCCACTGGCTTCCAGGCTCTGCAAGAAAAGAGACAAATTCCATAGTGTGTGATCATCTATGCATCTCAGAGAGAGCAGCCCAAATATACCCAGCCTGGTGTCTGACAGGGCTCGGTATTAACTCTGCAGCATAAACATAAAGCACAGACACAACTCCTGCCTCGCGCTCTCCCAGGGGACGGTGACACATCTGTTCACACGGTAACACTGTCACCAACTGTGGGGGCTGGAGACAAACAAGCACACGCTGTATGCGGGTGCGAGTGTGTCTGATAGGACACGCGTGCAGGCTGGGATGAGCGCGTGAACGGGTGACATGCTTGTTAATTCCGACCACTGGCGGCGCAACATCAGATTGTTTTCAACGCACTTCAAGAGGCCTTTTCTGTCATTTCAAACCATCACTTTCACGTGCAATTAAAATGCTTCCGCAGCCTCAGTTGGGATGTTGTTGGGAACGCAACCCTTTCCTCCGCAGACGTGTCCCCGTGACAGGAAACGTCACATCCGTGTCCCGATGGTGACCGGCTGTCAGCGCGTCGAGCCACGCCCACTTCGACACCTTCGTGCGCAAATCTCAGGCTTACTCTGACATTTCTAGGTGCTGTTGTAACCTGGCTAAGAATAAACCACAGACGTGTTTCTGCCTGCATCTCCATCCGCTCCAGCCGACAACAGCTGAAGCTGGACAATCGCGTCTGCCTGTTTTCCCGAGCAGTACAAAAACAACTCAGCACCTCCTGCAAAAACAATATTAGCATTTGGTTTCACGTCCCACCGGCACAGCCTGACTCTAGAGCCAAAACCGAGGCGTGGAGGAGGGATCCCACCACTGAAACGACACCAGAACCATCGCTCATCCTGACAGCAATCAGCGACGGTTCTTGGCCAGAGCTGACACCTACACAAACACGCAGGTTTCAGCAGAAACCGAGCGGTTTAATCTCGATCCTTTCGTGTGAGTAACAGAGTGGCAGATTTAATATAGTAAACCCTCGGAGAGACGGCAGCAGAACGAGGGGGAACCGAAACAGGCGACAAGTGTGAAAATGCAACGCCTGGAACCGTCCTTGATGTGAAGAAGAGGACGATACATCAAAAAGTGACGGGGCAGAAAGACGGCTATTACCCAGGTGAAGTGAACAATGAAGAGGCGCCTATTTTTAGTGGAGGAGTAAAAATACTCCAGGGGTTCATTTACTATTCTTCTCCATAAAGAACTCCCGTGATAATGAATCTTATTTTATTAGTCACGATAATCTGCTGCTCCGGGCAGAGTTACGCTGAACCCTAATGGCATTTTGAATTGCTCCAGCTATGACACTGAATGACCCACGTGCGCAAATAAAAGCAATCACGCAACTCCAGACGCTCCCGACCGAGACCGTAAAAGTGACCGAGGCTCAGCTATGATTATTTATTTATTTATTTTGGGATCAGTTGCATCTCCCCGTTGAGCCGGAAGCTGATTAGTTTCCCTGGGATGGAGCCCTGGCTCTTTCCTATTGATCCCTCACCCCCCAGCCTGGTCTCCTCCCCAATTAAGAGTTGACTAAGCCGCCACGGTGGATCACTCCTCATTAATGCAACCTTTACGACGGTACCTATATCTTCCCGTTAGGACTCCACGCCTCCGTTTCAGTGAGGGTTAAATTACCGATTTTGTGCAGCAAGGGTGGAATTTACGGTGCTTTTGACAAGATGGAGCAGCTCAAGGTTAGCAAAGGAACGCCGCACCTCATTTAACATCAGTGAGGAGATAGCTGATCGCCTCAAGAGAATCCCAGATTAATGCGAATTTATAAAACTTTAGATGCAGAGATGTATCTGGGTGTCAGATGAACACGATCAAAGGATCCACTGGATTAGCCTCAGATCAAACGCAGTTAAAAGCCTTCGGAGGAGGAGTTTGTGAAAGCGGCGGACACGGCGGAGAGAAACATAGGAAGAGTAGCTGATGAGTTGTCTGCCGCCTGAAACAGGCACAAGGAGTCTGTTTTTCTCGGGTGAAGTAATGGGAAAAAAAACAGTTCAGTCACAGGTCAGTTGTGTTTCGCCGCGACTGCCCTTAAAAACGTAATCTCACCGCTTTGGTGAAGTGAGAAAATCCAATTTCAGAGATCTGTAATTCCATAAACCTTATTAGGCACTACAATGGCTGCTACAGCCTGAAGGAGCAGCAGGAAGGAGTGTGTGTGTGTGTGTGTGTGTGTTAGAGCGGTTGAAGTTACAACCAGGCTACACACAAGGATGGAGGGACAAACACAGGACTCAATCAGGTGCGTTCTCTCTCCAGAACTCATCCAATAATGAATCCTGATGTTTGTCTTTGGTGCTCACGTGTTTTCCAAAATAAAGAGGAATTGTAGCATTGTCTTAATTATGACGCTTTCTAAACTGACCCTGAATGACACCAACCTGCTGGTCTTACGTAGTTCACAACTTCTTTTATTTCTCCTTATCTTTATTTTATTTTAACATAATCCTTTCTTTGCTCTGAGCTGGAGCGGGCTGGGTTTGGGTAAAGCTTTGTGCGTGCGTTTAGAATTTCAGAACATTAAAAAGAAAAAATCAGCCTTTGCTGTTTTTGTTTGAGAAGGCGGCATCCTGTATTATTTTAATCCTGACATAAATGGGCCATTTAGATCGCTATTACAAGAGTGCTCCCATTGATTGTTTGCTTAGATCCAGGAAAGATCGGTGAGTCTCTGTGTTTCTTTGCTAATGGAAACCATTTCAACGCACATCTCAGTCAGAACAGAGCCAAGAGCGAGTGGCGGGGGGACAAAGTCATTAAAAGATAAACCCCAACAACATACAAGATGATTACTCAACATAATAACAGTTAATTTTGTCATGAATTATATATACATTTTTTAAAAACTCAGCAGATATGCTTGTGAGCTAAAAAAAAAAAGCTCAGAGGAGAACAGAGAAACGATTTAATGCCAAAAAAAAAGAGATATATGAGGGCTTTAGTTCTGTTTGATATGTGAAGGAGACTCTTGTCGCTGTCTCTCCTGAGACAGTCGGGGCACCGAAGCCTGCACTCGCTAGCCGGCAGGTTATAATTACATTTCCCTGTGGGACACCTGCACCACCGCTGCTCAGCCACAGTGGAACGAGATTGAAATCTGATTGCACTCACACTGTCGAATGGCTGTTCAAATGTGAATGCAGGGAATTACGCGCAGGGCACAGTGAGCAGAATGAGCTGATATGACTCCTGCAACACAGAGAAGGCGGCACGCGAACATTAGCTAAGCAGATAGCATGACCGACAGCATGTTTGAGTACGCTGGTCTTTACTCACTGTTGGAGAAAAGCATTTGCAGCTGCATCAGAATTTACAGACGCGGCCTCGTAGTAAACCAGCAGCATCTATATCCTTAACGACAAAGACAGAGCAAGTGGGATTAAAAAAATGGGATATTCATATGGACACAGCTGCTTCCGTCACACGGGAGAAAGACCTCCAAATTCTGCTTCCATCAGGATTTTCAAGCGTTAAATCTGCAACAGACAGTGCAGGTAGAAGGCGTAGCTCGGTAAGTGCTTCTTAACAAGGCTAATGGGAGACATTAGCTTTGGGGCCCCTCCAATACCACCCCTCCATGTGTAATCACAAAAGGTCAAGGCGGTAGTAAAATGAGCAGACACGGGCGCAGCCCCGGCCGCCTGCGGGCCCACAGAGACCTTTGAGCTGTGTCACCTTGGCTGTTGTCACCGATATCCACCACCTGTCACCACAGAGTCCCCCGGGCCAGAGGACGCGGTGGCGGCGATGATCGGTTTGCCGATAAACGCGCATTCTAAGCACCGAGAGAGGTGGGTGGGGGGGGGGCACGTCCTCTGCTTTCATCAACAGCCTCTGTGTAGGGTATTAGCATACAATACATATTCATGCCGATCTCTGCGCTCCACTGCATCGCCAACCCCGCTGCACACTTTCCAGTCATTTTTACAAGTGGTGTCAGGCCGCCCATGTTCACCATCGGTCACGCGTGCCCGCTTAAGCATTCACAGCATGGCCACAGCACAGAACATCAACAAGTCTGAAGGTCATCACTCTCTGCCACAGAGTGTGTGTGCGTGTGCGTGTGCGTGTGTGTGTGTAACAGGTAGGCAGACAGGACCGTCCTCCTCAAGTCCATCCTCATGTCTCAGTCAGAAAAGAGGCCAGTTGATGTGGGGCTTCCATGGAAGAGTGCGCTGCGATAAATAATGAATGCTTAAAGAACAGATCGCTGGAGCTTACTTCACATCCATCCCATGTCCTTACATCCCCCCTTCCATCCACTCGTACCACAGCCAACAGCACGGATCTTCAGCTGTTCCGTCATTAATTCTGCAGCGTTTAGACCCCCGCCTCCATCCGCTGCTGGTCGGCGGCTCCCAACCGGAGGCGACGCAGCCTTTGACCCGTAAACATATCGGCAAAGCACTGACGGTGAGCCGATGGGCCGGGGCGATGGCTGTCGAGCTGAACCATGCGGGCGTCTAAAGGGGGCTGCAACTGTGGAAATGGCCACATTCGAACAAGTGCTGCTGAATGCCTCCTCCATTTTTAGACGTCCCAAACCATAAAAATTACATGGAACAAATGAGAAGACATTTTGAAGCGTTTCCTAAAACAGGGTGCAGAAACACTTGAGCAACATATGTTCAAAAGGTAACGAGTTACTGGCAAGTCTGATTTAAAATCTTCGATCTGTTGCTGTCAGGGTATTTACGTTTTTATTTATTTATTTGGGGGAGGGGAGATGTCAAGAAAACTAGCATTCCAGATATGGAAAGGCAGTCAGCCAGCACAAAGGGCTGCTCAATGAACTGGCTTCTGCTTCAAAACGAGTCCGACCCAAAGTCTCAGAGACTTTGAAGACGGCCGGAATTTCTCCGCCTGCCTCAACGCCGCTGCTTCGTAAATCAGGATAACTGCAGAGACAGAGGAGACACATTACGTGCTTCAACTGCCACAAACTTGTAACGCGGCGGCAGCTGTCCCTCTGCACGCCGCTGCCCCGATTCACAGCCGCACGCTCTGTGAATGAGAGCGGCGGCGCTGCTGAATGAGCGGCTTTATCTGTGACGCTGAGCGGCACCGTTAGTACATATGTCTCACAGGCAAACGGAACGGCTCGGAGCATTCAAGTGTAAACTAGGGCAAGGCTGGAGCACTGTGCTCTCTGGATATGCTACTCTGGAAGTCCTGGAAAAATGGTCTCAACCAGGCACACACACACACACACACACACGCACACACTTTGTTACGTTACCCAAATCCACACACCTGTTCCGGGCTGTCCAGCACCATCCAGAGCTGTCTGGTCCGTTCAGATTCAGTCCTCAGCACTGGCCGAGAGAGGAGCTGGCTTCACCCCCCACGCAGCCCGGCGCAGACAGCTCGCCGTTATAGATGCACTGACAAGTGAAAGGAGAGAGGCGTGGTTTGCCTTGAGATGAATAAAAGAGGGAGGGAAAGAGGGAGGAGAGAGGGTCCCCCAATCTACAATTCAATTTGAGCCTCACTCTCTTTTCAGCGGAATTTCTGTCTTTATTGATTTTTGTTTGTTTTTCCTTCGTTTAAACGCTTCCGTCCTTCTCCCCGTTTTAATCCTCCCTGTTTCCGTCTGATTGTCCTCCACATTTTTCATCACGTTAAACTCTTTTACTTCGTTCTTAAGCTCTCAGACGCTGTGTGTGCGCGTGTGTGCACGCTTGTGTGTGCAGTTTTGACATTCTGTAGAATTATCCCCCCGAGGATCATCGTGTTTTTGATATATCCCGCTTGTATTGTCCAAAAGGAAATTGGTTTTGTGCATGCGTGCGCGCACAGCCTCGTGGCTTTTATCTTCATTTGTGCTCCCATAGAAACTAATTTCAGTGTGTGTAAGGCATCGTTGCTAAGAACCCACTGTATTCATTTATTGGAGAGACGGGGAGGCAATATAGTATTTCATCATCCTCTGTTATTTGCCTTTTTGCAGGCAATATTTTCAATATTCTTGCACAAAATTACCCAAGCTTGGATTTCCAAGCTGCCAAACTGATGACATTTTAAAACAACTCAGGCTCAGGTTTTGTTTTTTTTCATTTTTAGTGTGCAACCGGATCTCAAACCAAAATGTCTCGTTAATTAATAGCAAAGTTTGCTGTTTGCTGAGTCCTCGGCGTCTCCCAGTCAGCAGCCGTGGCTCTGCCAGCCTGCCTCTGAGGTGCCAGTCTGACAGTCATGGGGTGTGTGTGTGTGTATGGGTGTGTGTGTGTGTGTGTGTGTGTACCAGGCTGTGCCGTCCCTCCTCACCCCCCGTAGAATAAAGATCGATCCCCAGTTCCCTCCCATTCCTTTCTCTGCCGCTCCTCTGTGTGCCTCTGCCTTTATGACACTGTGAATAGGTGAAGCTCACAAGCTCCAACAGATGGCCAGAGCTGCTTCACTATCTCTCTCTCTCTCTCTCACACACACACACACAAACACACACACATACTTCTATCTTTGTGAGGACTTTCATAGTCATCATGCATTACCCAGCTGCTTATCCCAACTCTAACCCCTAACCTTAACCCAATTTAAACTCAGTATTTTTGTACTTAGTATGCAGCACAAAACACACACACACACACACACACACACGGTTGCACATTTCTGAATCCCTCCACCAAGCAGAACAAGACAGGCATTTTTCTGCCCAGTTTAAGCCAGGTATTCCCAGTACAGGGTGGAGAGCTGCAGCAGAGGGCAGCAGAGGGCGGAGGCATCCGTCACTGTCCATGCCACCGTCCCGTGATGGATGCAGCTGTTTATCCCTCTCTGCAGGTTATTTAGATGCAGTCGCAGCCGGAGAGATTAGCGACGAAGACGCGCGGCACCACGTCAACCCATCAAATCAATAAACCCCTTATCAATTATCTGCATTTTGAGGCATTCCTCCGTTTAAATCCGAAGCAGAAAGAGGAAGACAAATTAATTGTGTGCCCCCCTCTGAGTGTTTTCAATTACCGCGTCGACGATGGATCATCGTTCTGACAGCAAAAAGATGAAACCACCTTTGAAAAATCCGTTTTCTGGCTGTGACTGTCCGGATGAAAAACAAACCAATCAGACTGGTGATTTGTGTGTTGTTGGAGGATAAAGAAAATGTGTATATTATTTCCACATTAATATTGGCTTCATGCAGCTCTAATCCCTCCTGGGGAAAAAAGCACATTGTCATTCACGCAAATTGGAACCTTAAGCTCTTTGTAAGAAAGGATTAGCCCATTCCAACATCGTTCCTAATCATCTTAAAACAAAACCTACTGCTCAAACATTATTTGTATCTCCGCCGTGTGCATATCAGATGATGTCTGAGACTCTGGGACGGCTTACGTAAGGGAGCCATCTCGTTGCTCTAACACGCCAGATTACAGACAATGCCCCCGAGATGGCCGCGTTTTTTTTTTTTCCACACGCTGACGGCAGCCCGGTGACACCGCTTTAGAACATGGTTTATTGATGCTCCTGCTCACTCTTTCACTCGCTCTCACGCACGCTCTGGCTGTGTCATCCCGCTGACCTAATTGGGTTCAGATCAACAGATGCATCCTCCATCAAAGCAGCAGTTAAACTCCCATATCAGCCACACAGAGCAGTAACAGCAAGATTAAAAAGGTCTGTGGGGGAACACATCTTTGCATTTTTGCTGTGAGTGTGTGTGTGTGTGTGTGTGCGTGTGCGTGTGCGTGAGTGTGTTAATATTGGCGAAAGGGATGCATAAATAAAAATGAACTATTCCTCCTCTCAAAGGCAGTCATGTTCTAGCCTGCTGAGATCTTGTCCTTGGCTGCGCTTTTACAAATGAATTTGTTCTTTTTCTACTGTGTGTCAGGGGTGTTGGTGGTGGTGGTGGTGGTGGTGGGGGGGGGGGGGGGGGGGGGGGGGGGGGGTGATAAAAATATCCTGTCACCTGTGTGAGGAGAGGAAGACTGCAGTGCAAATGAGGCAGACCCTCCTCCTCCACCCTCACCTCCTCTATCTCTGAGAGTACAGCTCCTATTATTCTCTTGGTTTGGTTCAAGGATGGATCCTCCACCATCTCTCCGCACACATGCGCGCGCCCTCCCAACGTGCACTTCATCCACTCCTCCCCGGTGTGTAGGCGTACGCGTGCATTGGCTCTGTTTACCTTCAAATATGTTCAGAATATCCCAAAAAAATGTTCCTCCCAGCATCCATGAGAGCATCCATGGGAGTCGACAGCGGGATAACTGACGGAAACAAGACTGACGGGACGGAAAATGAGTCAAGTGAAACAGCTTTATCGCAGTGCGGTGCAGATAAAGGCTGTTTCACCCCTGAGTGTGTAGCTTCAGGGGAGCATAGACAGCATTTAACCAACAAACTGACTTCTGTAAACACGACTCCTGCGTGTGGTAAAGAACGCCGGAGGACTGCACGTGAAAATGAGAGGCTCCGGCCCCAGAACGGGGGTTTCAGACTGTGATCACCGCTGATAAATACGCACCAAATATTGAAGTCAACACCAAACTAGGTCTGCTGCAGGATGTCGAGGGTAAAAATGCAGCGTTTCCCTGCCAGAACAAGAACATGTGGGCCCGTCAGAAAAGATCTGAGATCATTGGACACACGTCATCCTGTCACACCGCATTTACCATCTCGTGTGTTTCATCATTTATCGTCCTGCAGGATCCCACTGAATCCATAAATACCTAATAAGCCAGTTATGAGCGGCTTATTTTCCACATCCGGAGGTGATTTTTTATTATACATTCACGAGCGTCCCATAAACCCAGACTGATGCAATTAAGGTTTCAGGCTTGAGAAAAGTTTCCCACTGTTGGTCATAGACCTTCACAGACTCATCGACGCTTCAGTGGGATATTAAATGGTAAACACATCAGAGGAAACAGCGTTTCCTCCTTAATTGGAGGGAGACTGAGGATCTCCCAGACAGGAGACACCGTCCCATGAGAGGCTGTTCTCCTGCAGAGACATCTGAAGTGACAAGGACAAACACAAACAAAGGCTGTCCTGCGCTACCGTATGCAAATCAGGTATGATCCAGAAGTCCACCTGCCTGAATCCCAGCATGTTGTCTGATAATCAGCCATTAACGGGAGGTGTAGGTGCATCAGGGAGGATCTTCTGCAGGCAACCAGAGGCGTAGAAAAATGCCCTGACTCATCACACGGTGGAAAACTGCACTGATATGCAGAATTATGTGGAATCTGAATTATGCCACCGCTGCAGCTGAAGCGCACGAGTTCAGCCTCGGGCGTGCACGTTGGCCTCTGAGCCGCGCTGTAAAGGTTCTAGGTGTGAGCCTGGATTAAGACCGAATACGAATTTCTATCACTCAAGGTGGAATATTCAATCACTTGTTTCATTGAACAGATCAAATATACCAATTTTCTTCAACTTCAACAGAGATTCAAATTCTGAGCTCAAATAATCCTGATTGTCTTTCATTTAGATGCCGTCCCAGGTCTCTGAACTCACGGCTGCCTTTAAACAAGCAGCAATGTTGGAATCACTATAAAAATATACTTATTTAAAGGTCCAAAACTCTCAATGAGACGATAGAATTTAACTTCTAACACCTTCAACATCCAGAACATTAAAAATAACCCAACGATGTCATAGGCTGAACCCTTAAAAAGTTGTTTTTTTTTAATGACAAAAACACTGTTTGATGGGATTCGACCCGACGCCTCTGAAGCAGATCCAGAGTCCCCAGAAGGTGAGAAAGCAGAAGTGACATACTGAGGTGAGAATAATCCAATTTCACCATCTACAGTGGAAATCCTGTCGTAGTGTCGCCGCACAAACGACAAAAGACCTCAGCGGTGCTCCTGATTTATGCAGCCATATATAACAGCGCCAACACACGAACCACGTCGACATCGGCGCTAATAAATTCAGCGGTTGGTGTCCAACAACTTTGCACTTTTTTTTATACACTTCCAATTCTAATAATATATCAAAACCAGAGACAGTGAGCCATCGGGCTATATAACAATATGGATCTGCGCATTTTGAGGGTCGAGAACCTATTTGCATGCGTTGCCTCAGGTTGGAGGGTTTAGGTTCAAACTCTAAAAGTTGCACGGTGATAAAAGTTGTGTCCGACATGGCCCTGACCTCCGCTCAGCCCCTAGAGCCAGTAACTCCCACCAAATCCCGCTAACTTCACCTAAACTTTCTAAAGTTTCTCCCCCAGGAGAACAGAAGCAGGGAAAACGTGCGTGCGCACACGCACACTCCCTTCTGGTAAGGCACCGCAGAAGTTGGGCAACAGCCACGAACCGTGCGATGGAAAGATCAAAGAGCCCCTCCCCAAACCAGCCAAAGCCAACTCTGCATCAGCTAATTAACTAAAACCCTTCTGATGTCGTGCTATTGAAATTCCTAAAGTGCAGCGTTCAGCGCGTCTGCCTCACGCACCGAGCAGGGAAAGCGTGTCGGTTTGTCTAACGAGGCACCCCGGTGTTCCAGCGCAAATACGGTTGTAATGGCGTGAAAACGTCGCGCGGAGTTACGCCGAAACCCCCCCCCCCCATAAATGGGACGATCACAGTATTTATAATGGAGCAGAATGCAGCGTTGGTGTGATTTTACCATTAAAAAGCTGCTGCAAGGACCACTCACCTGCCTCCACTCAGGTCTCTGGGGCCCTTTAATGCCCCCCCCCCCCCATCTCAGCTGTCACAGGAGACAGAGGCGTGAATTATACATCAGAGGGTTTTTTCTATACCTTTAAATAGAGGCCCCACTGTCGCCACTATACTGAAGTCACAGCAGCCTCTCGGCTGCCTTCCAGAGATGATCGATCCCGTATCTCCGTCGTCGCTCCATCCCTCAGTAGCTGCCCAAAACAGCTCCGTAAGCAGACGAGTGGGAGGACGAAATTGCATCTCGCCCGCACCCACACGGAGCAAAGTGATGAAGTGTGTAAAGTGTTATTTGGCCCCGGATATTAAAAAACCAAACAAACAGAAATTAAAGCAGTTACGTGGAAGGAGGAAGGAGGAGGAACGCTCTCGTCCAGCCGGCTGACAGGCGCCTTTAACGAGCTGTCTGAAGTGAGAGAAAATCCACAACACAATCATTTATCAGGCCCGTTGCCTCCCTCCTGCGCCCCCCCAGATGTGGCTCAGTCACCCTTCTGTCAGACCTGCACCACCCATGAAATCCTGCCAAATCATCACCAACGATCCCGGGTGCATTTGCACAGCTCCGTTCCAGGCTTCCGCTCAGAAACAGGCTTTTTTTTGTTTTTTTGGCTGCAGCCAATTAGATTCTGTAAATGAGTTTTCCAAATAAGAAAAAAAAGCACCTTATTTCTGCTCTGCCCGCCCTTTCATTGGGATGCGACGAGGCTAAATTGTGCATAACAATAATTGCGTTGTAATGTTTCCGAATTACGGCGGCACGCTGGAGGTATTTTTGTAGTTGGGGAGCTAATGCTCTGCTCCAATTTCTGTCTGCACGGAGCTCTGAACTGTTCTCTGACATGGCAACCCTTATTAAGATAGAGCAAACTAATTCACTGCAGGATGTGAGCTGATTCTTCCGAGGGGGGTTTTTTTCTCTCTTTTTCCCTCTTCGGAGCTACAGAGACAAACCGAAATTAGGTCTGAAGGCTGAGAAATCTGAAGACCCCCACTCTCAGCACATTTACAGTAGATTAAATAGAAGAAGGAAGAGGCCGCGACCTTACTCGACCTTTGGGGCTCAGCCTCCGGCCGGAGCTGTCAAGAGCGAGGACGTCCGCAGTCGTGCGTCTGCTCCTGCTGAGAATGCGCAAACAAGCCCTTTCAGCAGACAGAAAAGGGGGAGAAGCGAGAAAAGAGGGGGGGCGAAGAAAGGAAGGGTCGATGCCGGACCTGCCGTGGGCAGACATCCATTACCCGAGCACGCAGCATGGGTGATGGCATTTACCCAGAACAGCCAAATGCCGTGGCAATTAATCAGGCTGCTGAATGCCAGCTGTATCAATAGCACGCACACACTGAGACAACAGAGACACACACCCTGGAATAAACTTCCTACCTTCTCACTGCCTTCCAGGGAGGAAGACGTGCTGATTGAACACTTTGGCTGGTTGCTAACTTTGACATTGGACGTCTCAAACGGGGCCGCGCGGTGCAACAGTGGAGGCATCACTCACAGGATCCCAGCAGGAGAAGGTCTGTGTTTTGATTCTCACCCCCCCCCCAGGAGCCGCAAATTGCTTTTGAATAAGCAAGATTTAATTTGTCGGGAGACGGATACGTCGTCGCTTCCACAGAGCGGGAGCCATTAACGCATTTTTTCATTTTGTATACATGCTCCGAGACACCGGTGTTCCGCCGGCCCAGATCCCTCCCAGTGAACGCGCTTTAAAGCAGTGGTGAGCAGAATGTTGTTAGCGACGCCACGCTCCCCGAGGGGAACAGAACAAGAACAATCGGCTCATTAAAAACAGGAACGCTTCAAACCTGGTTGGGGCTGGAACCCACTCAGAGGAGAGATGGAGTCAGCCAGCAAGGAGCACAGATGGAGGGATTCAAGGGGGGACTGGGGAGAGAGGAGAAGGAACCTTATGTTCAGAGAGGTGAGGTCATAATAAAGAGTTAATCGACGGCAACAAAATGAATTCTCAGAGCAAATTCACTGCAGAGGAACACTTGTGTGTTATTTTTGATGTTTTCCTCTTCTTGAACTGGAAGTTAGCGGCAGCTTCGACGCACCGTTTAACTGAAATGTGAAAATCAAAACCAATCCGGGCGTTCCTGCCTGCACCGGACGCATCTGTAGCAGCTTTAGGTGTCTAAATCGGAAACGTGGCTGCAACATTTGTCACAGCTAATAAAAGCAGTTGGTGACCTCACAGGCAATGGTGCCCCAAATACACCCAGCAACTGGCCATTCCAGTGACCCCAGTACCAGAGTCAGGGTACGAGACAGATTAATCTCCAGTATCTCTGCCTTCGCTAATAGTCCATGTCTCTCTCTCTCTCCCGCTGTCGTTTTGTTTTGTTTTCCAAGACGTTTCATCTATAATTCAGAGTATTGAATCGCCAAACATCACGCACAACCTATTAATATCAAATCCACAGACCCACAGGCGGTCAAAGCGACTTCGTTTTAGACGGACTAGACTTTTAAATCTCTGGTTTTATTTTTCTCATCCCTTTCCTGCGCAGTCCTGCACATTATTTCGGCACGTCAGCATTTTTTTTTAAAATTAATTCCAACTAAGATAATTAAAGACTAAATACAAGTGTCTAATTTACGCACCTGCTTTAGCACCCTGTCTGCCGTCTTGCCTTGTTTTGCAGCGCCCCCTTCTGGATGTCTCTGAAATAGCATGGCATTAAAAAAAATTACGAGAAATTATCAAATATTTTCATTTAACTTTTGTCCTGGAAAACTTTAATAATTAGACTTCTGTTTTATCATTATTATTATCCAGGAAAATAATAATAATTAAACAGAAGTTTAGCTTGTTTGGCTTCATCGATTTTTGTCCTGTAACACGATCAGAGTTTGTAAGAAATAAAGAGGGAGCCCAGTAAGGGTACCCGTTTCGTGCACGTTTATTACATTTCCTACATGCACACTTATTTTATGTACGTATATATGTAATCTATATATTGAACTCCAGCATCTTACCTTGGTTAACCTGACGAGAATTTCTTTGTGAGGCGTTAAAACGTCAACATTGTATTTTTTCTTTTCCACATGTAACCACCAGGGGGCGCCACCGGACCGCTCTTATCTAATTCTGTACAGTTATTTTCAGGCGAGGAGAGAGAATGACTTTACAGGCAAAGATCATTATAAATGTTTGCTTTTAATGTCAGCCACACGCAGTTTAATCTACTGAAACCAAATCAACTCTTCCTTGTCAATATCCTGATTAAAACCGACATTAAATGACATCATGTTTGAGTTTATTAGGTTTAAAAGATCCATGAACCCTGTGTGTGTGTGTGTATGTGTGTGTGTGTGTGTGTGTTCGTTCAGGGGAGTATTCTCCTCTGATTACATAAACTCATCCTGGGAGAGCAGTAGAGAGAGGAGTGCAGTAATAAACTGTGGATCATTCTTCCTGAGTCAACATCGAGACTCTGTGTTTGTTTTTCATTATTTCCCAGAGGCACCGAGCTCCTGGAAGACGGGCCTCTTACACACATGCATCCTCGTGCTGAACTGAGATACCTCTATCTTTAAAAAGCAACCTTGTTTGCTTGTTTCTCTGGAGGTGATGGATGATACAGCCGTCATTTGCAGGTGAAACAACAGGTTGTGTTCAGGGATTAGCGCCCATAATCTGTTTATATACTGTGTGTCTGTGAGAATAGCTGCTGTCATCACCAGCAGAACTGTTATTACAGGCACAAAAAAAGCAACTCTAAGCAAGGTGAGGCCAGCAACGGCAACAAGAAACTGTGTGAGACATATAAATACAGGCAGACGCCAGTTTTTGTCATTTCTCTGGTTGTTTCTGGTCCAGTCCCAGTTTTGGGAGGGTTCATTGGACACTCAGAATTTGCCCTCATGTTGTCCTGTGACAGGCTACCAACCTAATTAGGATTAAGGATTGGTTAAGATAAAATTGCCAGATGGATAATCCACTTAGGCTCACGTGGAAATGACTCCTGACTCCTGATTCCGTAGAAGTAGAGTTATTTTCTATTAAAAACAGACCCAATAAACTTCTTTGTTGCACCATTACACATCAAGTTAATGGATTTTGCGCTTTTGCCTGTTGACATTGAATCATTTGATCCTGAAACAATACAACACGGTCATATTGACATGTGGGAAAGTCAATACAAGGAGACTGATGCATTTGTCTGATGCTAAAGAAACCAGGCCAGCATTAGCAGTTCACTACAACTAGTTATGCTAAGCTAATTAGCAGTAGGTGATAGCTGCCTGTCTGGTTCTTTTTGCTTTGGCCTAAAGTTTTCTCTCTGGAGTTGTGGAGGAGGGCACATAACGAAAAGAAAAAGTAGATGCAGCCCTTTAAAGTGAATCAAACCCAAAGTTAGAAGAGACTGGTGAAAGCTAGCGGAGAAAGTTGAGTGTAAGGTTAAGCACCACCTGCAGATGCTGCTAAGAATGTCACAACACGGCTGTAAAAAAAACCCTTTTAACTCAGTTTGTTACAACCCTGGTTAACACGCTGGAACAGTTTACAACAGTAGTACGAGCACGTTGAGCAGACACACATACACACGCACGCACACTGGAACCATGATCTCCGTCGGATACGATCCACTGGACTGAGCCCCATAATAATACGTCTTCTGTCAGCTGTCACAGTCAGTTCTGGTCGGGTTCTCCCTGGCAGGGTGTGACCGCCGACTTTAACCTTTCCCTTTCACGTCACTCCCACTCCTCTTTCCAGATAATAATTCTCAACATGACACGTATACAAACCATATATCATAACCTACACTCTGAGTAAGTGTGAAATATTTGTTCTCGCACAACACTGATGATGAAATCGTGTGATTTAAGGGTCATCTCATTATTTCATCACCCTTTCATCGCCCCACGTGCTCCTTTTTCTCACCTATGGTCCGTTTTACCTGACACAGGCTGTTTGCGCAACTGCGCGAGCACCAATCGGGTTTATACGCAGAGGTCGAGCCTCTGCTGTCGGCCTGTGTTGACAGAACTGTAGCCCGAGTGAGTCTATTGATTCACACACAACACAGTGCCAATCTGTGGGCGTCGACACACCCCACTGGTGCACACACCTGTTGTAGTGCTGGTGGTGAAACACACACATCTCACACAACTGTGCAGGATATACTGGAAGGACAGTGTGATCCAACACAATAACGACGACTGTTGCTATGATTTATGCTTGGTGCTATGCCCCGCCTCCAGGTAGGTCCTGCTTTTAAACCCCGGTGAACTGATTTACTCAGGTGAGGATTATTGACTGTCAGTCATCAGATAAAGGCCAGTGTCCATAAGAGCCTGTCCTGTCTGTCGCACCCTGACGGATGAAGTGGATGCCAGGACACACGGGCGAGACCACGAACCTCCCAGAACCTCCTTCCAGACGCTGCGCCACTCTGCTGCACCTGCACGGCTGAAAATATGAGAAGGTTTAGTTGGATTCTGTTGTAATTGAAGGGTTTTACCCTCTGTCGGTGAGGTAAGATCCTCCCAACATCTCACAATACACCACGAAGGATTGGAGTCTTATGCCCCCCCCATCTCATCTTGTTGCAAACCAAACGGCCGTTCCCTCCAGTTTTGACGTGTGTACATTCTGAACAGATGAGCACACCTCTGTCACCCTTTTGCTGCGTGGACTGACCCAACCGCCCTCCCCTCACACCTAATATCTGCCCCCAAACAAAGCTGATACAGGTGTTGAGAGGATGTGCAAAAGAGAAACTTCTAATGGTTTCCAGAGAAGGCAAACAGCGGTCCAGATGTTTTCTCCATGTCTTTACCTTCTTTCCCTCCTCAGAAATGAATATAACCTTGTTTTACCCAAGTAGCTGGATAATTTGTTCCATTTGGGGGGCGGGCAGAGGTGGGCCGGCAGGCGACAGTCAGGCGAGCAGCCTCACAGGTTCTGGCCTTGTTGGAAGAGTATCGTGTAGCTGCCTTTTACGACCTGTTTAACACCACAGAGCTGAACACAGCCATTTATCCCACAACGCGCAACACGGCGTGAGCCCGATAGGGTGACCACGGCAGTAAAAAAGAGGAGGTAGGAGAGGAAATCGGGCTACATGGCAAGAAAGAGGGATCCCTGTTCCAGCAGTAAATTCTGCTGACGCCGAGCTCTCAGCATCCACAGACAGAACTTTCCTCAACAACTTTCCATTGTGTTCATGTGCCAGGAGGAAGCACAGGGAGAAAATATATGGACCGGTTCTTAAACATCCCACCTAAAGTAAGACATATTTATGACATGAGAGCGCCTGACGCATCCATCACGTTGGTGCAATGGGAGATAACGCGCGTCTCTGTTTATACATTAGCCTTCTAAACGAGTGTTGCCTTACATAGACAGCAGCAACATCAGAGGATTTACCTCGTTCCCGTGTGGGTTCGGGAGAGCGGCAATAAATTATAGTTACTGGTGGTAATAAAAGATGTGTCTCTGTGTTTGGAGGTTTGAAGTGGGAGGATAAAGATCTTTGTCTGCACGTGGTCTTCAGAAGAGTGCCGGCCTTCACACACACACACACCTTTCAAACAAAGTGTGTGTGATGGAGACGGTATGTGAGGTGTCATATTTATCGCTCTGCTGTTTATCACGTATGTCAGGGTCAATATGTTTAGATGACCGCTCTATGGCTCAGCAGCTTGATCCCCAATTCCCTGAAAGATCACTGAAAGGTCCCCATGTGAACGCCTGCTTTCAGAAAGGGAGGAATAATAATCCCCTCTGTGATGCCTTCCACATGCGCTCTGTGACGCTCTCCCTCTTTTTACTTGTCTTCCTTTGGTGCGAGAAGAGAAGACAGAAGAAGCAGAAAGACAAAAGTGAAAGAAAGCGAGTGGGAGAGAAGAAAAAGTGAGAAAAGATCTTAAATTTCAATTCAACCTTGGCAGCCAGACAAATGGATGATGATGGCGGGTGGATATATTGAGGGGGGTGAAGCAGCTGAGGCAGAGGGATGGATAGATGTGCAGAGGGATGGAGGGAGGGAGCGAGGCGCTCAGCAGAGCCGCTCAGTCTAGACTCCAGATGTGCAGGCAGCAGCGCTGTGGCTGTTTTGGCCCCCACCAAGCTGCTCTGGGAGTATCCCAGGCAAATGTCCCTGTAAATCAGGTCCAAACCAGGCTCCAGGCAGCACCACAGCCACAAAACCCCTCCGCCTGGACCCCCAAAACAGACCGGCCAGCGACAGGCGGACGCCGATGAGCCCACTGTGTCGAGTAAAGTCTGTAATAGACTCCCTCACTACATACACGGGAATGAGCACCAACTTATAAAACTCGCCGCCCAGCCCCGTCTAATTTAGCCTCTTATTTCGTTTGCCTGCACGTGGAGGTGTGCGTTCTAAAAGCTGATAATGCGCATCCGCGTACAGCTGCAAGCAGACCGCAGAGGAATGCGTCGTCATAAACAGGGCTGCCTCTCCTCGTTTAGCCCCACCGCAGCTCGTCTGCTGCTCGGCTCCCTAGTCTGACTGGCACCAGGGCATTCCTTCAATAGCAAGCTGCTTCCCATATTCACATCCACTCCAACGTCCACAGAGCACGTTCGCACAATTACAGATTCCTGCTGGATGTGACTGTGTCTGTAATCCTTTCCCATCAGCACTCAACACATAATTAGATGTTGGAGCGGCCCAAATATAGTAAGCAATGCTACCGCAGTCCTAAAAGAAAAACAAAACCCCTTTTTTTTATTGTACTCCATCCAGCCGGAGTCAGTCGTCTCCACACAGGGACTCTTCGGTGGGCAGGGTTCAGAACATCCAGGTCCACGCCGGCAGAAAGGGCGCAGGAGGAGCAAAGGTCTGTTTCCAAACCCACCCCGAGCTATTGTGCAATGTGCTAAAGTCAACTCTTCCCTCAGCTGTTCAAACAGGTAGCGCGGAAACCTGGGTGCTGTGTTTAAGTTGATCGGGCTGCAGACATCCTCTGAGCAAACAGGTGAGCGTGGGGACAACTGTGGACAACTGTGTGTGTGTGTGTGTGTGTGTGTACATTTGGTGGTGACTGTGGCCCTGTGAAAAGAAGCTGCTTCCCTTTCTGTCCACTGTGTGTGAACAGGTGAGTGCTCCACTATCCACTGTCCCACCAAACCCCTCAAACACACCTAATCACACACCCGCACATCTCAAATACACACATCCCTGCTGATTCTCCCTAAGCACAGTCGTGTTTCCTCGTCCAGAGATTCCAGCAGCAGCAACAGCAGCACTCACTTAACGTCCTTCTGTGTCCACATGTGTCCGTGTGTGTGTGTCAAACAAGCATTGTGTTCTTTCAAATACCCTGATTATGTTGTCTCTTGTTGTGGGGATTCAGCAGGAGGCGTCCCAGCATCAAGGCCCAAACACTGCATGAAACCCTGCAGGGAAAAACAGCTGACAGCCGTCGGAATGCTCCCGGACACATGAGGTTAACTGGGCTTTAACCTCTGCACCGTGGGAGGGGAGCACTGCTAAAACAGCACAGACCTCCAACTGGACTGTCATCAGAAGCTTACATTAGACAACCAAGTGCTCATGACATGAAGATGAGTGCATTCGAGCCAGTGTTTGGTTAACAGACACGGTGCAGATGTGCAAGAAAAGCTTCCAGTGTGCAGCGCTGAAGCTAAAGGAGTCAAACTGTCATTGAGTGCAGATGCTGTTTTTACCAAATTTGTGCTCAAATGTTCTCATATAATCACTTTGAAAGTATAAAACTTACATTTCCAAATTCCAGCACGGATTTCTAAATATATAGACAGCACTGAAGACGGTGGGTTGCGGGTTTGGTGGTTCACATTGTGGCCTCAGAGCAAAAAGGTCCTGGGTTCGACTCAGAGCCTCTCTGTCTGGAGGTTTGCATGTTCTCCACGTTCTCTCCGCCTGTGTCCCACAAAGTCTCCGGTAATTTCCAACCAGTAGCCTCAACTGATTGTAGATCTGGAAAACGTCTTAAACGAGGTGCCTCTCATATCCTCAGAGTCCATGACAATAATTAAGAGAGGACCATGTTTACCCTCAGGTTCACTATCTCGTCTGTGAGGAACCAGCCTGTGAACGCTAATAAGCTCCTCCACTGTCCTCATCCTATACCACAAGAGGGCCACCTACACCGTCTCCAAAGGGTCCCTGACTGTAGGAGTCTGTGTGTATTTGCAGCGTGCATGCATGAGCAATTGTGTGATGGGGCTGCAGGAGACAAGGCAGTCAGTTAGAGGACTCCTGGGCTCTCCCAGTTAATTAGCAGCGGGGCCCGGCCAGCGGGCGCCGCCGGGTCATCACGTGAAATGGCCGGAGGAGAGGACGTCACCCTGACGCTGTAGATAGTTGTTCAGAGGCCTTATCTGAGGCGGTCTTCCCTCACAATATCTGATCTGACCCCCTGGCGATTACATCTCCCATGTGTGCATGTGAAGGCTAGCATGTGTGTGTTACTGTTATGGGGTGTGTTGGAATCTGGAAATTATAATGAATGCTTGGTTTGGATGTCCACCAGGCCAGTGTGAGGTCACGGTAGTTGTAACACAATCAAACAATAAGAGTTCAGAACAGGGTTGCTTCTGAAATCAGCAACAGGTATCGTTTCTAAAGCTTTATGACATCTGGGGGCGTGTGTGATAGATATGGGGAAGTGAATCAGGAGGAATCTGTGTGTGTTTTTATCCAAGATTATCAGCACCAAAGCTCAACCAGAAGACATCAGTTTGCAGTAAACTAGAGTTACCTGAAGGTAGCCGCTTATTATGTGGAGGGTATTCAGTGATTCGTAGAGAATTACATTCTTCAAATAGCCCTGTGAGCTTTGCATGAACAGCCCAGCTGCAGGTGATCGTTTATTTTTCATTATATGCTAATAAGCAGGGTTGTATTTTTCAAATGAGCCAGCACGCAGTCATTAGCCAGTCACTCTGAGCTTTTCTCTGCTGGCACAGGCTGTTTGTGTGCAGGGACGAACAATTCAGGCACAATTTAGCTACAATGCTGCAGTAATTGTTGTTGCCCACCGTCTCCCCGAGGGGTGACCCCTCACTTCCCGAAACACAAACACATGCAGATACAGATGCACATACTCGTGCACATTAGCACACAATGTTGACACAGCTTCAGCAGGGACCCCCCCCCCCCCCCCCCACACACACACACATACTCCTGCCCCTCTTTTTGCCTTCTTGATCCCTCATTCCATCACCCCTCCCTTCACTCTCTCTCACACTCAGACGCACACACACACACACACACACACACACACAGCAGTGTAGAGATCAGAAGCCCAGCTCAGAGGCCCCACACCTGGGCATGTTTGCGGAGGAAGCGGGCCCTGGGCGGGCTGCGCTCCATGCGCCTGTCGACTGGCTCCACCAAGTCTGGCCAGCTGTGCTCCTGGCCTGGCCCCGCGCTGTGGGGGCTGTGCAGCTGGGAAAGGCATGTTTCCCAAAAGAGGAGAAAGAAAAAGACAGGGAGGAGGGAGGGAGGGAGGACACAGAGCGGAGAAAAAGAGAGAAAAAAGGGATTTGGGTTATTTTGAGCTCATTACACATTCATCCCTGAGCTCTTCTAAAGCATCTCCTTTATATGAAAAAAAACATTCAGGCCTAAGCTGGTTGATGCCTTGGAATGTTCAAATAATCACAATAGTTATTATTATAATAAGAGCTAAATTGTCTGTTGTGCTGTTGTGATTTTACCGCACACATTTGAGGGTGTTTTCCCAGGACATGTCAAAGCTTTTAGATGATAAAACCAGCTAATTATATTTATATTCTGTATTTTTTTTTAAAAAAAAACATATCATAGATGGCAACATTGTAATTAAATGGTGAAATCAGAACTAATACTATTAACCATACTTACACTATGAATGAACTATTTGGTTGATTTAAATCCACCCAGTAAATTTTCTTTTACAGGGGATGAAAACCTGTTAATTTTTATACTGACTTTTGGTTTTGGAGCTGGCAAAGGCTCCGGTGGGACCCAGAGACATGATGCACAAACCAAACCTTCATCTGTCTAAACGAGACAACAAACAAAGCTTTTGCGGCATTTGCTGTTTCAGATGTCACCTCTTCCTGTGTGTGTACTTAGCCTGCTGCCATGTGGAGCAACAGAGGGCTGCCAAGCCCAGCGGTAGCTCGGGAAGCGGAGGAACGTGTGGAGAGGCCGTCATGTTCTCCTGTCACTCAGCACTCTAGGGAACAGCCAGCCGGGCCGAGCCAGAGGGTCTGGAGGAACAGCAGAGAGGCACGATCCTGTCAGAACTTGCCCTGAGCACAGACCTTATCTTGGGCAGGAGCCACGGTTATGATGGATAGATCTTTTTAGCTGTACGAAGAATGTTCCAAAGTGTTGTAGAAAACACTGCTATCTGTCTGCAGACACCTCGCTGTGATTTGGATTCACATCCGCATAAAAACATTTGATACTATCTGAGTCGATGTTTACTCGGGAAATGTAATCCTCCGCATTGTAATTGCTGTCTCACGGGCCTGTTTGACTGCAGACTGGATGTTCAGGTGAAACAACACCACTTATCCAGCCCAGCTATTTATTGCCCCTGACAGGTCAGCCCCCTCAGAGAACCTCAAATGTCTGAGAGAAAGTGTTCAAATGGAGGGGCAGCACTCCACACCCATTTGCTGGGTGCAATGGATGTGGAGTGTTAGAGTCTGCTGACACACAACCTGTTCAGCCCGTGAAGAGCCCACGTGTTAGCCACGTCTCTTAAAGGAGGCTCTCACAGTGTGTCTTCAGCATGGCCGAACGCTTCTGGGCACTCCCCTCCTCCCCCTGAAACCAGCTTTTCAGTCTACCCAGATTTTGACGGCTTCAAATACAATCTGAAATGCGCAGGCCTGTGCTGGCTCACCCTTCGAGGCCTCCTAGCGAGCTGCCTGAGCTCTGTGCTGCCTGACACACCACAGCAGAATTTACTTGGGTACCAACTGGTGCCAGTCAGAGCTCACCATCATTGTCGATGCACCCAGATGAGGGGGGGTTGGGGGGTATTATTGGTAATTATTGGATGACACAGATGTCTCATAGACTGCAGGTATGAACTGGGTCTGGTGTCTTTAGACTGCACAATCTGTCTTGCAAGGCTGCTTTTCCAGGAGATGGTCCATCTAAAACCAACTTTGTTTCATATCAAAATAAACCCAGAGCTTGACAGAGTAAATGGAAAACAGTACAACAGGAAAAGCAGACCTCTGGAGACCCAAAAGGAGTAATCGAAAAAACTCCTGACAAAGGCAGAAAGAGAGAATTATCTCCCCAGCTGTCTGTGCATCAGGAAGTCTCTCCCAAGCAGCACAGGAAGTCCCTCAAAAAGGAAAGGAAGTAAAAACCCAGCTCCAGGAAGTGAGTTTTTGCAGCCTCGGCTCCACAAAGTCTGGAGTCTGCGGGGTGGGTGGGAGGAAGGGAGGGGAGCCGGCCCAGCTGAACTTCAGAGTGTGAGAGCGAGGTAAAGACAGATCAGGGTTCAGTGACGGCAGTGACAGCTGTCTCTGCACAGCCAGATGTGTCTTTTACTGAGCCCTTATAAAAAAACAAGCCTGGCATCGGGGAGTGTTTTCCCTGATGTTGTGGCGCCAGACTGGTGTGACCACCAGCATCCCTGCAGATGAGAAAAGCTCAGCTCAGCGTGAGAAAACACAACATCGTCGGTTATTTTCAGACTCTGCAGTTTCCCTCTGAGCGTGTTTACAGCAGCGATGCTAACAGTGTCGGGGCAAACGTTGAAAATGTAAAGACACTGGGATTTCTGGCTCTGGTGCCACACTGTCTCGGTCTCTCTCTCTCACACACACACACACACACACAGACCCACACCTGTGTTCACACGTTTTCTGACTAGGCTCAGTGTTTTGCATGTAAATAGTGTGTCACTGTCAAGGAGGTGTTAACTTCCTCTGTGTTGCACCTGGGTTCTACTCATATGCATAAAGACTGTGTGTGTGTGTGTGTGTGTGTGTGTGTGTGTGTGTGTGTGTGTGTGTGTGTGTGTGTGTGTGTGTGTGTGTTGGGGGGGCTGCAATGAAGTAGGGAGAGACCACATCAGAGGTGTTAATGGGTTAAAACCCTGTAATTGCAGAAAGGGGCGACACTTAGTGGACCATTGTCATCACAGGACATGTTGGACAACAGATAAAGCCTCATTTGGATTTCTCTGACTTCACACTTTGAGCTGCCAGGACTTTAACACATATCAGCTACAGCAATCAGAGCTGCTCTTCCTTTCTAACATCTAACTTAATTTTCAGTTTTGTCAGGCTGACCTCATTACTAATTTACTGCATAAATTGTTGGAGTTGATTCAAAGTGATCCCAAACTGTGCGTTTCCGTGGAAAATGCGATACGTTAAACCAGCACATCTGCAGACTAAAATAACCCGACAACACATTTGCCAAATGTTGGAAACTTTTAAAGTGTTTCTGGGGTTTTTGTTGTCATATTTATGTTTGATATCAGCCCGTACTTCCAGTTCCAGACGTGTCCAGATTGCAGGGAGATTGTGTTAGCAGATGGATCGGTAACGTCTGTCTGACTGACGACGCTGACCTACCTGTAAAACTCAACATTTACCCTTTAGCCTATGCTTTTTTCAATGCTATTTTCAGCATTGGTGTTTATTTCCATGTACAGTTTAGTCGATATGCAAAGTTTATGGGGAAAGTTACACTATGACATCAGTGTGAGTGAAAAAAACAAAGAAAGAATCAACAAGATGACTGTATGAACGCATACAGTCATCACAGCCAGCGTGACACGTACAGTGTCTCTGTGTTCTCCTGCATGTCCTTTACGTCTCATTCTGTCCATTCTTTTTGATTAATGATAAAACTGGAAGAGGCGCGCTCTCCCTCCGCTATCAGAGGCTATCGGGCTGTTAAAACAGTATCTCCCAGGGCTCGTTCAAGGTCAGAGAACGGTTCATCCAGAAAACGCCTCGAGCTCGCCCTGCTGTTCAGATGATCAGATGACTCTTGGAGTCAGCACGGGACGCACAGTCAAAACATTCGGATTGCAGCATTCCTACAGACATAATTCAGTACAGCTTTAAAAGCAGAAACTGATAATTTTCCGAAAGATGGCTGCTATCAATCTCTGGAGAGTGAGTGTGCTGCCTCAGGGTCATTCAGTTCTGTGCTCTATATTTGGTCATTTCTCCAGGTTTGCAGTGACTTCACCAATACAACTTAAGCCTGGTCCCGTGTGTTGTTTCAGTCTCATTTTCAGTAAACTCTGTGATCACCTTGCTTTTGCGTTCTGCAGGCCTTTCACCGGGAACACAAAGAGGGAGAGGGGCATTAGTCCACAAGAAAAGCCCAGCTTTGGCTTCCTAAAGAAAGCAGAGGTTTAGCTCTTTCACTTCCACTGCATTGTTATGCTAAGGCCCATCTTGGGAATAAGAGTGAACCATTAGCATCTGAAGAAGAGCCAACATCTGAGGGAAACATGTCTTTAAGGCCCCAAAGAAAAGAATCCATGCTGTCTCTCCTTCTCATTTTCTCATTCTCCAACACACTTGCTGGCTCCTAAACTCTCATTCCTCGGCCTTCGAAGGCCTATTCTCTAGCCTTTCACTTGCTCCTGCTGGCTCTTTTGGGCGCGAGGAGGGATAAGCAGTATATATATGTCTGTGTGGGTGGGTGGAGAGGGGATTAGCACCCAAAATGCTTCATCAAACAATAAATATCGCTTCTAGCAGACTGATCTATCTATATCAAACATCCCTATATTCACAGCAAGACAACTGTAACGTTTCCCAGCATTCCTTATTAGCAGCCAGCTTGAATAATTAAAATTAGTCTGTGTCAATGCGAATCTTATTAACTTTGATGGTTTATGCTGTTCCAGGCTGCTGCGACGCACATCAAATGAGCGAATGCAGAAGGAATCTCACAAGTGTGCGGCTTCGCTGATCCTGAACAGCCGCATTACCTAGAAAACTGGCTCGGCCGCAGCGGCCAAATGTGAAAGCATATTTATGCTTTGGATCTGTTGCGAACAGCTTCAGCTTTGGGCTGCAGAGCCGGTCAGAGAGGGGGCAGCTGGGTGATGAAACATAGCTCCGGCACACGCACGTCATCCTGGGTATGATCCCATCCACAGCTGGATATGGAGAGGATGGAATCTTTTGAAGACCGAGCGTCCTAAATTCGTATTTAAAGGGAAAGTTAATCGATAAATAATCAATATATGGGGACAGAGGGGTGCAGGGACTTTGACTGCTGGGGTTTCAGAAAATTGCAGTGTTCTATTATATCTACAGTTCAACCATCATTGCTTTTTAAAAAACATAACAACCAGCAGATGAAAGTCTTGAGGACTCATCCAGAGCTGATGATGGCCCTGCTGCTCCGCAGAAAAACTGTAAACATCAGGGAAAAAAGAAACATGGCACGAATTAAACCAGTTTCAGTCTTAACGCAAGAGGCATTTTAATTATTTTTAGATGTTTTGAGTGAAATAACCCTTTAAGGCAAAATCCAGAACTGAAACCAGAAAGACATGATGAGTCACTGGAGTGCCAGGAACCGTCCTGGCTTCTTTCTGGCTGATTCCTAATAAACACATGACTCTGACAGGACCTTCTGGCCGAGGCCTTCGAGCTGACTAACACCACGGCGGAGCTGACGCTAGTTTGGGAAGAGCGAGCTGACTAACTCCTGCACCTGCCTCTCTGTCAGGGCAGCGCCGCGGAACAGTAACGCCAGGGAAGAGAGCTGCACGAAAGAGAGGAATTTCCAAGGACAGAGGAGATGTTGTGAAATCATATTGCGCATGTGGCCCGCACAGCTGCAGAGGGAGTGAATCGCTCCATGTGTAACAGCATGAATCACCAGCAGAGTTCCTCAGATGTCAGATCACTCTTTCAGCTCACTCTGACACCTCCCTCCCTGTTTTTCTTTCCTCCGTTTTCCCATCCTTTGCATTTCTTCATCACAGGTGCGAGCAGTGGGGTGCGGGCAGACTCGCTTGTCGGCCACACGTGCGATATGTGACATGCAGCACAGCGCTCACAATGAACAATGGTGGAGCCATCCAGGGTCTGTTCATCAGCATGAGCTCATGCCGCATATATAACCCTCTTTGCTCACACACTTCCTGCATTAATGCGCAGGTGGCCGTGCGCTGCAGCTGGAGCTGCATTCCTGCTCGGTTGTCAAGCGACATCTCCTTCATAGAAGGGCCCTCGCCCTCGTCCGGGAAGATCACATGAGTCATCAGCTTATTTACCTCACGCTTATTTACCTCGTGAAAATTTTGTATTTACATTTCATTTCAGTACAGTCGAAGAATAGAGACGTGAACTGACGGGCATCGTGGGAAAATGCATGCAGATTTGATTTAATGATGTCAAAAGGCTGATTTCTTTATGTGTTACGGCACCAGTGCTGATGCTAACGCGGTTGCTTCCGAATGTGTCTTTACTTCTACATTGATGGCTAAATCCATCCCGAGCTGCCGTGCCCTGCCGAGCAGTGGTGTTATCCAGGGTCCCTAAGGACCGTCCACTGCTCTGTGTGGTCCAGCCTTAACCCCCCCCCCCAAAAAAAGAGAGGGCTGGGGGGGGGGGGGTGGCTCTCAGGCCTCCCTGTCTTTTTCCTTCTTGTTCTTCTTTGATATTGGGAGTGCTGGAATGAAGGAGTAATACTGGTAAAAAGGGGTGGGGGGGTGGGGGGTTGCTTGGTCTCCTTAGTTGCCAAGCGAACACCATATGGGCAGCTCACTGGTGTTACTGGGGGCCCGGGGCAGTTCCCAGAATTCACATGATAATGAAGCCCGGGGCCATTCAGAATACTGGCCTAAAGCTGGGCCTAAGAGCTTTTGATAGCCCCCAGCAGCCTGTAGGCCTGCCCACCCTGGGCCCAGCCAGCTTTCCTGCCAGGCCCAAACCACCTGTTTGATTTTCCCAGGGACCCTGCCACAGCGGAGGGAGGGCAAAGAAAGAGGGAACAAGTATGGTGAGGGGAGGGGCAGCAAAGGAATGTCTCCCTCTTACTTTGTCACCGAGTGTGTACTTCCCATTCACTTCCTCTTTATAATCCTCCAGCCCTCCCCTCACGTGCACACACGCACGACGATTTGGGAACGCGGGCGTGCACGCAAAAAAGCAGGCATCCCGGTACAACCTAGATGCACATATGCACACACCCCTGCTGACCCGCACACAGGCTCTCCCCTTTTGTTAAGGGCCAGAAACAATCCCAGGGAGAAGAATGGAGTTTAAAAGTAGGGCACCTTCTGCTGCACTGAAGTTTCACACAAGCAGATTCCTGGAAGTGGGCCTTGGGTGAAAAGCAGGGTCTTTTCTGGGCTCTACGTGGGAACCAAAGGAGGATCCTCTCTGAGCAGACGAGGTCTGGATAGTAGTGAACAGACCAGGAGGGGCTGATGGAGAGGTACATAAGGGAAGAGTCTGGCGGTGGTGGTCGTGGGGGGTTGAATATATGTTTACAAGAAGGCCGCATTCCTTTATCGTGAGAATGGTTCCTCGATGCACAGCAATAACAGAGAGGGCAGATGGCCTAGGCCTTCATTATTGTAGCCACAGAGCATGAAAACAAATGTTTGCTCTTTGCTTGTGGCTTCATCAGCCGGTCAAAGGTGCGGGAACACTAGGTGGCCGGGGATACAAGCTAACATGTAATTAACTTAAAGTCAGTTTGATTTAGCCATTGACATGATTGTATTGTCAAATCTGGGGAGGTGTGGCAAAGCACCGGGCGTGCAGGTGTGACGCACTTTTAGTTTCGCACGGCGAGGGCGGGGCAGCGTTCCAGCAGTTTAACCTGAAATGCTGCCTTGCTCAGGGCTAAACACCTGCACTGTACTCGCTACCCCACATTACAGAGAAAGGGCAAGGGAGGGTGGAAGGGTACACCTGAGCTGCTTGTATTTAAACCCAGCCCTGAGTCAACGGGGTCTCTAGTTACTGCGATCCCCTGGGTGATCTATCCTTTTAGAATTACATAGGTCAGGTTTTCAGGGAATATCTGCATACAAATCATAACAATAACCCCACTGTAGCCCCATTGACTGTGACAAGAATACACACACCTACACCTGTCGCACCTGTGCTACCTTCTGTAGGGAACTTGAATGGGGATCCAGATTCCCACACCCTTGTAAATTAACTTCCTCTTGCCGTTGTGCGCTCTATACAGCTTTGATAAATAGCAACGACAGAGCGGACGGGAAACTCAGATCACAGCTGAACCAGCAGAGACTGTTAAGGTGGGACTCTGGTGTCAAGAGCATCAGGAGGGTGAAACAAAAACTCCACAAGGGCCAAATAACTTGATTATACCCGCCCTACAATCAAAACAAAAGTGGCAGGCCCAATCTGTTCACTGCCAATGGCGGCTCTCATTTGTCAAGCTCATCCAAAAGGTTGGTTCTCAGGCGACTCACACAATGCCCAGTGACAAACAGGAGGGCTCTCTTTTTAGCCCTGCCTGCCACCGGGAAGCCCATCTGAAGTATTAATCTTTGGTGGAAGAGTGGAGGAGAGGGCTCAGCTTGGCCAAGTCATTGTCCCCGGGCCGGGGCCCTCTGAATGGGGCTTTGTCAGCTCCCCAGCTGCCACTGTCCAAGCTCCATCTTTGGGCTTTGGCTCCCATGTCCCCTGGCCGTGCTGACTGGACGCCTCTGTGCAGCTGTGGCGATGTGCATGTTTGTGCGCAATTGAAGGAGAGGTTAGGTGACCGGCCATTCATCTCTCAGAGACACAAATATGCGGCTTCAGGGAGAATCCTGTCATTTTTCAGCAATGCTTTGTTGTCGAAATGAACAAAAAACTGTCTATAATAATGAAAATTCACTAATGTATGATGAGTGAATTTACATTTACAATGTTATTGATGAGTCGACTGATGCTGTGTAGCTTTAGATGTATGCACCATATATGATATGGTGCTTGATTGGCACCACAGGAAGAGTGTTTTGGCGCTCCACATGTTTAGTCATAACCTTCCAATTCCAGAAGTGATTACAGAAGTGATTTTAGAAGTCATTTTTTGTTCATCTCACTCCCACAGCAGGGAGCAGCTGGCTAACAGCTATCAGGCCTGTCCCCTGTAGGCGTCCTCTGGCTACCAGCTGGGAACAGCTGGTCCTCTCTGCAACCAGAGGACCTAGACCCTGCTGGAAGCGCTGTGAAAAGAAGACACCGTAGGACAAGAGAGCCACAATCACACTCAGACAGGTTCCGTTAAGCCCTCATTAGGTTACGTTTTCAGGTTCTACGCAGGTGCAACTATTGTTTCATCCTGCTGACAATGGAGCAACTTCTCAGATTGAGTTGCCAGTTTTGCTGTAAGGCATTCTCACCAAACTGTGGCAAATGTGGAAGAAGAATTAGAAGAGGGGAAGATGAGGTGGGATTAGAAATAGTTTCTGCTGGTGGTGATGGGGGGGTGGGGGGTGGGGGTGGGGGGGTGATGACCAGTGGACGGAAAAGGGACACTGGCGTTATTAGATTTGCAACAAGCTGTAACACTGTCTCCCATTGTGCATCCCTCCACCCCTGCCCTCCCCCGAGCCCTTGCCCTGAGAGAACACTACACAGCACCCCCGCCTCCTCACCCACTCTACCCCACCCCTGCACCCCCCAACTCAAGCTCTCTCCAGGCAATTGCCACTGGAGTGGAAAGTATTCCAGAGCACAATGCCTTTGCTCTCAATGGGTGCTTTAGCATGCCACCAGTGCGCTGTCACCAGCAGATGGGGAGCTAATTAGAAGCCATTAAAGGGCTTTGATAGTGTGTGTGGGAACCAGGCGGAGGGAGATGGCCACAGGGGTGTGAGCTTTCGGCCCGACGAATGCACACACATGTACACAAAATGAAAAAAAAAGAGATAGAGAAAGACCAGGCTGTCCCCGTGAGTCATCTTTGGCCAAGGACAGAGAGCACAGGACACCTGTGGGGCTTCAAGGATCTCAGTGAGGCTTCTCTGCACACAAACTATCAGATGGAGATAATGTTCCTGCAGCCTGCCCCTGGCTCTCTGGGAAGGGCATCCATCCACCCAGTGCACAGCCGGCACACAGGGAAAATACACAACAGACAGCCAGGCTCCAGCCAGTCTGTGTTGCTGATGACACATCAGTGAACCAGGACTCCCACAGGAAGTGTTGGCCAACCACCGGTCCTCAGTCATTACAGAGGCTGGGCTGCCCAGGGAGGTACCAGGCCAACCCACCACGGAATCCAGAAAAGAAACATACATTAGCAAACACCCACAGACTCCATGACACACAACCTTCCGAAATCTCACATTCATCACAGACCTCCTCCGTTCACAACCCGACGGATTCCCGACCAATCATCAGTCAGCTGGGGACAGGATGTGTCGCTGAAACGTGGTAAAGGTTATTGTAGCTGACACCACGCTCACCCCCGCCCAGTCCCATATGAGCGGCTCCACACACCTGCACACAGGTGTGATCATTATCAAGCAAACAGGAAGAGCGAGACTGGGAACTGGAAACTAATCCCACAGCTGCGAGGTGATCTGTGTGCGTGTGTGGGGTGTGTGTGTGTGTGTGTGTTTCCCCTCCTCTCATAATTGAATTCCTGCACATTTCTTTTCATCAGAATTCTCAAGAATCATTCTTAAGCCTCCGCTCTCTTCTGTCTAAGAAAAACCTGACGCTCCTGCATCATTGGCGTTCGCGTGACCTTTTCAGGAAGTAGTATTCACGCTGCATATTGTCTGCACAGCAATAATAATAGCAGCAAAAGTGTGAAAGCATCGGTGGAATGTCCTGTTTCCTCCAAACGAATTCCTGTACCAAGTTTTTCCCCCCTCGTGGTTTCCTGTAGTGTGCTTTTCTAGTTCCATTCGTGATAAAAAGGGCGTATGAGTCAATTTGTTTCCCCTCTACCAAATGGAACAATTTCTTCTTCTTCTTCTTTTTTTATTTTTTAAAAAAAATTGACCGGGAATGATTTATGCAGGAAAGTATCCAAGACACACGGTGTCCTTTCTACTGAAACTTTGAAAGCGCGAGCGTTGTTTTTGCAGATGTTTGACAGAGGCAGGGTGTTGCATCAGCACTGACAACAGTAGCCTGACATCGAAAATGAAATGCCAAACGATAATCGACTCACATTTAAAGAGTCCGCTGGGAAGCCAACTCTTATATCAGAGATAAATGGAGGGAAGGCGAACCGGAGGGAGGCAGTGCCATTCTGTCAGTTAAAATCGGGAGCTAATATGTTTCACTTTTCCTTCCCCTCCTCTGGCTCTTCCCTCTGTCTTCTCTCACCCCTCGCCTTGATGTGCTGTAAACAGGCTAAAAAGGGCCCAGCTGTGTGGAGTTATTGTTGGTGTCAGTAGGAAGTGCTGATAGCTTTTGCAGCTGAACAAAAGCTGGATGAGGGGAGTGGAGGGGCGCTCCAGACACTGTGGCTCCAGCCTAGATTCTCTCCCACAATCCCTGCACCGCACTCCCATTGTTCTGCCCACCCGGCCCTCCCTCCGCCCTGTCAGCTGCGACCTGGGACAGAGGGCAAAAAAAGAGAGAGAAAAAGAAAGTTTTTAAAGTTTTACAGGCTACTGCAACGGCTAACTGTCCCCTGGTTAGCTTGTGCTGCAGGACAGTAAAGCGAGGCAGATGAACAAACAGAAAAGCTCTGCAGGAAAAAGTCCCATAAAAAGTTCTACAAATATGCAAACAGCCAGATTTTTTTAAGTCTGGTTGCAGTTTACAACATTCCAAGAAAATGTGCATTACATCACATAGCAATTTGAACATAATATTCCATTTATAAACCAATTATACTACTTGAAAAGCACAACGTGCACAGAGGACTTAAGCTAAGTGTAACTTGATTACAGTCATTCTAAGAATGTACTTAAGTGCAATTATGAGGTTCTTTACTTAATATATAAACTTCATTACATTCCACAGCACAATTTATTATCAAAGTAACCAAACCTTTGCTTCTATTCATGGTAAAATATAGAAAATATAATCAGTATAGTTTTGAGTATTGGTGCTCTTTTATCTATTTTGGATTATTTTTAATTAATAATAATGTGACAATTGCTTGCAATTTAAAAGACATTAAACATTGAGGACGGTTGCAAAATACCAATATAATTGTGTCACTTTAGATTAGGCAAACTAAAAAGAAAACATACCAACATTTAGCAACATTAAAGAATACTTTAAAGATAATATCTATATTATTCTACACAACCTAATTATTTTAACTCGGGCTAGTCTAATTGCCCTCGGGGCCCGTGTGTGGAGGAATGCGACGTTAATTTGCTGTTTAAAGCGTAACACCGAGGATGAACCGTCCTCCTCCGCGCTGCAGGTGCGCTGGGCGGTGATCTGGTCCCGCTGCTTTAAGGTGATAAATGGACGACAAAAGCCTCAGAGCCGGTTTGTTCTCGTAGCCTCTGCTCACAGGTGAATGGAGGAGTGCGAACGCTCTTGTTTGACGTCTCCATGGAGACCGCCCGAGCGGCGCCAGGCTGACAGGCGTCAAGGCTCGGATGAATGGGTGACGTCACCGCGCCGGCGCCTGCCAGTCTGCTCGGGCTTGTTTGGACAATCTGGGGGGAAGATTCGGAACAGAGCGATGTGATCCGAGTGTGCACACAAGGCTGAGCACACAGCGCAGCAACATGTGAAGGAATCTGTTCAAACGGTTAGAAAAGAGCGACTTTGGGAAGTTTTACCAAAGTTTAGAACGACGCGCGTCGATCTGCAAACGGAATACAGCGTGTTTCCGAAATAAAAACAAACATCTCGTCTTTAAAACTTTAATCAATGCTCGCCCTCATTCAGAAAGTGAATCAGAAACTATTAACCGTCTTATTTTACTGTACTGTTGTCTCCCACATCTGCAGTGCCGTTTTATAATCATGAGAATCGAATCTAGGGCACCGTGGAAGCCTAATTATCATTAACCATTCATCCTATTCATCCCAGTGCATCCCACACACATTCTCGGGCATTCACCACCCCTCCACTGTCCCCAGGCGATCTACACCTGCAGAGTCCCCAAGCCACCGACAGCTGGATTCCCACATATTACCCATAAAAGACACACATTTGTTTCCATTTGTAACGCCATCCTTCAAACAGATTGTAAATCCCGATAACCAGGCGGACGCGCTCATTGGATCCGGGAGGATTCGTGGCCTGCGCAGTCAACGCAAACGCGGCCGCCCGGTTGGCTGGGAATCTCCTCACCGGCCCGCCCCGGCACGCCCCCGCCTCTTCTTCCCCATAAATCTGAGGAGGTTCGCCCATGTGGTTGTTGAGAACTGTCAACATAACCAGCGCTTCGGAGAGAAGTATTTCTGCTGTAGTCATTCCGTCTCACTCGCCAACCGTGGAAGCTACTCTTACCACCATGAAGGTTGTTGGATCTACGTGCGCCCTCAAGAGCAAGGTCGGCAGCGAGGAGATGGTGCGCTGCCTGTCCGACCAGAGCCTGACCATCTCCAAATGCAAGATCCCGCTGCTGGACGAGCAAATGGCCGTTCTGCTGCAGGACATGAACAGCTGCTACAGCAAGCTGAAGGAGCTCGTACCCACCCTGCCCACCAACAAGAAGGCCAGCAAGGTGGAGATCCTACAGCACGTCATCGACTACATCTGGGACTTGCAAGTGGAGCTCGACGAGCCGGAGAAGAGCCGCCAGCTTGCGGGCAGCGTGCCCCGCACGCCGCTGACCACGCTGAACGCAGAGCTCGCCAGCATCGCAGTGGAGGTAAATATCGGCTCGTTTGCGTGTTTTTAAAGCAACATGTTTGTTTACGTCCTGACGCGCGACGCGCGTAAAGCCGCACGGCGTGCGCGGTCGGGTTCGAGGTGGCCGAGGCGTAACGCGGATGTACTAACGGCTCTTCCTCCCTTCTCTCCGCAGAATGGATGCTCGGATGACCGCATTATGTGCCGTTAAGCGCTGATGGAGCGCCGCGCATTCATCCACACGCAGTGAGCACCGCGATGAAAGAACAAGGCCGGGCGATGTGGCGAACACATCCATTCCAAACCTTGAACTGTGTAGGGACGTTTGAAGCCCCCCCCCAAAATGCTAGAAGAGAAAGAAGCCGTCGTGTGGACGTCGTGAGCCGGTTGAGGATCTCTGTCGCCCGGGGCCCTCGATTCTCCAGAGGGCCCCGAGAGAAGCTGCAGACTGGGATTAGCTGGGGACCAAGAAAAGTTCAGCGCAACCAGCGTCGCCGGTTGCTTGTAGAATTTATGTAAATTTTGTATCTTGTGTTTACTGTTACGAGAATCCATCATTTTGTAAAAGAAAAAAAACATTTCTCAGATTCCTGAGCGACAAACTGTATTGTATATTACAATGCCATCTTATGTGAAGATATTGTTTCTTACAATGTACTTTATTGGTGTTTTTATTAAAACAAGACAATTATTTTTAAAACGACCCCTCCTTGCCGTGGTGTGTGCGTGCGTGCGTGTGTGAGGAACGGCGTTGAGCCATGGCAAAACCTAGAAGCAGAGTTGTGAAACATGACGCGGTATTATTATGGGCTGCTAAAGCAACATTATTGTCCATCATCCACATAAACAACCCACCTCGCTGCTGACTCATCACAGGGGTGTAAATTGGTCACCATAAAGGACTAAACGTTAGGAGAAGCCGTTAAGTCGTCCGTGTAACATAAAACCAGTGTCTGGTGCTCAACACGATAGCTGATAGCCAGTTAAAAAGGCAATTTAACTCTGAGGGTCATTACCGTATCGCATTACAAAAGGAAGTTTAATTTGAAATAGCCAGGGTTAAAGAGTTTTTTTAAAAAAAAAAAAAAACCAAATACAGTGGCAAAAAATTCCAATTAGATACGAAAAGGTCACCACAGGCTGGATAAAGTGAAAGAATAGAAACAACTTGATTGGTTTCAGACACAAAAGTGGCGTAATTTGGTTAAGGTGTAAAACAGGGGTCACAATAAAGGGTCAGTTTCATTTAAAATTCCATTTAAATATGGTGTTTCGGTTGCTTATCGTGTAAATCAGCAGGTTTCTCCTCAGGCACTGCAGGGGTTAAGCAGGATTTGGCGAGTGGATTCGTTTTAAGATTTATTCTGTCTCCCTGGTGCAATGTTTTTCCCATTTCCCTGCGGTGCGATGCGCACAGCTGCAGCCCCGGCGTGGCCAGTGTGTGATTGTGTTTGTGTGATAGCTTTGTGCCAAGGGCAGGGGAGGGCGGCGGGGCCCAGACTGAGCGGCGCCTCGGCACACCTGGGGAAGTTCAGGTTAAATAGCTCCACATTCCTCAACACACAGCTGATTGAAACATTAACAAACAGTAATCCACGGGCCAGGCCGCAGATGGGCCGGGAGCCACGCCAACACAGAGAGAGAGGGAGAGGGAGAGAGATTCCCACAGTACAGCAGTGTTATAAAGCTGCTATTAATATACGCACTTTAGAAAATGCATATAAACCTTAGAGAGTGGCAGGAAATGTGCTTATAAGTAGATCAGCTTTAATTTATATTGGATTCTACAAAAAAAATTGAATGTTAAAAGCAATGTTGTTAATGTAGCGTTTAGAATTTTGATTTCTTTTAATGAGACATGTAATACACATAAAAAGGTTTGAGTGACGTAATACAGTTGTGGAGAAAATAAAAACCAGCCTGGCCTCGACATCAGCTGGAACATTCTGATTCTTATCCTACATTAAGTTTATTGTTAATTACTACTTTATTATTGCTTAGCCAGCAGCGATGTTCCATGATACTTGGAGCGCCCTCCTGAGGGACACAGCAGCTGGAACCTGAAGCGACACATGGCCGCGTTAGCGCAGGTGAGAAAAACTGTGGACAACAGCGCCACCGCCTGGTCATCTTGGAGACTTTAATCCTTAAAAGTTGGGAATATTTTTTAAGACGTAGCCCAAGGAATGTCTATCATAGCCATCACCCACTGGGCTAGTCTAGTCATATCAGGATTGGCATCAACTGAAACGTCACAATAAGGTGACATTAAAAGAATCAGAATCAGAATCAGGGTACTTTATTGATCCCTTTAGGGGGTGTCCATTAGGGAAATTAGCATCTCCCCAAAGAAACGTACAGCACTGTTTAAAATATTAAAAATAATAAAAATAAAAATAGAATAAAATAAGAAATAAAATAGAATAAATTAAAAATAGAATATAAATATAAAACTATAGAAATGTAAATAAATGAACTGAATGAATGAATGAACTGAATGAATGGATGTCCCAGTATTATCTTATTGCAGTGTTGTTCCAGTCCTTCTGTTGGCCCTCCTCCTCCCCTGTGAGGAGTTGAACACCCTGACGGCTCGGGGGATGAATGAGTTCCCCAGTCTGTTTGTCCTGTACTTGGGGAGGCGCAGCCTCTGGCTGATCAGGCTTCTCTGGCTGTGGATGACATTGTGCAGAGGGTGGCAGTCATTGTCCATGATGCTCCGCAGCTTGTCAATAGTTCTCCTCTCTGCCACTGTCGCCAGAGGTTTCAGCTTCATCCCCACCACCGAGCTGGCCCGCCTGATCAGCTTCTCCAGCCTGGAGAGGTCTGCTTTTGTCACACTCCCCCCCCCCCCCCCCCCCCCCCAGCACACCACAGCGTAGGACAGGACGCTGGCGACCACAGACTGGTAGAACATCCAGAGGAGTTTCCTGCAGATGTTGAAGGATCTGAGTCTCCTCAGGAAGTACATCCTGCTCGGGGTCTTCTTGTACAGCTGCCTCGTGTTGCTTGTCCAGTCCAGCCTGTTGTCCAGCCACAGCCCAAGATATTTGTAGGTCTGCACGCCCTCCACCTCCTCCGTTCCTATCTGAACTGGTCTAGGTCTCGGTCGGTCCCTCCCAAAGTCAATGACCAGTTCTTTAGTTTTGGAGGTGTTGAGCTGCAGACCGTTGTTGTGGGACCAGGCAACAAAGTCCCTCACCAGGCACCGGTACTCCTCCGGCCGGTGAGAGTGGAAAAGGGACCATTTTCCAGCATCCAGGCACAATATTAAGATAATTGATGCATTTCAGTGTGTTCTCAGCAGCAAGTTGCCTAGTAACCGCCTCTCCTGGAGAACACGCATATCAACTTGGCTTGATATTAAACTGGGTGTAATAAGAAAAATCCACCTAAAGCAGCATTTTCTGACAGATTAGATGTAAAACAGAACCGTGTGATTCATTCGGCTGTCAGGGGTGTTGGATCAGAGTGAGGATTCTGATATAAGCCAGACGGAGGCAAAGAAACACACATGGTTGTTTAAATAGAAATTTGTATTTACATCCATAAACAGAAAGAAATTTGTAATATACATCCTGTAAAATGACAGCTTATCTCAAACCAAAAGGATCTCACGCCTCTTTTTGCCCTTCATTCAAACTCTACAAAGTTCCCTTTTCCTGAAGTAACACAATTGGGACATTTAATTTATTTCCTGCAAGTTATGAAAGATATATCTTATCCTGGATTTCTTTATTCACAGAAGAAAGAAAAAAAAAACATGCTTAGGGTTTTATCCTGGAGCAAAAACTGAGCTGTAGTTCTGTTTCCAGCCCTTTTTACAATGCAAACAACTGTGCCATAAGTCCTTTGTACTTACAGTAAATAACCATAATAGATTCATGATATGTACCCATTTACCATTAGACTAATATAACACATTTAAAAATGTACACCAGAAATTATACAGACATGTGGAAAAATATCTTTGGACTGCGCATGTTGAAAAAATAGATTTAGAGAGATGCTACAGTTGAGAAGATGTGAATAAAAATACACTTGCAGAGGAAACGGCCGAGAGGGCCAGAACACTGCTGACGTCGGGTCGGCTTTTGAACCAACAACCTCCCTCAGCTCCCCTCCCACAGCTCAGGAGAGTCGTGTTATTCCATAAAATCCACTAAGTGGGCAGAATTGAACTGATTCTACAACTGAATTTTTTTTTTTTAACCCATCACAAGTAAAAGTGCCTTGTTAAAACATGACTTTTTTCATTAAAAAAAAAAAAAAGACAGCATTCTGAAAGTATAATGGAGAGAAAAATCCAAACCTGCCAGCATTATTATGCAAAAATAATAATTAAAAAAACAGTACTGACCTATTAAACACAAAAATACAACCAGGTCTCATACTTTGTGCAATAATGGGCCTTTAAAAGCATGTTTGATATATATATTTTTTGAAATATTTACATTTTGTATTCACAGAGGACATTTGGGCCGTCTAATACTGCAGTACCATTTTGTTGCTTATATCAGAGGTTGCAATGCTCTGTTAGTCTAAAGCACAGAGGCAGGAGTTATTGCTCCGATCTGCATAACGAAGTCAACTGTGTGCTTTTAAGCTTCCATTAACTCCGAGAATGAGATGCAAACAAAGAGACAAAAAAGAAGAGAACCCTATAGTTGTGAAGGCATTGAATCTCTAATAAGGCGGTAAAGATGAAGAAATATTGCATCAGTCTTTGCTCCACACAGAGGTTGCTCCAGGTAAAGTGCAGCCCCGGCCGGTTGTACCATAGTTCCACTCGGCAGGCTGCTCGCTGAATACCGCCAGGCAGCTCCGGTACATGTGCAGCACACCGACACTTCAGCTGGGGATGCCGCTCAGACCAGGGTTGTCCGCGTAGAAACATCTTTTAAGATGTTGTGTCACATGTTCTCCTGGAGAGATCCGACTGTGTGTATTGACGTGGGTTTAGCACCTCAAGGCTCAGTTCCCCGGGTTGGAGAAGCTCAGGATTCTCAGTTCTTCAGCAATATTTCTACAAGACAAAACATGTGATCAGACTGGAGGACATCATATTCACAGACATCCTGTTTACCCCTGTTCACTTACCTGATCAGGACCCATTGGCATTCTTCCCATTCCCATTGGGTTCATTCCCATCTGGCTCTGCCTCTGTCCTTGCATCTGACCCATTTGTCCGGCACCGGCGCCACTGACCGGCCCGGGTGCACCAATGGCGTTATTCATCATCATAGGCCCAAACTGGTTTTGGTTACCCTGCTGAGGGAACTGTGGCTGCGAGTATGAACTACAAACCACAAAAAAGGGACATTTTGATTAGAGAAAATCTGCTGATGCAAGGACGAATAAAAATTGTCCTGGAGGAAGCTGGATCCGACATACTTGTTCCGTGGCATGTTCCCTTGTGGCCACCCTTTCATGTCTCCAGATGGGTACATGGACCCTCCTTGTGGGTTGCCCTGCACCCCAGGCATCATTGTGTTCTGAGGAGGACCTCCCATCCGTCCCTGCATCACGTTTCCCGGTGGGCTGCTTCCTGGAGCCATGAACGATGGGTCCCCCTGCTGGTTAATTCCTGTAAATACAACAAAAACAGAAACTCAACACTCAATAAATTGAGAAATAAAGATCCTGAAGTGGATGAAAATCAACCTAACCAGCAACTCACCATAATTAGCCCCATAGTTAAAGCCCTGCTGTCCTGTTTGGTTCATGGCAGGCCCTCCCACTGGACCGTCCATGCCTACCGGCGCAGTGACATTTGGAGGGGGGTTAAAGCCCCCTGCTGCCCCTTGCCCTTGTTGATGCATCAGCATCATCATTTGCTGTCTCCTCATTTGAGAGATCGTCATCATCTCTCTGTTGCGCTGAGCCACCATCTGAGGATTCAGGAAACCAGGCTGCAGACAAACATCCATAATTAGTCCACAAATAAAATGAGCCAATGTATTTACATTAAATTAGATGTTACATACCTGACCCCCCATGCCTGCAGGCTGCATGCCAGGCTGCATGCCTGGATGCATGGCAGGGTTTCCTCCAGGATTATGCTCCACTTTTATTCCTTGTCTTGTCTGATTCATAAACTACCAACAGAGAGCAAAGCCATTTAGCTTATTAATGCTTGCAATAATTAAGCATATCACCAACAATTGTGATACTCACTACATTTACACAACAGAAAAAACAAATCACGGTATTGTCTTAATCCGACAACAACTGAAAAACTGAGGTGGATGTAAACACGATAGTTTGACTAACATTGGAGTCCTTCTCAGTGACTAAGGCTGGAAATTCGTCTTTCTTCGGCATGTACTACACCTTAATCAGAGTTAAACTACAAGACGCATGTGCACGTGCTCCACAAGACCTCCACTAGCATATGACCCCAAAACAAAAAAAATCCCAAAAAGTCAGTGACAGACGAACACAACAATGGACAGTGTGCGTCCTAATGGCAGGTATAAGATGAACAGAGCTGTAGGATCATCCATCTTCCTGTTGTTCAACTCTAGTAGTTTATTGGGTGATGTAATAGTCAACTGGAAAGGGTGGCCATACTATCACCAGCTTGTGTTAAAGAGGACATGTTCACGCCATTAATCCGATTTTCTGAGGTCCATTTAAACTGGGACAAGGACTGAATTCTGACCAGACGCCAAAGTCGACTTTATGAGCACCACTCGATTAAGCTGTGCGTGTAAACGTACTGGTTGGAAGATTACCTGTTGTCCTTGTAGTCTTTGCTGGAGCTGTAATCTGAGAGGTTTCGTAGCCGTCATCATGCGAGGCCGCATCATGTTGGCGTTCGGATTGCTCATGCCTCCCATGCCAGGGAAGTTCCCCGTCTGGCCCATTTGATTCATCATGGGGTTGAAGCCTCCAGGTGGTTGCCCTTGCATTGCATTGCCACCATAACCAGGCTGCATACTTACAGGGGGAGGACCTGGAGGTCCCGGATAGCCTTGGTTATACCTGGGTTTTTGATCCATGCTTAGGGAGGCGTCTTGGCCAGGGAAAGACTCTGCAGATGGGCAGGGTGCATGGCCTTGTTCGAGACCTCCGAGGCGGGTTTCAGGTCCCTGGCTCTGGTGAAGAGATGTCGCACTTTAGCTGGATAAACTTTCCCGAATAAATGATATTGAAAATTTGGTTATTAACTTGAAAATAGAATACACACTCGTGTCTGATGTACCTGGCCCACTATTTCAGGGATTCCTAAAGCTCGATCTATCTCCTGCAGGGCACCAACATCTGCTGTGTTGAGAAGAGAATCGAGCTGGTCCAGTAAAGCTCTTTCATCACTCTGGCCTTCATTGCTGGTCAGAGGCCCCAATAATTCCTCCAACGGGTTTCCGAACTGGTCCCTACCATGGAAAATAGAGATACTCGGTCACTTTAATGCTTTAAAATGGAATTAAAAGCAAAATAATCAAACACAATTCTATTTACACCAAATATAGAGACAGTATAGAAATTCTTTACCTGCTTGTGTTTCTCTGAGGTCCATCCACTCCCAGCGGAGGACCTTGCCATGAGGGGGACTGGGGAGGGGGACCAGGTCCACCAAATCTACTCATACCCATACTGTTTTCATTGGCACCTGCAGAAGTGGGAACAGACAGGGAAGCGGGGAGGAGAACAAAATAAAAACATTACATCATCAGATACTGTAGCACTTCTTAGAGGCTTCAAACATTTATAAGTTGCAGCTGCTCACACAGACATACCCATGTCCATTAGCTGCTGCTGCAGCATAGATCTGGTGTTTCCAGGTAGGCTATTAGAACGGCTGATCATTGGTCCTGAATTAGCACGCATTCCAGGCATTCCAGGGTGTCCTGGTCTCACTACAGGACTGCCAGCTGATCTTGGCATTCCCCAGTCCCCAGGCCCTGAGATGGGAGGCCGTTGTTGAGGCATTGCCATTCCTCTGCCCAAACCCCCTGAATGAGACATGATCAAAACGATTAGCCATTTAAACTCGGGCTTTAAAAGTAACTGATTTACTACAGCCCGTTGAGGACAAAATACCCCCGTGTAGTACAGTTTGGGGACTTGATCATCAAAGGAATGAACACGCAAACATATTGCAGTTACTTGTTAGATTGCCTCTGGGTGGACACACGCCACTTCCCCCTGGAAATCCATTTGGAACGCCACCGATTCGAATTGGGGCCTCCACGTTCTCCTGTTTAACTAGTGTGGGACAAGGAGCATTTCTTCTGCCAGCCAACCCCACTGCCACTGGTCCTTCTCCACCCATGGGCTTGGCATCCATGGACAAGGCTCTCTGGTAGGCAACACGCTGACCAGCAGGCACTGGGACTCTCTCCCCCTCTGCATAACAGCCAGGACCAAGATTTTAAAGGACATTTTAAAGACTTTCAGAGTTTTATTCTACAATCGATGAATAATGAAAGTTGAGTCTGATGATAAATGCAAAGCATGACAAGTTATTTGTCTTCCACACCGTGTAAACTGTCAGGTTTGTTTCCCACTTCCTTCCCTGTTCTGGAGTCTGGTTCAGGGTAGAATGCAGAGCTGTTTCTCGGGACACCGAGAATGTTCTCCAGCGTCTCTGCCTAAACAACCACATTTTAAAAATGATCACAAAACAAAGTTGTGTCGATATTAAGTTCAAGTGATAAATTAGACACAGGCTTACCTCATCAGATGGCTCCATCTTGACCTTTCCATTCATGCAGTGGGGGTCAGAGCTGGTCACCCCTGCACCCTGAACTCCTCTCCCTTCCAATTCATCCAGCTTTGGTTTGATATCACCACCTTCTTTAGAGTCATCCTTGTTGAGGAGGTAATGAAGGAGGGCATTGGGCTTCTCCTTCTTGGGGCTCAGCTGCTCCTGTTTCAAGTCTGTTCCCCTGGTCCCCACAGTGACTGGGTCTTGTGCCGCTGAATCTGTAGCACATTTCCCCGTGGCCTCGGCTGTGATCCGAGCCACTTCGTCAGGAGTGTTCCCGTTCTGCAGGAGCTTATGTAGGATCTTGTGCTTCTCCTGCAGCGACTGACTGGTTGACTGTCCAGCAGCACCAGAAGATGACACAGTACTGTGATTTCCACCGGTGGAGGAAGAAACTCCTGAAGGTGAGGGGCTGGTCACAGCAGGTGCTCCATCTTTAGCTTCGGGTGTGGAGCTGGGCCCAGATGTTGGTAGGTGATTAGAAGGCACCAGGTCATCTGTTGGTGAGGTGAGGAGCTGCAAAAGTTTCTTGTGGGTCTTACTGTCAGGGACACGCCTACCGGATTCTCCTCCAGGAACTCCTACCTCTCTGGCCTGACTGTCTGGCTTTTCAGTAGGCACCTCACTGACAGGGGTATGTGGGTGCTGCTGGGATTGATGCTCTCCTCCAGCTCCCAATAAGCTGCCTGGACTCTTGGAATCTGTGTAAGGTGGCAGTTTACAGGGTCCCGTTGGTACCTGGTTGGTGGAGTTGATGCTGGGGGAGCTGTCAGGCCGTTGGGGGGGAGGTGAGGTGAGGGGAGAGGGCATTGGATTACCTACACCCTCACTAATGGCTTGGAGGGCATTCAAGGAGCTGCTGGAAAAGGTGCTTCCTCCTCCACCTCCAGAATTACCAGGGTGATTGGAGCTCATTGGAGAATTGATACCTAAGAACCATGATAACCACATCAATACACAATGTCAGTTCAAGAACAGGTGGTTAAATTGTGGATTAAAATAGAACCGTGACAGTCACATGGTCAGTCACTACTTTTGAGTGTATGTCATGCCATGAGTCAGATTCCTAATTCTGAGTTGAACTTAAATGTATATATTTTAAAAAAAATACTTTGGTTCATACCTCCAGGAGAGAAAGGGCTGGCCCCCATTTTGGGGCTCCCTCTTACTCTGGGTGAATTCATGACACTGTGCGGAGGGGCATTAATCCCTGGGCTGGCCTGAGTGGGGCTTGTAATTCCCATCCCATAACCTCCAGTCACAGGTCCACCTCCATGGAACTGACCCATCTGCTGATGCTGATTCTGCTGCTGCTGCATACCATGGTGGCCCATCTGGTTCATGGAGTGCATGGAATTCATCTGACCCATGTTCATCTGATGCGTGGAATTCATGTGGTTCATCGGATGCATGGAGTTCATCTGACCCATTGAGTTCATTTGATTCATCTGATGCATAGGATTCATCTGATTCATGCGATTGCCACCAGTATAAGGAGGCATTCCTCTTTGAGACATGTTGCCCTGGTCGGCCATGTTGTAGCCTCTATTCATTGCCATGGCCCCTCCAGGACCCATCCCCATCTGTTGGTTTGGGTTGTTTACGGCCATATTTTGAGGCCGCATACCTCCAGCCTGGTTTCCACGATAACTGTTCTGTTCCCTGTATGACAATTTTATAAATATCAGAAATCAGGGAGGGAAAACTGGGAGCACGCAAACACAGTAGGAATATTTGGATTTTTGAGGAATAAATGTAGGTACTTGTAACTGTTACAACATCTGTACCTTTGTAGAAAGTGTGTGGAGAGGAAAGAGTGGGGCTCATTATTGCTGGAGTTCCTGCAGAGGTCAGTCCTGGTCTGAGCTGTGACCGGGGTGCCATCTGAGAGGGAGAAGCGGTACAGAGGGGTCTCTGCATGGCCATTATGGAAAGCTGAAACAAAAACAAAAGTTAAAATCTGAAAAATTACAGATAACAGTAAAATAATGGCAAATGCCAATGAAAGGTTGGCTTTAGCAGCAACTTCGAACCAGGAGAAAGAAAATTAAAATGTCATATAATCAAAGCCTTCATCAATATCAGTGAATGTCACTAAGAGATGGGAATACTGTAAATCACATATTTGGAATGTAATCATATACCCTCTTGATAGTGGCGTTTGTAGGACCATGACTGCCCTTCACTGCGATGGAGGAACATCTGCATGCATCTCCTCACCAGGTCCTCCCAACCAGGGCGCATAGTGGTGTGAAGAGACGCTTGCTGTTCTATTTCCACCAATTTACCTGCAATTAGAGGCAGAGTTAGGATTGTATATACAGTAACGTCCGGGGGTAGTCATTTAAAGATCCTCGCATTTGATTAATTATTATGAAAGGAGAAGTCCTGTCATATACTGTACAGTTTCAATCAATTAGTAGAATCAATCAATTAGTAATCATTTAGTTGCGCTGTAACATCACAAAAGCTTACCCGACAGTTCATGACGAGTGCTAAATCTCTCTGTCCTTTCCACTGCAATGATGCGTCGGGCCACACAAATCATACACGAGTGCAAATCTGCATAAAGACATTTTAAGACATCATTGGCTCGTACCTGAGGAGAACACTGAAAAGGTTACTAGAGTTTACTAGTTACCTTCTCCCTCCTCCATCATGGCACGAGGCTGAGTGAGTGCAAAACACTGCATAGCCTCATAGCGCTGCCCCCCAGGTGGCCTTTCTTCTGACAGCCCATGACTCTGACCATGAACTGTGTTCACCAGCATTCGACAGTTGAAAGTGTGACTTTTCTGTCGGGGTGTATCTCCACCCCACGGTGCTCCATTTGAAACTATTGAAGGGAAAAAAACAGTAGATGAGCTTTAGCTCATGACATCAACTGGAGTTTGTAAAACAATTTGTACTTCAAACCACATCTCACCATTTGTCTTGGGTAGATTCTTATGAAACTCCTCCCTGTCGTCATCATGGATTATGTTGTACACACTGGTGTTGATCAGCTCTTCCTGCTTGTACTGAAGGTACTGCGTGACGTTGTCCGAGACGAATACAATGCTGCCCTCACGATTAACCACAAAGAGAAAGCCATCCAAGGCCTGACAAGAGAAATAAGGTAATTCAAGAGATTCATTTCAAACAAACACCGGCTACTAAAACGTTAGTAGGCCAGTAATGTCTGCACAGCATATCCCAGCACGGGAAACATGAGGTAGCTGGTGTTAATCTCTTGTCCTGGGGTAATGGGCCCCAAGCTGACCTGCAGGAGAAGCGGTCCCAGATGGTCTTTATCTATGACCCCTTGACCAGTGGAGGAAACATCTGCCTTCTGTACATCATCATCACTGCATGCGCTCTTTCCTGGGGACAGTTGAAGCAACAGAACGGAAGCAATGAAGCATCGTTTGGCTTTTTTTTATATCTTAGAAAATATATGGTAACATTTCACATATAACACATTAGATATTATTTCTTCTAGACAACATTACCCACATACATGACTGAGGTCAGTTTGGCTACCCCGAGCTAATGACAGTTCCTTCTTGGCCAGCTGGTGGCAGCATTGGCCACAGAAACATTGCTAGCATGCCTTTCTATTTTTAAGATGAGCATGTGTTGGAGGATTTGAAAGATACCTCTGAGCATAGAAAGGTTATTTCTAGTGCTAAGCAAAATGGCAAAACATAACATGGCTTTGTAAGTCTATTTCCCATCAAAATAATCCTTTGAGAAGGGTTTTGTTGGAGATATGAGAATCAAGTATTGCCCTTAATTACAACTGTACAACTTTCTGAGCAACAAAAACAGCCCGTCAGACTGAATGAGCCTGAAAACAAACACACCATTCCACCACTGTTTGACATCTGACTGTAGCACTGGACCTGACACAATCGGCCCAGATCGCGTCCCCCTTGTAATGTAGTGCATTATTCACAGTGTAACTTGGACAGCGTTGCTACCTTGCTCTTTGATTTGTCTGATCTGTCTCACGGTCTCCTTGAGGATTGCGCATTTGTCAGGCTTGACATTGAAGCTGTCGATGTTGGAGAGGTTGGCAGAGATGAGCTCAGCTAGCTCTTCGATGTACTTGCTCTCCTGTTCCCTCCGACGCTTGTCACACCTGCCAGGGCGCCAAAGGGATTAGACGTGTAACCATGACAACATGAGTTCCCCATGCTTGGTCCATATGCACGCCATACAGCCATGCTTGAGATTTAGATATTTTGCAGGAGAAAAAAAAACATACTACATGGAATACAGGGGTGTTTACAGTCAGTTAGGCAAAGAGGAATGATATAAGATAATGATAAGACACATGCACTGAAACATGCATCGTATATAGATATTGTGTGTGTGTGTATGTGATTAACACACATATTACAGCACTTACCCTAAACCTGGAGTGTCACAGGTGGACAGTTTACGTTTGCGGTCAGAGCACAACGGCTCCAACGAGTTGTCCCCTATACCACTCATCTTCAAAGCATATCAGCAGCTGAAAGCACACACACATCGCACACTCTAAAGGCAGATATACAGGCTGAAATTAGAGTAAAATGTGTCTTCATTTACACTCGTGTGTGCGGTACAATCTGATCGCAGGATTGATGCATTGATTACATCTGCTGCCATTTCTTCACAAAAAAAACAAAAAACACTCAAAGCCTGAAAATCCCACAGCTGCACACATTCCAAGTGATGTGGCTTCCATAACACCAGCAGAGTTTTTATTCATAGATATTTATAAGGGTGGCCTATCTAGCCGTGTTTCCTATTTAGCATTTGATAGGAGTGAAATCTCATCTGTTCCGCGGCGAGGAGCGACTGATGATGATGATGATGTGACTGGGAGCCTCAGGGGAGACGGGTCATCCTGCGTTCAGGCACCAACCGCTGGAATGATACTACCCAACACAGCACACAGCGTATACACTCCGTTTCCACTACAGGTTCAGGCATGTAAGGAAGAGCAAGCCTGCCTCTTTGCTTCACAACTGAGGCTTCCAAAAAAAAAAGATATGTGCGAAATTGCAAAGCACAGCAGCAATCCAGGAAAGGCTCAACGGTGCATTTCAGACTAGTGAGAATTATCCCTCTTCCGCATTCCCTCTGCTCTGCATTCTCCATACTAGGCTACATCCGGTCTTTCTTCCAATCGGCTTGAGCTGCAGTTTTCCTCTTACCATCCTAAGACAACCCCTCCCTTCTTTCCCTCTCCCCTTCCTCCCTGGGTGTAGCAGTAGAAGGCTGAGGACCATGCCCTTGTTTTCCTGCTCTGGTATTGCCCTGCCACTGACCCCTCAGAGTTCACGACAGAGGAAAGCCTGGTTCAGTCTGTAAGGTCGCAGCTTTTTCCAAGTCCTACACAAACACACACAAAGCCCCAGCACACCCGAACGTGTGTATGAGTGTGTGTGTGGTGCACAGAAGCACTCTTTAATAAGGAACCATCTCATTCCAGACTGGAAAATAGCATAGTGGATGGAGTTATTATGCAACTTCTACTCAGCAACAGCAAGCTAGGACATGCAGCCCAGTCAACCACTACGACTATTAGAAGAGCACAAAGTCTCAGACATGAATGTGAGATGCATGTATATTATCTTTCACCCTTTACCAAAGCTGCCGTCCTTCCTAATTTATGTGGTAAACCTCACCTTTGCAGCGCTGGAAACATGTGACGTCAGCCTTGTGAGAGAGCCGGGGGGTGCATGGGGGTCTTTCTCAGAACAAAGAATGCATAGTTGTGTAGAACAGTTTCTACAATACACCAATTCTGAGTCCTCCTCAACATAAGAACGCCGAGTTTTAGGCACACAGGGCTCCACACTGATGTTTAAGTGACACATTACTGGAGTATAAAAACCGACAAGCTAAATAGAAAACATCTTGAGGTCAGTGGGCAAAATGGTGAGCAGCAGCCCAACAAGACCACAAAAGAGTCACAACAAGTCATGCAATGTGTCAGTGACAAGTCAAATCATGTGACAAGTGAAACCTGCTCAGTGACCACCTGTGTTGCTCCAAACTACATAGACAACACCTGCTAGTGTGAGAAACACAAACCTCCACAGCTAAAGATGTTCTTAAGATGCCAAATGTGGTGAACATGTGAGTTTCGAAACCCACAGACTCACCTTGACCTCGACCAGCCCCAGTGAAGCACCATCCAGGGGTGTAGTATTGCTTCAAGGTGTCTCCATCTCCTAAAAGCAAAAGAGAAAATGCAATGAAGTGAGACACTGAGTCACGTGTGCTCCAATATGACACTGGCACTGTTTTGCTTCCAATAAAAATGCACGAGCTCTTGTTTTGCTTTCACAGAAATGCATGGAAAAAATGTGATTTTGTTCAAACTTCACAGGAAGCCGCAGCAGACGGCATCCTGTTTGCATCTTCCCTTCAGCCTGTTCCACTACGTCATCACTTCCCTTTCCTGGAAATGTGGCCACTCTTCCACCTTATTAACATATTATTTTTATGTTGACGGTCACATTAGTTCCTACTTTTGAAAAGCTCCCTTCACTTCAGACGCCACTGTGGATGCAATATAATATTCAGTGCTTATTCTAACATTAAAACAATGCGCATAACATATTTAAGCTTCCACAGCCTTCATCACTGTAATGCTGCTCAGAATTACTGTAGGGCTCTCTGGGGTTTTGTGTGTTCTCATTAGAGAAAGTGGATAAGCTTTAATTCAATGCGACAGAAATTAATCTCTTAAGCAGGTCGCGGACATTTTGATTACATTTTTACCACTTTGGAATTACACGTATAACATTTGAACATGGAAGTTGCAAATAATAAGTTCGCATTACCTTGAAGCATTTCTAGGCACATTTTCACAAGGAGCATCACAAATATCACATGTGCTATTAATGCTTTTCAAATCCAGATATAAAACTATTGTTAAATTAGTCTTCATGACAGATATTATCAATTGCAGGAACAAAAATTGTGATCAGACTTGCTGAAATAAATGTGGCCCACAGTCAGGCCTTGTTATTACCAATTAACAACGCAGACATTACAAGCGTACCACCCTCTCTCTCAGTCTGACCACTGAAGCCATAAATCCTACATGCTGGGCTGTTACTGAGCTAATGCGGCAGCTGAATTATTTAATACAAAAGAGAGAAAAGCTCTCCCTTACCGACAACTGTCCAAACACGGTTTAATCAGAGGCGGCTCCTGCCAACACTTGTTACCAAAAACATGCTTTTCCACGTTTTACATTTATGATTCTGGTGCATCCTCTCCATCTTCATCATTTAAGTGCCGATTATTACGAATCGCCGCTCATTTGAAACATGTGTCGTTTCTATAAAAAATGTGCTTGTTTGTTGAGGCATGAAAACGCGCGCTCATCTGGGGAGAGAGACATAGACGGACAGAGAGAGAGGAGCCTGCAGTGTGAGCTGTTGCCTGTTATTTAATTATCCTCCCTGTTTTTATGTAATATAAAGTGGTTTCTTTCTTTATTTTAGGGAGGGAAAAAGAAAGAACAGCTTTTTTGAGTCTCCTATGCAAATCTATGCACCACAGAAGGACAAACAGCACGCTACTGGAGACCTGGTCTAATTCCAGAGCTTGTTATTAGCTACCATCACAGTTCCCACCTCACAGAACGGTGATTAAAAAGAAGCCGCACAGTTCTTCAGGAAATTAAGGTAATGTGGTGGAAACATACTGCTCAGCTGCTTTTCTAAGTCCCACCAGAAAAGCATCAAGCCAAACTCATTTCACACCCAGATGGTGATAAAGTAATAACAGAGGCGTTCGGCCTGAGCTCGGGACTAAAGGAAAAGAGAAAACACAAACCACTACACTAATAACACAACTTTAGAGGGACACTAATGTTAAAGAATTTAACTGTACAGTTAATTTCAGCATACCGGGTTGAGCAAGTGAACAGTGTAGCATTAGGTTTGTTAGCCTAGGATGAGACGGTACATTTGAGTTCCCTCCAAAAATGCCCCACAAAAGCGTTATAAATCAAACTGAAAGTAGCAATGTTGGTCTGTACACTTGTGTGGTTATATTTGTCACATCTTACAGAAAATCAGCCTATTCAAAGAGTCACATGGGAAAGGAACAGGCCGTCACATGATTCCCCACAAGGCCTGTGAGAGCACTTTGTGAGGCCAATAAACAAATTACAGGATGATACCACTCGTTCCATCAGCTGATTACTTTCACCCAAATTGACATTTGCAAAAATGAGTGACACCGGTCGGAATATTAGCGAAACTTTATATAGGGTAAAAGAAGCTGGGGAGTCGCCGGCAGAATCAAGGCAACGTTTAATTTAACACACTTCTGTGTGTATATTAATTACTTGGGTGCGTTGGTTATGGTATGCACTAATGAGAGACCGAATAAATAGTTATGTCAAAATGCAGATAAATTGCGGCAAACATTCCGATCATACCGAACTATAGAGATAAATGCGGTGTGGAGGGAAAGCAGAGAAAAACAGCTTCAATAGAACTGCATTCTCTCTCTCTCTCTCTCTCCGAGAAAACATCCCCCACTCGAGTCCAAATCACTCCCTCTCTACCACACACACACACACACACACACACACAGGCTGAATCTCCCCTTTACCCCTCACATAAAATGTGTCTAAAAACCTAAGGAAATAAATGAAGTTGGCAACAAAGGGATGGCCAATTCCTGTGTGTGTGTGTGTGTGTGTGTGTGTGTGTGTGTGTGTGTGTGTGTGTGTGTGTGTGTGAGAGAGAGAGAGAGTTCTGCACATGCATTACCCTCAACTATCCATCATTAATAGAGACAAAGCCAGGCAACGCAGTCAGACCCACGGAGATATCCATCCCACAATCTGTGCATCCAACACACATTTTATTTCTTCTCTATATTGTTTATGAAGGACTGATAACAATGAGGTCACTATATTGTTCACGCCTGCATACGAGGCTATAGGCTGTGATAACACAGGGCTAATATTATGGAAATTAGTTCATTAATCAATGGCAAAACGGGCTTTTATCTGGAGGAGCAGAGCGCTGGGACTGTTCTGCTTCCACTTTGACCCCTCTGATAATACCGGCAGACCTTTTAGAAACAAAAATCCCATCCAACCGCACGGATTTCTGTGCCGGGATACACCTTTAGAGATCGCGGCGATCTATTTAAAATGACCTCGGAAGGAAAGGAAGACGCCGAATTGTTGAATTGCCGATGCAGGGTTTAACTGTGCCGCTCCGGAAAGGAAAAAAAATAAATAAAAGCGCGTTCATTTTCAGTCCGCAGCCCAGCTCCGACGATATTCTCGCCGTTCCCTTCCTCCCTTTTGCCCATTTTCTCTCTCTCCTCCCTCCGCATGTGCCCTCCCTCCCCCACAGTCCCTGCTGGATTGGTGGAGTAAACACAGGAAGAGAGCAGGCTCTGTTCCACCACGCCAGAGCAGGGGCTGGGCGTTCCTGCGCAGCTCCTGTGCCGGGGTCAAAAGTTTACTGTGGTTTTCATTTCACCTTTCCTCAGCCAATCACAGAGCCACGCTGATGCATATGAACTCTGACCCCGGCAAAGAATTCCACTCAAAAGACGGTCTGATGCCAGTTCCACAACAGCACCATATCCCTCCTCCCGTTTTTACCCACTTACTACTTACCTTTTTTTTATTATTATTATTTCTTTCAACTGGAAAACAGAACGTAGGCATGAAAATTCCAGAAATGGAGTTTTGAACGGGAACCACGAAGCTCCCGATGATCCAAAATCTAAACGGCCGAATTAAAACAAAACGACACCTCGCTTCCTGCATCCATTAAGATGTTTGATAATCAAATCTATTTCGCAAGCGGAGCCACGTAATTGTAGATTAAGATTCGAGTCGGGCAGCTAAAGACACGTTGTTCCCACTATTCTCTGCATCATTTTGCTAAGACAAGTTGTCAGAGCCACCAACACATCGACCACATGTCGCTCAGTTTCAGGTTAACACTATTAAAACCGTGTTTCGGTGACTTATGAGGACAGGCGGGACGCAGGGGTCACGAGCGCCGAGAGCTGAAAGGCAAACGGGGAGCCGGGCCGCAAAGGAGCTTGTGTGGCCCGACAGTGGAGAACAATCTGTTTTTGGACTGACAATCAGAGGAGCGCTCGTTCTGACCGGACGCGTACACGCACGCCACATGAGCCGTAATCCAATCGTGGGTTTGTTTTTGTCTGGGTGACACTGCGCTCTGTTCCCATCTGCTGGGTGATTAAGGCCGTCCTGCTAATCAAGTCGCTCAACTCTGCGGCAGGGCGGCAGATGCCGACCGAGCCGAGCCGAGCCGAGCCGAGCCGAGCCGCTCCGGTCTCCCCTTTAAACGTTTTCCACTCCCGGAGTACTTTGGAAGACAAAAAAAGGTGAAGTTCATTCCACGTTGCTGAATTTCCAAGCCACACGTAATAAGCGAAAGGGTTTGGCTTTAATGAGCACGTAGGACTGTGTCGTCTTTTACCACATATGCTGCTGCACTGGTCCAATTAACTGCTCAGTTTAAGAAATCTGACAAACTGGTTTTGAGATTCCACTGTCACAAAAGTGCAAAATAGCTCTTTGCAATCGCGCGATGGAGCGCGAGTCAACCAGCCGCTGATAGAACCTGCCGTTTCCTCGCAGCTCTCTGCTTCAGGTCGGCTGAAGGAGCTATCTGCTGATAAATAAGAGGACAGATGAACGTCCGTTGGGACCACGTAGCGCTGAATCAAACAGTTTCGGGTTATTTTCAAATATTCGGCGAATTAATATAAAGTTTTACTGCCATGCCACCTTCAAACACGCGCTCAGGTGTCTTTATCCTAACCTTAAACCTCGACCATACCTGACTACCAAGTTAATAGGAAAAATGGGATCAGGTACCAATTAAGCGCTGGCAGACTGCGGGAGTTCTCTCCGCGAGGGTTCCAGTCTGTGAATGTTTCCATGTACACGCTCTAATGTCACAGCTGCATATATCACAGCACATGTAAGCAGTTAGAGATGTAGCTGTAAACTTGACAGTGGGGCGTGAACTCCCCAGAGGAAACAAAATCCAACATTTAGCTCCTGAAATAGCTTGGAGGTGTAGGAAGCCGCACTGATGGAACAGAACCCTGAAGTTTGCAAACCTGCGTAGATGTTCGTATGATTCTTATTTCCATTTCCTTCACTTCTCTGAGAGTCAAACGGTGATTTCCATAAAAACCCTGCAGTGGTGTAGAATGTCTTAAAGTGGCTGTCAGGGTGGATATTGGCTCAGATTTTATATAGTTTTTTATTTTTTTAAAGCAGACAGTAAACAAACAACTAACCATTCTTCAACTAGAAGGGAGTGTTGGGGCCATAAAGGTCGGTTTCGGGTGCATTTATAGATCACACAACATGTGAAACTAAGAAGTTCTAGCAGTGTCATTTTCCTTTTCCGTCGCCCCTCTTGCTCAGTCCTTTCACGCTCTCAAACTTAGAGGCGGCGCATCTGGTTGTAGTTATCACATAAACCAGCTTTTTTCACCCTCGCACTCTCTTCCCCAAATGCATTTTTATATAAGGGGCCCTAAACAAAAAAACAAACAAGGTCCTGCTAACATTTTACAACGGTAACAAAACTTAGCGAGGGAGCTGCCCTCCCACTAGCTTGTTCAGGTGAAACCGTTTTATGAGCATTCTTCAGCTCGGGGAGAGAAAGTTAAATGGGGAGTTGAGGTTAAAGAGGAAGGGCAAAGAGGGGAGGGGGACAACTCTTGGCACCCCCTTCCTTAATAAAATGTGCCTTCATCCAATCAACAAGGACTACAGAGAGAACACTCTTCCAAATCCTTGCTGGTTATAAACTGGAATTAGGTGCAATGATTGCTTCAGACTGGCCGTTTGGCTTGCAGAAGTGTGCATGGCTCACATATGGCCAAGCAAGTCTCACACTCGGGCATTACCTCAGAGGTGAAGAAGAGGGGAACGAGCAGATGAAGAAGGCTCGACTTCAAACAGCGGAAAAGAACAAGCTCTGCTGCCTGAACCGGGCCCCGACGATCCGATTTCCCCCGACTAGCCAGTAAAATAAGTGGGGCTTCGGCAGCTCTTGTGTCATATTCTCACTCACTCACAAAGAATCTGAATATTTCAGCGGTGGAAACACAACGGTCTCGTTAGGCAGAGTTTTCTATATTTAGCCCTTCGACGCAAGTGGGAAAAGTCAACCTACCTGTTGGGCACATGTTGGCGCGGTGGCGAATGTGTGCAAATACAAACACAGATCGCTGCACATTGACCTTGACATGGGGGGGGGGGGGGCTAAACAGGATGTTTCATGTGATTCTAGCTGAGCAGCAGGTCCACATGTTCATGAGCTCCATTCTGCGTACCTGAGCCCGTCCTGCTGGACTCCAACACTACCTGTACTGCCGGCAGGACCAACGCCAAGAGGTCCGGTTTCGTTCAGGAGAAACAATCGGGTTTCTCTCCGAGTTCTGTCCGCTCACGTGCCCAGATAGGGACCTCGGTCTGATCACATACCACACGGTGTCAAACGAAACCGCCGCTCAGACTCAAAGACACGCGAGCTGATGAAGAAAGAAAGAATTCCATCTATTCAGGAAGCGGCGATGAGAAAATGCGCCTCGACAAAGGCAGATAAAAGACACTTATCAACCGTGGCTCCAACAATTGGAAGCCGTTCGCCCGATCTTTCTTCACCTGTCAGTGTCTAAATGGCAGTAAAAAGTTCACAGCATTTAGACAACCAGAAGAACCTGTCACAAGTGAGTGGCTGGTTATTAAGATTTTGACACCTTTAATGTACCTGGGTTACATTAAAATGGCTTTTAAATGACTTGCGTCATCAGATTCGCAATTGTTTTGACTCATTCAAGTACAAGAGTTTAAAGTTAAAAATGGCATCACAAAAACAGATACGCAGCTTAAGAGAACGGTGGTCATTTGTTAAACAAAGGGGGAGTTGATGTAAGCACAGAATCGGTCACCACGCAGAGGCTTCTTCCAATCCCACGAGAAAAAAGTGATAAGTTAATGAATTATTGAAAGCGCCGGGGCCAATGGACAAAGAGCGAAAGCTATGCATCCCAGTCACTTCTTCAGCCCATCTGCAGTCAAACAATCCCCCCAAAGATTGATTCATTGTTAATACAGCCTGACAGCCTATGTGAGGGAGAAAGAAACTGGTAGATAAAGGGACAGAGAATAGGGGACAGGGGGCTCCGTTTGCCAGGAATATGACCAGAAGGAGTTCACTGGACAGGTTCCCACAGTGGTCATTCCTCCCAAAATAACAGAAAAGTGGGCATGAGTAATGGCATTCCATCAGAAGTAAAGACAAGTTAGGTCTTCTTATTGGTGAAGCCCGCCAACAGCATTGCTCAATTTTATACTCTCAGCTACACACACACACACACCCTAAATCATATCTCTGAGATTCGGTGGTCTGTTAGAGTTTACGGGTGCGTTTGAATAACGCGTATAGCATTCCTGATACAAGCGACCTATGCCAGGAAACATCACCGCAAAAATATGAACACCAGCAGGGATGGCCCCCAGCATCAAGAGTCACAGGAACCTTACGCCTTAGCATCTCAGCAGAATGGCCGACCTACCTCTGCATTGTCTGCCTACACATTAACGCACGCGCCAGGAATGTCCTCTCACGACCGTGTGAGGCAGAAAACGTAGAGAACCTTATTGAAAATGCTGAAGTCGAACTTGGACTCTGAACGAACCCTGCGGAGTTCGTCCTCCCCTACACTGGAACACATCTATCCACCTCCGTCGGCCTGTCTGGCTCACACACATTTACCTAAATATGATTTATCACCTGTAGGGAACAGCGTATATCACAGCCCGACGGGCCATTTTTGGGGCTGAACAGTCCTCTCTGATCACCAAAGTTGTGAAAATGAACAGCAGACTGTAAATCTCTGGGTCGAGTTTTACTGTAACTGGTAAACCGGTGAATCGTGACCTGGTTACAACATAAAAAGAAACATCACAATAAAATGGTGCAAGTTTCTTGTTTTTCTTTATTGCACTATTTTGATGCCCCTTGAAACCCTGCAAAGGAGTGGAACACTAATGTTAATAATAATATAATTGTAATAATGTCACACACAGGTTGTGGTGGGTTGTTTTCCCTCTGGTTTACCTTAGATCAAACTACAGTGTAACTCACATGAACCGGGACAATTCTGCAGCCAACACCCCCCCCCCAACCCTCACCACCACCACCCTCACCCCGGCACCGAAACTGCAAGCAAGACAGCCTGCAACAAGAAATGCAGCCCACTGCCCACATTATACTGCACATTCTGACGGGTTGTGGCAAAGGAAGCGATGCCATCAACCTTTCCCTTCACCTTCTGGAACCCGGACCAGTAAACTCCTGCTCAGCGGTGAGAATAATCAGCTAAAGCTACTGCACCCAAACCAATCAGGGAGCTCAACTTTGGAGCTGGGGAATAAAAGATATAAGCCAGCAAAGGTCGTAAACGAGGGGAACCGTGAAGCCGGGTTTGTCGATGACGGTGTTAGTTAAAGTTTCTGGGTTGGTAAAATCATAACAAACAGCCCATAATAAATGGGCAGAGCTACGCTGGTTCATTGTATCGGGTAGCTTAAAAACCACAGCCTGCGCGGAAGCGGAGCAACACCAACTGTGTCAAAGACAAACTGGGCGTCCAAACACACGTTACCGTTAGTTCCAAACTTACGAACAAACAAGCGCCGAGGCCGGGACGGAAAACTCACCGGCTTCGATGGTTTCATTGAGTAAAGCAGTTTCTTTTACGCCTCTAAAAACTCCGCCATCTTCAGCAGGACGGTGTTTGTTTAAATGCGAAACACTCCCAGAGCGGAGGGAGACAGCCTGTGGCCGCGAGAGGAACTGTGGGTAATGTAGTTTATTCCTCAGCGAAGCCGAATCTACGTGTTTGTCACATCGTGGAAATGAACTACACGTACACCAGTGGCCGTAGGTGATACGAGCAGCAGTCACTGATATTAAGGGAGAGATTTAAAAATGTATTTATAGTCTGGTATTATAAGGACTGCCTTTAAATTATTTGTTGTGTGCCATTACTGTTATTCAACGTGCATATATTTGATTCCATTTTTTTTTGCCATTTAATATGTGGAATTTGCGTTTATTGGAAAATTAACACCAGATGACGTTTGAAATGTACTGGATTATAGGAGAGACATTATGTTTGTCTTCGCGGATCAAGTCGTACATAGATAAATAACTTGGCCAGTGAAGTTGTGTTTAAGAGCAGTATGCTTAGGTGGGACAAATAAATAGATTACAATACTTGTTAGGACAGAAGTGACTCACATTAACACTTTTAGCATCTCCCCCAGTTTCTCTTCAAATTTTTTAAAGCTAATTTGGTCCATTCATGTTACTCTTGATATTGTTGCAAACGGGAGAACAGTTTTTTGGCTCGTGTTGGGAGAGTTGTAATGGTCCATGACTTGATGTTTGGTCTGTTTGTGTCTGCCTGAGTGACACAGCCTCAATTACATTCCATGGAGACCCAAGAGGGGCCCAGTGGCCCTGTGTTTGTGTCCCTTCCCCCACAAAACGTGGCAAACTGACCTCCCCCCTGAGTGCGAGACACTTTATCCCATCCCCCTCCCTTCAGAAGCCATCTACTTTGAAAAGGACAGGAGATAACAGTTTGAGAAGACAGGACATAGCTCCACGTTCATTGGTGTATTCTGATTAGTTTACCTGCAAACTGCGTGTATTTCTCTGCTCTAAACCAAAGCCTCGCTCAAATTCAGACAAAGACAAAACGCAACTGCTCATGCGAATCCAAATAGCTGTCAAGACTACATTTTATGTCATTATTTATTTCAATATGTTCAGATATCAGTGGCCTAAGATACCATTTTATTTTATGGGCATAGTAATTGGTGTTTTTATTTATTTTTATAGGATCTTACTGCACCAAGTCTTTAAATCCGGCAATCCAGTATAGGAATACTGAAAAAGGAAAAGGATTTAAACGCCTTTAACCAGCCCAAACGTCTTAGCTGAAGGGCCAACTGTTTCTAATGATCTCACTTTACACCTTTAGCTTTTTTTCCCCAACAATTTTCGACGAATAAAGGAATAAATCTCTCAGAAAAAAGCACGCTCAATAAAATATATTATTACAATTTCACACACAAAATATACTAATCATATGAACACAGTAAATGGAAGAGCAAAGGTAAATACATCTTTTAAACAATTTAAACATGTAGTAGGCTGCGTGTACAATTTAGTGGCAAACGCAGGTTGTGAAAGCTGAACAAGGGCGCCGTCTTGTGGAATAAAGAAAGTATTACAACCTGCCAACGGTAAAGGACGTGTCACCATCTTGATGAAAGTTGACAGAATATGCAGTAAGGTAATTCTAACGCACACAAGTCCTATATTTTATGTTACTAGAGTACCCATGCAAAGTCGTTCTTGTCGTCATTATCCATTTATTTATTTTAATAAATTCAGGTAATACTACATTACAAATATTAGCTGATTGCTTGCAGGAATGCTAACTATTATTGTGGACTTTAAACTTGCTGTGCAAATATGAGGTTGCGTTTTATGGTCATGCTTGAAATCCTACTCTAACCTGTGTCATTTTCTCGCAATTTGATGCGGAAATCTTGGGTTCTAATCCCTTTACCCCAAGGCTTGTTGAGTGTTTATTGAAACGCCGCCAACTGATATTTATAAATACTGCTTGATGTTTCACACGTAAATAGTGATTGAATTTAGCACAAACGTAGTTATTGTCTGTACTTCCTGTTTATACAGTGGACGTACATTATACAGCAGTGGTAAGTTACAGATTATGTCCACAAGATGTCACTGTTGTGCCGATAGGGGGCAGGCACAATACACCCAGTTTAACATATTGCTGTATTTTGTTTTGTAGAATTGTAGACGTACATAATACAACACTCTGCAGCCTAGAAGACAAAGCATTCACTATATGGTTTAGGTCTTCATTGATATCTTTGGTTTGTTTGCAAAACTTCAAGTTTCCTTGAGTGAGACGCTGAACTCCGACATAGCTCCAGATGCGGCGTCCTCAGTGCTTGAATGGTTGTTCCTTAACCCCGATTGACAGTCTCGGTGTAAATCACTAAAAATTTTCTACTGGATTGAAACTTACAGTACAATCTTGGTTTATCTACACAGAGCCACACTGTAAACACATCTGTTCAAAGGCCACTGTCAGGAAAATCACTCTGTCACTGTTGTATTGCTGCAGTTTGCATTCCTGACATTGTTGTTAAAGCTTTATACGAAAAAGGTTTTTATTCTTCCAACGTGGTCGGTATTTACCTTTCACATGAGGCTTGGTTTATCTTTAGTGAGGAGCTAATGTGACGACATTATCTATTAGAACCCAAGACAACTGTTCATAGTTACGCAGGGGGGAAAAAAATGCCTGCAGCAGTTGATTTGATTTGGGCCTGCAGCTCTTCTAGCTCTGAGCTCTTGTGTTACTGCTGCGCTGAACAAAAGACAAGCAGCCAGGAAATGGACCAGCCAATCAGCCGCTGTCTTATATTCTGCCCCCATGTGCAACCATTCTGAGCGAGGCTTTTATTAGAGCAGTCAATCCAACGGCTTGCATAGCCGTGACTTTTCTGTGCAGGGTAAAGGCTGGCAGTGCTGTCCTCCATGTTCTAATAAGCACTGACATATCAAACAGAGTCTTTAACCATGCATCCACAGAGGTAAGCCTTATTTTCCTTCTTTGACATGTTCTGTACTCTGTTCATAAGGCACCAGGATGGTATGTGCCTGGGTAAAAGTACAGGTTTGTATGGAAGTCTGGGCCACTGGCAAGAGTGTGACACCTCCCAGCATGTGACTGGGGCCTGCAAGACGGGCATATACTGTCACTGGTTGGCTGTCTGGACAGACCAGTTTGACACACAGTGGATGAGATTAATATCATCGTATGTATACAGTACACTGACCTAAAAGGATCTTTTGTTAAGAAAAGACAATTGAGTTTTTGAGGCAGGCCTGGCCTACAGGCCCAGTGAGGTATAGAGGCATGATGGCAGAGACTGGAATCAGTGCTGTGGGGAGAGGAATTAGCACAATCTGGCAGCAGAATGTGTTTAATTCAGGCCTAAAACTGGAGCAAGAATGAGGCAGCAGGACACATCAGTAAATGGAACCAAAGGGAAGATACTGGAAATAGCTACCTAATCTTTACGGATCCTAAAAAACCACATCACATCTGTCATTTGGATGTACCGTTTACCTCCAGAATAATAATACCAGTGACCTGCAACCAAACCACGCCCTAGCAGTTTATTTATCAAAAGGGTGGAGGGATAGCTTGAGCATGATGGTGTGCTCTGCCTCCCACTGTTGTTCTGTGCTGTTGTCTGTCAGCCATTTTAGATTGCTTCCCTTTCCCATCCCTCTGCTCCAAGCACACCGTGCGCGTGTGTGTGTGTGTGTGTATGTGTGTGTGTGTGTGAGAGAGAGAGAGAGACAGAGAGTGAGAGCAGGGAAGGAGAAAGGAAGGACTTCCGCTGAAAAGACTCTGCATAGAAACCTCGTCTCATCCAGAGAGGCAGGGAAACCTGTTTTGTCAAGCCTTTAAGGTTAGACTGACTCCTGTTTATGACCATGATGCTGCTTTTCTGTGTGCATGAATTAGATTAGGAGGACTAGATTTTGGTAAATGAGTCTAGATGCATCATCAAGCCTGTGAGTGTTGTTTACATTTGAACACGTTCCAGATGGAAAATCTGTCGCAGGGTTTGGATGCCCGACAAAAGCTTTACGTCAGGAGTAAACGGGACTGTGGTGCACGTGTTGCCTGACCAGGGCTCAGGAGCAGCCTGCAGTGACCCTCGTAGCCCTTCCCTCCCCCAACGTTTTGTGAATGGTGTGTGGTCAATTCTTTAATCTCTCCATTCCATCATGGCGTGGAGGGACTGATAGAAGCTCGGTCAAGTCTGCACTTTCAGTTTCAGGCCTGTCTTTCTGTTAGGTTTGCTGGTTTCGTTGAAGATCTGTTCACTTCACACATTTATTCTTCCTTGTTGGGTACGTCTGGTCTCACAAAAGCATGAGGCCTGCGCACAGTTTTCCTCATGAATTGGAGGTATTATTTCTGAATAGGGTTAAGACGCTTGGTAAAATGACATATTTATAATATATTACTGTCAATTATCATCGATTTATTGTTTGATGTCAGCGTAGCTCTGTATGTCCCAATGAGCACAAGAAGACTGTCTGTGCTGACCAAGAGGCCTGACCCCATGTTTGAGCCCATCATGTGACCATGTTTCACATCAACAAGCTAGAACACATATTAAGCCACATATAATTTTTTATATATATATATATATATATATATATAATCGCTGTGTGTACGTGCTCTGTGTGCAGTGCCAGCAAGAGAGGGAGAGATACAGAGGGGGAGAGAGAGAGTGTGTGTGCAAAATGGATACCATGCACATATACAGGCTGAGAGAGAGCTGAAGGCGGGGGGGCTCGGTTCCAGCCGCTGTCGAGTCTGAAGGACGACTCCTCGTGTGTGATAAAGCTCGCTGCCAGTCTGTGTCACTATGGGGGTTTAAAGGGAGTGAGGGGCTTGATTTTTAAAAGGTTCCCAGCATCGGCTGGGAGCCGTCCTCGCTGCATTGCAGCACTGTGGTTGAGGAGAGCGAGGAGAAGAGAGCCTGTATGGCACACCGAGCCGAGCGCCCAATCAGGCACCTCCGTGTGGTGCTCAAGCCAATCGGCAGCGTGCAGCCGAGGTTAAAGATTGACAATTGCAGAAGAGAGCAGCAGGGAGAGAAGGCCTTCTGGGAAACCTGGACCCATCTTATCCCTCATCCCCCAACGGCCTTAATAATTTAAAAAGATGAAAAAATAGGCTGAAGACTCTGTGTGTGAAAGAGAACAAAGGTATGCTGCTGATTTCCTACGTTGAAGCATGGGTGTTGTGGCAGTGGTGGGTGTGGAAGGGGGTGTCCTGGTAGGTTACAATAGGCTGTGTCGTGTGATCTGTGGTGTTGATTTAGAAAGGTTTTTGTCAGCCTGGGCAGCGATGTGTTTCCTCTTTGTCTCTTGTTGCTGTGCTTCGGGCCCTGGCCATGATATTGCTCTGTGAGATAGTCTCAGGCTGGCCATGCAGAAACCATTTACTGCACCTCTGTCGGCCTCAGCAGATGTCCTCTCTGTCATTTAATCCTGTAGAGACTGAGGAGGAGCGAGATGGAAGCCATGTTTTTGTTTTCAGCCCATCACTGTTTTCTACATTATACCCACAACAGGGTTTTTTCTCCGTAGTACACGAAATTAAACAGAATAAAACCGGAGTGCCTGCGAAACAGGATGAGTCACGTTATCCTGGATGAATACCTGTTGGACAGAGAGAATGGCGGGTTTTAGAGCAGATTTTGGTTTCCCCTCTTATGGAAATGTTTCTCAGTTCTGTTTCATAAGGTCATTTGATCAGTGGTTATTTTTGTTTTTGAACAGCGGGGGAATCTGCTTTTCATTTGTTGGCACCCAAACTGCTGTGTTGAAGACTCCACTGTTCAGTATATTCATGTGGTGTGAGTATTTATAGACCCATGGTCTGCTTACGGAGGTTTGCTCTTCATGATTGGAGATCTGCTTGACTTCTGATCAGCTCTGATCCAGCCTTTTCTTCACATTGTGAAACACACACATGGTACATGTTTAAATCTGTTTATGTTAAGCAGCTACTTCATACCGTTAAGGAGTAACGATGACTGTGCACTGGAGCTGTAGCATCACCCACCCAGACACCCAAACGTGGGCAAAGTTAACAGTACAAACCAGTGTGATAAAAGATTTCTAAAATGACAGAAACCACCTGCGACCTGTCCAGCCTGCACCTTACTGATCCACAGCCTCGATGCTCTAACCATATTTTTGGATAGGAAGTGGCAGAACTCATTTTCCTGCAGAGGAATATTGCCTTCAGCCTGACTTATAGCACAATGTATTTTTGATAGTAGGTTTGGACTGAACCACCTGTGATTGATAAGATGAAAACCTTTTCATTTGGGTGATAATGTTTCATTGATGTTTGCCCTTAAGGGCCCTTAAGGTTCTAATTTAGAGAACTGAAATGTGCAGAGTAGCATGTATAAAATATCCTACATTCGTATTTGACAGATTTTCTTGTGCTGTGTCAACCAAGCGCTACTTTCTGATTCCGTCGATTTTCTCTGCATGATAAATTGTCCGGTGATTATCACACACAAGAAATGTTGTGTCCTGATTGATGATGCTCTGTTTTTATGCCAGTGTGGAAGAAGACACTGGGAAACCCCAGATTATATCAGAAGGAATGGAAATTTCAACACGCTCTCGAGGTAAAGATGCTGTTTCGTAGATAAGTTGGCAGACCTGTATTGGTATTTCCTCATTTCCAGCAGTGACACGTTGAGTGGTTTGCCCTTTATGTTGTTTGTGTAACCATTGACCTACAGTTTCAGACCCAGGGTCGACAGAGCGACCGGCCCAAAAACGAAAGATGCCGAGCCCGTCGCATTCTTCCAATAGCCACTCTTCTGCTGAAACATCTCCATGTCAAATTAAAAAGAAGAAGAAACCAGGTGCTCTGAGCAGCAGCAAGGATCAGGTACCCACCACAAAAAAGAACTGAAAACTGAGCCACACTGGATACAACCTGTGAAACTTCATTTTGTCTGCTTGGCTTCTTCTAATCCTTGCCCCAACTTTGACCTTTTCCCAACTTTGTGTTTTTTGCCTGCTTTCCAGTCAGAGCTAAGACACGGTCCCTTTTACTATGTGAAGCAGCCAGCACTCACCACAGACCCTGTTGATGTGGTACCGCAGGACGGCAGGAATGATTTCTATTGCTGGTTGTGCCACCGAGAGGGACAGGTGCTCTGCTGTGAGCTCTGCCCCAGGGTGTACCACGCCAAGTGCCTCAAACTCCCAGCCGAGCCAGAGGGTGACTGGTTCTGCCCAGAGTGTGAGGTACTCACGGCAACGCGCAGGGCGATTACATGCATTGATGATCTGTGGACTTCTTATCAAGCACTGGCTTGAGTGGAAAAACAAGTTGCATTCTTTGCTGATATTATCCTGTCATTGTGTTCCAGAAAATAACAGTTGCCGAGTGTATAGAGACTCAAAGCAAAGCCATGATGATGCTGACACTAGAACAACTGTCTTACCTGCTAAAGTTTGCCCTTCAGAAGATGAAACAGCCAGGTGTAAGTCTTGTTGCCCCCGTGTTCTTCCTCCCTCTGTTATTGTGTTGTGAGAGCCAGTGTTTCTTTTTAATTTGGTTCAATATGTTGTTGCTTTTGTTTCGATGATGGCATGCATTCCTCGCTGGCTAATCTTTTAGATGGCTTCTGCATAAAGGGAAACGCTTGATCTGGTCATCACAGTCCCGACAATTCCGTTTTAAGATGCGACCAGTCTACATATCAGTCCCGCATGATATATTGTTGATTTGCATGTGCAACTGACTTCTAACAGCAGAGCTAATGATCATAAGCATTGGGCCTGCCATGGCCAGAAACCATGAAGCTGGTGGTGAGGATACAGCTGCCCCTCTTACTCTCTTTCAGGATCATCCCCGCTTGTCATCTCGCTCCCCCCATGCAGCTTCCATGCAGAGAAAGACTTTTAATTGGGTAATCAAATACACTACTAACAAAGACCCCTTCATGATTTCGTCCTCAACTGTTTTTCTTCTTTTTCTTTCAAGTGGCTTTTAGTAGCATGTGGGTAGCATGTTCATGCTTGGTTGAGGGGAAGGCTGTGCAGGCAGAGTTTCCCCCGTGTTCACTTTGCTTTCCGTTATCTTTGTCATCTAGACCGAACCCTTCCAGAAACCCGTCTCTCTTGAGCAGCATCCAGACTATGCGGAGTACATTTTTCATCCCATGGATATTTGCACGCTTGAGAAGGTAAACATTTGGGCTGTTGCATTTTTTATGTGCATACTTCCAATTTTTCATTTTTTTTTTCATTTTGTCCTGCAGAATATTAAAAAGAAAATGTATGGATGCACGGAAGCATTCTTGGCAGATGCAAAATGGATTTTGCACAACTGTATTATATACAATGGAGGTAGGGGTCGTTAATCACAAATTGGCAACAGACTAAATATTCCAACTTCTGTTTATGATAACATGTTTTATTACAGGAAAAGGGTAAATATGTGACTGAATAAGACGATACAGGTAACATTGTGTTTATAATACCAGCTAACAAGATGCTCTCCCTTTAGGTAATCACAAACTCACAGCAACTGCAAAGGTCATAGTGAAAATCTGCGAACATGAGGTAGGTGTGTAGTTTGATTATGAAAATGTTTGGAGTGGAGTTGCAGGGTTTTGTACATCTTCCGATTATGTTTTTACAGATGAATGAGATCGAAGTTTGTCCTGAGTGTTACCTGTCTGCTTGCCAAAAGAGAGACAACTGGTTCTGTGAGCCTTGTGTAAGCTTGCTGACCAACATGGAAGTTCCTGTTAATGAAACAATGATGTTTGTTTTACTCATTCAGACATACTGAAATACTGCAGCTAAGTTCCAGTGTTTCACTGTATGCCTGCAGAGTAACCCGCACCCGCTCGTGTGGGCAAAACTGAAGGGATTTCCATTCTGGCCTGCTAAAGCACTGAGAGACAAAGATGGACAAGTAGATGCTCGCTTTTTTGGTCAACATGACAGGTATCAAACCTCACGTCCGTGGACTGTGAAGAACATTGAGGATTATTTTATAGTGTGACTCTCTGTCATTCAGGGCTTGGGTTCCATTAAACAATTGCTACCTCATGTCCAAAGAGATTCCGTTCTCCGTGAAGAAGACCAAAAGCATCTTCAACAGTGCCATGCAAGAGATGGAGGTCTATGTGGAGAACATGAGGAAGAAGTTTGGAGTCTTCAACTATGCTCCCTTCAGAACACCTTACACTCCTGACAACAACTTCCAGATGCTTCAAGATCCTGCGAACCCCTCATCCACTCCAGTTAAAGCTGATAAAAAGGAGAAGATCAAGCTGAGCTTTGATATGACAGCATCACCCAAGATCCCTCTGGTCAGGCCCATGCTGGCAGGGGCGAGAGGGACCACTGCGGGTAGGCGGCTGCCTCTTGCTGACATGCCTCGCTCCCCCACAAGCACCAACTCTTCTGCTCACACTGGTTCAGATGGGGAACAGGAGACTGCTGACAAGTCCCAGACAAAAGTACCGGTAACCAACAACCAGTACAGCACAGGAGAAGAGTCCATGGACTCAACAGGTATTTCAGCAGATACATTTTAAAATTGTTGCATCTCACTTGAGATGATTTTTGAATAGTCTAAATGCATTTGAACAGCATCGCCGGCGCATCCTCGCCCAGGTCCTGCAGGTAGTTCCTTAGACGGCCCTAAACCGTTTCATTGTCGTCCTGCTGGAATTGGTAAGCAGGAGAAGACACCACCAACAGGAAGCATCCTGAACCTCAATCTAGGTGAATCGCAAATCTAAAACTGTGTTTTCTGTAGACAATTGGGAGTCAATATTTATGTTGATTATTTTCTTATAGACCGTAGTAAAGCAGAAATGGACCTAAAGGAGCTTAGTGAAACCGTTCAGCAGAAACAAGGAGTTTTGCCAGTCCTCACCTCTCCGAAAAGACAAATCAAGAGCCGTTTCCAGCTGAATTTGGACAAAACCATTGAGAGTTGCAAGGCACAGCTGGGTCAGTGAACTGCAAACAACAAATAAAAGCATTATAAATGTGATTTTATTTATATCTGTGATAGCAGATGTAATTTTGTGGACATCTGGTGGAAGCAAATTTTGCCTCTCTGCAGCTTCTCTGAGTACCATTAATAAAGCTACTGTATTTCTCTTTTTCCTTGGTTTTGCAGGTATTGATGAGATCTCTGTTGATGCGTATAAAGGGGTGGAGCACAGTGACTCGGAAGACTCTGATAAATCGGATTCTAGTGACAGTGAGTACGGCAGTGACGTTGAACACAAGACCAAGAATAATCAAGATGCCGCACCCACCAGTGAAGCCCCGGAAGAGAAACCGAAAAAAGACCAAACCTCCCCGAACCAAGATAAGGACGGTAAATCTGAGAAAGTAGAGTCAGTGGGAAATTCATCCGCACCATCATCCGATGCTCCGAATAAAGAGAAGACAAGCAAAGAGTCAGAGAAAGAAAGCTCAGAGAAAGTCCCAGTACCACCTTTATCACCTGGGCCCAGAGAGAAATCTGAGGGAAAAGAAGAAACAAGTCAGCCTGTGCCTGTGGAGGACTCTGACTCAGAGAGGGAGCTGGTTATTGACCTTGGAGATGATCAGGAGGGCAAGGACAAAAGGAAGAATAGAAAAGATAACGGTGCTAAAGAGTCTTCTGCTTGTAAACCTGAAGGTATGGTTGTACTTTTTTCCCCTTTTGATCCTAAAAGAAATAACCCAACATGGAATAAATGGTCAAAACTGAATTTATGTTATTGGATATACTTGGAATAATCAGTAGTCTTGTTAACTAAGTGTGAATATTGTGTATTTTGTGTTTCAAGGCAAAGGCCCGACCCCAGCTGCAGCCACACCTCAAAATGCTCTAGTTCCTTTCACAACCAGCAGTGCTTCCTCACAGTCTCCTGTGCCCATTCCTGTCAACATGGTCTCCTTCACTGCTTCCTCTCCTGCAACAATTAGCATCACAGCTATGTCCAACACTTCAGCAACACCCCCTACTTCGTCATCATCTGCTTCATCCACCAACACACCAGCATTGAAGAAGCAGCGCCCTCTGCTGCCCAGAGAAACAGTGCCGGTGGTGCAGGGAGCAGTAGTGTGGAATTCTACTGCCAAGTTTCAGACCTCCTCTCAGAAGTGGCATATGCAGAAGGTGCAGCGTCAGCAACTTGTGTCAACCTCTAAGCTGCAAGGCCAGACTCAGGTGCCTACCCAAACAAAGGTGGCTGGAAATGGCTTGGCATCATCTTCGGCACAACAGTCCTCGCAGAGTACACGCTATCAAACCAGACAGGCCGTTAAAGGTAGGAGCGTGCATGTTCAGTCGGATGTATAAATTCTAATCATGTTACATTATCGCTTTCTTGTGAAACAATTGCCCAATTGGTCTGTTTTTCAATTAAAGCTGTACAACAAAAAGACACTCCACTCAGTACATCCACATCGGCTGTCACCCTGGTATCCAGTAGTCCAGTTGCTACATCCTCACCAGCGGAAACAGATGTATATATTCCCACTGCCTCAGCCGATGTAGCTGCAGACATTGCCAAGTACACAAACAAAGTTGGTTGCATTTACTGTTAATACTTGTCTTTTTGAGATGCATGTTTATCTTGACTTTGGTAAAGTCTCATTATTCTCTGACAGGTCACATATTAACACAATGCTTGGATTTTAATAGCCCATAACACAGTTTTTAGTGTATTTGCTCGTCCTTTTCAGATAATGGATGCAATCAAGGGTACAATGACAGAGATTTACAATGATCTTTCCAAGAGTACATCAGGGAACACAATAGCAGAGGTATCAGTTTGACCTTGCCCTTAGGGAGACGAATGATCAGATTATAGCCATAAATTTGCATCTGGACCTTCATTTACCTGAACGTGCGACTGGCTTTCAGATTAGAAGACTGAGGATTGAAATTGAAAAGTTACAGTGGCTCCATCAGCAAGAGTTGTCAGAAATGAAGCACAATCTCGGTGAGATCTTGAATACACCGTGCATACAATCATTTTCTTCATGTGTTTCAATGCCGTGTGATGTCTCTTTTTTCCTGTCCCAACCTTTATTTTGTTTAGAGCTTACAATGGCAGAGATGAGGCAAAGTCTGGAACAGGAAAGAGAGAGGTTAGTGTCTGAGGTAAAGAAGCAGACAGAAGTGGAGAAGCAACAAGCAGTGGATGAGACAAAAAAGAAACAGTGGTGTGCCAACTGCAGGAAGGAGGCCATTTTTTACTGCTGCTGGAACACCAGTTACTGCGATTACCCCTGTCAGCAAGCACACTGGCCAGAACACATGAAGTCCTGCACACAGTCAGGTAACACCCTTTGACTGCTTTGACAACCTTTTGATTCCCTCAGGGCACAGTTTCAGTCCTTTTTCTTAATTCTGGTGTGATTTTTATTTCAAATTTCCTCTGTTGTAGCCACTGCCCCGCAGCAAGAACCAGAGGCTGAGTCCACAGCAGACCTTCCAAACAAAGGTTTAGGGCAGCCCGGCAGTGGCTCAAACTCTTTTAGAGACCCAATGGTCTCTACACCGGCAGATAAGGACCAAGACACGGAGAAGAGCACTGACAACATCGCATCGTCCTAACAGAGTTTGGCGTACTTGAAGTGTAAATGTATCTAGATGTTTTATAACTCTTACGTATCTTGTATATGTAAACTGTTGTCAAAGAGGGTATATTTTTAATTTAAATATTTTTGTTTGCTTTTAAGGGGGGTCTAGGTCACTGTATTGAAACAATCTTAAAGTACCTGATTGGCAGTGCAAAGTTAATGGCCACTTCCTGCAGGAAGAGTTTATAGAAATTAATGCATATAGAAATCTTACAGTATAATTATCAAAGAACATGCATGACCTTCACAGAACATGCACTTAGTCCTGCACACTTCTAGTCCATCAAGAGTTGCGTTGAAGAATTGTTGGCAGAAATGTCTGTAAATTAGTTGCTGTTTTCCACATTCTTAAACTGTTATCCTAAGAATGCCTGCTGTATACCGTAAAGAAAATAACAACTTTCTAAAAAGTTAGACACTACTTGTGAAGCGGTATGATTTGCAAAATTTGTACTGTAAAAATTATATTTTTGGTCTTCATTTTTGTATGAAATTTATTATGTCTGTTGTTACTGGACAGTTGTTACTGACCCAAAAAAGGAAGTAGCAACAGACACAATAAAGCAGTTCATGCAAAAAGATTAGAAATCCAACAGACTATCAATACTTTCAGCATGGAGTTAAATGAGATGATTTAAAATGGTTGTGCTTTGTCAGGCTTTGTGGAATGGTGCCTGATAGTAAAAACCACAACCTAACCTTACAACAAAATAGAATATTTTTTAAAATAAAAGCTGTGGGCCGACTGTAAACAGCAAATATTCTGTACATGGTATAATCGGTGTATGCAATTTAGATAAATGTGTTCAGTTTTTGTAAAATTATTATTATTATTTAAAGGCCTTTAGTGGAGTCATGTCCACAAAGTCTTGAATATGTCCTCCGGGCCAGTGGGGGCGCTGTAAAAAGATTAGCCCTTTGTTGTACGGTCAGCCATCTGCCGCAGTCAGTTAGCTCCAGCGGGAATGGAAAATGGAGGATTGACCGAAGAACGAGGGCATATCGGTATTTCGTGCGTGTAGGTGGGTAGACTATCGCGATTCAACATTTCGACAACACTGAAGAAGTGTGTAATTGTGGGAGTCTTAAATTTCTGAGCAATTCGCCTGTAACATGTAGGTATATGAGGCAGTGTTCCCGGAGCATTAGCTTGTATACCTACTAGTGCATCGACTAGCGTGCAGTAATAATTTGTCTGAACAGGTATTTCTATAGTCACAGTAAAATTTGGGGATATTTGTCACATGGATTTGAGGGATAAAATTGAAATGGGCTTTGGACATTGAAAAATCGGTTGCTAGACTACGCCAGTTGCTAACAGCGCAACTAAGCTTGCTAACTACAGATGCACGTTTTGCCGTCACCGTTCCTCGATGTAAATCGTATGTGTTGATAATTTGTCTTTTGTTGTTGCGCTACACGGTAAAGCTCCGCATTTTTCTCTATTTTGTTAAAATGACAGGTGATTCCTGTGTATTAAATTACGGTTGAGTTATTGTTGAGCTTTCTTACGTTTGGCAGGATGACGGTTTTGCGGCCGTCGTTAATGTGGCCTGTGCAGTAAAATGTGGTCGCTTGTTGGAACGGAATTTGTTCCGTGTGCAAACCACCTTATATGTACTTTATCGTACAATCCTCCTTTTTCTACTTGTATACAGATCACGTTTTCTCTCATACACGTGACGCTCAGTGGTTATGATTAGTGCTAACACAACATGTTACGCCCAAAGGCCCCGTATGACTCCCGCTTCTCGGCATCGGGTCGCGCTTGGTCGATGTATCTAATCTGGCCACTTTAACAATGTTGCAAAGTAATAACGCAATGATAGTACCAGATGTTTATAAAGTAGTTGCGTTAAAATGTTTTTTTTCCTCCCCCGGGCCTGTCCCTCCTTATATGGTAACGCCCCACCCATTCACGTGGCAGTGTCGTCATCAGTTTCCGCCTGTTTTCTTTTTTTACCTTGTTTTTACGACATAACGCACTCATTGACGTTAGGGTGTTTTATAATTAAAATGGCACAAAATTCGTTTTTGTACCTGGAAATAAAAACAATCCCCTTAAATCGATAACCGAAGTGACCTTATTAACTGACATTGTACAATCATCTTGTAAATTAAATCAACCTAGCGTCGTTAACTATTTGCGTAGTTGGCGGTCACTTTTAGTGAAATTATCCATTTATTTTCAGAATTGAAGGATCGGCGTATGCCTTATTTATAGCCATTGCAATTTTGTGAGTACTAGATAAACCTTTTTTATGCAGTGCAATATAATCTGAATAATAATTTGAACTGCTGTTTTGCTTGCCATTAGACGCTTTTGAAGATTACTGTTGAGTAACGTTTTAATAATGAACGACTGGATCCTGCGTGTAGTTTTCACTATTTGTCCTTGTTTCACATATTCCATGACTTCATAATTGCGATTCATATTGAAAATTTGTTTTGAATGATCTGAATTTCAGTCCTAATGAAATCAGAATGACATGTATACCTGTATAGTGTTGTGATATTTCTATAATTTGTAAAAAAAAAATTTACCAACTATATATTTATATACATATATATTTAGTGTTAAATAACCATTCTTTATTAGATTATTTGAAAAAAGATTCAGTTACAGGACTGAACTGTTTGCATGGGGAGAAACAAACCCGCCTCTGTCAGTTGTCTTGAATAGCACGTTTACTTGGTATCTTTAAAACATGTAAGATTACCTGATTTCATGCGATCGTATTGGTCTTTATATACAATGTGATCAGGCTGAAATGGTAACGTGAGGCACGAATGAGTCAGGATTGTTTGCCCAGACATTTACCAAATTCATTTTTATCATCCATTGGTATTAAAGTTGCTCAGCAATTTACATAGTTTGTTGTTAATGCCTGTTAAGGGTGTATGGTGCACATATGTTGAAAAAGAATTTCCCCTTGTTTGAAAAGCATTGCGTAGTCCCAATCTAACTGAATTGAAGCTCGTCAATTTCCTTTAAAATAGGGAGTCTTTGGCCATTAAGTGTAAAAAGAGATTTTTGTTTGTAGTGTTCCAACATGGTTTAGAATTGAGAACATATAGGGTAAAATGGTTCTCTGTAGAGCTACACATAGGTTTTGCACAGTTATGTTATTTATATATACTTCATGCATCTTGAAATCCAAAACAGTAGGAAATCACACAGAATTTGTGATAGTTTATTGGTTGCATGCCATAACCTATGATACTCTTTTACAGGAGGCTTCGAATAAAAGGAACATGGCAATGTGGCAGGTCCAACACTAGAGAAATCACACAACCTTCAAAGGCAAACGGTGAAATAAGACTTGGGTGTTTCAGAGAACCTTCTGTTGCCAAAAGAGAAATGCCAGTGGAGACGGCAGCTGACAGTCCAGAGAGCCGCTACCCTGTACGCCGCAGCGGTAGACAGGCAAAACGTACTGACAAGCTGGAGGAATTCCTTTCCAGTGCTAAAAGGGGGTCTAGAAAGAGTGGGGAGCCCCTTTTACAAACACCTACTGATGCAGAGACTGCATCAGAAGCCAGCTTAGATGGTAACCCCGATTTTAAGAATGAAGAAGACAAAGAAGAGTCTCCAGAGAGGAGGACAAGAAGCAGCGCAAGGAAGCAACAGCAGAAAAGTCAAGGTGGCAGACAGACTCGGGGAGGCGGTAGAGTGACGGTCAAGGACGAAGAAAGCTCCGAGAATGAGGACGATGACAAAGATGCTGCCACTGAGGACCACAAAGGAGATAAAAAAGAGGAAGAGTGTTCTGTAAATGTGGGGGACACGAGAAGGGCACAGTCGCAACCAGAGATGGACTCTACTCAGAGTGGGGGGGTTGAGCAGAAGAATGAACATGACGATGAGAATATCAAAGAACAAATAAAGAAGGAAGCCGAAAAAGACACGAACCAAGATGGTACCGAAAAGACTGTTGTGGGTTTGGTAAAACGTGGACCACTAAGAACTTATGTTAATAAAAAGAAAGTAGCCAATAAGAACACATCTTTAGTGAAAGCTCCAGCCAGCAAGACCACTACTTCCATCAAGAGAGAGACCAGGGCCAAGTCTCCCCAGGGTTCTGGAAAGATACAGACACGCCAGAGATGTAATGACGAGGAGGAAGAGGAGGATGACGAAGATGAAGAGGACGACGATGATGATGATGACGACGACGACGACTCTTCTACTTCATCGTCCTCCGAGTCGGACAGTGGCTACGACCCCAACGCGCTTTATTGCATCTGTCGGCAGAAACATAATAAAAGGTATTTTCTAAACCGGTGTAGTTAAAAATAAATGTTTAAACAGAAAAGTGCCAGAAGGAAGAAAAAAAAACAGATTTTGTTGCATTTATTTTGTTTTTCCACATCTTTGTCATGCTTCTGTCTTAACTAGATTTATGATTTGTTGCGATCGCTGTGAGGAGTGGTTCCATGGAGACTGTGTGGGCATCACGGAGGCCCGCGGCCGCTTGATGGAGCGAAATGGCGAAGACTATATCTGTCCCAACTGCACCACCAAGAAAAACCAGCTGGTCAGACCTGCTACATCAAACCTTTCTGCAAGCCTGGCGATCGGGAAGCCCAGAGTCGGAGTTGGTCCAGCAGCGGCATCTGCTGCTGTTGGTTCTGTCTCAGCCGAGAAGGCAAACAGTCTCGGAGATCAGTCACCTGTCGGAGCAGCGTTCTCCACAGGGGCGGGAAGTGACGATATGGGCATCAAAGGCAGGATAGAGAAAGCCACTAATCCAACCGGGAAAAAGAAGATTAAAATCTTTCAGCCGGTAGGTTACAACTCATCCTCAGGGTTGTGAGTGACAACATGTAATTGTCCAGGTTGTTTTCATATTTTTACTCCCAGGCCATCTTAAGTCATTAAATATTTAAAACATTTCAGTCCATCTTATGGTTATGTTATTGTCATCATTAACCTAAGTCATACTTGCAGCAACCACTTGAACCAAAAGGTCAGAAACTGCCAGTGGAAAAGAAGGCAGCGGAGCAGAAACCAGTACAGGACACGGAGCCGAAAGTGGCATCAAATGTAGAAGTAAAAACGACACCAACGGGGGAAGCGCCCGAGGAAAAGGTCGTGGAGAAGCCCGGCGAGGAGGCTTCCCTTCCCAAGTGCATCGGCCCAGGCTGCGAGAACGATGCCCAGCCAGACTCTGTCTACTGTGGCAACGACTGCATCCTGAGACACGCCGCAGCGGCCATGAAGTCCATCAGTGACGACAAGGAGCCCGGACAGGACAAAGTCAAGCCTGAGAAAACCAAGTCTACACCAAAGGTAACTCGGAGTGCTCAGAACAGTACCACTTTGAAGCTTTGTAGACTAGAAATCTGACCACTATAAATTCGTAGTTTGGAGTGTGCTGATAGTGCTGAGTATTTGACTGGTTTCTGTTGCCATGACACTGAGCCCTACACCTTTTTATCCTGTCCTAAAACAAATGTCATTTTTATAACGTACATTAATCTCAATATATAGCTTCTGTCTAGTCACGCTAAAGTAGCACTGTTTGAATGACTAAAATCTAATTTCTTTGTTTATTTTAAGTGATGGGATCTATATTTATGCAACCTCCTTCACCTAAAAATGAAATACTGCCTTCGCTAGGACCTTCATTATGCTCAAAATGTGTGATGGACCCGTTGACTCATTAGTTGTCATGTTCTCTGCATTAAGATGAGTGAAGAAATTCTGTTGCTGTGTCAATTTAAATGTTTCCTGTCGCTGCTTCGTGGGTGAATATTTAATACGTACTCAGCTTCGGCTTTGTCAGCGTCAGTGCTGCTGAAAGCACATTGTTGTTTAAAAGAATATATTCTTAATGGTTGCTGGTGTTCCACACTTCCAGACAATAGACTTTGCTCACACTTATTTGTGCACTGTTTCTTCCTTATTTTTCACGCTCACCTCTTTAAATACACCGTGAATGTGACATTCGGTGCAATTCTCACTCTGCGGTATGAGATTGAGGAGAGAAATATGTAAATCCTGAAGAGATTTAATTTTTACAAAATCCTTAATCTCAATTCAACTTGTTTCCTTTTAGAGTGTGTTTTCCTTCCCTCCTCAGCCCTTTTAATGATAACTTATGTCCTTATTGCAACAAACAGACACATAAAGAGAATCAGACACAGTCCCCTCCATTTGTCCAATCTTGTCCACGTGCATCTTGTCAGCAGTTAACCACTCTGTTGCTATAACAACCACTTACATTGAAAGGGTGCCATTAGCAGCTGAATAGGCACCATCTGATCCCAAATGCTATTAAATCCGAGGTGAGTTCAGTGGAAAAAAAATGTATTTAATAGAGCCCGAGTGCGTCAAATACTCGATAATTAAGGTGGAATGCGTAAAGTCACATTATCTTAATTGCAAATGCAGTATCCAATGTAGCTCGATCAGGTGTAGACAGTATTTATCAAGTCATAGTTGTGGCCTTAGCATATGTGAGATCAATGGCACATTAGTTGTGTCTCTGTAATTGGAGCATTTTTACCTCAGCAGTAATAGTTTGGGAGTAGCCGATCATGCTCTGATGTTCCTCCAGTCAAGAACCTTAAACCAACGAACGTCACTTCAGCTCTATTCAGTTTTTTTTAACCCACGGAGCTCGGTGTTGCCACTGAAACCGGGTTGTTCTTTTCTCTCCAGAAGAGCAGTCATGGTGGGAAGAAGACGCAGAAAATGTCGTCGGAAGAGTCGGGCAGCGAGGAAGAACACAGCCCCGATCCAGACGAGGAAGACGAGCACGCCGTGGAAGAACGGCCCCCGCCAAATACTGCATCCTGGTCCAGCGACCATAATTACATTGCAGTAGCAGCAGAAAAGACTACACCCATATCAGCTACAGTGTTAAACAGAAAGTGTATGTATCTCTTTGAAGGTCTTGGCCTGTTGATGAAACCACTTTTTTCCGTGACTGTATTCTGTGATAATTAGAAATGTCTTTGGAGACAAACGCACACTCCTCAGAGGATCTTAGCTGTATTCTAGACTTGAAAAGATCCAAAGGGTTTCATGATTATAGTAGTTATGTTGCTGGATGATGCTGGCAGCCGTGGAAAAGGTAAGTTTCTCATGATGGGTAAGTATTCAAGAATTCAACATCATTTTTTAAAGGGGCACTCCAAACGTTGCACTGACATGTTTGGGGGGGGGGGTGAGAGGTACGGGCATCAAATCTGTGGATGTATTTTAACATCTACCATGGCATTAGTCTTGAATACTAGTTCTGATAGAACCAAGAGTATCTCAGTTTTTGAGACACTAAAATCCTGATTTAGATGAAGAAGGCACTAATTAAAGTGAAGTTTTACATACGGTTTTTAGGAATTATGGGTAATGTAGGCTCTTATCTGTTGCATCACCATTATGCATACTTGGAGTCTCTAAGTGCAATATTGAATGACTGGGGTACCCCTTTTGAATGTCCAGTTAACCCACCGGACAGATTTATATTAACAAAGGTGCGCCTGGACTTTGTTTGTGTGAGATTTTCCGTCACATGCTCATGTCTCTCCACTTCCTGCGTCCGTCACCTCAGCTGTTAGGTTGGTCACTGTCTCCCCTACAGCAGGTAGGTTTCTCAGAATTCCCCTCTGATAATCTGGAGGTTACCTGGCTCGTACTGAGATAACATCGGCTCCTTTTGCACAACCTTGTCTGTGTTTGTTTATTTAAAAATATAATTTATGGCTAATTGCTGATTCATATTGAATATGATACCTCATGACTTGAGTGGGTAACTGGCTTTGAAATAAAAGGCATCTAACAGATTTTAGGATGGCTCAGTTGATTATGTGAGCACTGTTGGCTTGCTGTTTGGATATCCTGATCAAATCGAACATGCACACATCTGTTACATAAATACACTCTGGAACTGGATAAAGCTGCATATGGTGAGGAGCTGGAGGAAGAATGCCAGACCAGCTGGAAGATGGTGGAATTCTGGAAGCCCACAGATGAAGACTGGATGCAGAAGACTGAGAAGCTGATGGGCCCACCTGATTGCACGTTTTACACCAAATGAATATACTGAGGATTTCTTTGCTGTGTGCACAGTTCATGTCAGGCCACTGGAGGGAAAGGATGCAGTTTACAGCAGGAGTTGAGATCTCAGGCAGAAGTTTGCTATGAGGAGTGTCGGAACAGGAGGCCACAGTTGTGCTTACATTGTCCAAATGATGCCAAGCAGTATTGTGATAAGATTGTTGACTGGTTGTGTTTAGTTTTGCAAATGTTGCGTTGCATTTTTCTCTGGTTTAAATATATAACAAAGTTGATCAGATGAATGAATTTTAACTATATACATATGCCATTACCTGATTTAAAAGTACATTTTTCGCTGATGCTAAACATTTTGGACAATTATGAGACTGGTTTGGATGCATTTCCTGGTCAATCAGTAGTGGATATAGCAGTTTTATTAAGATGTGCAGCTGAGCTTGTCACTTAAACATGTTAATATCGCATGCTCTTTTACATACAGTGACTTACATACTTTGGATTAATGCTTTATTTGCGCACAATTTAATGGAACAAAGGGACTCACCTTTAGCCACTGTAGATAAGAGGACTGGATTTTAAAGGCCACAGAGTAACTTGCTGGTGTTTTCATTGTACCCACTATTCATGTTTCATTTTTGCGTGTTAAGTGGTGCATCGCAAAAATATTTCCTGGCCGGTAGCATTATAGAAAGAAATATATTTCTTCAATGACCCACATTAAAATGTTTAAGCTATGAAAAAAGGGGGGACTTTAATTGACCAAATTGAATATTTAATTAAGAATGTGAATCAGGTTTTTTTTAGCTTGAGATGTGTTCATTATTAACTTTTTGTGATATACTGTTCTGTATTTAATCTTAAAGTTGCTTGATGTTATTTTTAAAGCTTTTTTAACGTTGCCGATCCAGTGCACCAAAAATGGTGCCAATGTGCATTATGAACTACATATTTTTCTTCTGTTATGTGAAATTATAGCTTTTATTGTCCTTGGTTTTTAGCCCCTGCAAAAGAGGAGAAGGAAGCAGCACCTGAAAAGAGCCCAGAGAAACCCGCTTCTGCAACACCAGTCAAAGGAAACAAGAAGGCTCCCATCACTAAAGCAGCCAAGGTTTCCCTCAGAGACAGGAAGCAGTCACATCATTCAAGCTCCAAGAAACCCGTCACCCCCCACAATAAAACTTCTTCAAAGACGAAGAAATTAGCCTCTTCGACTTCAAAGCCCCAATCTTCCTTCCCTCCCGGCCCCATCCACATTACTGGAGCTCTCAGAGTCACCAAGTCCAACTTCACTATTCCCAAGAAGCAGCCACAGCAAAAAGACGCTTCATCCGAGAGTCACTCCTCCTCCAGAGTCCCATCATCTCAGGCCTTCTCTGCTTCCTCCAGTCATTCCTCATCCAGACCTCACTCGGCTTCCTCGGTACCACCTGCATCACCTGTGCCCCCACCACCAAACAACCAGATGAGACAGAACATCCGCCGCTCACTGACAGACATCCTGTATAAGAGGTGAGAATCACACAAAACAAATAAGCCTTTTGGAAAATGCTTTTTACCGTGCGGTATCTTAAATGTCTGTTATGTCCAGGGTGAGCGACAGTGATGATCTGAAAATGACTGAGAGCGAGGTGGGAAGACTGGCCTTTGCCATTGAAAAGGAAATGTTCAACCTCTGCCTTAACACTGACAGCAAGTACAAAAATAAGTACAGGTCCTTGATGTTCAACCTGAAAGATCCTAAAAACAAAGTGAGTTTATTACCGTGGTATGCAATAGAACTGTGCGTGTAAAGACACCGGGTGTGTAACATGGTTATCCATTTGGCGCAGGGGTTGTTCTACAGGGTGATCGGTGGTGACGTGACTCCTTTCAGACTAGTGCGACTCAGTGCCGAAGAGCTGCTGTCTAAAGAGATGTCGGAATGGAGGAAGCCAGATGCTCCTGAGGTAAATGTGGCTGAAACTAAATACCAAGAATTAGCACTTGAGATGGACTGTAAAAAGTTCACAGTGTATGATTGTTTCTGGCAGGAGCGTGGCTCTGGTATGAGGGCTCATTCTGGACACTCCAAACAGGGCAGACACTCTGGCACACACAGCATGGATGTGGATGATGTCCCACCAGCGTCTGATGCAGATGTATGTATTCCTGCTGCCTCTTCGTCTGCTCGCATGGCTTCTGCTCCTGTAAGTGGTGGCGGGCTCCTCTTTCTAAACTTTCACACTGTTTACACCTTTGCATGGGTCCAGTCCTGGACTGATTTGACAAGTTAAGGACCAATATTGGGATCTTTCTGACTCTTCTTTTCTCTTCATTACTTCTTTCCTTAAAATATAAGTGCATCCACAGGGTTACATGAATCATCATAAAAGATGACCTGATCTAATTACCTCTGCCACAACGTGTATCCTCACTTTTATTTTGCCCACAGGACCAGGATGAAACTCCAGTCAGTTCAGCTCAAGCCTCCGCTGTGGAAAGAAACAGCAGCAGTATGCCAGATATTTTCAGTTCCATGCTCAAAGACACCACTTCTGAACACAGGACTCACCTGTTTGACCTCAATTGTAAAATATGCACAGGTAAATGCAACAAAGTAAAGTGTTGGTTGTGTGATCAGTCTTTTTAAAGAATAACCCTAATAATATATTTGCAATAATCTCCCATCAGGTCAAAAGAGTGAAGATGAATATGCTGCTAAGAAAATGAAGCTAACCAAGAAACCTGAAATGAAGTCACCACGACAGGAACTCCATTCATCCAGGTCCGGGGACGCCCAACCACAGGTCACCGCAACATACCAGCACCAGGATCCTTTAGCCTACCAACCAGCACTCGCACCATCCAGTCAAGCAAACACGGATGCGGCTGTGCCAGACTCGGTGCCACAGTTGAATCAGGACTTCAGTAAACTGCCCCCTCTTGCCCCCATCACTTCCACAGTGTCTTCCATCACCAACACCCGCAGAGATCCACGCATGGCTCGGCACAGTGCTGCTGTGACGGTTAGCTACACTCCTCCAGAAAAGCCCACAAACAGCATGTTGGACCCGCTCTCGGCTCCCACAGCTGCTCCCGCTCCATCAGAGCTTGGATCCAAGTTGCCGCTGCCGATGCCTCCAGCCCCACCAACTTCAGTACCTGTGTCCAAACCAGCAAAAACAAGGTGCACATCGGCATTAAACAAAAGCATTAAACATTGAGTATGTGTGGGCTGCAGTGCAATATGATCTGTGGCATTTTTTTAAGAAAACGAGTGACGTTTGAAAAATTGTATCCAGGCTTTTGTGATGGCTTATGGATGACATTAAATGAGGATTTTGTTTTGGATTTGCAGCACAATTGAGCCTTCTGCTGAAGGTGAAACTGCAATCTTCCTCCATGGTCAGGAGAAGATTTGGAAAGGACTTATTTATATGCAGTCGGTAGCCAAGTTTGTGACCAAAGCTTATCTGGTGTCTGGATCCTTTGATCACCTGAAGGAGGTCAGTGTTTTCCCTAATCAATAAACTGCTGCTACATTGAAGCTTAATCAACTCATTGAAGCTTAGTCAACTCATGTCAATAATGTCAATGCTGCAGGATTTGCCTGACACCATTCACATCGGAGGACGCATATCACCGAGCACCGTGTGGGACTATGTTGGAAAGCTGAAAACCTCCCTCTCCAAGGTTTGTTTAGAACATCAGTTTCTATGACTATCTCCTCTTTGTGTGAAAGGCTTCCCATTCTTCATGCCATGCTGTTGCACTGTTTCCAGGAACTGTGTCTGATCCGTTTTCACCCAGCTACAGAGGAGGAGGAGGTGGCATATGTCTCCCTGTTCTCTTACTTTAGCAGTAGACAGCGATTTGGTGTGGTGGCTAACAACAATCGGCGCATCAAAGACCTCTATCTCATTCCACTGGGCTCCAAAGATCCATTACCCTCCAATCTTTTACCATTTGATGGACCAGGTAAGCATATACATGGGAGTTTTGGATAATGCAAAGTAAACTGTCATTATTGTACTGTTAGAATAATTTAGGAAGTTTTGGGTTTGTCCTATAGGGGGCACTGAAACTTAATGTTATTTGCATATTAGCTGCTGTCCTATATTGTGTACATAGTATTGTATCAAGCATTTCTAATAAAAGACATTTGCATCACAGGTTGATGTCACTTGAGTCCAGTTCAGCCTTTTGTTTTCATCAAATTTATAAATTAAAATGATTCAATATTTTAAATGACTTAAATTGCGACAGTGACGCGCTGCTCTGAGATTCTCAATTCATAAATCAGTTAAATTAAATCAATGACAATCTGTGATATGTTCAAAATAAAGCATCAACACCGAGTTGATCCTCAGAGACTTAAACATTTGTGGATCTGCTACGAAGAGAATGTGGATGCAACGAAAAGTTGTCGGTTAATTCCAAACTTTTGGAGGATTTGCTTTTCACAAGGTAGTATATGTGTTCATGTTATTCTAAAATATTTGTTTTCTCATTTGCAGGGCTGGAACCAGCTCGTCCCAACATTCTTTTGGGCCTGCTAATCTGCCAGAAGGACAGGAAGCGTGTTGCAGCTCCACTGGAAATGGAAGAAAAGCGTTCCAAGATTCAAGCTAAAGACGTTGAAGACACTGGCCCGCCAAAGGCGCCTTCTGCCAGGACAGAACGAGGCACTCGGCAAAGTCTGGAAATTCCCTTTAGCACGACACCTCCGGGGTCCCCTCCGTCCAGCTCTTCTGACACTTCAAGCAGCAGTGTGACCACCTCCTCTGTCTTTTCCATTTTGTCATCTGTAAAAGCCCCCGTCGCCATGGCCGCCACTGCTGGAAGGGACTCCCCATCTTCATCCACCTCGGTCAATGTCTCCTCCGCGACTGCAACGCCCCTTCAGACCATCCTGAAAAAACTCTTCGGGACAAAAAAACAAGATTCAGAAGCTTCCAACTCTCCATCTGATCAGGGCGGCGAACTCTCCATCCCAGCTGCTACAATGCTTGACCCGATTGTGCGACAGTTTGCACAAAGTTCTGATGATAAGCACATAGAGGAGGATGAAGATGACAGACCATATGATCCAGAGGAGGAATATGATCCCAGGAGGGGTTTCAATATGCCTAAGAAATCTGCTGAATTACTGAGCAAGTCTGAGCTCTCACAGAAGCCCGAGGTGTCTGAAGGTGAAGATGTGGCGTATGACCCAGAGGATGACTCCATTTTTGATGATGTCAAAGCTTCAGCAGCAGACCAAGCTAAATCTGCAATTGAGCCCATAGCCGATCCACAGAAGATCTTGGAAAGCCTCAAACAGATTGGAGATGGAGCATTGCAGAAACAGAGAGAACAGGAAATGACTACTGTGACTCCTTTGTCGATTCCAGAAACACTTTTAAGTCAACCTTCCAAATCGCTTTTGGCGAGTACTCAGCTGCTCCAGCTCGGCAAAAAGGTTGAGGAGCTGGTGAAGTCGTCTTCAACCAGCCCCTTGATCAACCAGAGGAGAGATCCGCGACAGAGCAGGGACCCTCGTCAGTCTCTAACAGGCAAAACATCAAATGATGAACCTGAAGTTAAAGAAGAGGAGGCTCCTGCTGTGGTGCCTGATGTTTCTCAACCTGCTGACCCAGAGCCTCAGCTGGTAACTCCAGCTGAGGTGACAGATGGCTCAAATAATTCAGAAGCAGCAAAGCCAGAAGAGTCAATGAAACATGAGATTCTACCTTTCAATGAGTCCAACAAGGTGGAGGTATCGATTCCATTATTAGGAGAGGAGTTGCACCCCGATATGGAGGTCAATTACCTGGTTGACAAAGAGGAGAAAATGGAGGAAGACGAGCCGGTCAAAGCAGAAGCAGAACTGGACAAGTACAGTATTTGGCCAAATGCAGCAAGTATTTTAAAAGTTGAGGAGTGTGAGAATGAAGAGAATAGCTGCAATACTCCAACCACTAGTTATTATAACGAGCCCGTCAACACCTCCGCAATAACCTCAGCAATCCCGGTCCTCGCCCAGAGCACGCAAATGGTTGAGAGTCAGCCCCACCACCTGCAGCATCACATGTCAGCATCAGGCTTTGATAATAAATATGGGCCTCCAGCTGATGTTCCTCCACCATCCAACTACCCCCCACCCGCCCACTCATTGCCAGGACAAAATACAGCTATGAGACCCCTACCAATATCAATGCCACCCCCCATGCAGGGTCTTCCACCCATGTCAGGCCCCCCTCACATGCAGGGACCGCCTCTACCCATCCGTGTTCCTCCCCCTGTCCATAATCTTCCATCCATCCCCGCTGATAACAACCAGCAATATGGTCCACCTCCAGCTATATATCCCCCCTATCAGAACCAGTGGCCAGGGACACAACCACCACCCCAGCAGCCGCCCCCTGGACCACCACTTCAGAATATCATGCCACTCAGAGGGCCGCCACCACCACCGTTTCCTCCAGTGGCACCAAGAGGACCCACTCCTCAAATGTTTGATCATTCCATTCCTCCTCAGCACGCTGGACAACAAGCTCCTCCGTCAGGCCCCCCTCTCGGCCTCCCCCCACCTCCTGTTTTTGATGGGCAGACTAGTTTACCCCCACCACGATTCTCCGGCCTTCCACCACCATTTAATTTCTCTGCAAACAGAGGTCCTCCTCCACCTTTCACGGGTCCGCCGCCTCCTCAGTTCGGTAGCAGAATTCCTCCTCCATCCCCTTTCCCCGGCCCGAGGGGTCCACCACCGTCTCAGTATGGTGGCCACGCCACTCCACCCTCAATGGTCGACCAACATAAAGACAGCTCTTTCAGTTTAAATGCAGACCAGAATGCAAATCCTCACCATATTTTCAAAGATAATCAAGGTCCTCCACCGGGTCCGGTGTACCGTGGACCTCCGCCTAATCAGTACGAGGACAGAAGAGGCCCACCCTCCAGTGGTGAGATGAGCGGCCCGCATTTTAATCCACATAGCCAGTACGGCTCCAGGCCGCATCCCTCGCCACCGCACCGAGGGTCGTTTGATGAGCACAGAGTTCCTGCTCCTCATGAAGGTCGAGCTCATCATTTTGGAGGATCTGAGCAGTACCGCTTCGATAGGCTGTCTGAAGAGGTTAGACCTGTCCGCCACAGTGGGGCCTTACTGCCAACTCCTCCAGAGGCTTTAGGCTCTGCAAGAGCTCAAAGCCCAGACCGACACAGGGATGACCATTGGCGGCGGCGCTCTCCCGAAATACGGAGGAGGAGCAGCACCAACCGAGAGGACGCAGAAGTCCACAGTGGAGAGCGCTTTAGTCGGTTTGAAAGCCACAGAGAACCTGCTTCGGCACCTTTGCAACCCTCCGAAGAGAGAACAAGGGAGGCGTCCGAGGACCGCAGGAGGGAAAGAGACCGGGAAGCCCACAGTGGCAGACCGCCATGGGACAGGAACCAGGTCAAGCGCTGGAGCAGAGATCGCGATCGGAGCAAAGAAAAAGAGCGCGAGCGAGAGCGCAGCCGAGAAAGGGAGCGCAGCAGGGGGAAGGAGGGCGAGAGGCACCGGGAGACGGAGGGAGAGCGACACAGAGATCAAGATGCAGAGAAAAGGAGAGATCGGGACAGAGACAGAGACAGAACCAGAGATTCTGACAGGAGGGATCATGACCGCGACAGAGGAAGAAACCGCGACCGTGAGCGGGAACGAGAGAGAGAGCGAGAAAAGAGACGCGAGCGATCCAGAAGCAAGGAGCGGGACAGGGACAGAGACAGAGACAGAGACCGCGGGAAAGACCGGGGACGAGATAGAGATAGAGACCGAGACCGTGACCGTGACCGTGAGAGAGATAGGGACAGGGAGCGGGACAGAGACCGAGATAGGGAGAGGGACAGGGACAGGGACAGGGAAAAAGACAAAGAGAGGGATCGTCGCGATGGGAGCAGAAGCAAAGAAAAGCGAGAGGAGAAAAAAGACAAACATAGTACATCCAAGGAGGGGGAAAAACCTGCAGAAAATGCAAAAAGCGTGTCCTCTGAGAAATGAACACTACATTATGGAGTTCGGAGACTGTTAAGCCCGTAGAAAGCATCACTGTAAACATAGACAACCAGTATTTCGTTAAGTTTCACTCACTATTCTTTTTGTCACTTGAAGTTTTCTATTTTTTTTTAATGCGTTGTAAGTTGCTTGTCTCCAAAGTGTTTGACAGACTGAGTCCAATCATTGTTGAAGCCTTTTTTTTTTTTAAGAACATTAACACACCATTTCGAACCTGTAAATATGAAACTTTGTGTATATACTGTTTTTAATCGTACTTTTCTAAATAGAGAAATTAAAAGCCATATATCTGAGATGGAACATGTGAAAGTAAGGCCACACTGTTAGCTGATGTGAATGTGTCCAGCAGATTAGAAATCAAAGACTCACCTATCTACAGTATTCAGTCAATGGATGTTAATGATGTTTCTGTTATAATCCAGCCCAATTAAAACAGTATGATGACATGTTAGTTGTGGAGTTTTTTGTATTCAGAGAGTAACTTTGGCACTAACAATGCTGCCTGACTGTAGCTTCCAAAAACATATTGTTTAATAGTTGAACTGCAACACTTCAATAGCATTAAAACTAAATGGCAGGAGTGCATCCATAATAGCAACAGAACATTGGTTTCCTCATCGACGCCACAGCATAAAGACAAGGCCACAAAGGCAGATATGTTGGGGAAATCGTCAAAAGTGAACAGGTCAATATAGAACTGCTTCCTATTTAATTTTAAGACGAGACGGCTGGGACCACAGCGTTTGAAGTTTCTTCGGGCACCAGACAAACTCGTCCCTGCAGTCATAGCTGGAATAGGCAAACTTCACCAGTTCCCTGCGTTGATTCTTGTCGAGGACAGCAAACAGGAAGTAGTTGAGAGCACTGTTCTTGACATTTGGGAGAGTATGGTGGACAAGAGTCTCCTCCAGGAAGAAGCGGACCAGGGGGGCTTGGTAGTGTGGGTACCCCAGCTTTCCCAGGCACTTGAGGATGCGAGTGATGCGCAGGTTGTTGTGAGTGTTCCTGTCAACGAGGGAGAGAAACGGGCAGAGCTGATGGCTTGCTTTGTTGTTTCCGTTAGTCGTGTTAGATATAAATTCTCACATGTTGAGGTTTTCAAATCTCTCGGCCCAGTTCGGCGCCCTCTTGACCCGTCCTGTTGTCTCACTCTCCAGCTGGATCCCATAGAAGTCCAGCATCAGCTTGTAGGACTCCAGCAGATTTTTCTTGGCAGTGTGGTTTTCCAGAAAAGCCTTGAGGAATAAAGTAAAACTCAGAATAGCACAAGTGCATGTGTTTTAATTTCAAGGGGTTTTGTGGCTTTTGACAGTTTTACTTTGATTTCTCTTTTTGTCAGAGGCGGGGCCTGTGCATTCATCCCAGGTTCTTGCAGTGGAAACAACCTTTAAAGGATAAAATGCAATAAATAACAATAGAAACAGTCCACAAAACTTGAGCAGATCAAGACTAACTCACCACTGAATATAGGTGTGTACATACTCCAGTTTGTCATATCTCCCAAACCACTCAGTGTGAAAAGTGTGGATGTAAATACCTGATCAAAGAAACACACACATCACTGCAGGTAAATAAAGTAAGAAAATGTTGGACCTGGAGGATGGACCACATGCTTGTCCTTTATATTTAAAAAGTCCTGAGATGCATGTTACTGTTTTATGTTATTCAGTTCATCAACAGATTGAGTAGTTAGCAAAACAAAAGTATTTCTGGACCATACCATCGGGTTCAGAGTGCTGAAGTCCACAGTAGAATTTCAAATTAGGCATCTCATCCTACACAAAAGAGAATTTTTATTTAAATGATTATTTGGAGCAATCGGGCAGTCACAAAGATAAAATACTCACCGACGACCGGTTCCTCCATTGATGTGGCTTCCTCTGAGACAGTGAGAATTATGCGAGTATGAATTTGATTTTATCTGGACAAGTCTGGACAGTTTTCAAGATGTACTTTATTCATCCCCGTAGGAAAACTGAATCTGTGTGTTTTTTACTTACAGGGTAGTCGTGCCTGTAGTTCTGCATGTCTTTTGCAGCATTTTCGAATCTTTTAAAGTTGTACTAATGCACAGAAAAAACATTCCAAAGAAATTCCTTTAAACTTCAGTTTACAATTAAATTTAAAAAAAAAAAATCAAATCTAGCATTACATTACAGACTGGCTTCCCTTAGGATTTTTTTTGGTGTGTGTGTGTGTGTGTGTGTGTGTTTGGTTTTGTTTTTTGTATAAATGTTGCTCATGGGACAGACCAGAAGAGGAACCACCTGTTTGAATTACATACATTTCTGGATGTTGAAGGTAGCCATTGTGTCTGTGATGTTCCTTCATCAGTCTCCCAGGTCGAATCATAGCAGCAGTAAAACTCATCCACGGACTCAACCCGATACTCGTCACTGTTCTCCTGCTCTTCTTGACACCTTAAAAGGTTTTCAAAGTGGAACTAATGTTGATTGAACTTCAACTGAAAAATCACCTTACGGTTGTGAACGCAAACTCTTGAAGCAAAGTGAAATTTATTTGATACGACAGCATTTTTATAGAGATTTGTTTTCATGATGATCTTCTATTCTAGATCGTCCTGTGATCTACTATTCTAGATCATCTATTCTCGCTGTTACCTCACGAGGAAGAGCGACGCGTTTTGATGACGTCATACCCAAGCGCTGAACTCAAAATATTTAGATTTACGTCAGCCTTTACATTATAATTTTGAAAATAAATAAATAAAAACGTATAAAATAAAAACACTGGTTAAGTTCGAAATACTGACATAACCCCCTCAAAATATAAAATGAATCACACGACTCTGCTGAAGACGGTTGAAGACGACTTCACCAGCTACTCAACCGACTCTCTGATTTTTTTTTTTTTAAATCATTCTTACCAAAACTACGAGGTTTGTCGTGATTACATTATAAGAATTATGTTAATATGATTAAATCATTACCTTATGGGCGAATGTCACGAAAATGTGCATATATCTCAGAATACTAAATGTATTTATCTGTAATAATTAGTTGTTCATACACTCCATACGTCGATATCTCGCTCGGCTCCGTTTCCCCGTCGTTGTGGTCAAACTCCCCGCCGCCTGCAGCGGCCTCATGGTCTCGCTCTCCGGGTCTCTCCTGACCCTCATCCTGGCCGCCCCTGGAACCTTTACGCCACGATATCGCTTTGACCATGTATCCAATGGCGAAATAAAGGGCCGGTGCGAAATAGGGCCGGAGAAAAAGTAATTTGCGCCAGAGCCACTCGAACAGAGAAGAAAAGCGTCTATAACCCTTCCAGGCCATTGCGAACACAAATCCAGCTAGGAAATTAGTCACCGTGCGCTAAATTGATTTCACTTTCGATTTCTCTTCAAACAGAAACGTATTTTTGACAGAAAACAGGAACTTAACTGGGGCCGTTTCCTGCATCACCTGTTAAGGGGGTCAGAAAACCAGCAATGATAATAAAGAAAAGTTCCAATAAAAGAAAGATTAGATTTAGTTTAAAACTGTCCCAGTGGGTTAAAATAAATAAACGATAAGATGGTGGCTATTTTGAGTCTGCTGTTTATTTTAGCTCAGTCATATTGAAACCATATTTCTCGCCCCTTTTGTCACATTAACATCTCTCACTCAGTATAAAGTTTATTGCTATGAAACACCAATGACTCCAAATCATTTGCTGTTAGTCTCAACTGGTGTTTGCTGCAAATAAACCCTCATTTTCTTTATGCACCGACACTCTGGCACAGATAAGACTCCACTTAGGACATCCTGCTCCTAATGTCCTCCTATACATCACCCTGTGAGATATCGCCATCACATGATGGCATCAGGATGTTAATTTAGCAATGGTGGGGCCCAGAGAATGAGATTGTTATCTCTCAGAGACTCGTTTTAAAAGGAGATAATTGTGCTCTCGGTGAGTGTGGAAAATCAAGCATGCTGCACCATTAATGTTCTGCTCTGTGCTCACTGAAGCGGAAAAAGGAGATCACCATATGTTGTATATAGAATAGAGGCCATAAAAGTGGATTTTAATGACTTTCGGGCTCGGTTTCAGGCTCTTTTATGGTCCTTTTCAGTGTGGAAATAAGTCCCACCAGGTGAAATATCTCCTGGAATAGGTGGAAACTTCATGCATGACTTGAAATTAAAACAGCAGATAGCAGAGATGTCAGAAACGTCCAGGGCTGACGTGTCGAGGAACCAGTCAGTTGGTCCTCAGATGCTACTGGTGTGACATCACCGCTCACTGGGTACACTGGAGGTAGCTAAACGCTCACTGGATCACTCAAGCTTGACAAAGCCTCCAGCTAATGCTTCAGTGCTCAGGTGAAATCTACAGATGAAGGCTTCATGAGGCAAAACAGAGTAGTCCATGAAGGACACTCAAAGTCACAGCAGCACTTAAATGAATCAAAATAAGCAATAAGATAGATCTGGAATAATGTTGGGTCTTGTGGCTATACAGTTTTTCCAGATTTAGCAGTATCTGATTTGTCTCACATTGGCACCAACGGTTCCCAGTAAAGAGGCTACAGAGTATTTGCTGCACACCTTTAATGACTCCACACTGCAGGTATGCAAACAGACTGGTTGTGTCTGAGAAAGAGGAATATTAAAGCTTGTACTGGGTCTCAAGACAGTGTGAAAACATAAACCAATTGAGACTAAACAAGGCTTTTTATTTCTGTTTTGTCATCACTTCCAGTTTCAAATGAGTACAAATGTATGTGAAGTGGTGTTTAAGTGCTCGGGCTGCATGTTGCTGTGCTTATGAATGCTCCTCTGGCTGTAGACAAACATCCTGTGGAAAGTCGCTGCGAGCTCCTGAGCTCCGATTACCTGCGCGCGCACAGGTGCGGCACCTTTCCACCTGCGGACGCGCGAAGACTCGCCATCCAGGACACGGTTCCACCATTGTAGCACCAACCTGATGAGCAGGAGATGATCAAAGTGTGGATGCTCTCCCGCCCCCCCGAGCCGCAGCAGCAGCTGCGGCCCCCGACCATCCCTCCTCTGTGCGCGCCCCTCATGAGGATGGAAGAGAAGAACCTCAGGAGCCTGTGTCTCATCCTCTCCATCGTTCTTTACCTCCTCATCGGAGCCGCCGTGTTCGACGCTTTGGAGTCGGACAGCGAGAGCGCGAAGACGGAGGCGCTGGAGGAGAAGCTGGAGGAGCTGAAGATGAAATACGGCTTCAGCGAGGGCGATTACCGGGAGGTGGAGAGGGTGGTGCTGCAGGCGGCGCCGCACCGCGCCGGCAGGCAGTGGAAGTTCGCCGGCTCCTTTTATTTTGCCATTACTGTCATCACCACGATTGGTAAGTGTGTCGACGTGCTTTTGTCTGACTCCATTCGCTCTGAGCACAATCCTGCAGTTCGAGCCAACCAGCTTGTTTTAAACTTGTGTTTTTGTACTGATGTGGGGAAAAAATGCACGTGCTTATGTTCAGAGCAGTGCCAGGGTACTCTTGAGCAAGGTACCAAACCCCTAGTAGCTCGTTTCTGAATAATATATTCAGTATATATAATTTCAATGTATTTTATGAATTATAAAAATCATCCACTAAAAAAGAAAAACTAGAAGTTTGTTTGTTGGTGGAACTCGTGGAACCTGGATGTTGCAACCACAGCCTCAGAAATTCCTGGAAAATCTGATTCATTTGGTGATTGATAATCTTGTAAACATCAGCGTCAATGACCTTGATTACGCCGTGATTTCGTAGGTTATGGCCACGCTGCTCCTCGCACTGATGCTGGAAAGACCTTCTGTATGTTTTACGCCGTCTTAGGGATCCCTCTGACGCTGGTCATGTTCCAGAGTTTGGGCGAGAGGATCAACACTTTTGTCCGCTACCTCCTGCGCAGAGCCAAGCGCGGCCTGGGCCTGCAGAAGAGCGAGGTGTCCATGGGGAACATGGTCCTGGTGGGACTGCTGTCATGCATGAGCACTCTCTGCATCGGAGCTGCAACCTTCTCCCACTTTGAGGACTGGAGCTTCTTCCATGCCTATTACTACTGCTTCGTCACGCTCACTACCATCGGACTCGGGGATTTTGTCGCCCTGCAGAAGAACAACACTCTCCAGGAGCAAACCCCCTACGTGGCGTTCAGTTTCATGTACATTTTAGTTGGGCTCACAGTGATCGGGGCCTTTCTTAACCTTGTGGTCTTAAGGTTTCTCACAGTGAGTCCCGCGGAGCAGGAATCACAACCAAAAGTGATGCAGGAGAACAGGGAGGGCTCGCAGACTGGTGCAGAAACTGCCGCTGTTGCATGTAAAGAAGCTGGAGATGGACACAGGAGTCTGTGCAGCCTGAGCCTTCCCATGGAGGGGGGCAGCAGCAGCACCAACCTCCTGTCTTCTCCCATTAAGGAGCACAGACATGATGTACCTGAAGGCTCGGAGGTTTCAGAACCCAGCAGACTCAGGATGCTTCTCTCCTGCGTGTGCTGTGATCGGGACAGCTCTGAGAGCCCCCCTCCCCCTCACGGCGGCCACAGTAACCCTGTTTTTTACAGCTCCATCTCCTACAGGGTGGAGCGGGCGTCCTGCAGCTCCTGTGCTGCGTCATCGCAGGCTTCTCCCAGAAGTGCAGCTGTTTGTACGGGAAGAAGAAAGACTCGCGCCAGGAGAAAGTCGATGTAATTCTCTCAATTTTTGGTTTCGGCTGTGGAGAAAAGAGGCTTTCTCTTTGGTGGCACAGCCATTTTTAGAACATTTTACAATTTGTGATATATTTTTCTGTATTAAAATTTGTAGAATAAAAAAAAATGTTACAGTTCAGACATGGTTTAGGTCAGTTATGGTACAGTACATGGTTTAGGTCAGTTATTTCCTAGCATCTAACATTTCCAGACCTGCTGCGTTGTTATCACCTTTGACCTTTTCCCGTTTCCATGCAGTCAGTAGTTATGGCTGTCCTCTAATTGTCGCTCTGACTGGTTCCCAAGGTAATGTTTCCATCCTCATTGCTTAGTGCAGTGGAAAACTGAGACGGGCATACGCTCTCGGGTGGGAACAAACGTTTCACCCAGTTAAAAACTGACAAACAAGCACGATTTAAGAAATGCTGCATGAAAATGTGTCTCCAACACCTGTGGAAGCTTAAGATGGACTTGAATCGTGCTTTTAAATCCCACTTTATATAAATCACAGTTGGTGTAAGTAATCTTTCTCATCTACTCTGTCGACTTGCCTCTTTAGATCCCAATCTTAGATTTGGAGTTAGCGGTTCCATTTTTTTACATTTAGAATAGATTTTTCCAAGCGAAACAGTTTCTTTACAGTGAATAATTATTAAACATTAACTGCTGCTGCTGGAGGATCACTCATTCATCGATGATTTTTATTGTGCACGTCTGTGGGTACATGCAGGCGTGCACTTTCTGTGCTGTTGCAAGGCTCAGCGTCAGTGGGGGAAATCCGAGCACATCTGAGATGAGAAGTACTGATTAAATCCTTTGGACAGTATGTGACAGAGGGCCGAAGGTAAGTGGAAAAATCTGTTCTGTGTTTAAACACTAATGAATTAAAAAAGAATGAAAAAACTGTAACAAATGTTCTAAACTGCACTATGTTCTTGAGGATTCAAGGGACCTTTTTGACAATTTGCTACTTTGCATAACTTTATTAGATTTTATTTCTGATTTAATTTAAGTACACAAATGAAAGAATTATATGACAAACTGGATATTTTTTGGTCTGATCTAATGGATTTCAGAACCTCTGTATAATGTTTGTAAAAGATCGTTTTTGGCATATTCTGACAGTTTTACCCCTCATTCCTGTATTTCCAGTCCTGAGCTTCATTAACTGAAGGCCCCTTAACAGCAGATCTGCTTGTAGGTCTGTGGTACATGAACGTAATCCTTCTTATTGGTGAGACGATGAGGATGATTCAGGACGTGGTGTGCAGCACGATGGAGATAAAAGCTGTTTACCAGCCCGTTAAATATGAATGAGTCCCTTTGTGAGTCTCTGATGCACATTAGTCCATGAGGGCCACTGGCAGGTGATGTGGAGATGCCATAAAATCATTGTCTTAGATTAAACTCCATAAAATGCAGGATCTTCCTCCAGGAATCCTCCTGAGCAGCAGCATGAGGGGCAGGATGGCCCCCCCACAGAGTGATCACTGTAAAACAAAGAACAGTGAAGGAAGAATTGGGATTGGGAACAGTCACTGGTTGAACTGGGTCCTTGCTCACATTTTTTTGGCTTGGCGCTCCAAAGGGAGGCTCTTGAATTTGGCATGTAGGGCGGTTCTATCAGGTGACCGGCACCAGGGTACGATAAACAGGTGAACAGGTGGGATTTACCTGCAGCCTTTAGGGTTTCCTCGATCTGAGGACAAATGAAACAACCTGTAGGAAATATGCTGCTTATAACAGATGAGTTATCAGTTGGGGAACAATGAACAAATGAGCCAAACCAGATCTGCATTCTCTTTACTCGCCGAGCTCAAGTCATCTTCGCCCACAATGAACATTAATGGACAGTCGATGTTTTCTACCTGCAAACATGCCCGAATGTCAGAAAACCTAATGTCAGTGATGAAGAACACCCGTGTGTGTGTGTGTGTGTGTGATTTTTTACCTTCACCATATTCTCTGGGGACAGGTTAGCAGGCAAGGAGACGTCTTTAAAGCTGACATAGCCTTTATTATCAAAGCTCCAGTATTTGAGCTCACTGGAAGGTAAAAACACAGAGAATAAAGGAAACAAATGACAGTTAAAGTTAAACAGATCTGATTACTCCACCATGAGTCAAAGATGTTTTAGGATTTGAATGACATTGAGATGTTACTAGTTATCCAACTGTCTGGGTTGAAGGGTTGCTGGTGTCACTGGGTGAGAATCATTACGGGACACACACCACTCACTCACACACTCACTCTGAGGGGGTGTGTGCAGGAGTTTCACCAGACCTGCTAGTTGAAGTTAAACTATCATTTACCTCTCAAAGGCCTCAGTTCTGCCCTCCGTGTCAGACAGTTTGACCGTGCTTCCTGCAGGACCATTGACACAGACTACACAGGACGGCTGGAAGAGAGAGAGAACAGGAATCAATGGAAGTTTCATCTTTTAAAATGATCAAACTTGATTTCTAAAAAAAAAAACTTTAAAAAAGGCTATGATGTTACAAACATTGATGCCAGGCTGAGCGGCTGTTCGAAGAGCCAGATAGACCCCAAAGGAGAGGCCGATGATCCCAACTTTGCCAGCACAGACCTGAGGATGATCCTGAAGTAGCTGGAATGCTCTCTGTCAAAAAATAAAGAAAGAAAAGGAGGAAAGCAAGTAATACGACACCAACAGAGAGTGCAGGGAATTTTACCTTAAAATAGGAATCCCCAACATTCATGCGGTTGTGTGGAGCTGGTAATTCTTTGTGGCCGATGTAGGCGAGTGACAGGCTTGCATAACCCCTGGATGCAAACAAGGCAGCACGGTACTCCACCAAACCTCCACCCATTCCCCACAGATCCAGCATGGCCGGGAACGGACCTGGGCCTGCAGGGAATCACCGTTCAGAGGACGCAGTGTTCTCATTCCAGCCCGGTAAAAGCCCCAGAACTCACCTGGTGGCAAGAACAAAGTCCCTATAATGCCCCCGTGACGGACAGGGGTTCTCCTCACGCCTGGAGCCACGTACCAGCGCTCGGTGGTTACTGCAGCCAGCTCGGCTCCCTCCGCCTCGCGGGGTGAAACGTGGCCCTCTATCAGCGACACGTGCACAACAAAAGGAATTTCCACATTTTTCTTCCTCAGCCTGTAAAGAAGAGCAGAGACAGGTCAGGAATCTCTTACCCACTGTTGCCGTTTAAGCAGCAGAACACGTTTAGAATCCCGGCAAATGTTTAAACCAGCATATTGTGAACCTGTAAATGTCTAATGAAGAGAAGGACGCTCTGGTGTGAGCAGCAGAGCTGATATAGCACATGTGCTGGGATGAAGCTGGGTGAATGAGGGGATTGTTGAAACAAGCACATTTCTGAGGTCATTTTCCTGCTGTAATAGGAAATGATCAAAAAACTAGAACGTATGAGACCCAGAACCTCCTCTTAGTGTCTCAAAAGGAACATATGCAGAAGAACATATCCTTCACTGATACACTGCAGTTTCCTAGTACATGTTTAACATTTTGTATCAAAGGTTGTGGTAATGGAGTTATTCAGAGATACTGGAGAACCTTTCAGTGATCCCGATATCGTCACCTGCCTTAAACCTTCCCGTCCTCCAGGAGCTGGCTGCAGACTCCAGAACAGTCCCATCGGCTCACAGCCCAAATACGAACCGCCGACTGACTGATCGCTGGTTACTGGTGAAAAACACACAGTTCTGAATAATCAAAAGGGTTAAAAACACCGCTGATGACACAAAATATACAAATTACCCATCTAACACTATGAATCATTCCTTTACTGTTTTATTTCTCATTTGAAAAAAATGAAAATACAAAAGTAAAATGAGGAAACAGTCACTGACAATCTATTAATTCATTGGTCATCAGTTTTAATAACATGTGCACGGAGCGTAACTCACAGCTGACAGTTCCGTCGGCATCTGTGTTATAATGTGCGAAGGCTTCCCACAGGTCGCCATCCTCACTGTGCATCTGCGCGCACACCGTCACAGGAGAGTGTCGCGGCAGGAAATGGGCTTTTATGTTGATCTGCTCATCTACGAGGGTGCGAACTGGGGCCGCTGTGATGGAGGGGGCTGGAGTGTAGCTGCTCCTCCACCTCAGCCCACCTGCAGCAGAAAAAAGAGAGCAGTCACACAATATAAGCAAGAGTACATTCGTCACAAATTTAAGCATAATTGAAGGCCAATTATGACAGAACTCAGTCACACAAGACAGACAGGTGAAAGGTGAAGGTTAGAACAGAAGATTACTTCATGGATTAGCAGAAGAATTCATCGTGGATCACTCAAATACTGAGAAGAGCTGCACATTTTCCTGATTCCTTTCCTCATTAAAAAAAAAGTTTAAAGCTCTGTAGTTCCATAAATAATGCATAAATAATTTTAAAGATCATACCAGCGTCTGTCTCTGTGTTTATGTACAAGCAGATCTACTATCTAATATAATGAGAAATAAGGCGAAAACATTTTCTGTAAAGCACCGCAGTTCTTACAGCTGCAGATCTGTGAAGCATAAAAGAGAGCGGCATCTTTCTACACAAGCTTTCATTTCTCCGGGCCTACATCACGATTGTAGTTTATTTCCTTGCTCCTCTCTGAATCCCACCTCCCATTCAACAACCACAAAGAGGAATTTGGTTCTTACCTACAGCACGATGGAAACATGGCAGGCTCCTGTGCAGCCTCACACATGACACCATCTTTGCTTGTGTTGAAGCAGCGCTCGCTGTTGAACCGGCACAAGCAGGAGTTCAAGCTGTTAAACATTAAACCGTTCCACCGGTCCAAGGTTTGAAATCCACACTCTCCCACAGTGCCTTGCTGCGTAAGACCGCCCCTCTGTTGGTGCCCCTCCATCCTGCACTGCTTTTGAACACTTGTGACAGGTTTGGTCTCGTATGACCAGCTAACCCGTCTGCACTTTACCAGTGGTCACATGATTCAAGCCTGTAGTTGTAATCACTGATCTCTAATGACACCATTAACGGTGTCCTCCTGCCGCGAGACATTTTCCCAAAATCTTTTTTTTTAAATGAAATGTTAAATCAAATTCTGCAATTATGAATAAGTTGTAGATGCAGGTTTTTGGAGAACCAAAAGTCAAAGGGATGCAGCAGGGAGGCTGCACAGAGAGGGAGCATTCAAAGAATGAATATAGGTCCTTAAAACACAACCTTCCTTCCTTAGACTCACCTTAGAGGTGATGGGTCAGAAGAGTTTACACACAGAGTGGAAACACAAGAGTTTCCACCATCTTCACTGGGCATCTGCACACTCACTGTCACAGTAGTGTGGTAGGAAATGTGCTTGAAAATCCAGATCCAAGAATGATTTACAAACACATTTGATAAAGTATTCCAAAACACACAGAAAATGTCTGTAAAATATCCATTTATTTTTGCTTTTTGCAAAGGTTCTTATTTTATTGGAAAAAATACATATATGTGAGATTTAACTCTGGTTGACTGGGGTTACTTCCGTGTTGATAATTTTTCCAAGGCCAGTGACATCAGTGGTATTTTTATCTCTGCAGATCAGATGGCAGCAGTTTGACGCCTGTAGTTCTGAGTCTCTGGTTTTCACCAGAGCGCCACCGCATGAGCCAGAGGACACCCTGCCTGCAGGTCTGCAGAAATTGGCCCAAATGCCAAGGAATTTTAGAATTCCTATTATCCCGATATCATTCAAATATGCAGAATCATACATGTGTTTCAGGTACTGTAGTTCTAGGACCCTTAGCTGTTAATACTTGCGTACTTTTAGTGTAGTAGGACCTTTAATGTAGGATTCTTGGTGGTACTGGAGTACTTTGACATTGCTGCTAGGTACTTTCACCTTTGTAAAGGGTCAGAATACTTCCACCACAACACGTTATCATTTATTTATCAGCTGAAAACAAACAGGATTCCAAATAAATGACAATGTTGCTCTACGTCTCCCAGGTTTGCCGATGGTGTCTTTATGTTCGGCTGTGTTCTTTGTCCCTTTTAAAATTGTTCCTATTCATAAAAGGCCAGCATATAGGAAAATCTATAAGCACTGGCCTCATGTGCACTCTTTCCAACTGGCTGGCTGGAGGAGGGATGGTTGTTGGAGGTGGGATGGTTCGGAAAATGGAAGTTGCTTTGCCTCGCAAATCCTCAGGTGATTCCTGAAGTCTGCTTTTCGAAAAAGCATCGTCTTGCAGTATATGCAGTGGTAATGCCAATGTGGTCGGCACTTTAAACCACATCTGTGAATGGTATACTCTAAAATATAAGAACACGACAAACAAAACAAGAATGACCATGCAGATATTTAACCTTTAACTTATCAGTAATCTAAATCAAGTCTCAGGATACCACAATAAAATTAGAGTATCCATGACGATGATCATTAATGCAGGTGATTATGTTAAATTTCACAGTAAAACATTTGTATACTTTACCTGCATGGAAAACGGCCCTGTTGAAGTGGGAGTCCAAATGAGCTCTGACTTTGCTCAGCTTTGTAGGACGAAACAAAGAAGGCCGACAGAATGGGCAGTGGTAAGCTGTGCAGCATGTGCTGCATCTCTTCAACTCGGGGAAACGCCCGCCTTTTTGAATTGTTATGTGCAACTTTAAGAGGAAAAAACAGAGCATAATTCTTAAAACTGAACAAGAACGATAGCATTCACTGTATAACATAGAATATTTGTGTACTACAAGACTCTTATTTTGTAAACTGTACACGTGACATTTCACTTCCGAGTTCACCTCGGTTACTTCCGTGTTAAGATTGTTTAGCTACGAGGCTACGAGGCCCATTTTGCCGGCGTTTAATTCGCAATAAGCCGCTAAAGAGATGCATACGGCATACTGAACGTGTTCCGATTCGTTTTCTAGGTCAGTAACACTTATATTTTAAGTTTTACTGGCGCTTTGTCTGTTGTGAAAGAAAACAGCCACGTTAACGATTCGTAACTTGCCGATTTCCGTCTCGTAACAGTAATGATACCGTTAGAATAAGAATCGGCTTCACTCTCCGCGTAAGTGTGCACATATTTGGCAAAGTTTCTGGTGGAGTACGTGGAAAGAGTCGTATAATAAATGCAGACTATAATGGAGTTGGATGACGTAGCAAGAAATGTACCTAGTGAATATATCTATGAATAGCTATGGCAACGAGCAGCTTTATAAGAACACGCAGAATTCTAGCTGCTTCATATTCTTTTACGAAAAGTGGCCTCATTGACGTTTAAAAGTTAGCCAATTCTAGTGTTCTTGGTATCAGCGAGTCAATCAATCGACCAGTTTTATGCTACCTGTAACGGAATGACTTATAGCATTGCATTACTACGTCACTTACTCTTACCATATGGTGATTTTTAAAGCTACAGGAAAACAGTACTTTTTATGCAACTGTTAATTATAATCCTATCCAGATACCTTTGTTTAATCTCTTGATATGACAACGTGGCAAAGAAAACTAAGATACGTGAAGAAATACGTGATGAAACGATTGACTTAGGTGTTTTTATGGCGAATACCTATAGCCTGATTAATATTTGAGACACCGGTGATATAGGTGAATGCCCTTTAGTCACAATTTACATTATAGCTGATGGATGCCTGACTAAAGGGTCAAAACAAAATAATTATGGTATCATTTTTCTGTCTTCAGGTTTTAAGGTCACTCACAAGTTACACTGGATGGACCGCATCTAGACGTCCTATAGGCTTGTTCCTATAAGATCAGGCCATTATGGCCAATTTCCGTAGCTACATCTGGGACCCTGTCCTCATTGTGAGCCAGATTCTATTGATGCAGTGCATCTACTACAGCTTCTTGGGCCTGTGGTTAGCTGGTATGGACAGTCTGATACAAACAAGTCGTTCACTTGACCAGATCTTCAGTTATGAAGTAAGTTCCAAATTTCTGAGAATCAAACACGTATGTTCACGAGCTGAAATGCCATTTGTATCCATTTTATTTTACAGGCCCTTGGTTTTGCAACCATGCAGGGCAGACTTTCCATGATGGCATTCATCTTGAACTCACTGACATGGTTAGATATCTCTTTTGTCCCCAGTTATAGCTGAAACTACTTAAGTGAAGTTTTCCTTGAGTTTGAACTTATAAATTCGAACTTATAAATGCTGTTTGAACATATAAATGCTTACACCAAATGAATGAGCACAACTGATGACTTTGTTGTTCTCGCAGTGCCCTCGGTCTGTGGTTTTTCATTCGGCGAGGGAAGCAGTGCCTTGACTTTACCGTCACCGTGCACTTCTTCCATTTGATTGGATGCTGGATCTACAACGCGCACCCTCCAGCTGCCCTGTCCTGGTGGCTCATCAACGTCGCCTGCATAGCCCTGACCGCTGTGATCGGAGAGTACTTGTGTATGCGCACAGAACTGAGGGCAATTCCAGTCAACAGTGGACCCAAATCTAACCTGTAAATCTTTGGTGTAAACCACTGAAAGTTTGTGTACGATTAACCACCAAGGACCTGGCTCAAAGGGCTTTTTTTGCTGCTTGTAAAGGAACTGGAAGCTTGTAAAGTATTGACCTACATCAGCCAAATGTTGGACTTTTCTCTGACAAAGCAGATGGACTGATATTAACTCTGTAGCATAAGATATTTTAGTGCATATGTAAGCATTTGTCAGTACACACATTTTTTGACCTAATCTTGATTAAATGCGGTTATTTTAAGTCTTTACACTGAGCCTCATATCATATAGAGAAATAGAATATGCTTGATTCATGCACACATTTCAAATAAAAGCAAAGGCAAACATCAGCACTACATCCTACCACCATTTAAGTGGAAAGGTTTTGAAATAAGTTATATTTACTGGTTAATTTAATCACCTAAAAATCATCTAATCTCAACAGAATCTGTTTTTTTACTGTTTCCTGGTAAAAATAAAATAAAAATTAAGACGCAACTGAGGGTTTATGCTTTAGAATATAAACACATTTTACCAGACTAAAAATATACTTAGTTACACATGATTCTCATACAGTGCTTTAACAGTATTTGTCACCCAGCTGTGTCCTGACTATGAACTTGTTGTATATTTAAACATTTTGTCCATTTTTTTGTTTAAATGCATGAGGAAATAAGTAAATAATTCACTCATGTTTGATACTATGTAATTACAGTCAGCATGTGGTCCACTTTGCTGAGACTGCTACTCTCACTGACTGCTGGTGATATTGGCTGGTAATATTTCTTGAATCTCTCATGTACACCAGACAGATGTAAATACCCTTACATAGTATTTATTTTTAACGGTACTGTTTGGGAACTTGTCTTGAGATTCTGACTGTGCGCCTGAAAGATGGGACATTTTATATTATTAAAGGTTCAGTGTTAATGATAAGAGAATATTCACTCAACCCAGAGCATTTGTTTTAAAATGATGATTGCTAACAATAACTTGTTTATTATTTGGTACATATGATTTGTCGGTTTAGAGCTACATAGTGAATGTTAAACCACTTGCAGATAACGAATGCTTGTCTCAAATGATGTAAATCATCTTGATGACTTGACTGTTAACGGACATCTATGAAACATTTGAATTATGACTAAATTTTAATTTCCTGCAAAAGCACATAAAAGTCCAACTTAATATCAACTTACATTTCTGTCTATGTAGTGTTGGAACCCCAGGCTCCATATGTTCTCCCTTGTGAGGCAGATGTTTCCCTCCTGCACAAAAAATGCTGGCCGACTGGGATCCAGCTCATAATTCATCTAAAATTGAAGTAATGTGTAACACTGATGATGAAAACACTCGAGCGATCATACTTAGGTCCTTTATCCAGGATGAAATACCGTACGTGACAAGTCGAATCCCACCTACCAGCTCATCCTGGAGAGCGTCACATTCCTTCAGCCACAGTGGACCTTGGCTGGCATATTGGTGGTCAGCCAGGGTGGGACTGGCTGCATAGCAGTGGTCCTCAAGGTTCTCAGCCTTTGGCTCTTCAGAAAGAACTTTGATACGGTTATTAGCATAAATCCCAAAGAATCCTCCACAAGACATAAAGGCATAATAGGAGATAATTCTTACCTTTTAGCTGATACGGCACAAGCCGCGAGTCTCTGACTGTCTGAACCTCCCTACTGACACTTTCCTCATCTTTAACTGACGCTGCAGGAAGGGCGGATGGTTCCTTATGCTTGTCCTGAAGCAGAGGTCGGAAACAAGGTCTGCCACTAACGTCCACGTCGCGCTGTCTCGCCTGCTTTCCTTTACTTTTAGAGGAGGCTTTCTTCTGCTGTTCCTGAGCTGTCTCAATGTTGCCAAGAACCTAAAGGATCAGTACACAGAATTTAACATGCAAGACGGTCCATAAAGCACTGTGGTCTTACAAAATAGTCCCAACCTCTGCATTCAGAGCTTTCACAGCGGTCAGCGCCCTCTCAAGCTCATCCTCTGGGTCACCTTCTACCATGGTCAAGGTGTTCTCCGTGGGACAGGTGTTGTTGCCCTCTGGAATTCGGGGGTGTCTTTGGAAAAAACGATAGTATGGAGTCTCGGCTGTAGGCACCTACGTTAAAGGAGGTATTGAAAAGCATTCAAACATTACAATGCAGAAGCAGTTAGGTAGTGGTTTACCTAAAAAATATGCTCACCTGTTTTGCGGTGTTGATGCCGTATACAACAGCCTGCAGATGCAGGTCCCAGTCATCCTCCGGCTCATTCGCATATTTTCCGAGGGCATCCTTTATATTTTGATTGGTCTTCTTAATCTTCACCATAAAAATGCATTGAGAAAGATGACTGCACACACATTCTTACTCACAATAGATTTACACAGATCCCTGTGAAAAATGGGTGATTTCCGATACTCTGCTTTGCTCAAATATTAAGTTTGCGTACTTAGAAAAGGATGTATGCTATGATGCACTTACTGGGTCATAGGTTTCTGGCTGGTGTGCACAGGTCACCACACGTTTAATGTTCAGTGCTTTGAAGATTCTTCTGTTGAGCTGTCAGTAATTAAGAAACATGTAAAACCGCATCAGTTCTTACATCAGTCAGTGTCACTAACGTGATCAGACAACCCACCCAAAAGTATTCTGTAAGGAGTAGAATATTCCAATACATACCTCATTCACAAAAGCTATTTCCTGCTTTGTAATAACTTTCCGGACCATTCCGAACAAATACAACTTGTTGACAATGGCTGTTGCTACTTCGGTTCCAGACTTAGTGTGAAGAGCTTCTGCAACAACCCATTTGGTGTAGAGATCAGTCATGGTGAGGATATATTGGTTCTTGTTGGCTGTAGCCCGCAGAGGACCAATCAGGTCCATTCCCACCACTTCCCATGGCTCTTTAACCTATGGAGAAATGAGATATTAGTACGTTATCTTGCACAATGTGGATGTTTGTTTTTGCAAATGTAAATATGGCAGGGCACACTACCTTCATGGGACGCGGCGCTGTCTTAATTGTTGCTTTATGTAGTTGGCAGTGATGACAACGTTTGACCTGATGTTGAGATTCATGGTTAAATTAATATCACTTTGAAAGTATAAAACTGATAAGATGTGATACCTGAAGATAAAAAAAGAAGAGGGAAGCGTACGATAACTTGATTTCCCATGTTCTCACAGAGAACTGTGTAACATTTAATGATGAGTGAAATCCATTGAAACCTGCCTTACCCAGTCGTTGACATCTTCGGTTATGGTGGACCAATAGTATGTAGAAACCACCGTGTTTCTGGTGCTACGGATTCCGTTGTGTTTGCCGGTACAGGGATCACTGTGACACTCCTGCAGCACAGCTTCCTTATGTGCATCAGACTGCACAACCAGCCTCATGTACTGTCTGTTTGGGCCAGTGTAGAATAGCTGCCCCTCTAATGGGCAAAAGGAAAAACATGCTTTACACACTAGGAAAATCAAAATATGAATAGGTATATTCTACGCAGTGTTGATCAGCATGCTGATAATACGTGGTTTTGCATTAAACTATTAGAACGCAGTATTAGTAATAAATAGCATAATTCTAAATCGTAGAATTAGTTTACTATGGAACGTACGTATCACATGAATCCCAACTTATAAGAGATAATGCAGATCACCGTTCGCTACCTTTTAGGATGAAATTCTTTGCGACCCGGATTACTTGTTTCCGCTCCGGTCTGCTAATCGGCAACGTTATTTTTCTGGACTCTTTATATTGCCGAAGGGCATCGTAAAATGCACCTTTGGCCATAGTTTCTCTCTATCCACTGGCGTGAAGTTTCGTTCCCAGTGTTGCTAAATAATATTCATGGTACACTTTGGCGCATGCGCAGAAGTGGTCCAGAAGCGGTCTACTTCCGGCTACCGACTTTTTCCAAAACAAACTTTATTGAACAAGGAACACGTCCTACATACATACATACATACATACATACATACATACATACATACATACATACATACATACATACATACATGCTTTAGACAGGCATCAGAAAAATAAATTCTAAAGTTCCATCTGATAATTATACTTAAAGTTAGAGATTGGATACTAATATATACTTGTATTATCAGTGCGATCAGAAGATTAATCAGGGAGGATTATTCTTTTAAGTCACTGGCTTTGATTCCAATGTTCTTTTTTGTTTCAAGAGGAACCAAAGGAAATTTAGTCAGGAGCCTTTTTGTTGCTTTAGAGACAGACTGTATGCATTACTGGAGGTACAGAAAAGATGATTTATGTACATTTCCCCTTTTCTATTTCAATGTATTTTGGTGACAACAGTATTGTATTAAACATAGGAATAATAGTAAAACACAAGCATCTCTTTCCACTGTAACAAATGAAAAGCAGGTGATTTTAAAAAAGCCAAAATGCCCATGACTTTAAAGGGGCTTTGCTGTGTCTCATGTTCGCCCACTGCTGCCTTGGCTGACAGTGTCCAGGTGGGAAGAAGCAGATGGGAGAACACTAACGAGTTGAAAGATGCTGGTTTCTGTGCTCATTACCAACACTTTGCTTCAGGGAAGTCTATAAACAGAAAATTCTGTATTACATGAGTCAGACTGCATTGATTATATGTTCCACTGTTAGGGGAATGATGCTCTCTCACACACAGACACACACACTTTAAACTTGGTGCTTTATTGTCTCTAATACATTTTGCCTCATATTGCTCCATACAGTTTTGTAAATAGTGTACTTTTCTTTGAAACACGAGTACTAAACTTTAATTCTTCAGGGTCATTCCACATTAAAACCACTAGCAGGAATCATATTGTAAAAATAGGAAAACAGTCATTTTCATGCTCTCCTCAATAGCATAATAACAGATATTGTCCCATCTTAAGTACTCACATTGCTCATGCGACTGAAGAAATCACAACTGGTTTTGTATCCCAAAACACATAATGTCATAATGAACCCAGAAATGGAACTAGCATGCTAACGCTAATGAATTTAATGCCTGATCAATGTATGCAAAATATTACTGATACATTTAAGGAGTCATTTTCATGCACAGACCAACCAACTATACAGTTACAAAAGAAAAAAAAAAGAGGCAGGGAGGGTTTAATATTCTAACAGCCCAAAAAAGCTTCATGCATTTGTGACAGAAGAGACTAAATGATTGTTGATACCGTGTCAGTTAAACAACTCTCACAAACTGGTTCATGTGAAAATAAAAGAGTTCAGTAACAGGTTGATGGTATCTGCTCAGTGTGCCTACAGGAGTCTGACATCACACATTTAAGGGTGATCTCAAACAGACACGTCTGATACAAAACCATTTGTACGGATATTTCTTTGCCTCTGATAGTTTTGCTGATGGCTCATCCTTGCTCGCCGTTCTGAAGTATGACTGTATTTCCTCATTTAAGAACGAGTTGTGCTTTTTCGTTTAGTTCCGGTGCAGATTTAGCAGCTAACGTCTCTCACGACCATAAAAAAAGTAAATAACATAAATGACAATAAAACTTCTTCCCAGATCTGAAACATAGAGAAAATTATTATCTGTAGTGATGGAAAAATTAGGTTGGAGGAGTTGAGTGTTTATTCATGCTTGATAATATTAAGAACAATTTGTCAAATTCTCCTCTAAGATCATGTGACTAGTTTTACAGATCAGCGCTTGTGTTTGGAATATTTGAGCTAACTGGTCCTTTTGATCAATGTGAGTGAGGATACAGCACTGGTACCAAATCTCACTTAAGATAAGGGATTTTCTTAGATTCTAGAATATACTCTGTTACAGAGTATTTACCTTTATCACTGCTGATCAGATTATTGGCTATCGGATTCTGACTTATCTGATCACACGCTTCTCTGCGTGTGAAATTCCTTGAATTGATTTACTCACAATCGATCTTCTTTTTCCCCAAACAGTCGATCGGTTTCCTAACGTGCGTGGATACAGATGGAGATACAATTAGAAATACTGTTTGGCTTGTCGGATCTCTATTGCTCTGTCAAAATTATTCTTATTAAAACTTTAATCCTTGGCTTTATGATACTATAGACGGGCTTCTCGCCCCTCTCCTCTAACCAAACGACCAGATCGGCTCGGTCGCTATCAGCACGACTATTGGTGTCAGGGCAAGGAGGGCAAAAGGTGACCTCATTCTGGGCGACGAGCTGGGGCTGCACAGGTCGAACAGACTCCCTTGGATGCGCATCTTCTTGGAGGCCTGCCTCAGCGTCTCCCAGATGGAGCTGACTTCTTCCCGACAGTCGGCCAGCGCGGTGAGGGCGCACGTGTGAAAAGCTTCCCAGTGGCTGTGACAAACAGAGGATCATCAGACACGTGGACAGTTTTCATTCCAGCAAGAAGGTGCAGGCAGCCAGCGTTGCCATGGGTTGATTTACTCGCCAATATCTTGACACTCAGATGGCTACATTGGATGCAGCTAAGTCAGACTGGGCTTTTAATTACCATGGTAACTGCATCAAAAAGTGAACCAATATCACAGGCGATTTAACAAGTCGGAGGGACGGTGCGTGTTTCTTCTGCTAAACTCTGTTTGCAGAAACAAGGACAAAAATCATCTCCAGGATTTGACGACGGCAGCAAATTCATCGATTATTTAGACGAACAGCTCGGCGCCTGAGCACCGTTTCTCTGTTCTCCCACTGAGATGATGGCATCTGGGCTTTGTCCCTGCAGCATTTCGAGCTCTAATACCGCCACACACTTCTGTGTCGAGCCTAATCCCAGCTCTCTCCGCCTTCTGGGCTGAAATCGGTTCGTGTCATTCAGTCATCATCACCTGCACACGGCCGCCACTCCCTTTTCGCTGGTCACATTCTCCTGATAGTTGTCCATGCTCGCGCCCAGCTCCAGGACACAGCCAGAAAAGTCTTTATAGACGTTCTCACACCTCACGTCTGCACCTGTGGGGTTCCCTGACACCACCAGAGAGAAAAGTGCTGCAAGACCAGACAAGACAAGAGTCACATCATTTTAATTGACATTGTTCCAGCGAGGTCCTTTAAATACTTTTGTGTGCTTTACACACTCACACACACACGGTGTTTTTCACTCACATGCTTGAGTTTTAATTTAATAGTGCACGCATTTTGGTTTGTTCCACATTGGTGTGAATTTCAAAGGTCGTGCCTCTCCAAATGAAGTTTCATGATACCAGAGTACTACAAGGCTTACATCCGCTCCACAGGAGGGAAAAAGACATTCAAAAACATGTACAATCCTGGACAAACACAGCGCAAAATAAGTGCCGGTGTAACAAAAACGTTAATGAAATATTAAATTAGAGGCAACCTCCCCAGACATCGATTGAGTTGTATTTCACACGGCTGAATGTACAGAAGCTTGCACACAGCATACATCATCTCTCATCGAGGGGTGCGTGAGCTGTTCGTGACGACACAAGTCTCGGTAACCATCACGCAAACTGATAAAAACCGAGTAGTTGCGGTGAATCTCGAAAGCACGCGTTGCATTTTTCCCCCAACGGGGGTAAACGCATGAAAGTGTCTCACCCAAGGCAAACGGCAGGATCCCTCCGATCTTCTTCGACGTGAAAAATCCCATGTCATCCCATTTCAAGACAGACTGAGAGTGCGGGATTCTGCGGGCGCGTCCATTGATGCGAGCGGATCTCAACGGCGGATCGTGGATTATCAGCCAATTATCACCGTGGCTCCCTGATTCCGATGAGATCAACACTTGATTTGTGAGTGTGAACAGTCTTTCTCTGCTCCGCACTGCTGATGTGGCCTTCCGCCGGCGCGCACTGAGCTCATCATCCCCCCTCAACACCGGACAGCCCCCATCCTCCTCCCCGAGGAGGCAGGGAGGAGCAGGAGGATGCGGCTGCCTCTGCCCTCTCACTTTATTCCGTTTAATATCTGATGCTACCTCAGCGCACCTCATGCACCATCCACTCATGGTACAAATCTAACTTTTGACACGTTGCAGCCTTAATCCTAGCTTTAAAAATGATATCTACATAAAATCGGGAGCATTTCACACAACAGGCATTTGGTTCACCCGTTTATTGTGTTTGGAAAAAGCTCCGAGTGCCTCTCACAGCAATAACAGTCTTCCAGAACACTGTTTTAACATTTGTTGTATGTGCAGCTGCCATTGCCTTCCTAAGAAATACATGTTTAACATTCCTCAGGCTACTTTTTTTTTTTTACAAAAAAACCCTTTTATTATTAAAATTTTATGTAACACTGAATATTGGCAGGGCACCACAAATACATACAAATAAGGCACAGTGGTGGTTGTAATGTATGTGGATTATTCCTTTATATTTTCCCTAAAAAGGCACAAATTATGACAGATTAATGACCATTATTTTCTCACACATATGTGGGGACAAAGGGGTCCGTTTAAGGAAGAGCTGTAGCTCCGTCCTTTTAGTGTTGACAGTTCTTATCTGAGCAGAGGAGTCCAGGAAGCTTCAGCAGGCTGAATCAATACAAACATCTTTAACACACTGTTGATTCCCTTTTAAGTAGAGTGATGGAAGGAATCACTGATCCGCTCCGGCCGCTCTGTTGGCTCGTTTCCTTGGAGATGCTCGAGGTGAAGCCTTGTCTGAAAAATGGAATATTTGATATCAGATTTTTGCATTTGAATTACTGCAGAAACATGAACATATGAACATACTCATGGCGTTGAGAGTCTCCTGAGGAATCCAGCTGATGTCAACATCACTCATCCCGCCGGTGCCCTTCTCCACTTTCAGAGGGATCCTCTTCCTCTGTAGGAACCCAATGAAAAGATTATTATTGTCAAACACCAGCAATCTTAAAAACAGGTCAATGGAAAAGAACCAAAAACACACACCGTCCTTGTCTCCAGGACCTGGTACATCCCGAACAGCATCAGAACCACCAGGCCACCCAGGAAGATGTACATGAACATCCTACAGAGAAACAGATACTCTTCAAAAGCTAAAACATACACGGGTATTGAGAACAATGCAACAGCTGGAGCGGTTATGGGTCTCCCGGTGTCCTCCTCCAGACCTCCGTGACTCATATAGGCAGATGTAGAGGAAGCCTGTCTGTGTTACAGCTGCAAACGTGCAACATTCAAGTAGAAAGACTGAACCGGCAATGATTTGAGGAGGAAAAGCGACATTTGCTGGTGTCTTTTTCTGAAACCTGCGCCAGAGGAACAATTCAACAGCTCCCTGCGCCCATTTCACACCTCTGTTCACAGGCTCCTACATGCGCTGCGATCCACTGGGGAGGCCAGATTCATGATGAGAGCTGCCTGAAGCCTTATGAGAAATAACTGCATGTAACCTGGACGGCTTAATCTGTAAAAAGAAGGCTTACGTTTCTCCATCCAGTCCCTCGTCTGGTTCAGTGATTGTGACAGTCTGGTTGTAGACAGCATTCTGGAACACCCCACCCTGAACAAAATCAGAAATTGACATTAGCTCGTAAAAGGCTACGTGACCTATTGAGAACTCTATGAGCTCTGTGAGACCAGGCTGGGTTGGGAGGAGAAACCCCTGACGGAGCATCTTCACGCAGCACCGTCACGCTGCATTTTTAAAGACCAGACAAAACTCACACACATGCCTTCAATAAAGATCTATAAATAAGTCATAGCCTTTATTTTTACCTCGGCATCAAGATAGTTGAGGAGGATGACGAGGCCAAATGGGCGACCTGCCAGGGGCTGAGCAGGGATGAAGGAGTACTCGAAGGAGGCCTGAGCCTTTGGCTGCACAGCAGTGTCCAGAGGCAGAGCTGTGAACTACACACAGAAATAAAAGATTCGTGAATCTAAACACACAAGGCTTTACACTCCTGCACACACAACATGCACTCATACAGTCACATCTACGGGCAATTTAAATCGCTCTCATGTGGGAGTTTCTGGAGGAGACTGGAGTTAAGTTTGTCAAGATAAATGGTGCCAGCACTATTTATTCTGAATTAAATGGCCACAGCAGATCAAACTCACATTCTGGATGTAGACCTGGAACTCTTGAGGGTAACGGAAGGAGGCCTCCAGTGATTTGACGGTGAATTCCTGACTTCCTTTGTTGGTGAACCCCACCAAGAACTTCACAATTTCATTGGCCGGAAACTCTAAAGTTGTCATAAGGAGACGGTTCGGGTTTCAATCCGCCTTTCGACAGATACAACCTACATGACGCAAGGGAGCCGAACCAACCTTCGCCGGTCACGAAGATGATGGCTGTGTCAGCATCGGGGTGTGAAGACAACGGTTTGTCGTCTGTTTCGTCCATGTCCTCCTCGTCCCCATCCTGAAGAAACCATAACGACACTGTTACATCGTCAGAATGTTAAATTAGAATCGGTGACACATCGCAGAACACAGACCGTTGGCCTCATCTGGTCCTCCTCAACCAGCATTTCTTCGCCATCATCTTCCTCCTCGTCTACGGCGGCTTCGGGATCCTCGGCTACATCCTCGGCCGAGTCAGCGTCCGCGGCGACGTGGCCTGCGTGGAACAGGGGCACATTAGTCGCAAATGGTGGAATATTAATGAGGTTTTGGTGTTCTCATGACCCAACTTGCCCTTAGTATGCAGCACCGAGCACAAGCAGGGCAGCAGTTAGCAACAATGTAGCATATTTGAGCAAAAACATGGTGTAAATCCAAAAAACTCAATTTGCCGATAAATACAATTGATCCACGATTGTCTCACCTACAGTATTTCAATTTTCTTTTCTTAAACGCCTCTGACTTTTCCCATTTGCGACTGTAATAACGTAATTTTAGGGGCATTTTCACTTCTCAGTATTGATGTACGTCAGCAGATCAGCAGCCCCACAAGCACAAGTTTCATGCTTATCTATGATGACGTGTGAAAGCTGTGCATCCTGACACGCTCATAACTGAATAAAACATAATTCTGTTGCACAAGGAGACACCTAACTCCACATTAAAAAAAAAAATCAATTTGTTTGTAATTCGTTTAAGTGGCTGCAGCTAGAAGTAGAAACACTTTAATTCATTTGGAGTGAAAACACTAAATACAGATGAAACGCCCAAACGTGCGGGATCGTTGCAGGACGTTTCCAGCTGCTGTGCACAGATGTGTGAATATGCCACGTCAAGGTTTTTCCAGCGATCACATTATCAAACACTGAAACTTTAAAAAGGTCGAACAGCTGCAAAAACCTGACTCACCGACAGATACGAGGCCGCAGGGAAACGCGAGGAGGAAGAGAAGCAGCAGTTTAGAACCCAAACTGAACATTTTGTCGGAGCGCAGGGCTGAAGTTAAGAACACATCAGCGTTCGGGAAGAGAAGAGGACAGGGGTACGGGAGGGGGCGGGGTTGAGCGTTTAGACCCGCCCATCGGGGAGGGGCCACATATTCGATTACAAATTAGACAATAATAGAAGAAGTGAGACTGAATATCATTCATCCTTTGAAGTGCAACAAGTCAAAGTCCCCCCGGAACCGTCTGCTCCTTGTCCCATGAATAACGTTTCGAGTTATTTTGGTAAAACTGGCCGAGATCCTAACTAAAAACGAAGACAGTTAGGAAATGACGATAACAAGAAAATCACAATTTTCTTTTTGTTTGGAAAATTAAGTTTTAAAACGCCCTAAGTTTCCACTCATATGGCGTGTTCCCATTATTAAAGGAAAAGACATCGTTTTTCTAAATCTTCATATCAGCGACTCGCATATCTCTGTGTTTAGAACATGTTGGATTCATTTTTGTTGGTTTAACGACTTTATCAGCTCACACAGTAGTTCATGCTCCACTGCTGAAGCGGAACCGTAAATAGATCCTAACCCCTCCCTCCTTATATTCAAGCGAACAAACTGTAGATCCCCCGAGAATATAAATTGTGTCTTAAACAGTTTAATTTCCCTCCATCCCTAGTTTCTTGGTGTAGACCCAATTAATCCTTTAATTTTTTTAAAGCAACCCAACATTAATCAATAGTGTAAAAAGAAAACAAATATAATAGACATTATCGCAATGTTCTCTCTCGAACTTTTGTGGTTTTCTGCAAAAGCACACATCCTGTAACACTTCTGTGGAGGATTTGCTGCAGTGTCTCCTCACATGCTGAGATCTGCGTTACGGCGATGGCTAACGACACAGATAAACCCGGTGAGTGCAAGACTGAATGTTGCCTGAACCCCAGAACGATTTGATTGCATTTTTAATGGTTAGTTGTGTGTGTTTTTATCAACCAGACCAATGACCATCAAATGCTGAGATGACTTGAGTTATATGTGTTATATGTGTGTTCATATTGCGCCAACGGGACTCCTGTTACCAGCAGAATAATACACTGGAAACATGCAGTTGGTACAGTCTGAGAGATGGTTCTGCTCTCTTTTATTCAGCTTTAACATTCAAATATTCACCTATTATATTATACTAAAACAAAACATTTTGGGGTTTTCTGTAGGTTGTGTTATTCAGGTGCTCCTTGGAACCTGGGAGGGTGGCCTTTAATAACAGTGGCTGTTTAAAAGCTATATTAAATCCTCATCACTCAGGGTATTTCACAAGCCCCCATGTGCAAAATAAACCGCATCTCTGTGCTGTCAACAGTGACAATGCAAATCACTTAAGCAACCTCTCAGGAAAAGCTGCCGTGCTACTTTCTATGGTGTCAGTAAACACGGTTTTGCATGCCGAGTTTGGAATATTTTCCAAATAAACTATACTGTGATGAAACTATTAATCACAGCAGTTTTAAGAGTAATTTCATTTGATTCTGTGTTGCTGATCCTTGTAATGGTGGGATGGTGCGCATGGAAACCCTGGAAAGACAACACTGACAGACACAATAAGTTGTTTTAATTTAATCGACTCTCAAAACCATCAAGACCATTTTCTTTGTTTCTCTAGATGATACTTGGTGTCCTTGGGGAAGCAAGCCCAGTTATTTTTACAGCATTGGGATTTTGACAGCATTGCTGGTCCTGTCACTGTGTTTGAATATTTACTGCTGTGTGTCAAGATGTCGCTCAGGTAATCTCGTACTGTTGGAGAAAGATTTTTCACTTCCTATGTACTTGATGTATTTGATGTGCTTCTCTTTGCGCAACAGGAACTGCAATACGTCAGTCAAAGAAGCAGCAACGGTGTGTATTTGCTATAGACTCTTTGTTAACGAAGGCAGCCTCGGGGCTTTTTGAGAACTTAAACCAAAGGCTGAAAAATACACCTTTCCTCTCTTTCCATATTGAGACGGAGCTCGATACAGATGGAGGAAAATCCAATTTATGGGAACTTAACCTATACAAGTAAGTGTCTTGGATATTTTCTCTCTCTCTTTTAGCATCTGTCAGTGTTTAAATATGATGTGTTTTATTCCGCAGGCATGACTCTCATCGCTGAATCTGATTCTCCACATTCAAGAGCTCAACCAAGCCTCGATAACTCATCTATAGATTATATAAAGGTCTCATTCAGTGTACCCTTAGTCAGTGATTCTGGGAGTGATCTGGATTTACAATAATATGAAGCAAAAGCTGTGCTGTTAAAAATAACTTGTATTCTTGTTTGTCTTCTCAGGGAGCACCTCGGGAGTGCTATGCTAACCTGACCCTGAAGGCCCCCAGAGTGCAGTCTGGCCACAACTCTCCACAGATACAGTACTCAGATATCATTCAGGTCCAGGATCTTCCAGAGTCAGACAGGGAAGACGAAGGCTGCACGGAGGGCGCCTCCATCGTGTCCGATCTGTACGCTTCTGTGCAAACCCATCGCGTTAAAACCATCGACCCTGCAGGAGAGGGAGAGGGTTATGCCAACCATCTTTGAGACGTGGTGAAACGCCACATGCAGTTTTGTGCATGTCGACGTATAACCGCTGGATGGCGCTGTGGTGCTGCGCTGCAATATCCAAACGAAGAGGACAAAGATGCAGCATGTCGGGCCCGGATTGTCGTTGTTTGAAGCTTTATCCTGATTCTGTGTCTCCAGTCTGACAAATATGGATAAGGATAACGTTGATCTCTGTAGTCTTTTTACACACAGGAGAAAATGAACTAAAGGAATCAAAAATTTAAATTTCAGCACCTCTGTTTTACATATTAAAATGATTGCAATCACTGCTCATCAAAGCATTTATTTACCATTTCCAAAGATCTTCTCAGGGGAGAAAAAGGAATAGCCAGAAAACTGATGGGTGGACTTCAGCAACAAAGCAAAATCCACCACCAGATGGCAATCGAACTTTTAAAAAGTTCTTTTTAAACTATTAAACCCCAATCAGCCAATCACATGGCTGCAACTTAGACATCTAGACGTGGTCAAGACGACTTGCTGAAGTTCAAATTCAGCCCTGGGATGGAAAGAAAGTGGACTTGAGTGGCTTTGAATGAGGCTGGTGGTTGGTGTTGATGGGCTGGTCCGAGTGTTTCAGAAACAGCTGTTTAGTGTTTGGTGTAAAAAAGAGGAATGTACAGATCATTCCTGCCTTGAACCACCCCACCAGGCTGCTGCTACTGCTTCTGCTTCTGCTGCTTCTGCTTCTGCTGCTGCTGCTGCTGGTGGTGCTGCTGCTGGTGGTGGTGCTGCTGCTGCTGGTGAGCTTGATGCAGAAGATTATTTATTCGTACTTTGTATTATTGCTTACATAACATGAGTTTGTGATGTCAGTGATAACAGTTAAAGAGGCCAATAAGACTGGAAGATAATAAACTTTTATAATGATCATATTAGGCTGCATTTACTAACTGAGGTATCATATAAAACAACTCTATTAAAGAGAATTGTTTTGGCTTGAGTCCATCTGGAGAAGTTGCTGAAGCATTTGTAAACATCTTTTTCTAACCTTTTTGGAAGCAATGCTTTGATTAAGCATTTAATTTAAGCCACTGTAATCACTGAAAGTTGACCTCTAATTGACTAGTGAACATTTGCACGTCCACGTTGTTTTATTTTTCAACCCCGGTGGTATTTGCTGAGCGCAGGTTTGAGATCGACGATAACATCAGAGGGTGCAATTAAATAATACGTTTATTACATAACCAGAGAATAACAGTTGCATTTCACATTGCAGATCTTCATTCGGCCTTTTAGCCATTGACTGGTGAAGATGAAATCACAGGGAGGTTTCATAATAAAGAATATTAACTATTAAAAATCACTGTATGTGTATAAAAGCAGGGTGTGGTTTATTAAAGTTACATTTTCTCCTTCTTACAAACAAACCTGTGCATATAACACACATTCTGAATCCAAGGACTTTGCAAACGCTTTTCTCAACTTTATCAGTAATTCAAAGGTGACTTTGCTAATTGGATAAAGGCGGTCGGTGACCCACTATTTTACCTCACCCATTATCTGTTATTGGCAACACTTTATCAATGATGTAATAAATAAATAAATGTTCTCCTGCGTGTTCTCTTTAATGAGGTTAATGTGAGAGAGTTGACATCACTTTTAATATTCATTTATTTAAGCGGTCCATTAAACTATAAAAGTAGTATATCCAATTAAAGTGATTGTTGCATTAATCAGTGGAGAATCTAAATTAAGAATCAGCAAGAAAAACGTTTATAATGACCGACGCTTCTGTTCCTCAGATGTTGTGATGATTTGTGTTTCAATCATTTGATGATTTAATGATTTCATGTTTTGTTCAGCAGGCCCAGAGCACCAAAACTTGACCTCTATCGTACCAACAGTAAGTAATCATCTCTGCTCAGCATCCATAATGTGCTAATCATAATCACTTTTCATAATATGTTAATAAATGTGTGGACGCAGGTGAGAAATGTGGATTCTTCGTTTTAAGAATCAGTTTGTTTTCAGTTTGGCGACACTGTAAATCTTGTTCGTTGCAACATCCGTGACATCGTGACTTACGTTCTTTAGTCTGCAGCAGCGCCACAAACAGCACACGTTGTTCGATCCACCCCCGGTTTATCTGACAGAGAACTGTGGCCATAAAACTTGAGCTCCAATAAAATAATGCTGTTGGACACTGATATCTGAACATTTGACCCCAGTGTTGTTTTCATTCTGATGCACTGATGTACGAACGTAAGGTCAAACTTGGTATCCTATAGCGAGGAAAGAGCCCATAATATGCAAAAGCGGGGAAAATGCTTCTGAAACGAATGCAAGAAATGAATGCTTCTGTTAGAAATGAATGTTTCTGTTAGAAATGAATGCTTCTGTTAGAAATGAATGCTTCTGTTAGAAATGAATGTTTCTGTTAGAAATGAATGTTTCTGTGAGAAATGAATGTTTTTGTTACCCTTCCACCCATCTACCTATAGAATACATTTCTAGAATCCCTGTTTTATGATAGATATTCATTCTGCCTCTGTTTTATTAAAATGCCTCTTTATCATGTGCTCATTCCATTTAATTCATGTCTATGTGATGGATTTTGTTGCTAATTTTGTCATCAGATTGATACAGTGATAAACTCGCAAAAGATAAAAACAACAAATGATGCACTTTTAATGGGCTTTATTTCAGTTTACAGGTATCCTCAAGCAGTAATCATGAACGTGTCATTGGTGATACAAACATTGGCATTAAGCTACTTTTTTCTCTTTAAATAACAAATAAAAACATTTGAATAAAAGATCTTAGATGTAATGCCTGTTCAAAAGTTCACACTGAGTTCATTTTCAGTTTTCCATCAAAGATTTTGGTGTCGCTGAGCGCCGTTGTGCCGGCGTCAGGCGGCAGGTCGAAGAACAGCTCGTCGTCAAAACAGTCGCCGTCGGGCGGCGACGCCATGAAGGGGAGCCTCATGACCCACCCTGTGATCAGCCCGCCGATCGTAGCTGCTGCTATGGTGGAGGCCATGGCTGCCAGCTGGTACATGGCCTGCTCCTCCGCAGAGCGCCCCAAGCCCGGTTTCAGCCCGGGTATCAGCTTCTGCAGTTCCAGCAGCTTTGGATCACCCAAAGGTGGCGCTCGATGGGAGAAGATCTGGTACATGCTGGGCCCGTAGGTTTCCTCATTGGCCAGGAGGATGGCACAGATCCCTGCCGTGGAGGAAATGAGGCCTGTCAGCCCGTGGAGATTGTGAATCCCACACTGGTCTTGGATCCTCATGTTCTGGGCCAGAAAAGGTGACAGGTACCTGTAGCCAAAGAAACAGGCAGTACAGCCCATAATGCCTAGTACATATGCAGCTACAGGGGAAATCATCATGTCCGCAGATGCCCCCACAGTTACACCTCCGGCTAGAGTCACATTCTGAATATCAGCCATCGTGAGTTTTCCTCTTTTGTTGAACAATGCCGAGAGGGCAAAGGCGGTGATGGTGGAGGAGCTCAGACCGATGAAAGTGTGGAGAATTGCCCTGTGCTGGTCATCGCCTTTTATGGTCAGAGCAGAGTTGAACGAAGGCCAGAACACCCACAGGAACAGGGTCCCCATTACAGAGAGGATGTCAGAATGGTAGCTGGTGATCTCTTTTGCATGTCCCTTATTTAAAACTGGGCGGTACAGCACAAATGTCACCCCCAGGCCAAAGTAGCAGGCAAACAGGTGAATAAGAATGGAACCCCCTGCGTCATTGATCCTCAGGTATTTCAACACAGCCCACTCTGTCACAGCAAAGAAAGGGACCTCCAGTATAGCCATGAACAAGAGCTGGACAGGGCTCGTCTTGCCCAGCACAGCACCAAAAGAAATGAGGATCACGGCACAGGCAAACTCTGCATTCACAAGGTTGATCACCCCCAGGCGAATTTTACCATCATAGTAAAACTGGAAGAATCCCTGCACAAGGATGGCCCACTGGATGGTGAATGTAGCTGTCAGAAAATTGAAGACCATTCCGCTGAAGCCGTAAAAACGAAAAAAGGCCAACAGGCAGCCAAAACCTATGAAGATCATCACCTGCACGTCGGCAAAAAACGGGTAGTCGCGATAAACGGAGTTCTCCATCGGGTTTGTCTCATTGTTCTGCATTTTAGCGTCTGCATTGTCATCGTAAGTAACAAAGAGAGCGTAAAGAGTTATGATGACAACCTGCAGCACTAGCACAAGTGCAGGCAAGCGCACCCTCAAACTTGTAGAGGTATTCATGATGACAGACTGTGTTCTTGCCTCAACAGCGGTCTCATTTTATACAATTAGTTGCCCTGATAAGAGCTCTTAATGGCATTGGCTAAACAGTGGAAGCCAAGGTCGTGGTTATTTAACACTGCAACCTCTTTGAGGCGTGTACTTTAAGCTCAAATTCCATATATCACCATCTGTATGATATCAGATATCACCTTGTATCCGGAAAATATCTTTGGGTAGCCAAGTGCAATATTAATAAAAAAATAAATAAACCCTTGGTTTACTTCTGTTGTATTTCAACAGGGTTTTAAGTATCCATATTTGAAATTTGTGTTCTTCATTCCACATTACATGAAAACTTCTTCATCTCTTTTTTAAGACAAAACAAAAATTAATATAGCGTCATGTTTACGGGATTAAAATCGAAAACCAACTCTGACAGACATTTGGGGTGTTTCTTTCGGAGTTTCAAGTACACTTTGTCTATATTCGCGCATGCGCCACTCCAAAGCACTAGAGGGCGTACGAACTAAAAACAGAGGCGGCCATTTTCCCCAGAAGAAGATGAATATTGAGGAAATACGTTTCCCACAGTTCCTTGCACTGCCAACGTATGCAAACAGGAACATGGCTACCGGTGTGTAACATCAGCAGCCGATTGTGGTAATAATTCTATCGGCCATTTAACAGCCTTGACAACATAACATTTGTTGTCCTTTATCACAGAAGAAAAGTCTTGGTAGAGTTTGTCGGTAAGGGAGTCGGACCGTCTAAAACCAGCGTCTTCTCTTCAGTCAACCACAGACAGGTAAGAAATGAGCGAATGTAGCTAACATTAGCGGTACCCGTCAGTCGCCACATCATTTTAATCAAATACCAATAAATAGGTGAACAGAGAGCTAATGCTGAATTTAAACTAGACCTCAGTGTTAGGGTTAAACTACCGGACTGTTTTGAAAAATGGTCGAGTTTTGGCAATTAAAGAGCTCGACAGCAGACTAAATACGGTAAACGCTACCATCAAGAAGCAGAAATCGGAGGCCGAAAAATGAACTGAGGGAAATACTAAACTAGTGTAAGAGACTCGATGTCGTGAAAATCAGGGCAGCATAAAATTTAAAAATGGGCAAAATATGGACATTCATTCAAACGGCAACACCTGTCAATGCTTTGCAAATATGTGTTATAACTGTATTGTCTGCAGTTCTCTTGGAAAGAGAGACACCATTAAACCATTAAGTGGGTTGGAAGCATTAGCTGTGGATGTTCATTATATTAGAATTTAAATTAATCACTCTGTCTTTTCATATTTTTGGTAGGTATTGATCAGGATGGCGAGTCCACGGACCCGAAGAGTTTTGAAGGAAGTGAGGACTCAAGATGAGAATAATGTACGATGCAATTTATAATTCTGTTGTGTTACTGTGGTAGTTTCTGAAAATCCCTGCTTCTATAATCCTTTTCTAGTGTGAAGACAGGAGAATTAATCAAGTCAAACTTAAATCAAATGTTAAATATGCATGTTATAAGTACATTGTTTTAAAAATGTCCTCTAAAACACTGCACTGTATACTGTATCTATTAAAATTGTAAAATTGATTGATTTAATAACAGACTGCACATAATGCCATTTTCTATTCTTTTTCTAGCTTTGTTTTGAGTGTGGGGCTTTTAATCCTCAGTGGGTTAGTGTGACATATGGGATCTGGATTTGTCTCGAGTGCTCTGGGAAGCACAGGGGCCTCGGAGTCCATCTCAGGTAAGCTCACTGGAATGCATCATCGTGTTGATTCTTGTAGAGTCGACTAATACTTTTAAAGTAACAGAATCTGGTAATTACATTATTATTGTCTCTTCTCCACTGCCTGCAGTTTTGTCCGCTCTGTCACCATGGACAAGTGGAAAGATATTGAGCTTGAAAAGATGAAAGCTGGAGGAAATGGAAAATTCAGACTGTTTCTAGAACTCCAGGATGATTTCAACCCCAACTGGACCCTGCAGGAGAAATATAACAGCAAAGCTGCAGCACTCTTCCGAGACAAGGTGAAAGATGCAGACAGTTTTCTAAAAGTCCACATGTCTGTGAGGTTAAAGGCATTTAAACGCATTTAAACAACAAAAATATATATATTTAAATGTTTCGCAGGGTAGGAAATCCTCTGAATTTAAATTTGCAAACCAGTACAGGGGTGTGAGTTGATGGTTCTTTTGTGTTGCCAGGTGGCAACTTTAGCTGAGGGGAAGGAGTGGTCCATGGAAACGTCCCCTGCAAGGAACTGGACATCTCCTCAACCCAAGACTGGCCTCTCTTCCTCTCACCGGTAAAAGTGGCGTGAACGTTTGAAAAATCCGGTATTTAAAGTTAACAGCTCAAAGCAGTAAAGTCGTGCCTCTGCCCTCAGCTCTGGAGGATCTGGACAGAACACCGCTGCATCAAATGACAAAGCTTTTGAAGACTGGTTGAGTGATGATGTTAATTCTTATCAGAGGTACATATTTTGCTACTTTACAGTTTAAATTAAGACATACATGCCTATTTTTCTCACTAATTCAAATGTATTTGTACTGGGACAGTGGAGGAGGCTACAGTGGGAATCAAGAGAACCGTTATGTTGGTTTTGGGAACACTGTGACACCTGAAAAAAAAGAGGACGACTTATTCAACAATGCCATGTCTTCTATTTACTCGGTAGGTCGAGATGTGTTCAATTATTGGCACTCTGTGTTTTGTTTTTCTCACCTTTTGTCTGCCTGTTTTTCAGGGTTGGAGCAGTTTTACGGTTGGAGCTAGCAAGATTGCGTCCATCGCCAAAGACAATGTAAGTGTTTGAAAGGCTGATCCAGCTGATGTTTTTACTGCTGATCCAGGACCACAGACAGCCGTTTCAACTACAACTGAATGGTGCTGCATAACTGTGATGTTGTTCACCATCAGCCTGTCAGGGTGTGTACACGGACGAGGCCTGGCGACACCCAGGCTGAATTTCCCGTAGACGTCTGCAAAACCAACACGTTGCCACGGTCATAATTGTAATAATTTAGATATGCTGATTAGAGATCTTTTATTAATGCACAGGGTGTCAGTAAAAGATGCACCCTTTGTGTACTTATAAATAATGTATTTGTTTTACTGCATTTTTAATTAGGTGTTTTTTTTCTGTCGTGCAGACAGCTAAACTTGCAAATCAAGCGACCCTGAAGGTAAGATGACTGAGATGATACTTGCTTTACTTAACAATTTATTGGGTCAGGATTCTGTTTATCCTTTGTGCTTTTCTGTGTTATTAAAATATACTCTAAGCCATAATATAGGCCATTTTGTGAATGGTAAATCTTAACATACCTCTGTTATTACCTTACTATCTCTTTGCCTTCTCTGGATTTAGTTAAAGGGCTATAAAGCGCCCCCAGAACCGGTAAAGCAGATAATGGGTGCATGGTGCTTCTTTTTGCATCATGTGTTTTTATTTGATCATTCACATTAGCCATTTTCATTTATGTCATATAAATGTTTTAACACTTCAGCTTGAATAACTTTGCATCGTGTTTGCCTTGAAGTCTGTATTTTAATTTTGTAGATAACCTGTGAAAAACAGTTGGGGCTGGAATTGCCTTCAATTTCTGCCCCGCTAGAGAAATGCCCCATGACCTTTTGGGGACAGGGTTATCTATCCATGCATGCCAGTTTCAGTGGGACTGCCTTTAGTGCACTAAACATGCCATGATTTTATTTTTAAGTCTATATTTCTGGTATGCTGATGCTTTTTACCCCTCCTTCTCTGGTTCAGTGTGATGGTGATGAATGACCTGTCGTTCCACACAGCAGTGCAGCATCTTGCTCTTTTGATGAATGACAAACTGTTTCATTCAAGTGAATTCTCCCCCTCTGACCTCTGACTAGGCCACAGAGTTAGGACAGACATTAAATGAGAATGTTATCAAACCTACACAAGAAAAGGTAACGCCATACGTGGAGTTAATGTGGTGGGGTAGTGGTGGCGGTGCTCTAACATAAGCAGCTGCAGTTTTGCCCTTTTCTGCCCTGCTTGCTTTAGTTTGTCTGCTTTGTCAGTTTATATCAAAAGACAAAACTTTTAAGCACTTGTGTTTGTGACTCAGCCATGGAGCCGAAGCTCATGGCTGCACAGTATATTTAGAAATATGCATGAGTCATTGTAGACTCACAGCACTATTATTGGATGTGGCTTAACAGTAAACCCCAGATATTTGGATGCCAAGCCTTATTCCAAACACTTATTTAACCGGAAAACATTCAGAGTGATATTAGCAATCCCAAACAGTGATTGGAGCTCGGTCGAACGAGGCTCCTGTAAAATCTAATCTCTAATATTTGGTCATCCGCAGGCTCGGGGGGGGGGGGGGGGGGGGGGGTCCGTCTGACTGTCATGTGACTTTTGGAAGAGAGACTGGGATTCTTTAGTTTTGTCTTTTGATGTACAGTTGACTTTAGCGTCTATGCATTGCCACATGACAACTGTCTTTCTTGCTTGCAGTTTCTCGGTTGCATTATTTACTTTTTAAGCAAAGCTTTTTCTCGTGTTGATTGGAACTGTGCTTAACACAAATCACTTCCCAAAAAACACGCAGATGCTCGCTGAACTCACGTCTGTCAAACATTGGAAACTGTCATTTGTCTTTTTTTAATGATAACTTGGCTCATCCAGGTGAAAGATGGCAAATTACTAGATGAAATGGCAGTCAGCGTGACTGGGCTGGCAAACAAGGTAGGATGGGCAGACGTCTGCCACACTGGGGCAAAACCAATCTCCTGAGCAACTAATACCACCTCACATCTATCGGATCCACATCTGTAGTCTGCTCCAATGTGCCTCCATGTGCGAGGGAGACTGGTTTTGCTGGGAAAATGTATATCTGAACAATACTAATTTAATGTAATCTCTTATTTTTCTTGCTGCCTTTTTAATGTGGTGAGTAAAATAGCAGCTAGTGTTTCAACATACGTGTCTTTATATTAACCACATTTGACTGTTGCTAAGGTTAGGCTGAAGAATTTCTTTCTTTCTTGTTTTTTTTTTTTAAATTTTAGGTCTGTAGGTTTTCTCATTGCTGCACACTTTGTTGTTTATTATAGTTGGTTGTTAGTCCCACTAGAGATCTAAAATCTGGATGTTTTCACACTTTCATTCATAAATTGCTCAAGCATGCTGGCGTCTCAAGTGTTCTCTCGCCTTTAGGTTCAGGGAGCTGGAACAAAGCTGACTAACCTCTTCATGGGAAAAGCAGAAGACGGGTAAGAGTAACGACCAGATAGAGCCGAGTCTCCCGTTTCCAAATGTGAGGCTTCCTAACGGCATTGAACCCATTCTCTTTGTTTTCTTTGATGTTAGCTCAACTGAAGAGAGCTACCAGAACATGGATCCCAACCAGGGGTATCAAGGCAGCCAGTCCGTCTCAAGGGACTTCTGGGAGACCTTTGGCAGTAATACTTCTTTAAAAGCCAAGAAATCTCCCAGCAGTGACAGCTGGACCATGGCAGATAACTCTGCAAAGAAGAGCTCTGACAGTTGGGACAATTGGGGCTCTGAAGCAGCGTCCAACAACAAACACAGCACAGAGGAGAGCTGGGAGGCCTGGGACAACAACTGGGAGAGCGCAGGCGGGAAGTCAAAGAAGAGTCCCACAAAACCCGCCGAGGAATCTTGGGACAACGCCGGGTGGTGACCTGGCTGCCACACATCACCGTTTCTCTGGCCTTCTTTCTGTTTCCATCTGTTCATCTCACTGGCACTTTGAGGAGCATCTTCAGCTAGATTCCCATCAGTCCCTTCAAAGTTTTCCATTTTTAAACTAATGTCCTTACAGGAAAACTGACTGGTATCTGTCTATTGTGAATCGCCCACACAGATCTCAACTAATCCGTGTACATATGGTCAGAATCTGTCCAGATATATTAGTTTTAATGGAGAACTAACCAACACCATGCAGAATTCATCATTGAAGTATAAAACTTATGCACGACAGAGAAAAATATAACGCTGTAAATACAAACCCTTATAGACGACTGTATGATTGACCCAACACTCATGGCATTATTTTATTTTTCTACATCCCATAATATGCCAATTTTAGATACTATAGTTATAAAGTGGTTCATCATATTAATGAAGCAGGAGTTTGTTTAGCAAAGATGACACCGACAGAAAACAGCTGAGCTTTCAGTCAAATTACCGAATCATTCCTTTACATTAAACACAATTCAAATCATTCCTGATCGGAAGGCTTTGCTGGAGGGGAGAACTTTTGCTTTTGCTGATTTTAAACATTCTCATGCTGGAAACGCTGATCGCGTCCAGAATTATTAAATTATTTTTAATATTTGTTGAATGCTGTTCTCGTTTCGCCTGCCAGTTTCTAACATGCAGCAGCAGAGTTTAACGTAAATGTTTACAGTAGTTATGGAGAATTCTTTCTGAAATAAATATTAACCTTTTTCTCTTTCTGACCCTGAAGTGGGCTGATTCCAGTTTAAATGATATTAAGGGGAAATGACAGCTTCACGGGTTCCCTTAATGGCGTTTACACTTTCCATACGTCAGTAGCTGGAGTCTTGCAGTAGATGGATTTATTTACTCTGGGTCATGCGCTGAAGGGGTGACCTTTGACCCTCAGCTGTACTGTAAACGTAACCTCGTCTGGAGCCTCTTCATCTTTTGACATTGTGTATTTGTAAGATCTGGTGGTTATTTACTGGCTAACTGAAATCATTTTAGACGTTGGGGTGTTGTTAAAAGCAACCCAATATAATCAGTGTTCCTTCAGTGTTTCAAGCTGATGATTTTAAGGATTTGGCCAGTTTCGAGGCACCCAACTACCCTCAGTGGCCTTTGAAATATAAAGACGGATGACGTTGCTACTTCGATTGTAACGTTGAGCGTTTGTGTGTATTTACCGACTGACGCTCACGCCGACTGCAGAGAAATTAGACTGAATCCAAATCCAACCTAATTTTCCTGTTTTAATTTGTCTTTCTGTACGGACTTAAGTGTCAAAGTGCAATATATCTGCTGTGTTGTCGGGCGTTGGGCGTCCCAACTGGTCAAACAACGTGCGTGACAGGTGTGTGAGGTGTGAACCCGTGCCCTACCTCTAAATCTTTTGTGGCTCGTGTCAGAGGATGAAACCAGCCCTGCAGTTTTGACAGGTTGTCGGTGATGAGCAAACGTACAAAACACACACATTAAGGCCACACACACTCCTGTATGTTACTAACCCCAAACCGCTGTGACTTGCTTCTGCTGATGTCTGTTCTACAGTATCGTCACCGTCATCTTTCCCCGTGTGTTTATGTGCCGATATCTATTTTATTTTGTTTTTTACAAACGGAAGAAATGCTGCAGCATCGCAGCAAAGAGATGCATCTGTTTGCCACTTGCATGGAGACGGCCTTCTAGTTCCTCTGAACATCCTCCCGGGGTTCGTTTGACCCAGAGGACGTGTGCGACCTGCAGAACGTGTCGCTGACCGATGGACATTTAAAAAAAATATCATCTAAATATGACTGTGTAGTTTTCCAGAGCGGTACTTGAGCTGGGTGTCTGTGCCTGTCAACTATCTGAGGTCGGGTGTGTCCAGGTTCGTTCATGGGGGTGAATATTTAACAGAAATACTATTTTTTGATGTCATGCATGTAATGTAATGTTTGAGCTGTTGGTTTCCAAACTGTCGTCTCCTGGGTGTGACTCGTCGGTCGGGGCTGTGAATAGTTTTCCTGTACACGTGGATTTACGTGCTCAATAAAACGTGATGTGGAAGCATTGAGGTTGTGTTGTGTTCACTGCCGGGTGTAAAATTGGATTATTTAGGAGTTAAACAAGGGGAGCACAAATGTAAACATGCTGCTTTGGGATGAGACGGAGGCGTTTTGTCTTTAGGAAGTGGAAAATGTAACATTTGCCTTCTCCATATTGCACCAGTCTCGTTATGTTTTTCCATTTTAAATGAGTAATGCGCACATTTCCATCCGATTTAAATGTTTTCCTCTGTGCACATCCAGGTAAGCAGTCGTGATCTGGCAGAGTTTCGGGTTTAAACGGATGGACGCGCTCTAATCCCATCATCCTCATCCCTCTTTTCCAGAGAATATGTTCCCATGCGCTGAACATCTGTACCACCCTCACCTGGAGCCCGTGCCGCACCTGCAGGCGGGTGCCAGAGCTTTGGCCCCTGGTCAGCGGGGGCTCCTGCAGGATGTCGGGCTGCAGCGATGCGCGGAGGCCTGCAGCAGCAGCTCGCCTCCAGACGGTGACATTTTCCACGCTGTCCCGCCTACAAGGCGTGGAATCGCGGTGCCGTCCGAAAGTATTTTCCCTTGAAGAAAGAGGGAGAGAGAGAGAGGTGGGGGGGGGGATACAGGGAGCATCATCGATGGCCGACTCATCGGGGGAGTATCTGCACGCACAGATTCGCGGGTAAGTGGCCTCCAGGCAGATGATGGGTCCACGGAGGCACCAGGACGTCTGTTGAGCCCGGTCCTGACTCACCGCAATGGAGGCTGCTTGAATAACACGAGCCACCTTTCGTGGAAAACGGCTGCTGCTGGTTCTGATAACGGGGGGAGGCTGTTGTTGTCATCTCACGGTGGAAGTAACTCGATCAGATGTTCGGTATTTATATTGTTATTACTGTTATTATTATTTTAGACGTGTCGATGGAAGTTGTGGCTGATTTGGCTGCAAAATCACGGTGCTGCAAAACGCAGCCTTCGCCGCTGGAGTCCGTGGGATCCCCGCGGTTATAGTGTCTCCAGCACAGCCTGATCGATCCCCTATAGCTAGATTTTCGTATTTGATTTTTTTTTTTAACCATTTGATTATTCCGGTTTGGTTTTCTGACGGACGAGGCGATACTCGGGTTATTGATCAGTGATCGGAGACTTCAGTGAGATGATACAAACATCACCCGAGCGGTCGGTGATTACCATCAACATCCACGCTAAATACATTTAAATGCAGCTTAATTTAATCATCTTGAGAATGAGATGGTTAGAATGTCCATGTTTTGTCCACTAATGGAGAAGTCATGACTTTGGGAGCCGCGCCGCTTGACCACTGGGGGCGCTGTTCGACACATTCAGCGAGTTTGGCTAATTGTAGAATTTTCAAAAGTTGGATTTAAATGCAAAAATTGATGAAAATCTGTTGCTACCAGAGGCCAAAACCGCAGTATATGTGCAGGTAAACCGCATCCTGAATCTGTGTGTAGCGACAGAATGAGTGTTTTTGAAATGTGGGATGTTTTGTCAGAGTTAGCTGCTCCTGTTGCTATGCTACAAGCATCAGCACAGCGGTCCAAATGTCCCAGAACCACAGCCCAGTAAACCCAGTTCTGCAGCAGTTACATCACTGGGCTGGAGAAAAACAAATGACAACAACGAAGGAAAGCGGACAGATGGTAGCTTTTATCACTCTCACAAAAGTTATTGTACACATTTAATTAGAAATATGTCTCTCGAAGTTTGGAACCTGCAAAACATAATTTAGATCTGGACCGTGTTTAAAAACACCAAGATGGCTGAATTAATGATTTCTATCAAAGTTTTTGTTCTATGGCTGCATTCATAATCTAATTTTATTATATTGTAACTGACATAACACTTTATACTGCTGTCTTACATATGTTATAGTTTTAACTTAATGCCCACAATACCACAAAAAGCACTTTTTTAACTACAGTTAGACTCTTGTTTGCATTTAATTTGCATTAAATGGGCCTAAAGAGACTTCATGTTTCAATTTGTTTTGCTGCAGATACATGAGTTTTTCTCCTGCAAACAGCAAAACATTTTGGCTTTTTTCCAAATCTGCAGCTATATGAAGGTTTAGAAAAATAATTTGTATGTAAAGTAAGAAAATGAGTGCCTGCTGCTTGTGTGTGAGTGGGCCGACAGGTGGGTGGGTTTGTAAAAGGTCAAGATTAATGATTCAGAGATTCAGTGCGAGCAGCTGCTTGGATGAGGCGAAATGTGGGACTTAAAAGGAATCGTGTATTTTCTGCGCTGACTTGCCGGCTGTGTGGTTTTTCTGTGCTTGCAGAGGTGCTGACACAGAGGTCGATACAGCAGAGCTTTCAGAGTGATTGACCGCCCCCACACGTCCTCTTCAGGTGACATATAACCTTAACATCATTCAGCTGCTGAGTTTAAGCTCAGGAGGCATCCAGGCATTTCAACATGCTGTTGCCGTGGTGAATGATTAAAGCGATAGTTTGCATTCGGAATCAAAGCCTTGTCGGTCATCTGTCATTACACTTCTTTTTTTCGACATCACTTGATTTTTGCAGATCGCTGTTACGACGCAGACATGCCGCCTCCGTCGGACATAGTGAAGGTTGCTATCGAGTGGCCAGGGGCGAACGCCCAGCTGATAGAGATGGACCAGGTCCGTGCTGCGTTCACAGGCACCGCTCGCGCCTCACTGTGCAACCGGTGTAACTCATTTTTCTGTTTATTTGCAGAAACGGGCTTTGTCTTCAATAATCCGGGAAGTATGTGATGGGTAAGTATCATAATCTCACTTAAATAGAAGGAAAATTCTTCAGATTTTGCACCAACTAAATAAATAAACAAGCTCGCTGCAGCTGAATTAAATCGGCATCCATTTAGATGTGTGACGTTCCCTACAATTAAATCTCATCCCTGCCTGATTCTGCCCACCACCCCAGTTTGGAAAACTAAACGTTCCTCTGACTACTTCTACACCCACTGAATGATTCTCCTCCGCACAGATTTGTGTTTGTCCTGGAGCGAACTCTCACATACTGCACATGTTATTCTCAATTTTTGAGTGGCTTTGTGTGCCTCTATTGCTTCATCATAATTCAGCATTTATTTATGAGTAACTGCTCTTCTCTGTGTCCTCAGCTGGTCTTTGTCAGGCTCAGAACAGTTTGCCTTGCGTTACGCCGACGGGCCTCAGCTTTATATCACAGAGCAGGTCAGCTTTGGCGTTTATGGAAAGCCATGCTCAGATTAGGGAATTATTTTTAACCCTCTGTCCTGTTTTTTTTTTAATCCTACAGAGTCGCAGTGAAATCAAGAATGGCACCATCCTTCGATTAGCCATCTCGCCTGTGAGTGCGCTTTGTTTACTCCTGTTTTATTCTGTCTGTGTTACTGTGGCTCCTGTTTCTATTTGTGGACTCCCTCTTGAGAATATTCCTGGTTTTTACATGGCCGTCACAAACTTTGTGTCGTGTAATTTTCTTCAAGACACGCTCATCTTTACTCGACAGGAGAGCTCGGCTCTGAAAAGGCTGAAAGCTGTTGATTTTCCACGGTTGATACCAGCATCCAGCGCTCTGAATGATAATGTATGATAATATATTCTGCTAATCCCAACCCGTCTCCAAGTGCACTGCGGGTGCACCGCACTCCTCCAGCACTGGATGAGCAAAGTCCTACTTGTTTATTTTTCTGTTTTCATTTTTTTTTACAAGTATGTTCATTTTCCCCCCTCCGCAAACATATGAATTAATAAAAATGGACTTTTGGGTACAAATTAACGAGTGACATCACAGACGTACTCGAACGTCTCACGGTTCTGACTGGATTTGCATCTCATCTCGTTTCTGATCTTTACTCCTGTTTGCAGGCTCGCGCTGCCCGTCAGCTCCTGGAGCGGGTCCAGTCCCACGGCATCGACGCTCGACTGGAGGCCCTGAAAGAACTCGCCAAGCTGTCGGCGGACCCGACCTTCGCCGCGGAGTTCATCAACATGGAGGGCATCGGGACACTCGCACGTTTGGTGGAGAGCGGCACCCAGTGAGTGGACAGGCTGCTTGTCTTTGTCCCATTTTGTCCTGTAACCCAGTCTGGTGAGGTAAAAGTGGCTGATTTGTGTCCTGCAGCTTTGGTGAGATGCTGGCCTTTACCCTCACTGCCTTCTTAGAGCTGATGGATCACGGAATTGTGTCGTGGGACCTTATCTCCCTGTCCTTCATCAAACAGGTGCCACCTCAACCACAGGGCACTTTCATTAGGACACCACAGCGTGTTTCACTCTGCAGGCTTCCTGCAGAAATTCATGGACAGTTTTTTTCTCACTTTATTCATCCTTTATGTCTTTCTTCCTGCTGGATGCGAGTGGGTGCTGTTGCCAAGCTACCGCTCATATTATGCAGACATTGTTGCCTGTGTATGAACAACTCTCACTCATCGAGAAATGTTGTACTCTAAAATGACGTGGAGTTTCAAAAGCGGATTTACTGTTTGCGCCTGACAGACGTCTCCTCGTCTTCTCTGTCCACGCTCAGATCGCAGGCTACGTGAACCAGCCCATGGTGGACGTGTCCATCCTGCAGCGCTCGCTCGCCATCCTGGAGAGCATGGTGCTCAACAGTCACAGCCTGTACCACCGAGTGGCTCAGGAGATCACCGTGGGACAGCTCATCGGGCACCTGCAAGTGTGAGCACACACACACGCACAGGGGCGTCACGCACTCTGATGGACGGAGGAGCGGACTTCCTTTTGTTAAGGCGAAACCAACAGTGCCCTAATCATCAGCACTCCTTTGTAGCTCATGCCCTTGATTGATGAATTGATTAATGCAGACTGTTCACTTGCCTTTCATAATGGGGTCTGCCCCAGGAAAAAGAATTCAGTCTGATGTCATTTTGCTTTCGTCACCACCGTAGGAGGTTTCCAAAAACACGTCAGCAGGTTCAAATCATTGTTGGTTTTGTTTAAAACTGTAAATATGATCGTTTATCTCCTTGTTTGAGCGCCAGTAGAGCTTAAAGTGCAGGTTAGTCGTTGTCGGCCTGTAGTTTGACGCTCGCAGGGCACGATGCTTCTAACCGGTTGTTCTGTTGCGTAACATTCCTCCAGGTCAAACCAGGAGATCCAGACCTACGCCATCGCCCTCATCAACGCTCTCTTCCTCAAAGCTCCTGAGGACAGACGGCAGGTCAGTCCCCCCCACACACTCACACACGCACACATGCACCAGAGTGGGGGTGTATTTATGGCTGCTCCCTCATTGCATCACATCTATGACACATGAACGGACATTTTGCATCAAAGCAGCATGTCTGTTGTGCTCAGAGAGCTGCAGGATGTGTTTATAGATTTAACTGTGTGTTTTTCTTACATTGTTAATAATGATGTGCAAAATCCTGCTGCATCCAAAGTTGCTCCGTCTATATAATTCAAACGTTTCGCGAAGGGAGGTTGTGTCTTTGTTAGTCATCCCTGTCTTGGCTCACGTCCTGCCGCCACCGAACTTTTCCTCCTGCTTCCCATTCTTGTCCTCTGCGCCTCTGTGTAGGTGTCTCATTTATAATGATTGTTCTCCATTTTGAACTTGTCGGTTTCACTTTAAGTGTTTAATGTAGAGAAACAGAACACTTTAAAGTGCGCTTCCATAGCAAAAAGTAATAACTTTGCAATTAAAGTGGAGGAAAGTGCAGAGAATGGAGTCAGTAGACAGTAAAAACTGGCTAATTACATCCAAGAGCACAGCTGAATTAGATTTAAATAAAAGAGGCAGGGCAATAAAAAAACGTGCCAGTGAAGCTTAACAGAAAGATTGTTTTCGGTAGTGCACATTTTCCATGACAAGAAAGATTTATTTCATTTTCTTGTTTGATTTCGAACTGAATTATTTTACTTGCCAGTTTCCAGCCGAGCACAACGTCAGGCTGACTCAATTCATCTTTATTTATCGATCATCTATCGATGATAGCTGCTGAGAGTCAAAGAATCTTCTTCCAGAAATATAAATGAATTGTTGTTGTTGTGAATGTATTGTTGTTCTGGTGTGTTGGTAGTAATTCCCCTTCTGTAGTGTGTTTTCTGCTGAATGTTTGTGCTCTGCTGCTGATGCCGGATAATTACAACAACCCAACCAGTTTTTTAACAGACTTATTCACATTTTTACAGCCGCGCCTGTCTAATCCTGCACGCGTCAGGCTTTCCAACAGCTTTGGGTCTCCACTGCTGAACGTCCCGTTCGCCGTGATGTGTTCTCATGTTCTTATCGTGTCGCATGCTCACGTCTCCATGTCTCTTTGTCCATGTGTGCACTCTGCTTTCATCACTGTCACTCCCACGTCCCACCTCCTTCCTGTCAACCTGGAGGTGGAGTTTACTAACCCGCTGGAGCAGCACCTCACCGTGAGTACGCATCCCTCCACATCGCACACCGTCCCCGCTCCACCCCGGAGCTGTCGTCCTCCTTCGCTCTCGCTCTCTCTGTGCTCTGGAAAGCCTCTCCTTAATCCATGAATATTAACGCAGAACTTGCTGCAGCAGCAAACAATCTGAGCTGATGGATCGGATTTAAACTCACGTATGTCCCATGTTATGCGGAAGGTGTGAAGGCTTTGCTGAACACGACCGAGCGTTCATCCACGCCTTTGTTGACTGCATATCTAAGCATCCTCCCTGCATCTGATTTATCTGGTTTTTAATAACTCCATAGGAAATGGCAAGCACCTTGGCTCAGAAACACCTGCGATCTATCATCCTCAATGTGAGTAATGTGTCTAAAATGCATGTTTGACAGGGGCATTAAACTTTCCGACATAATTTAGAAGTTATTTATGCAGTTTGCATCGATTTGGACCGTGGTCATCCTCCTTGAGTCTGTCCTCCGCTGGTGTTTGGGGGTTGTTGAAAGCCTAAAATAGTTCAGAAACTGAAAGATTTACATACCCGGAGAGCTCTGCCACAGAACCAGCAAATGTGATGAGACATGTGGTCTGTGAAGTGGAACAAACTCTGCTCCGAAAGCAATTTTCCCTGGCACCAACTCCTCTGGAAGTGTTTGATCTGAACCGGTTGCTGCTATCAGCTGTGCTGCTCCGATATCTGAGCTCACCAGGATGCCTGTCACACTCTTTTCTGCAGCAATATTTGACCAGTTTTGCCCATAAATTTAAACGTTGTTGCTAACATATTGTCCCTCATCTTTGTCTCTTAGCACATCATTAGAGGAAATCGACCAATCAAAGCAGAAATGGCGCACCAGCTTTACGTGCTGCAAGTGTTGACCTTTAACCTTTTGGAAGAACGAATGATGACCAAAATGGATCCTAATGACCAGGTGAAAACTCACAGGTTCATAAATGTATTAGGGGGTGAGAAGTATTGAGATGTTACATACTTGCTTATTTTAGGTTGAAAGGTTTGACATTTACAAAGTTTACAAAAGAACATGTCTTTGATTGTTGCGTTTCAGGCTCAGAGGGACGTCATTTTTGAGCTGCGTAGAATTGCCTTTGATGGAGAAAATGACCCCACAGGCACTGAGAAGAGAAAGGCCATGTACACTAAGGACTACAAGATGCTGGGCTTCACTGTGAGTCAGGCAGCCACATTAATAAAACCGCCTCATGGTTTTGTGTCACACCCCTGATGTTTTAAATGCAGAACCACGTCAACCCGGCCATGGACTTCACCCAAACGCCTCCTGGGATGCTGGCCGTGGACAACATGTTGTACCTGGCCAAGGTTCACCAGGACACGTATATCAGGGTTAGTCTTGGCCTTTTTCATCTTAACGAGGTGGAAAACAGAAAACATCCACAGCTTCATCTCATCCATCACCGGTTGGTAATTAACAGATCGTCCTGGAGAACAGCAGCCGCGAGGACAAACACGAATGCCCCTTTGGCCGATGTGCCATCGAGCTCACCAGGATGTTGTGTGAGATACTCCAGGTCGGGGAATTGCGTGAGTACTTACCCGAAGCCTTAGTCATTGATTTATTAATGCACGATCGTAGTCATTATGCTCTGTAGCCATCGCACGTATTCCCTGCTTCTAATTTCAGTTTTACAGTTGAAGTGTTTTTCTTTCTTCTCTTTTTTTTCAGCTAACGAGGGCTGCAACGACTACCACCCCATGTTCTTCACTCATGACCGAGCATGGGAGGAGTTCTTCTGTGTCTGCATCCAGCTGCTTAATAAAACCTGGAAGGAGATGAGAGCCACAGCTGAAGACTTCAATAAGGTTGGTATTAACCCACTTAATCGTGCTTAATAGATGCACTTTTGCTTCTGCATTCATCCCCTCCAACAAATTCATTCGGTTTAGTAATTACCGCCCTGCTAATGCGGTGAATTTAACATCGTCTGACCTGTCGACAAATTGAAAGCAAAAGAGGCAAATGCGCTTAGCTCACAATAACAGTGAGTCTTAACAACAGCAGGAACAGTTCAGGTGCTGTATGATAGGTGGTAAATGAATGTTAAAACAACACAGGATCTCACATTAGCACTGAGGACACAGCACAGTACAGTCTCATGAGGTGCAATCTGGCCACTAGAGGGCAGCACACATACAGTATCTTTAGGTTTTCCTTTATTAAGAGCTGATAAACCGGTGAAAGAACAAAAAGGCAGAAGTCATCAACACCAAATATATGTAATCTTTCTGATATTTTACTGTGTTAACATCACCTGCATGTTCTTCACGTCTGCGCGGAGCAGGTGATGCAGGTGGTCCGGGAGCAGATCACCAGAGCTCTGGCAATGAAGCCGTCATCTTTGGACCAGCTGAAGAACAAACTACGAGGCCTCAACTATTCCGAGATTCTGCGTCTGCGTCAGTCCGAGCGGATGAGCCAGGATGACTTCCAGTCTCCTCCGATCATGTTAGTACTGAGTAAACATTCTGAGGCAGCATCATTAGTGTCTTTTGATTTAGTTCTTGTGTGTTTCTGCCTGATGTTTCGTTTTGAAAAGCCGAGGCTGTGGCAATGTCAGTGTGACATTGAAAGTCTCGTCTTCCGCCAGCGTTAGTGCTTTGTGATTAGTCACCGTTGGTTTTACGGTGGATGGAGGGTAAATCATCCACTGTTAAATTTGTGCAGCTGTAGCTTAAATGGTCTGTCCCAACTAAGCGAGCTTCTTCCATCTGTTGCTGGGTGATTTATCCTGAATCCGCACCGCGGCCTCTGCGTGTATGTGTGCATCCCTCTTGCTGATGTTGTGTTCATGTTGCAGTGAGCTGCGGGAGAGGATTCAGCCTGAGATCTTAGAGCTCATAAAGCAACAGCGGCTCAACCGGCTCTGTGAAGGAAGCTGCTTCCGTAAACTTGGCAATCGCAGACGGCAGGGTATGAACACGTCACCCTTTACGTTTCACCGTTAATTTACTAATGTTGTGTTACATTGTGAATCCAGCATCATTTACCTCTGTCTTTTTTTTTTATCGTTGTTAGAGAAATTTTGGTTCTGCAGGCTCTCGCTGAATCACAAAGTGTTGCACTACGGGGACCTTGACGAGTCGCCTCAGGGGGAAGTTCCCTTTGAGCTGCTGAGTGACAAGAGTAAGATGCTTCAAAACAGCCGCCCGGACCGAAACCTGGATTCGCTTGTGTGACTGTTCAGTTTCTCTCCCCCAGTCCCTGTTTCCGATATCAAGTCTGTGGTGACCGGGAAAGACTGTCCTCACATGAAAGAAAAAAGTGCTCTCAAGCAAAACAAGGTGATGGACCAAGTTCTCCGTCTCCCCCTTGAGTGTTTGTGTTGCTGTTTTTCAGTCCAGTTCGTGAAATGAGATCCTCTGTTTTCTCTGCTGCCTCCAGGAGGTGCTGGAGTTGGCCTTCTCCGTACTCTATGATCCAGACGAGACCCTAAATTTTGTCGCGCCGAACAAATACGAGGTGAGTTCGGTGAGGCTTCGGGCTGCGTTGCCCAGCACTCAACATTCATGAGCTTTTGACTCTGGACCTTGTTGTGATGAAGTCGTTCTGCGTGTGTCTTCGTGAGCAGTACTGCATCTGGACAGACGGGCTGTGTGCGCTGCTGGGCAGGGAGATGGGGAGCGACCTGACACGCAGCGACTTAGACACACTCATTAGCATGGAGATGAAGCTCCGCCTCCTCGATCTGGAGAACATCACCATCCCAGAAGCCCCGCCGCCAGTTCCCAAAGAGCCCAGCTCGTACAACTTCTCCTACAACTACAGCTGAGGCGTCTCCGAATGAGTATTTCTTTTGTTTTCATGTGCTTTATCAAACAACTACAGTAGTTTATACAGTTGTAGGGCTGTCAGGTGGTGGTGGAGAATGACAACAACACACTTCTGACCCTGGTTCCTTATTAATAAAAAAATACCCCTGAATTAGTAGCTGAACAAGTTAAAAGTAGCCAAATATCACCAAAATAGTGAGTTTGAGCAGACATGAAAATGTTAATAATGCTTAATTACTTACAAATATGGAAAAACAGGGATTACTGATCGAGATTGTGGGAAAAGACTCTGGACAATCAACTCACTTAATATCCATTTAAATCCAATCAAAATGCTCTGGAAAGGATTGCTTAAAATGTTTCATTTACAAGGTTTTTATTGAGCTTTTCAAGTTTGATACAAGAAAGAAAAAGCTTAATAAAGCAAAAATGGGTCCTGTAAATATCCAGAGTCTGGTATAGATTAGTGATGTGATATCTGGTGTAGAACCAATGGATTAGAAAAATTACAAAAAAAATATTAGATAATAATTAGAAAATTATTTATCAATACCTAAATGATATAATCTGTCCAATCTGTTTAATTATTCTTTAACAACAAATATTAGATGTTGATATGAGACTGTTTCAATAAGAACGGAAATATTATTGTTCAGTAACCAACCCCAACTCTAAATATATGAGGCTTTATTATTCTTTATGTTGTTTGACAGCCCTGATTTTTACCTCCGGCCATTATTCTACTTCAGAGATCCTGGGTTATTTTCCAGCATTTCCCCCTCCAGAGTACAGATGTGCAATGTTCAGAGTTTCCGCTCTCATACACTCGTTAAATGAGATTCACACACTTAACTTTTTGCTCAAGGACACTGCAGTAGAACAGAACGAGCCCACGAGATGTAGTGATAAAGAGAAATGTAATTTTTTTTTTAATTGAAAAAAGTGTAAAGCAGAAGATGAGGAAAAGGTGATAAAAGATAATCAGCTGTTCTATCACGCTGCGGAGCGCTAAAGCCTGGGACTGCGTCATTTGAGTTTCCGTTACTTTCGTAATAATCATGTCCTGTGTGGACGCTCGTGTCGGGTCGCATTAGTGCACGCAAGCCTCCATTTTGTGCCGATCTGTGAAGATGTTGAATGTTCAGTGTGGAGTTTTGAATGTGTACATTTTCTGATGCATGAGGCCTTATTTGTGCCATAAAACACCAGCTCGAGAGCCTTTAGCCGCCACGTTCCTGCACTTAGTCCGAGACCGAACCAGCACAGACGGACTGGGTGATACTAACGTGACTCTTCTGGCTCGGATACGAGACAAAATGATGCCGCTGCCCTTCATACTTTGTGTATATACTTCACACTAAGTGCGTGTCTCTGGAGTGTAATTGTGCTGGTTTTATGGCTTCAATCATTTCTTTGATAAAATCAGACAAAAACTGACCTTGAACTCTAATCGCGGCGTTAGCATAGCATAAATAAGCAGCGAACACAGGAATGGATTGAAGCAGATATCCCATAAATAGGGTAGACATTATTGTTAAACTGCAACAACTAAAACATGAATAACAAAAAATATTCTTAAGTCTTGTAAGCGCTACATGCATAGATGAGGTCATTAAATATTTCCAGATTTCTTAAAAATGGTGACGACGATGATCATGAGTTTACACACCTGAGAAATGAGGTTGAACCGTATTTGAGAAGAGACGAGTTGCGTTTGGTGATTTCGCCTAATCAGCGAGTCTTGGTTACTCGCTCAACAATCCAACGAGATCAAACAAGGGTTTTTGGTTTTCTCTGACTCGGACTGACATTACAGCACACATAGCTATATTCTTGGTGACATTCGTTTGAGAAAAGTTTTATTCAGATGAGTTGTCGTGTGAGCTTTGAGAGTATTTTTGTCGTTTGTTTATGCAGAATAGTATATATTTTTGTAAAACATGACTATGATGTTGGGGAGAATCGCATCACTTTTTGTCCTTGTTTCACGCTGTAAAGTCTATTTAACGTGGTCATAATGCAGACGTTTAGATTAAAAACAACAAAAGAAGACAGTTTAGGTCTTATCTGCTCAGATTGTTGAGCGCGTAATGTTAGACTGAGCCGCAACAGAACCTGAAGATGACAGCAGTGCTAATATAGCTAAATGCTAACTGGCATAAATGTCTTAATGGTGTTTGTGAAAGCAAAAAGACTTGGAGGGTTTTTCCCCGGATGTGTTCTGTGTTCTCTTGTAGCTGATGTGTTTTCACTCCTTCATTTCTTTGAAAATGTCCCAGTTTTTTTTTTTTTTTTTTACCAGCACAAACGGGAACATTAATGTGCAAAAAGGCAGCGAAGTAGGAAAGACAGATGTGAGCGAACACTTCAGTTACTTTAAAAGACTTTGCAAATGTACTGAATGTAAACACTTCAGCTGCTTTAGTGGGTTATTTTAGATCCCAGTGAAGCCGAGAGCTCAAAAATGTCAGTAAAGGGCGGTTCCGTGTAGTTTTCTCTTCTACATTCTTAAATATTTATTTACATTCGCTGCCAGTGATGGTGAAGAACGACGCATTCTTGAAGAAATAACAGTGAAGTCAAAAATGTGGTATACATATAGATCTTTGTATGTATATACAGTATTGTGCTGCCTTATTCAAGAAAATGTTTTGTGTGAATAAATAAATTCTGACTAATGTTGAAATTGTGTTTTTATCTAGCTATCTAGCTATCTATCTATCTATATGTACAGTATATGTTTGTTAATGTGTGCTCTAATTATCTAATTTTAATATACCATATGTAGTGAAATAACGCTTTATAACGTAATACTGCTACAATAATGTGGGTGTTAAAATATGTGAGTTTCACTTCTCAGTCTGCTGGGATGTTGTTACCATCGTCTTCTTGGAGAAAATCTAAAGAATTCTGCTGAAGTAAGCTCAGCCGTTCTGTGCTTCCAGCTGTGCATCACTGGATTCTTTTCATTTTATTTTTTTTCATTTACGCTACAAAGTTGAGAAAACGGGTCTGAAGAGAGAAACTGTGGAAATTAAACTTTATTGTATAATAGCTCAAAATAGAATTTAACACAATCACTTTTAGGTCACTCGCACTGAAAGAGGATGTTAGACGGGGTAAGAATACTGCACGTGTTCTGCGCGGGGGGGGGGGGCACTAGAAGCTAAGCAAAAAGGTTGTTCACATCAATGCAGCGATTGCGTTCAGACTTTATCAGCGTGGAAAACGTTCGGTCTCAGAAACATATAGAGAGGAAATATGAGCGTCCTGGAGTTCAGTAGCCGTCGCTTTTCTCTTTAGTTTCAGTTCAGCGTTTTTCCTCCCAGAGCCGCTCACACATGATTGTCCAGTTTTCATTCCCTGGATAGGCTTTAGGCATTCTTTACATCACAACGCAACACATACCAATGTCAATATATACGTTATAGAAAATAAATACAAATCTCTTTCTACACACCACTGCACTGAGATATGACTCCACTCTTCTGTGTGTGTGTGTGTGTGTGTGTGTGTGTTGAGTTGGGGGTGATGGGTTCTTTTATTGAAGTGTACCAATATTTCAGCAGTCCATATGTAGGAGCAGTTTCTCACTCTGCTTTGGCTGATCTTTGTCGCTCTCATTTGAAAACTGATTCAGGATCATTGATTTGGGATGTGTTGTTCCCTGGAGGAGGGCGCTGTGGCGCCTCCTTTCCCCGGGATCGGCGTCCCAGCCCTGGGTCGCCAGCAGCAGCAGTATGAGCGCGAGGAGCAGGAGGGTCACCGCTGTGGAGGTCAGCTCGGGACTCAGGTGCAGGCTGGTCGGAGGGTCCGGCGCCTCCTTTGTCCTGAATGAGACACATTCGGTCTTTCTGGTCTCTCTCGATCTCCTGCTGGCCCGCTTGGACCCCTCGCCAGTCCCCAAATGTAGACACACGCGGTAAAAGGTCTTTGCCTGCAGGTGGGTCAGGTTGAAGCTCTGCGTGCCGGCCAGGATGCGAGTCATGTAGGTGGGTTTGTGTGAGTCTGAGTACATGGCTTGCCAGGAGAGGCGCGTCGACGGCAGGTTGTTCCTGCTCTGCCACGACAACACGGCGTAGTGTGGCCCCGCCTCCCTCACCTCCATCCTGGCGCCCATCTTCAGTAATGGATCTTTCTTCGTGCCAGCAGCCACCCCCCTCTTTCCCTTTCTGTCTCTACCGTGCACGCCCACGGTAACGCTGCGTGTGTCTGCTCCCAGGGCATTCTCGGCTATGCAGGTGTACAATCCTGCCTCACTGAGGGTGATGTTATTCACCTCCAGAGTTCCCTCAGGCATCACTTGATACTGTTTGGACCGGGCACACGGAGTCTGATCTGGAGTGTTCCTGGAGGTGGACGTCTGATCGAATCCCTCCAAGGTTGCCAGGTTGCGGCACGGAGCCGGAGGCGGTCCATCGTTTGATGCGTGTACAGGGGTAGGACCAACTCTGATTCCAGAAGGAGTCACCCAGTAGATGTTTGGTTGAGGTTCTGCAAGAGCTCTGCAGTGCAGCAGCAGTTTCCCACCTTCTCTCACCTTAACGTAGAAGGGAAGGTAGCCAGGTGGGATGACGGGGAGGCATGACGCCGACATCTCTCTGGGGGCTACCTCCCTCACCCTGCGTCCTCTGAGCTCTGGAGGCTCAGAGCACAGCGTAGCCTGAGGCTGAATCAAACGCACCGTCCGAGGCGCCGGAGGGTTCGTCCGCGAATCTTCTCTGCGGAGGTGAGAGACCTCGTCGGGAGCCCAACGGAACAGGCAGTCGCATCGCAGTGGGTTGGAGTGTAAGCTCACCTCCTGGAGGCTTGGCAGGGTGAGCATGGTGTGCTGGTGCAGAGCGATCAGTGAGTTGGAGTTGAGCATCAGACTCTCCAGCCTACTCAGCTGCAGGAAAGCCTCTGGGTGTATGTAGGACAAGCGTGGGTTGTTCGTGATCTCCAGCTTGGTGAGCTCTGGGAGGTTATCCAGGGCAGCCCTCTCAATCGACACCAGCTCCTCCATGTTGTTCAGACCGAGCTCTTTGAGATGGATCATGTCTTGGAAGTCTCCGGTCTTGATTAGTTTGATGCGGTTCTTGTTAAGGTCGAGAAACTTTAGTCCCGAAACCGTCCTGAGGGCCTGAGTGGGAACTGTCGTTAGAAGGTTCTCGTAGAAGGACAGACTCTCTAAACTTTCCAACCCATCCAGCGCGTTTTCTGCCAAGCTTCTTAGACCCATACCACCGAGGACAAGGCTCCGGAGGGATTTAAGAGTCGAGAAGCCTCGCTCTGGTAGGACCTCTACGGGGTTTCCTCCCAGCATGAGAACCTCTAAGTGAGGCAATGCCCTGAACCATTGAGGGTCAACCGTGGAGAGTCTGTTGTTGTTGATATGCAGGCGCAGCAGAGAGTCGAGACCCATGAACGCTCCGGGTGCTATTGAGCGTAAATTATTGTGGTTGAGAAACAGTTCCTGCAAATTCGGCAGCGAGGAGAAGGAGGCGTCGGGGAGGTGACTGAGATGATTCTCCTCCAGGTGGAGGGAGAGCAGAGCAGGTAAGGAGCAATTCTGGGTTACTGATCTGGCGTGGCTGAAGCGGTTCTGGGAAAGGTCGAGGTCGGTGAGGTTGGGGAGCCCGTGCAGGACCGTGGCGTCGAGCTCGGACAGCAGGTTGCTCTGCAGGCGGAGGGTGTGTGTGGTTACGGGTATAGGTGACGGGAGCCGGCTCAGCAGCAGGTCGTTGCAGTCCACAGTGGGGGCTTCATGGTAGACGGAGTCAAAGGAGAACCACGGTTTGATCTGACACACACACCGTGACGGGCAGAGCACATGCCACGGCAGCGAATGAGGCAGCGAGCGCACCACAGCTGGTACACACACACCCACAAAGAGACACAGGAGACAGTGTGAAAACATGAATGCTGGCCTCATAATCCTCGGCGGCGGCGATCAAGGTCAGAATGTGTCTGTTAGAAAGGCGCGGGATGAATCATCCAGAGTGTGTGTGTGCTCTGGTAACACTTTCAAGGTGTGTGTGCGGGCAGTAAACGGTTGTGCAGCCGGATCGGTCTCATCCTTCAGTGGTCGCGTTTCTGACAAATGCTTCTGATGTAAAGAACAGACTGAGTTTCCCTCCTGGTCAAAGATTCGGCGGGCGGCGAGGGCGACCTTCTCAGCTCGTCCTGGTCACGGGTGCGGGACTCGTGGGTCGCAGCATGGCAGCTCACTGTTTTCCTCACTGAGAGAAGAGAGAGGAAAAATGAATAGAATATAGAAAAAATGTGATAACTGAAGGAAAAGGTTGGGGAAAAAAAGAACATTCAGTTGTAGAAATGTGACTACTTTGATGTTATCTGTTCTCTCAGCCCAGAGAAGAATAAGCGAGGAGTGATGAAATCATGAAGCTCCTAAATATTTCATGCCCGTGCTTCTCATTCAGCGCGTGTCGGAGCGTTCTGCTCCGTTCCCTGTTGGTCTTTTACACCATTAGTCCTGGAAGTGCTCACCGTCCTCTTCACCCTTTGTCTGGTAATTTTGCCATTTATTCATTCGCTCTGTCAACATTCAGGCACCACTTTTGTCTCGCGTGCCCACGGATCCCTGACAAAAATAAAAGACGTTTGCTCACGTTCTGGATGTAATAACTTTTCCGGGTTTTACAGCTGAACTGAGACGTTATATATAAATTAAATTCAGCCCTGGAACTGACAGAGTTACATGCAACAGTTTTCTCGCACACGGGAAAGAATAAAACAATTTGTTGGATCCGAGTTCTATTATGTGACACTGGTATTTGCTCACAAGCAGTGCCAGGCTTACTGCACAGTTGCCATGGAAACAAATCTCCCAGACTTACTCGGTCCTCAATGTTTTGAGGTTTGCTTAGGAATCGAGTTTTGGGTCCAAATGAATGATGATGCGATATCGAACGAGGGGGAACAAAAACCTGTGGCCTCTGAAGCATCTGTGGCAGCTCGCACATCCCATAACGGCAGCTCCCTTTTCTGCAGAAGTGCCAGACGTCACTCGCACACTCCTTCCACATATGCAGCTATAGAAGAATTTTGCCTTTGTGTGGAGCCAAGATGGCCCAGTCTTTTCAAACAGGAAGAAAAGAGCGCGCAGATATTTGCACTCAGACACCTATAGATCATTTAGACGAGCTGTATGTTGTCTGTATGTTGGTGTTTGTCTCTGTGCCTATGATTCTTGTAGTTCATGAAAAGTGATCGTGATTTCTGCTTTAATACACGAACCTCAACAGAGACCTTTGATCTAGATTCCTAGGATTTTAGTTTACTGCGCAGAATCGCTCAGAGAACTGGGAGGAAACATCATGACCGGTGTTATTCTGCACAAATGCCTTAAAGTGAAGAGGATAAACTGCATTTCTACCAGCTGTTGATGTCTGATGCGAGCTCATCTCACCATAAAACTCCGGCTTGTTTTTAACCTCTTCCTCCTTCACAGCAGCACTCGACTCATCTCGGCTCCAAACTTCTCCAACTTCTGATCCTGAGATGTTCTGAAGCTGACGTCTGAAGCAGTTCCAGATTGCTCAGACACCAGGCAGCGTAATTATACAGCATTGATTAGCTTTGCTTTGGCTTTCTTGACGGTTTGTCGATGATGCGAGCGTCTCACTTCATTCCCGATTAATGCTGCCTAATTAGAGGCTTAAGAACCAGAAACAAGCGTCGGCTCTCTCGTCTCCTTTTTACGAACTGACGTTTTCGCTTTTACTGTAGGATTGATGACACTGCTAATTCTCCTTTGTTTCGAGCGTTTGTCAGGATTTAAGAAATCACGTGTGGAACAAGAATCACCACGAAAGACGTCAGATAAAAGGCAGAACTCTGAAGGTTTGCAGCCCTTTAACTATCCAGGAAAGAGAGGAGACATTTTAGGATGAGGATGTGGAGGATGAAACGATGGAGAGAGAGAGAGAAAGAGAGGGAGAGGAGGGATGGAAGAGGAGTACATGTGTTACTGACATGGTCCATTTCATAAGGTGTGTTTTTGTTGCAACAGGGTGGGAGGGGGGGGGGGGGGGGGGGGGGGGCAGAGGAGAGCTGAGTGATATAGATCCACATAACATAAATGATTTAACTGCAGCATGCAGATATGCAGGAACAGAACAGATGCGGACGCGTGTGTGCACAAGTAACGGCATGTTTGCCCAGAAACAAAACCTCATCAACATGTCCAGGGTTTTCTCACCACAACTGGATCAGCTGCTACATCCTTCGCTCCCCTCTCCTCCTCCTCCTCGTCTGCCTGTGCCGCCGTTCTCCTTCTCCTGGTCCTTCAGTGATGGGATGTCTGCTTGCCAGTGGAGCTCTTGACATTCCTGAAATATCGCTTCACTGGCGCTCTCCTCTCTGTGAGCTGAAGAGAAAATCTGCACATACCGTCTCTCTCTCTCTCTCTCCCTCTCTCTCCCTCTCTTCTCATCTCCCTCCTTCCAGCTAAAATGGAGATGAGGTGTGCTCTGCAGTGGAGCTTCTGTCCCTCTCATCTCTCCTCCTCACCCACTGACGCGCCTCACAAAGGAAAATCACTTACATCGGTGACACTTTTCCAGATCATAAACTCTCTTTGGCTTGAGCTGCATTTTTATCTTTGCGCCTTTTTCCTGTGGATCAGAAACCTGCTTATACTGTCAGGTCATTGTAGGATGCAAAAGGAAGCACGCTGGGTGTGAAATAGTACCAGAAAAATCAGGATGTGCCCGAGTTTGAAAAGGATTAGAGCCAGAATGCTTAAGGCTGTGGTGCAGTCAGGAGTTTAAAGAGTACAATGACTTTTTTTTATGTTTAATCAAATATTAAAACAGCTTGAAAACAAAGACACGTAACTGTTTGTCTAACTTGCTTTTCTTCCAGGAATGGGATGTTCGGGATGTCTTTTATATTAATAAAAGAGGCAAATAGAAATAAGGCCTCTTATTACCTAATGGAGACCCTTCTCACAATCCAGCATAATAAACCTTTCAACATGATTTCATTTAAAATTACAACTAAAGCATTAAAATAACACGTGCAACGTCGCTCTGATCAGCCTTCATATGCGGAACGGCTGCAGATGTTTCTCCGAGCAGGAAAAAAAACCCCTAAAGAATTAATCTAGCACTAGACAGAAATGCTTGTCTTCGCTTCCCTGCTGACCAACGAACCGAAAAGAGGAATTTAAAGGAACTTAATTAATAAAGGAGACACTCTGCTAATGGTGATGCTGGTACTCCTGCAGTGAAGCAGCAGCGTGCATGAGTCACGAACCTGAGTTGAGTAAATGTCCATTAATCTTAAACCAAAGCCCAGAATAAAACAAGTGCAGTCAGAACTGTTGGTTAGCGGCTCCTTAAATCAGTGTTTGCTGAAAGTCCCACTTCTTTCTGATCTTTTCACATGAGGACGTGTGTTTAACAGCTTTTCCCATCAAAGAACCAGTGTTGGTAATTAAAAAGGAAGAAATGCTAAGTCATCTCAAAGAAACAAAGTGTTCCTGTTGGGATTTGCTGTGAAATGATTGGAGTTTCGTGCGCCATAGCAACCGCGTCAGTTGGCGAATCCTCAGAATTTTGCAGCATGTTTGATGAGCTCTGTGATCTACGAAAGTGGTGTAATTCAGCCCAGGCTGTGCAGTCTGCTCTCACTAAATATTTCCAGCCTTGTTTGCAGATTTAAGCCTCGTACAGCCCAACGGTGCTGTGACACGGGGACGGTGGGACTCTGCTCTCTGATGCAGCAGTAAGCTGATGCAGGCAGTGGAATAAACTGGTCAGACTGGGTCTCCCCTGCTGGCCATTTATCCAGAGTCAAACATGAGAGAGTCAAAGTGCGGACGCGTTCATGTTGGAGGCTTCTCGCTCCATTTTCCTGCCTGCTGCTGCCTTTTTTGTGCTTCCAATTCCAGTTTTGTCTCCAGTAACTGAAGTTTCTCTGTCTTTTGCCTCCAGCTGCTCTGTTTGTGGCGCATATTTCTGCCAGTTTAGCAGCATTTTCACTGACTTTTCTCTTGTTAACTTCTGTCAGTTTGGCCACCCTGTTAACTCTCTACGCGTCCTCTGTACCCGGGAAACGCTGCTGTTCTTTTAAAGTTCTAGCGAGTTGCCTAATGGCTTTCCTCTTCATTTGCTATATTCATGTCCTCATTCGGGAGCCATAATCATCATCATCATCATACACACACGCGTACATACACAGACTGACTGAAAGGCAGCAAGGATAAGTGGTAGCTCAGTGAAAGAAAGAAAGAGAAGAGGTCACCATAGCAACACCGGGGGTTGTCGCTTTTATTGGAGAAAGAAAATCAGCTCTGCCTATCTTTCATCTCTCCTCACTCGGTTCCCTTTCTGTCTCACCTCCCTCTTTTTCTCTCTGTTAATATGGGCTTTCAGTGTCGGCTGCCTTGGAAGAGCAGAAGCTCAACCTTTGTTGGTGCACTGATTGTTTTTTTTTAACATTTATGATGGTTTAGAGAAAAGAAGATGATGTGTTTGAGTTTTAACAGTTTCGCTGCAGCAACACGGGCCGAATGAAAGTGCGTTTTCATCGATTTTGGTGTCAGTGTTAGAAAACCCCGAACCCACTCTGACACTCATCGGAACAGGAGCCGAAAAGATCCACACGGCGCAACATCAACAGTGTGAGGTTCACCTATAGGACAAAGAACGCACACACAGAAACACACAGTCACAGTGGCATAAACAGCAGAACAGTTGAATCATGTCGGGAGTGCAGTATGCTAATGCCTGCATAGTGTCCCTTCTCTGCTGCACCATTTGAATTCTGTTCACAGGTGGACTGCTCTTCAGCTGGCCAAGGGACTTCTCAAGGACAACCCTCCCACATCACGGCTAAATGTGTATGCGAGGGTATATGGTGCGAGCGCACACACAGAAATGTGGCCAAGAATAAAAAAAAATGACTGAGAATTTGCTGCCATGGTGACAAGAACAGCAGTATGTAATCGCGGTGGGGCTGTTGAGCATCCTGTCGTTAGAGGGAGAGATGCGGTTGAGGGAGGAGGAGGAGGAGGAAGCGGAGGGAAATAATCGCACTATGTGGTGCTCACATCCTGCACAATAACCACGTTTTGTTTAAATTTAATTTGATTTATTTGAGTGAGGGGGTGGGGGGTGGGGGGAATCCAAGGATCAGGCAACTCGCACAGTCTGTAAAGAAGCCACGCTTAATTGTACAACTTAATCACACCTGCTCCCCCGCAGCTGAACCACTGAAAATAGACATAAATGCATTGTAATTGCGTCACTTGTCGGTGCAGCAGCAGCAGCAGATGGATGCACTTTAATCATCGTCTCTATCTGGCACATGTTAAATCACTGCGTTTGCACGCACGCGTGTGTATGCATCAACAGGTCTATAGCACGGTCTTTAAAAATACCTTCATTCAGCAAAAAAACCTTTTAAACAGCAGGTTACGTCAGCAGAGGAAGTATTATTTAATCCTTAAATAAGTTGTTACGTCTTCTGAGCCACTGTTAGACTGAAATAACTGTGTATGGGTTGTTGTCTCCCTCTGGTGGTTGAATCTGGAACTGCAGATAAGCGCTGCGCTGTAGATTACCTTAATTACATTTTCATTCGGATCAAATATTCCCTAAAAAACAAAATCAATCTAAACAGATGTGATTGCGTATGCATTTTATGTTGAAAAATAACGAAATAATCTTTAAATAATCGCTCAACACAACATGGTCATCAAATGCTTCAGGGTATTCTGTATTCTCACCACTAGGCGGTGCCCAAGCTGACGCACTGGAAACTAAAATCCTGATTTTAGACACCAGTTTTTCACACAAGCGCCAATCTTGATGACAATAATGCCACGAAAGACACAGTCTTAATACCACTGTCGAGGTATTAACTAGCAGTCCTTTTCTAGTGCAATGTCCATTTCCTTGATCTTACTTGCTGGTTGTTTTTTTTAACATTTGCTCATTGTTTGTGGCCTCTGCTCTTCTTCTGCTGCAACGTTCTGCTGAGTAACGTTCTCCTCGGTCAACATCTAGGTAGGGGTGCCATTTCTCGCTGGGAGAGCAAAGTGTTTTCAATCGCTGCAGAAAGAGCGGCAACGTTAGCGACACAAATGGATCCACCAGACATCAATAAAAGGCTCCATATGCTGTGACAGGCATCACACCCACCTTCCAGAAGGTTCCTTCCTCTCGTGTCAGCTTGTATGCAGCCACGGCGGGGATCCAGACGAGGACCACTGCCACCATACACCAGCCCAAAGCCAGGCCCCACGCTGGAAAGGGCACCGTTCCATAGGTGGGGGGCGCAGATTTTACTATGGACCAGAGCAGGATCACCTGGACAAAACCAAGGATGCAACATTTACCATATGTGATAGATATTAGGTACGATGCTATGCTACTTTCTTCCTTGCAGATTTTAGAAACTCAAATATAATGTAATCGACTATCTAATGATGGTATTTAAGGTTTTTTTTTTTAAAAAAAAGAAAATCGCCAACCTGATGTGAGGCTGCACTCACCACAATAATGACGGGACTGAAGAGATACCAGCATGCTTTCCACCACAACCAGAAGATATAGTTCTTGCTCCCAACCATCATCTCAACATCTTCTATAAAATGCTTCCCCCCTGCAGTGCAACAGGGAAACATGGAAAAATGGACAAAATTCCCGGAGACAGAACAAAAGATTCCCCATTTTGCATCTCATCGGAAGCCTTAAGCACAGGTGAGTTAACCAAAGACGGTAAAGCACGCGCACGTTAGGATTGATTTCACAGAAAGACCAGCTTGTTGCATGTACCGTATATATAGATGAAGCCGATGACCTCTGCCAGAGCCAAGATGAGGAGCACCCAGTTGGAAGAAAATGTGTCTATTAGAGTTATCCAATATATTCCTGCCTATCACACAGACACACAGAGTCATACTGTCAGTCATCATGTTGTGACTCAAGAGTCAGACAGGAAGTGACGCACCTGTGTGGTGCACGGCAGCGCCAGCAGGAAGATTACAGCACAGATGGTGAAGGCGATGAAGTGACGTCTGGTTTTAGCCACTTCGGGGAAGGAATCACAAATGCAGGTGATGATCACTTCTACAGAGCAGAAGAGGAAGAGTGAGCCGAGGAGGTAGAGCGGTTACGAGAAGGGAGAGATGGGTCTCACCTATGAGAGTGAACTGAGAGTCCACGCCAATGATGAAAAGCATGAAAAAAAACAGGACGCACCATAAAGGGGAAATGGGCAGCTGGGTTAAAGCCTCTGGATATGCAATAAAAGCGAGGCCGAACCCTGCAGAAAGACGAGAAAACGTGACGCAAGGTTATTATATGAGGCTTTCTTTTCCAAGAAATGGCTTCGGTGTTAACCTGACCTTCCTTCACCACTTCTCCAATAGGCTTTCTGTAGATGTGAGCCATGTGACCTAGAATTGAAAAGATGGCTATGCCCGCCAACACACTGGTCCCTGTGGGGAGAGGAAAACAGGCAGATTACAGGAAACCACAAAAAACATATACTGGATTTAGCAACATAAATACATATGACAGATCTCTGAACAAAGGACAAAGGGAATTCTTCTCTTGAATGTGAGAGATCGCTGCAATTATTTCCACTGGAAACAATGAAATTAAGTCACTGCTCTGCCAAAGCTTGTATTAATGCGTTTTAGTTCCCTCTAGTGGCCAAATACACGCACTGCATCGCCCTTGTCTGCACACACGGAAGACGGGATTTTTATTCACTCAAAGAAGAGAGCAAAATAGATATATAGTCTTCCTAGAGCTAAATAAATATATAGTCTTCCTAGAGCTGAATAAATATATAGTCTTCCTAGAGCTTTCAGTCACTTTAAGGACAGTTCAGCCCTGGAACTCCGACAATATCTTAAAGGGCTTGAACGCCTTTTTGTTTTAGCGCTCTTTGAAAAACAATATATGATATTCTGCTCCAGCACAAAAAACAAAACAACCTTTTGTCTAAAGTTTTCTATCAGTTGTCGCTTCAATGTCTTCACGATGACACAGGGAAGAAAACTTCATCTGGTATGATAATATTTGACTTCGGGATGAAGCTGCAGTTTGCACACCAGGATATGGTGACCGTGAAATTGTTGATTGATGGAAGAGTGGATCTACAACAGTGGATCCAACAGTGGATCTACAGGCTTGTTTCCAGAAAATTGTATTAGTTTTCACCCCACTTCAGATAGTGAAGCTTCACTTATTGTCAACCATTTTTAGCCATACTTTTTACTCTGACGATCATTCAATTCTGTGATTTGTGAAGGTGACTTGGTCCTACCGTAACTAATGAAGATCATCATAACTGAGTACAGGAATACGTTGGTGTGGAAGTCGCTGTAGGAAGAGATCGTGAAAATTCCGCCCATGCCAACTGATAAGGTGAAAAAAGTCAGAGCTGCTGCATCATTCCAGACCTAAAACGCACAGCATGGGTTACACAGACACCGTTTTGATCATGTAGTGACTAAGTCTGCCTCGTTTCTCCTTATTGTGTCATTTTCCCATACTTTTCCCTCCGCCAGTTTAGTCCAGTTAGATTTGGAGCCAATGAAGAATTCTATCCCATCTCTGGCGCCCTCTAGCGTTACACCCCTGACCAGCAGGATCAGAATCACCACATAGGGAAACGTGGCTGTAAAATACACAGCCTGGAGAGGAGATAAACACACACTTATTCCCAGACTGTGAAACACCATAATGGAACAAAGATGTAGAAACGCTCAGTGTGTTATGCAGCATTTTAAACGGAGTGTGTTTGGTGTAAAGCCTCTTACTTTGCCCGATGACTTGATGCCTCTGGTGAGGATTACAGCAACCAGGATGGAGCTGAGCAGCAGACAGAGGGCCAAGTGCCAGACCACCGGTCCGGTGTCATCCAGACCAGAGGATCTCTGCAGCGCCACACGGCTGAGACAGAGAACACATCTGAAAACACCTGCTTGTGTGTGAGTGTGTGTGCCAGCATTTGTCCCAGTGTGTGACTCTTACTCCCAGTACTGCTCGCTGGGGCTCTGCACTGGAACCGTTATCATGTCGGCGGAAGGACAAGTGCGGTTCTCCTGCGTCCAGTTGGCCACCAAAACACCACTGACATTGCAAGACACTGGAAACACAACAACCAGACGGCATGCATGAAGGGTCGGCCTTAACGTGGACGCTCGATGCCGCGGACTCGTGAGTGTGAAAGCACCTGCGGGGGTGGTGCTGCAGTTGGCGTCAGCCCAGCTGAAGCAGGCGGACCACGGCAGAGGAAACTGGAAGGAGGCGAACATGTAGTACAGGCTGTAGGCGATGATGACGCCATAGTAAACTGTCACCAGCGCGGCCGCCATGACCATAGAGAAGCCCACGCCTGGGGAATAAGAGTTAGGCGAAGGAGCTTTAAGATTGTGATGCGGAAAATGTCGGTTGTGTTTGTTTCTTACCCTGCATTATCGGCACAGCTCTCCACACGTTAATGGAGCCCTGGCTGCAAAACTGCCCAACGGCCGTTTCCAACGCAAATAAAGGAATTCCACAAAAAACCAACATCAGGAAATAGGGAATGAGAAAAACACCTGCTCACAGGAATAAAAGCATGTTTTCCCGAAACCTGCCGTATCCAAACATTTCTCAGCGTTGGAAACACTTACCTCCGCCGTTATTGTAGGCCATGTAAGGGAATTTCCAGATGTTTCCCAGCCCGATTGCAAAGCCGACCATTGAGAGCATGTACTCTACCCGGTTGGACCAATGAGGGCGCTGTGGAGTGGCGTCGCCATTATCACCGTGTGTTTCCTGTTCAGAAAAGATCCAAACCAGTCCCAGCTTTTACTACCCAACGGCTTCACTTGGCTGCGTACATGGATGAAATGGGACTAAAGAGCAGATGTTTAGCTTCAATTTCAGTGCAATTACAAAATTATGACACAGGAGCCATGTTGTTGATCGACTATTTGGACAGTTGGACATGTTCAGGGGCTTTTTGTGCAGATCGAAGAGACTTGACTGTAGTGACAGTGAATCGATGTGAGGGAACGAGGCCGTCAGACCCGACTGATCCGTGTTTTCCTTCCACAATCCCGCTGGGAGAGCAACAGCACCACAGGAGATTAGAGCGAGTCTTCACAAAATAAAAGATCCATAGAAGGATCAAAGAACAGAATCAAAGGGAACAGCGTGCGTCACACATGCTGAAGGTGGTCTCTTGAAGATGAAATGGGCTCTTTTTAATTAGAAGAAAGAAGTTAAAGGATGAATTCCATCAACATTCCGATCACACTCAGACGTGAGTGTTTTACAGGCCTCATGAAGACTCAGACATTGAGAAAAAATTAAATAAAAACTAGTACATCTCTCTCTCTCTCCCTTGCACACACGCACACACACACATGCACACACACACATGCACACACATACACGTATTCTGACCAAACCAGTTTAAATGGCGTATTTGCCAAATAATTCAAACAACTCTTTTTTTAAATTATTGAACAACCCCTCCTAAGACTCATTGATAACAGCTGTCTGCATTCATCCATCTGCATGTTATTAACACGTGTAATTACCATTAACATGCGTTAATAACAGTGTGCACGAGCGCTGCTTCCAAAGACCTCTCTGGAGTCTGACACATCAATGGAAACAGAATTTTTTTTCACATATCTTCATTATATGTTAATTAGTTCATTAGAATAGCTGTTGCAAACACCCTCAAATGAGTGCCTTCAAGAATGAAGGGGTTGAGCGTCCCATCGTAAATGTCCCACTGACCTGATCCACAATCCGGTCCTTGGATTCGCTCGAGCTGTTCATCCATATTTCTTTTAAGCGCTTCATGGCGCTGAAGAGCGTGTTCAGTGATCACAGTGTCTGAGCAAAGAGTCCTCAAGTTAAATGAGTGTGTTTGTCAAATCCACAGCGCAGCATTTACACTTCAGATCAGCCAATCGCCTCCGTTGGACCAGGAACCTCTTCAGGGGAAGAGCCAATCGGTGCACGACGATGCCCATAAAATGCATTTTTACAGCCTGACTCCTGAAAACCTGTGCATGTACATGCACATTTTTTGTTTAGGAACCTTTTTCTGGCCCTTCTAGCAGCATGACTCTTTACAATTACAATTAAAATATAGATTTATTAATTTATTAAGCTATCAGACATTATAAGGCATTTATAAGGCATTTATAAAGCTGAGTTTAATATTGGTGGACTGCTGCAGGTTTTTCTTAATATTTAATGTCTTCAGGCATTGGAGTCACATGCTTGGCTAATTCAAATGTGACTTTCCTGTGCACACCCTGTGACACTACAAACCATTAAGAACAACGTGGACCTTATAACCCCCATGAAGATGAGCTGCTCTGACAGCTGTCAGACCTTCCTGACTGCGTTCAAACTTTAAAATCAGCACATCGCAGTTGAAGCCTGGACGGATTCCACTGCCTCCGGGTCTCCGTAGAAAGAAATCCTTTATTATCTTTTATACGCAAGTATCAAACAGCGAAAATATAAATATTCAATACCTGTGAACTGGGAGTCCAGCCCCACAGTCAAGAGCAGAAAAAGAACAATGAGGAAAAAAAGAACAAAGATTACAGAAAATAACATAAGTGCATTTATGTCTAATCAAAATGTTGGACCTGATATCATCGTGATAAATTGTTATTGTCACGATGGTGTTTGTGTCGTCTTAACAATCATCTACAGGCGGTTTTCTAGCTCTTCAGCTTTGATACGCCCCAGGTGATTTTCTTTGAATTAATCTGCTCTTGTCACTTTATCTTTCAGCGCATTTGCCGGCTGCGTAAACATCCATCACAGCCACGAGCTTGAGATCCCGTTCGGATCGACTGTATCGTCCCCTCGGGCTTGGCGGCTCTCTTTGGAGTAACGCTCTCCTCGATGGGCGTCCAGGAAGGGATGCCAGTCTTCAGCTGGAGAGCACAACGTCTTCAGGCGCTGAGGGAATGAGAGAGAGTCGCGTTGTCACGCAGTTCACAGAATTCACACCTTAAGGTAGCCTCAGACCTTCCAGAGGTTTCCCTCCGCTCTCAGCAGTTTCCAGCCTGCGATGGCGGGGATCCAGACGAGGACAAACGCTATCATGCACCAGCCCAGAGCCAAGCCCCAGGATGGAAACGGCACCCCTCCATAGGAAGGTGAGGTGAAGGTCATCAAAGACCAGACCAGGATCACCTGTGACAAAGGCATTTGTGTCTCTCTACTTTTAGAGGTTTTAGAGTCTGGCAGTTATTTAGAACCTGCATTTTTTTTCTCCCAGGATAAAACGATGAATATTTAAAAGTTCACAAGCATAAGAAAAGTCCGTTCTTCTCCACAGAACCCCATGACACCTATGGTTGGCGTTGCACCCACCACTATGATGCCCGGACTGATGCAGAACCAGCAAGCTCTCCACCACAGCCAGAACCCGCAGCTCTTTTTTCCGAGCATCATTTCGATGTCTTCAATGAAGCGGTTTCCTCCTGCGAAGGCACGAGGAGAGCCCGTCACCGCTGCAGCTCGGGGCGCAACCGTCTCCAGAAGGTCAAGCTCACCGTAAATGTAGCAGACGCCGATGATCTCAAAGAGCGTCAAAAACAGCAGCACCCAGCTGGCGACAAACTGGTCCATGAGCGTCACCCAGTAGATTCCTGCCTGTTGACACACAAGCACACACCACAGAGAGTGAGGAGGCTCACATCAGAGGAAGAGTAGGTAGAAGACAAGCCAGACGTACCCTGGAGACACACGGGAGGCCCAGGAGGTAGAGGATGAGGCAGGTGGGTACAGTCACCAAACTCCGTTTGTTTGACAAGAATTTAGGGAACGCATCAGTCAGGCAGGTGGTGAGCACCTCTAGTGATGATAATGATAATAATATTATAATAATTTTGGTGAAGCCATGACAAGAGCAACGGTCTGATATCTACCAGCATGGAGGACAGATAAAGGGCTCACCAATGCCTGTGAACTGGGAGTCCAGCCCAACAGTCAAGAGCATAAAGAAGAACAAAATGGACCACAGGGGTGAAATGGGAAGTTTGGAAAGAGCATCAGGATACGCAATGAATGCTAAACCAAATCCTGCAAACACAGACACGAGGACAGAAACCCACGGAATTAGACAACCCAACCCACAGGCTGTGTGACTTCTGATTAGGAGCTAATCTACATGGCGTGTCTGACCTTCCTTCACCACCTCTCCCACAGGCATTTGGTAGATATAGGCCATGTGACCTAGTATGGAAAATATGGCGAAGCCCGCTAACACGCTGGTACCTGTCACACGCAACAAACGTGGCATTAACGGGTAGAAAAATTGCAGAATCATGTTAGATCCCGTTCAGATATCTGTGCTCCTACCAGCATTGGTGAGTGTGACCACAAAAGTATCCTTGAACATGTTGTTGTGGAAGTTGCTGTAGGAGGAAAGAGTCATGACTCCCCCCCAACCGATAGACAGAGAGTAGAAGGTCTGAGTAGCTGCATCCTTCCACACCTTTATGATAAGCACAAACTCAGCGTGAATGTGGTGCTGTTATTATTTTGTTCCTTCTTTTCCACAGTTACCTGTACATCCAGCACTTTAGTCAGATTTGATTGGGAACCAATGTAGAACTCTATGCCGTCTCTGGCGCCCTCTAGTGTTGCGCCTCTGATCAGCAGGATCAGAATCACCACATAAGGAAACGTAGCTGTGAAATACACAGCCTGCAGGGACAAAAGCCCAAATGAACACACGAGAACTTTCTTTCAACAGCCCAGTTATGGCATTTACCACTGGTGAATTTTAGCTATTTTGTTTAGAGAATCTTGAAGTTTTAATACTTAACACATAGTATTGATCATTATAAATGCTCCTTAAATCTAATTTTTTGACATTCAGTCAATTTCCTAAATAACTTTAAACATGTTCCAATGCAAACTTTAGTTTAGAGCCAGAAATTCACTCATTTTGACCAATGTTGACTTACTTTTCCAGATGACTTGATACCCTTGATGAGTGATGCGCAGACCAGGATGGAGCTGAGCAGCAGGCAGAGGGCCAAGTGCCAGACCACCGGTCCCGTTTCATCCAGACCAGAGGATCTCTGCAGAGCCACCCGGCTGCAAATGAGAACACGAGTGTGTGCGTGTGTGTGTTTGTGTGTGTGTTTGTTTAATTTGCACGAGTGTGTGTTTCTTACTCCCAGTACTGCTCGCTCGGGCTCTGCACGGATGAAGGACATGTGCGGTTTTCCTGAGTCCAGTTGGCCCCCAAAACACCAGTTTCATTACAAGACCCTGGAAGATCGAAGAAATAGACAAAAGTTTCAAACATCGTCTCACAGCTGAGGCGAAGCTCTAAAATCACCACAATCAGACCTGCGGGGGTGGTGCTGCAGTTGGCGTCAGCCCAGCTGAAGCAGGCGGACCACGGCAGAGGAAACTGGAAGGAGGCGAACATGTAGTACAGGCTGTAGGCGACGATGACGTTATAGTAAATGGAAACTATTAACGTCACCATCACCATCCCAACACCGACACCTGGAGAGGATAAGAGGGGTCAAAAAAGGCCCAAATATGGGTCCAACGGCACTAAAATGATCAGTGCTGCTAAACTTTCCTTCCTACCTTCAAAGCAAATAAACAAAGGTCATAAAAGGTGAAATCAGTGACGAACCAAATTCAGCTGCTCAACCAGTTCGTCTTGTTCTCCTTGTCCCTAAACCGGAATGAATTCACACCTACCCTGCATGATTGGAACTGCTCTCCAAATGTTGATGGGACCTTGGCTGCAAAATTGCCCGAAAGCGCTCTCCAGGAAGAAGAGAGGTATTCCAGTAACCACCAACATCACAAAGTAAGGGATCAGGAAGGCACCTGCCCTCATGAGCAAAATAAACAGCACATCAACAATCCTCATATCAAAGCCAGATGAGACGGAAGGTGGATTTAACAACTTTACCTCCTCCGTTCTTGTAGGCCAAATATGGGAATCTCCATATATTTCCCAAGCCGACAGCATAACCGATGGTGGAGAGGAGGTACTCTTTCTTACTGGTCCAGTTCCCACGTTCTGTGTTCTCATCACCATCATCCACATGTGGGTTCTGCTGAGCGAAGCATTCAGAGCGATGATGGACCTTAAATCCCGCAATCCTGTCATTTATAATCAATATTCATATGGAAAACAATGTTTGTTCGACTCTCCAGTGAATGTGAAGGACATGAGATTGGGAATCTTACTTCTTCCACAACCGCAGGATTCCCAAAAACTAAATCCTTGAAACTTTTTAAACCGTTTTCCTTCATCTCCGTCTCCCTGCTCCCTAATGAGAAAGAAATCTTTTTACCTAAGCAGGGTGGCTTTAAAGCCCCCTCCCTTCAGTCATCACAAAACAAAGGAGTGTTCCAGTCCAATCACTTAACTGGACCCTCCTTCAGAGTGTGTGTGAGTGGGTGTGGGTGTGTGTGTGTGTGTGGTAATGACCTTACACCTCCCTCTCTATTAGAGCATTTACTCTCATAAACTGCTGTTGTGAGCGATGATGTTAGCTCTAATTTTGGCCGGTAGCGTCCAAACACAGGATGCTTCAATCTTTTATTACACTAAAATGCTCCATTGTCAGGGGGCCTGGCAGGCTTAATCTATGATTAATATTAATATTCTGACGCATGCTGGGTGAGTTTATTGTCACGAGGATTACTCATTTGATGAACTGAGAGTAAAAATAGACTCATAGTTTTTAATAATTGAGAGATCAGCGTAAAATGGGGAGTGACAGTCATATCGGCGTTGTCATGCTGCGCTGGTATCTGCTGATGCAACCACAGATAACAGCACTCAATAACAACCACGTGTAGATGATGTCATTTTCCTCAGAAATTCGAATTTTCACAATGTCAGAATCATCTTGCTAGGAAAATGACGTTGCAGCGGTTTGAGGTTTTGGTTTCTGACACGCTGGTGAAAGAACAGGTCAGATTCCAAAAGGTCAAATTCTCTGAGTGACTTTGACATTCCTGAGCACAAACAAACACATTGAGCAAACACGCACTTGTTTAACAGTCAGATGGCTTATTCATTAAATCAGGTCAATGGGTTGTTCAACACACGGAACCAGTGTCATTCAACAGAAACTGTATCAAAGGAAAAGTGGTTTGTTGACAAGAAACAGGTGCCAAATTCAAAACCCAGTATCGATTTATTTTACATAAAAATCATTCAATGACAAGAACAAACAGGATCACGGACAGAAAACCAACATTTTCTTCACGGCAAAGGCCACAAAACTGAAGTCTGGTCTTTGGTTCTTACACCAGTTTCATTGTGGAAAGTTGAGACGATCATGCAGATAGTTACAAAAACATGCAGCTTATTATTTAAAACACACACACACATCACTGGAAGACATGCACGGAAAGAAAGAAAAAGGTAGATAGAGGCAGATAAAAACTGCCAAGGTATCAAATACACACAGGATTAGTGGCGTGTTTAACTATTTAGTAAAGAAAAACAAATGCAAACTGCAAAATAAGGACGGCTATAACAAAACAAGTCTCCCAGCCAACCACATCTCGCACCAATGAGACGAGTTGCCGCCGCCGCCACGCGTCACAACGCCAATCAAACGTCGATGGCGGAAGCCGAACGCAGGCAGAGGGACGAGTCGGCAGGGATGTCCTCCATACCGATCTCGTTGCCGTCCAGCCGCAGCGTTTGCAGTCTGGAGAAGTTGGTGACGTCCGTGAAGACGCAGAAGCTTCCCAGAGTGAACTCTGGGGGGGGGGCGGAGAGGACGTTAGCATACAACCAGCAGCAGTCGTAGGTCCGTCAACAACAGACCAATGACGCGGCGCCATGGTTGGGGTGTGTGTACCTTTGATCCGGTTGGCCTGCAGGTAGAGGTGCTGCAGGGACGTGCTCACGGTGGGGATTCTCTCCAGCCTGTTGAAGCTCAGGTCCAGCTCCACCAGGCCGGACACGTTGAAGGTGTTGGCGGGGACGCCCTGGTCAGTGAGCTGGTTGTGCGCCAGCCTGACATACTGGAGCTGGGTCAGACTGGTCAGGAAACTCTCTGGGAGGGAGTCGATGGAGTTGTGGTCCATGTAGAGTTGGTGCACTTGTTCAGGGAGGGAGTCTGGGACCTACGGGGACACCGGAGGTTGGTAGCAGAACAGGGATGGAATATTTGCAAAGGGATGATGACCTTTGTTAACTGGTTGCTGCTGATGTCCAGCACCATGAGGGATTTCAGGGCCTTCAGGGAGGTTCCCATGTCTGTGATGGCGTTGTCATGGAGGTACAGGAGGGAGAGTTGGTCCATTCCTTCCAAGTCTGCAACCGCCACCTGTGAGTGATGGGGAGATAATTTTAAAGGGTTCGAACCCGCCCAAAACCGCCAAACGTTACCTTTTCGATCTTGTTGTGGTTCATTCTCAGGTCCTTCAGGGTGCGAGGGAGGTTTGCAGGAATGCTGGTCAGGCTGTTGTGTTGGAGGTACAGACGTTCTAGTGCCTCCAGCTTCAGAAAAGCCTAAAAAAAACCCACAGAAAGATCTAAAATAAGGTCAGGCTGAGCAGCAGCAGAGGGACAGGTGACAATCTGTGTGTTGTTCAATGAGGAACTGAAGGTTAAAGAGTGGACCACAGTGATTTTCATGTGAAAAAGATGTTAAATGTGCTGCAGCTGATGAGAAAACTGGGCTTGTAAAAGCACGAGCCAACGTTCTAGAGCATTTTCTCGAGTTAATATTCATTTAGTAAAATATCGATGCAATGACAGGACAATTTTACATAACCGTATTATCACAGCTGTGACATCACAGTTTGGAGCGAATATTTATTTATTCTCTCTGACCACATCTGTTTACCTTCGCTCCGATGGCCTCGGAGGTCAGCTGGTTGTGGTGCAGCATGAGCCACACCAGACTGGTTGCGTTGACCAGAGCCGAGTCGGGCAGGGCCGTGATGGCGTTGTTTTGGAGGTACAAGTATTTGATGTGGGAGGGGATGGAGGGAACGGCTGTCAGGCCCCGCCCATCACAGTACATGGCCACCGGAAACGTCGGGGGGCAGTCACACACATCTGGACAGGCACTGATGGCAGCATCTGCCTGCAGGGAGGCGTGATCATTACCCTGCGTGTTGCGGGTGTAGAGCCAAGCTAACGGGTCGTTCAAGTGGGCGAGAGAGAGCGGAAGAAGAGCGGTCAGGAGGAAGGCGACGACGCGCGTGGTCATGGTCGCAGATCTGCGGCTTTATCTGGAGGAACATGTCAAAAACAGTAAAAAGATGAAAAGAGACGTCTTGAAAAGAAAAGCTTTGTGTGGAGTAATAAGTGAAACGCACACGTAGATCTGGGGGGTGATTAAAGAATAGAAACAACAAAAGAACATTTTTGGAAAGGTTTTAGTGGGGACGACTATTAATCCCCTGGAATCTGCAGTGAGTCGGCCGGGACATGTAATGCCTGCAGAACGGCGCATTCTTTGGGGTCTTAATCCACAGGGAATCCAGACAGGAAGCATTAAATACTGAAAACAACACGGTGAACGCCAGCCTGGTGACTGTCGACGCTTCTGCCTCAAAACTGGAGAAATTCTAGAAAACAAGAGTAAAATATGTAGAAGCAACAGCAGAATCCCTCTCACACACCTACCTGATCAGACCGGCCGTCCTCTCTGCTCAGCAGCGAACTGGACTCAAAAACCAGCAGCAAAAAAAAAGCCGGGCTCTGTCCCCGGGCTCTGTTTTCTGCTCTGCCACCCCCTTTCTCCACCTCTTCTTATGTTCCCTCCGTGTTGGCTCCTTCCACCCCTTCATCTGCCTGCCTGCGCCCCATTTCAGGCCTGACTTTGATCTACCAACACCAGTACCGATTGTGTTTGGGGCCAATATTTTGCTTAATTGTACACCCTCTATCTGCTCCTGGTTCATTCTTCTTATTGTTGGACAGTTAAAACAATCACAAAGGATGTTTTAGCCCTGCGCTGCTCTTATGTTTATTAACTCTTATTAACTCTTTAATGTATTTTTGACTGAAAGAAAAGCTTCATCCATTAAAATAGAGGTTGGGTTGTTTCCAACTTTCTTCATTCCTCACTATTTCACATCTTGTACGAGGTTAAATGAAAACATGTGTGACTTTGTTCTCTTGGTGTCTGCCTGGGCCTCTTCCTGCTCTGCACCTTTCCTCCATGGTCGGCTCCATCAGAGCCCTTTTCACTCCCTCCTCTCCAGTCCTTTAATCACCGCTTTGTGTTTTATGACACAAGGAAACAAAAACTTTGAAGATTCTGTTGCACCAGGAAGTGAGGTTTCAAGGAAACATTCAAGACTAAATATGAAAGCACCTCAAACAAATCACTCCGGGTTTGATCAAGTCATTTTAGAGAGAATAGAGGGTCACACTGGGGGACAGAGGACCTGGAGAGATGCCGGCAGCACCATCTGCAGCGTGGAGGAGGTTATATAATATCCTCCATCATTTGCAGCACCAGGAAACATCTTTTTCTTCTTTGTTGCCTCAGAATTCCACTCACACTCAGGGCGAAGTTACAAAAAACATTTCTCTGGATAAACAACCGTTTATCGGGTGACTAAGTTGTGAAATTAAATTGCCTCGAGTTCAAGTCTACTGTTTTGGCACATTTACTCCCAGGAAGAGCGCGCCGAACGAGACGTTTTACTTTTGCTTTCGTCTTGCCTCCACATGCCGGGACTGGTTCCACATCTGGACGTCATTGTTCAGCACTGTTTGAGATTCATCCATCTGATTTACTGTGTATGAAAACACGTGTTCTTAAATGTTTTTAAAAGTGATTTTTAATTAAAAAGTGTGACAAAAATCCCAGAGACTCTTTATTCCGGGAAAATGGCTGAAGTGGTTCAACTGATTTATTAAGGTCAAAGGTCGCCCTTTATCACAGTCCATTGGCAGATTGAGGTCAAAACAAGAGAATTGATCGAATAAAAGAAAAAGAAAAAATGTCAAGACACTGGAATGGTGACAGAAATATCCATGTGGAAATGCTTTGAAAACAGAAATAATTTAGTGTTTAAGAGAAGAGGACAAAGGTCAGCCAGGTTTGATCTCAATGATGGGATAGAAATAATCATCGAGCGTAGAAAAATAACCCCAAACATATTTAAAAGCAAAGAGTCACTGAGGCCTGGTGATATTCTCTATTATTGTCATTGTGCGGTTTTAGGTCACACTGATGCAGGAAGTGACAATATCCTCAAACCTCAAGGACACGCGACCACAAACTCGTCATTACTTTGATTATTTATTACTGGAGACAATTTTATCACCATTCGGAGGTGACCTTTGACCCAATAACCTCAAGTGAGTTTGTAACTGATTGGCTCCAGGACTTAAAGAAGTAAAACCTGAAGGTGGATTTGCCCATCAACCCCCCAACAGCGCCCCTCCTCCCATCCCTGTCTCTGGTTTATGAACAGCGGTGGGATCAGGAGATCTGAGGACCTCGCAGGCCATGAACTTTTCACAGGAATGTCACAGGAATTCAGCTTCTAATGCAGGTTTCTTTGTCACTCACCTGCAGCATGAAGCCCTTAAACACCATCCTTTGTGGTTTGGGTGAACGGGACAAAACGGTTTTATGGTTGTTCTCTTCAGACTGATCCTGCCAAGCAGGACTTGGAGAGTTGAGTTGCCTTCCTGTGATTGAGGCTGTTCAGCCTGAAAATAACTACAAGTTAACCAGTACCAGTAGTATAGTATATATAGGCAGTAGTAAAACGAGGTTACCTAACATAGAAGGTCACTTTATGATCAGAGCTCCTTGACTTCAATCTTTGGATGAACAAAGGTCAAAGTTCCTCCTGAATTCGGAAAATCACCAATAATTAATCTCTTGAGATCTTCTGCGGCTCATTAAAAACATTTCCTGGAGATTTCATTAAAATCCAATCATGTCTGTTCAAGTTATTTTGCTAAGAGTGAGACAAACAAACAAACAAATTGTCATATAACCTCCTCGGTGGTGGTAATTAAAGTAAAAGAGGTCCACTCTTGGGACTCTCCTCAAGGTAACTTGAACCGGCACTCTGAGGCACACCGGACAGCATAAACCATATGATAGAAAGCAGATGTTCATGCAGAAAACCCTTACACAAACACGTGCAACACATTGCCAAGTCCAGCACCATCTTTTCCTCCTACAGATAAAAGCTGAGGATTTTCCCTCCTAAATCTTGCCCATACTTGTGATTCAAATGAGGATGTAATGAAAATACGATAAATCTTGTGCTGTAATAAACTCTCAAAGGATCTTCAGTGTTTGGTTGCGCTGTATTGACGTGTGATGGATGCGCTCATTCCAGATGAAACGGTGCCCTCTAGTGGACATTTGGGGTACTGCAGTAGTTCACCGGCTAGGCAGGTTGGTTGAGATTCTGAATGTTCACATTGTTGTTATTTTCCCCGCACAGGGCTGGTGAGTGAATAGTGGAAAATTTCTAAACACTCAATTCTAAACAAAGATAACGACAGAGAGAGTTTAAGACACGTCTAATAACAAGACGGGGGTGGGGGGCACAGTGGTGTAGGGGGGGTTAGGCCAATCATCTAAAAGTGAAATGTTAATTATTTAATTTATAAAGAGAGCTTATTATGGTCTTATCAAATGCTATAATTGTCGTTTCTGTTTCTGTCTGCAGGCAGAAATGCGGCGTTTTTCTGCACAATCTAAGATGATCCTGCTCGGTGCTTGTAGACGTGCGCGGGAAAAAGAGCGCGTTCGTCCACAGGAAGATTTGTTTTGTCTCCGTCTCGCTCCGTAGATCCTGTTTAGGTGCGCTCAATATTCTTTTCTCTGTGACCTGGACAGGAAATGCTGCATTGCAACATTTGATAGAGTTTAGCGGTTATAAGAAATCTGTTTCAGCTACTCCCTGGCAGCACCTGACAGACTGCGGAGAACCTGCTGCTCATGTCAGCCTGTAAAAAAAAAACACCCCGGGGCCAAAGTCTGCTCATCACATGGTGAGAAGGATGGCGAGTCAGATGACATGTTGCATTTAGTCACCTTCACAGAATCTTTTGGGAGGGAAGTGATTTATTTGAAAATGAAAGGGACTTTTTGAGGTCAGCTGCACGTCAGAGAGCCACTTATTCTATTTACAGAGAGATCTGTTGGTTTATTAAACAGTTTTGTCCCAATATTGACCTGTTCTCTCTGTGTTATTGAAAGCTGACTGTGTTAAACCAAAGCAGGAGGGGCGAAAGTTCCTGAACCAGACCCGGGAAATCAGAACATATCCATCAGGACGTGGTGTTAAATGATATTTCTGCCTTCAGAAGCAGATCAATCCTGCAGAGTGCAGCTTGACCATGTCCAGAATAACACAGCATTTAATTCTTGTAACTGGTGAGAACTAGTGCCGACTGAGCTGGTGCGCAGGTGTGTTTCAGCGGAAGGTGCGATGGATTGGAGACAGAGTGGATGACATTCCTTCCCCTAGTCTATGACGAAAGCAGACAGAGAGCAGCGGAGAGAAGCTCCTGCTGACAGAAACAACCTTCAGCTTCCCAGAAAAAAACTCGCTCGGCAGTTACAACAACCATGAAAGTGTTTAGGAGAAATTCAGAATGTGGGAAACGGAAACCTACATAATATGGTAACGTAGGGCAACTTGGCTAAGTTTAAATAGAAAACATTAAAAAAACAGTCAGTATGATTCACATAACTCCTATGCAATATTTCATTTAAATCCATTGAAATATTCAAGAAAAAAAAAAAAAGAGAGACACTGGTCAAACACCAAATTAGTGATATAATCTGTTACGTCATCCGTTTGAATCAGAACCATTGTGGGGGAACTTTCCCGAAGGGGGCGCTCTCTCTGCGCGTTCACCAGGAAATTCTTTCCTAATTTTTCCACTAATGCTAATGTGCTCTTCTGTTTGGAACACACACACACACACACACACACACACACACACACACACACACACACACACACACACACACACACACACACACTGAATGGTCTCTTTGGATCCCCAGGTACTTTGTGGCTTAGTTGCCTTCAGGCAGAAGACACTCTCTCTCTCTCTCTCTCTCTCTCTCTCACACACACACACAGAGTTCCCAGGGGATTTGCTGGAAATGTCAACAGGACGAGTCTCTTCTGTGAAGCCGGAGCGTCACTCTGTTTCGTCCGAGCAGGTAAAAGTGGGAATGCTGAAATGTGCTTCTTTGACTCTGCAGAAACCCTAACTGCCAGTCAGATGTGAGCGCGGCCGTGCGTGCTGAGCAGCAGCTTCTCGAGCGGCAGCAGCTTGAGCGTGTCCGTCCCTGCACAGTCTGCAGGGAAGCGCAGACGGATGGCTGCAGGCGTGCTGCTGAGATCTAACTTCCTGATGAGGCAAACCGCTGTCGTGCACCAACGTGTCATACAGTAAATCAAAGAGTTGCGTGCACCAGTGTGGGGATTACTGTAACCATTAACAGCTGTATCTGCAGGGAAACCTGTATTGTTCTTCCTCTCAGAGGTTTGACAGTAAAAGCGTGTTCATGGAAAGAGACTGTGGATAACAGAATTATCAGGAGCTCATCTTGACCACCCTCAAGAAATCGAAATTTCTTTAATCTGACAGCAGAATCTTAAGTATGGGGGATCTTGGTGTCTGACATGTTAGGGAGCTTTTTATAAGGGTTGGAAGTCTTATATAAGTTCTTTAAAATATAAACACTGCTATTTCTCTGCCCTAGGAGATAAAAAAACTGAGTTGTTCCGAATGCTAACAGCTCTGCCTTTGTATTCACACACAAACTTTAATCATTTATTGGTTATCTTGCGTTGGCCTTCTGATTTATTATTCCCGAAATTTAGTTTGAAGGCCTCAAATAGAAAGATTAAATAATAAATAAAATCCCTTAAGTAGTAAAACAGTAGTAATAATAGAAGAGTTAAGTTGAAAATGTCAGAGCAGAAAACCTTCCTGCCACCAGGATCGATCCAGCCTGAGCAGAATGTACCAGACAGAAACTTCCTGTTGAAGTTACCTAACGAAGCTGGTCAAGTTTCCAAACCAAACATTCTGTTCTTCTGAAGCACCTTCATAAAAATGATCCACTGAATCAAGGAAAGCTGAACAGAATCCTGCTGTTTTCTCTAAAGGATTTTCCGTCTCCATGGCTCTCTCCTGTCGCATTTTGACGGTGCTGCTGTTGGCTTGTGGCGCCATCTCAGGCGCCGAAGCTGACATGGATTACGGAGGGGTTCCTCTGTGGATCAACCATCTGGCAGGAGAACCCAGTGTGATGAGCCTGCACGGACGATTGGGTCCAGCCTGGATCCGGGCCAACAACCTCCACGGTTGCCCGCGGCGATGCGTCTGTCCTGTTCATTGGCCCACCGCGGTCTACTGCGACCACGGGAACCTGACAGACGCCCCCAACGATCTGCCAGACAGAACTCAATATCTGTTTCTGCAGGTAGGAATCAGTTGGTTTTTGGTCGACTTCCTGAAGGATAAAATGGTAAATTGCCCCCCTTCCTCTTTCTTTCCAGCGCAACAACATTTCATCCCTGTCCTCGTCTCTAACCAACACAACCGATCTGCGCTGGCTCATCCTGGACCACAATCAGCTGCGGAGCGATAAACTGGACCAGGCCGCCCTGCAGAGCCAAACCCAGATGTGCTACTTGTTTGCCAACCACAACAACCTGGAATCAGTGCCCAACACTCTCCCGGCTGGACTCCAGGAGCTGCGACTAGCCCATAATCGAGTCAGCAGCATCAGTCCGGGAGCCTTCAGGAACATGAGCAAACTGAGGCTATTACTGCTGCAGGGAAACAGGCTGCAAACCATAACAGGCGGAGACCTCAAAGGTTGTGTTATGCGTCATTTCCTTTTGCACCCTGCACATGTTGCACTTACTGCTGATGGAACTACAGGGAAAGGAAAATCAGCCAAACAACCTAATGAGGTCACGGCAACTTTATCTTCATCCGCAGTTGACACCTGTCCATTTTATAGTGCTAAAAGACTAATTACACATATGTGCAGAGCTGCAACTAATGTGTTTCTGTAAGGTGGTAGACCGGTGCCTCCGGTCAAATAAAGGTTGTCGGTCCAATCCCCCTTCGGCTGAGGTCTTACAGTCGCCTTTGAGTGAAGCTGCTGCTGAATTGTCGTCAGTGCACAAATGACATGAATCACACATTTGGAAATTTCCTGAGAGAGTCACTTAAGCTCAGAAAAACAATGCGATACTTCCTCGTTGGCTACTGCAACAGGCTGGTTGCCAAGCCAAAGAAGTATCTGCAGCGAGCTGTGCTTCACCGAGAGTTGAGCAATCGCGGCCTAGTCATAAGAAAGATCACACATATGTGGTTTTGAACATCTTAATCAGAAATGTTATCATAATCAGTGCAACTTATGATTGTTCACTTATAAAGACCGCATTACATCTATTTCCTGTGAATGCTCGTTAATGAGTGTGTGCACGTGTCTTTAATGAGTGTGTGCACGTGTCCCTTTGCTCACCCTGCAGGTTTGCTCAGCCTGACGCTGCTGGAGCTCAGTGGGAACTTGCTCTCATCGGTCCCCACACATCTGCCGCCCTCCATCCAGCAGCTCTATCTCTCCGATAACAGTCTCTCTCAGCTGAGTGATGACAGTTTTTCTGGACTTTCTGGTCTGAAGTACCTTCGTCTAAGTCGCTGTGGTCTTCAGAGCAGTGGCCTCCACCCACAGGTCTTCAACCTCTCCAGTTTGGTGGAACTGGATCTTTCTTACAACAAACTTGCCGCTATTCCGACTGTCCCCACCAGCCTGCAGTACCTCTACCTGGAAGCCAATGAAATAAAAGGTGAGGTAATGTAGTTCTCATCACATGTGAGACATTTCTATAGCTAATTACGATATTAATGAGATATGTGACTGACCTTCTGCCTGAGCGACCATCTGTGGGAGAACCGGATCTGACGCTCCGGGGAATGACAGAATGTGGAAAATGTGAGAGCTGAAGTAAAGCCATGGCCTGCTTGAATGCAGCCGGACCTCGAGATAACGGCTGGGCTGTGGTTTGGGAACAAGACGAGGACGTTTTCTTTTCTCCATTTTAAGCTTTCAGAGAGCAAAAAAAAAGATACAAACCACAAGACTAGGTGATAAGATCACATCCCAAAAGAAAGAAAACTCCCAAGAGGAAGGAAAATCAGATCTGTTCCTTTTCAGGCTTGTTGGTGATCCTACGGTGGCTGCCAGGGAACAAAGTGGAAATTTCTACAACATTTTCCAGTCCAAACAAAAACTGACCCTCCAGCATGTTTAATACGATATTTGATTTCCCACAATAGAGTAGTGAAGGTTAAAACAAAGGCTGGTTACCATCAGATGACGTTATAGACCTACTTGGAGGCAGGAGAATATAAATCAGTGTCATCTGCAAAGAAAATTACAAAAATGGGTAACATGTGCGTTGTCAGTATGGAATGGATGGAGGATATAGTTGAAAGGTAATTTTCGTGGACTGAGAGACATGAAGGGATAAAAGGTAGAAGAGAAGAAGAGGAGAAAATCCTGGTTGTTTGACATTCAGGGAAAGTGGGCTGTGTCATGAAAAGAGGAGAAAACATCTGAGATGGATTCTAAAGTAGCTGCAGCAGATGAGCCAGAAGCACATGCTGTTCTCCTCTCTACGGTCTCTTCTTCCCCCCTCTCGCCTTTTTTATTTCGCAGATAGGATTTCTGTCAGAGGCCTGCAGGCTGTGGTCGAATTTGGGCTCGCGTGATCGTCCAGCACGGATGGCCCGGCTGGAGATTCAGCGCACGAGCTCTGTGAAAACATTTTTCTTGTTTCTCATTCCCTGGTGCAACACACAGCAGTGCTCGGTACCAACGAGGCAGACAGATGGCAAAACACTCACGCAGAGACACACACCTCATTGTCTCGCTAGCAGCAGGTCAGCTACCGTGGTGGCTTCCAGTGCCAAAGACGACAGTCTGGGCCGACAGAAGTATGAAAATAAAATAAAATAGGCCAAAGAAGGCGCTGCGGTTAGTTTGTGCTCCAGTCTCAGTGCCGTACCTGCGAGTGATCCAATAGGAAACGCGGAATCTATGGAAGGAAGAGCATTTTCAGATTACAAAGACTGTCTTTGATAAGATGAAACTGGTGTTTTGACTGTATAGTACATGTGACAAACACATGCAACACGATGTGAAATCTGTTGGCTGGTTTTCCACATCCGGACAGAGCAGTAAATCCAGAGTTGTCACTGCTGAATCTAAGAAACCATGCATGTCTTTCTTCTCCATCTGTCTGCTTCAGGGTTCAACACGACCAGCTTCTGCAGAGAGGTGGGCCCTCTGTCCTACTCCAGGATGAAGGTATTACGACTGGATGGAAACAACATGTCCTACCAACAAATACCGCCAGACTGGATGTTGTGCCTGAGAGTGCTCCAGAGTATTTACCTGTAATTCTGACGAGGAAAAGCAAAAATACAGCAAGTTTACTGTCTGAACCTGGAAGTTGTGACTAAATAAACGGAAGGACGATGTTTAAGCCGTTATTTGTGAGGTCAATTTCAAAGTCACAGAGCAGACAGAAATAATCGGTCTGACTGATGTGCTGCCAAACATTGAAAAGGCTCTACTTTTCTTTAACATATGCCACAGCTTGATGTTGTACAAGAAACCACATTTTTTTCTCAGAGGTCCAATACTGATCAAAAAATTTCTCACACAAGCAGACCTTCCCACTAAATTCCTGCCTCTCACTCTGTCCGTGCGCAGGCTCTGCCGCAGCGGGGCTGCACATCTGTATGTTATTACTCAATATAAGCTACGAAATACCCGAAAAATCATACGCTGGGGTTGTGCTGAGCTGTGTGAGTGGGGACGGGGAGAGAGTTCGAATGGTTCTGACCCACGGTGGAACACCCGTCCACCTGGGACCTGCTGACCGTTGAGTTGAAGGCTGGAGTCTGTCATCCCGAGCGTAATGCAGCAAATGCAATGAAAATATATGCAGTGGATACAAAAATAAAGATTTTAACGACGCACAAAAATGGTGTAGTGATTCCAGATGCTTTCAATGACATTGTCCTGGAGTGGGAAAGACAGCACCAATGTCTAGAAGTGTTTAATACCTCCACAATGCAGTCAAAATCCACGGAGGAATCCAAGAAATTGATGATATTTACAGCTAACAGATGCTCATAATAGATGCATGACTCAGATCAGATAGTAGATATTTTCTAAAGATGGCATTACTTATCGACAAAGTCATTATCGCCCACGACTCTTCACAAGCAGTCACAGTTTATTATCCCTGGTAATTATTATGATTCATGGCCACATGTGGGTTTACTCGGAAGGTTTTCTGCACAAGAACTTAACAACTGCCTGTGTTCCTCTGGAGTCATTTTGTTCAATACTTTGAGTCATTTTTACAGGTTCAGAGTGACTCTCAGACGCTCAGTTACTCCAGCAACAACACCTCACAGCTCTGGCTGTGTGTCTTCTGTGTATTTACCATTACTACATCCCAGGCCATAGTTTCCAGGTGACACAATGTCTTTTCAAACTCTGTCCGCATGTCTGATGGTGCTGCAGGGCTTCTGGGACCCAGATCAAACCTTCAGCCCTAAACTCCAGCGATGAGCAGTCGGGGCTCTGTTGACGGATTATCATGAAAGCTTTGCCGTTTTCTGTTAATTGCTAATATTCATCCTTTGGCTATGATTCAGGAGAAAAGAGATGTGTCCGGGGGACAACTGGCCTTGTCGAGCATGTTTGTCTTTGTGACTTCAAGTCTTTGGCGGAGTAGCTCCAGCTCAACCACAGGCGGATCAGCTGATCATGAGCTATCAGGAGATGCTGCAGAGCTGCATGACCACATCCAAGTTCAAATGATCTGCAGACGCAAGGTTTAATGCGGAGGTAGCCTCTGTTTCTGTTATAACGTTGTTCAACAGTAAACATTTATCCATTTAACCCCCCTGCCCCTCTTATGTCTGGCACACTCCATTTTTTTCTGTTTTTTAAGCAGTTTTGTCCTTAACCCAGAAACCAGAGCCCTCCTGCATTCCTCCTTTAAACTGCCATGAAGCATGGCCGTCAAAATGTAGCACAGATTTATTAGCAGAAAGGTATCAGCATGTTAGTCTACTATTTTTAACCTACTATTGTCGTATCATCTTTCCAGAACGAAGCTCAACCCAAAAGGGACCAAAGAGAACATCTGGAATTATTACCGTTGCTTCTAAACACCAACAGTGGTGGAAGAGAGTTCAGCCTGTTGTAATCATGAGCCTGGCACATGTGAGGCCCCCTGAGTTTTTTAGCTCTCACGTTTGCACCTATTACACCACAGGGAGCGTCGCTGCACATTGTTTTGACTGCTGGTTTCCAAGGCAGAGCTCAGGAATGGGCTTTAATGCCTCCACCAGCCCCTGTTTTGGTCTGTTTGGGTTTACAAAAATTAACTTGAAAAGAATTATTGATACGTCTTCGGTAACTGTCTGATATACTTATAGAAAGAAAATCTCTGGTACATGAGTAGCACCTCATTATGATGAACAACCCGGTGCTGCTGCTTTGAAGGGAACATTTTTGGACTATGAATAGAATTTTCCATGTCCGTTTGGCATTTTTCCATGACAACGTTCCTGTTTTTGCTTCAAATGTGGAAAAATACTGATTTAAACACCTTTTTAATCAGACACTTGCATGTGCAATCAGCCCTCTCCTTCCTATGTCAGTGTTCCCCAGCACTGAAGACCAGACAACTTGGTCTATTCTGAGTCTCTCACTGAGTGTCGCAACACTGTGGAATTTTCTGTAGATTTTTCAGTCTTTTAATTTTGTCTTTAGTTGATGCGGTGACCTGCAAATTCAAACTAAATATGGAGATTTTAAACCAGGCATCAATGTCAACCTGACAGGAACTTCCTAAAACGTACTTAAGGTTTGAGAGCGCCACGAGCGTGCCATTAAAACGTTGTTTTCATGTTGTTGATCAGGAAATGAGCCTCAAACACAGTCAGACATGCTGACGAGGGGATCAGATAGATCCAGACCATGAATAGACCACATCAAAATCTAGCAGTCTTTTATGGTGGTCTTATGGCCAAGAACACACTGAAAACAGATCTTTGGTGCATCAGAGACAAGATTCTTAACAATTAAAAGATGTCTGTCTGAAACAGAGTTTAGCTCAAAGTGGTGAAGGGAGACAAAATAGATCGAAGAAGCAAAATGTAGCTTTTGTCAATATGCTTTTACTCAAGGAGGATGGGAGTCGTTATCTTGCGTGCATTCATCAAACTCAACAAACAATTGTTTGGAATCAAGGCTGAAGTTAATCAGACAGAACATGGAGTCTGTCATGTGACTGATAAATTAGCTTATTGTGACTCACCCACAATCCCACCATCTAAATCATGTGACTCTCGGTCTTGGTTCTGTACGCTTACATCCCACAGCCTTCCAGATGAGGTCCACTTGTCTGGGCCCACGCCCAGCTGAGGTCACAGCACAGACATTTGATGCAACGCCTTTAAAGAGAAATTAGTTCAGCCTAATATTGGGGGGATGAACACTGTGAATTGGGAAACATTTGATCCTATACAAAAAGAACCTATAGTTGAAAAACGTAACACATAAACACTTTTTAATCTTCTACTGGCTATCTTTCTCTGTTTGAGTGTCAGAACCATATGGTTCATGTTATGTAAGGATGAATAATTTTCATGTGACATCATATATTAAACAAACCACCTTCCAACTGCCCATCTGCTCTGCTGTTGTATACACAGAGTCTCAGTATTAGTCAGTTTCTTGGTGGTGTAACTAACCAAAAAAAAAAGAAGTGAATATAAACTCCCCCGAACTCTGGGATATAAAAGGGTAAAAATTGCTGAGTTTGCAGAAAGTAATGAGATCTTGATTACTGGGATGATTTTCAGAGCTACAAAGCAACACTTTCATGTTTGGAAGAAACATGTGAGCAGTTGTGGAGCTCAGACAATTTGCCTCCACCCGCAAATGTCTCACAGTATATTTCCTCCAGGAACGCGTCCAATTGAAACTCATTTGCCTCCTTAAAATCAAAGCGCTCATCCGTGCGGTTCCAGCTTTAGATGACAGAACAGACCACTGTTGGAAGCTTCTCAAATCGTTACACAGAACACGTTAGGTTGGGCCGCAGCCTGAGCCTGCCTCGCTCGCTCTGTATCTGCCTGGGAAACAGCTGCTGCCGTGTTTAACAGCGCAACTTAAAGCGTTCCTCCAGTCATCTTTACAATCTCCCCTCAAGAGGCAACAGGTTGCCATGGAAACCTGGCCGATACAGGATTCTACGGGCTCTCTGCAAGGTTTGACGTGTAGGGAGAAATGTTTAAAATGTGCTTTGGTGCTTGTTTTTAAAGCCAAAGGTAATAATACAGGACCGGAGACCCTGGTGTGAGAGGTCAGAAAAACACACATCACAAAATAAAAAAACAGATATGCAAAAACAGATATTTTACCAGCTTTCGTAAAAGCAACAATGTTCAACAACACCCCCTCCCCCCCAAAAAAAGTAAAGTCGGATCACATCTGTCTTCTCGTTTGGTGTGAAACTATAGAGAGAAACCAGCTTGTCTACTCTGACATTTAGGGTTTCTCAGCACGTTTTACTGCTATATGCAAAGAAAGGAGCTGGCGTTGGTCTGTGGCGCCGACCTTAGAACCACCTGGTGGTGCGGGATGACGGCACCAGAGCTAATCTGGGCTGATGCTCCGCAGCATTTGTGACAACATGTGTTGGGAGGTTGACAGCACTCTGACCTTTGACGTGCTCTCCGTTTGTAAACCGCCCTGCACGATGTCAAGGTCTGCTTTCCGTCCAGTGGTGTCCATATTTAAACCCGCATGCTGTCATCGAATGGGGGCGGGGGGGGGGGGGGCTTTTTGAAAGTATCTCAAGTTTGTAGTTTGATCTCTGAGACTTGATGATCACATCTAAGCTGTCCAGCACTTGTTAAATAGCGTTCTTGGTCGATTCGTTAAGTGGTAGCAGAATCAAGCAACCACCCAAAGATGACATCATTGTTACACATGCCACTTTTCTCCATGTCGTATTTGAGGAAGTATCCTCCTTTGGGGACCTGTGAGGAGCAGCTGTTTGGCAACTTGTCGACCTATAGTGCAAATTCAAGAAAAGAGCTGAGAGAAATGCGGAACATATGTTTGCTTCATAATGGAGCTCATTCGACAAGAATGCAGGGCAGCAAAACACATGTACAGCCCCCAAGGGTGTGTACACACACACACGAACGCACACACACAGTCACTGTGCCACAAAACCTTAATTCCCGGAATACCCCCACCTCCACAACTGCCCACATATCTCCTCGGGACCCCAGTAATCAGACGGTTTAGTGATGCTGGGGGAGAAGAAAAGGCTCTGGGACATTAACTGACACCAAGAGAGATGCTGCTAATGGAAGCCACATGACCGGACATGAGTGCAATATTCTAAACAATAGTGGGAGAGATTCGCAATTACAGCTCAGCGTTCCACAGAGGTGCCCTGTTCACAGCAAATCCTAACGTCTTGGGCAGAAATGCACAAACACAAACATGCATCAGATGTTTCCCTGCTTTAAAAACTCATGAAAGCAAACTTTGACACAGTTCAGACACAGGAAAGAGCCAACGGACCTCCAGAAGGCATTAAGATTAAACCTCACTGGCCCGGAGCCGAGAAGAGGGAAAGAAAGAACCGCTGTGACCTTCAGAGGGAAAGGAGCCATGCACGAGAGAGAAAGACAGAGAGAGAGAGAAAGACAGAGAGAGAGAGAGAGGGTGGGCAGGGCAGGCTTGGGACAGAGAGAAACAGAGGAAGAGAGAGGGCGAGAGAGGCAGAGAAGGCAAGACGCAAATTTGGGACTTGACAAAAGAGGGCAGTACCAGAGGCAGGTAAGCAGCTTTGTTTGTTACTGTTTCGGGCCTCCGTAAACTGCATGCATGCATGTGTGTGTGTGGGTGTGTGTGGGTGGTCCTGGCACCACTGGTCCACACTGGTGGCATAAGGACAGACTGTGGCTTTCATTATTTCTTATCTGGGTTGATTTCAGCTTCCTTCATTAAAGCAGCAGCTAAAACATGGAAAGCTCTCTGTTGGTGCAGGAAAGGCTCCCCCAGCACATCAATCACAATTTCATGGCTGTTTGTGTGAGACATTTGTGTTAATAAGATTAGGATGAGCTGGTTGAAGTGTGCAGAGAGGACGAACATTCTGGAACTGTGGAGCTGGAGCACTGGGCCGTGACTGGGCTGAACTTTTCAAATCCTCTGATGAAGAATGCAAAAGCAAAACAATGGGCTGAGCTGCTGAAGACCAAGACGAGAAGGCGGCAGCCCGCCTGAAAACTGCTCTTCAGCACTTTCAAAATACTAATAAATTCAAAAACAGCCATCGATCACACCCGATCACCAGGGCAGGATGTCTGTGGCTGAAACCTCCAAATGAAAGCGGAGCGTTGCACAGCCTGGACCGCCACACCCACTCGAGCTGCTGGCACCGACGCTGCTGCAGAATATGTGCTGATGATGGAGGTTTTGGTCCTGTTATGATATCACCCGTGAGCTCTGGCGAGAATCAAGACTCTCTAAATAGTTCAAACAGCGGCTGATTGTGCGCAGGTGTTGCGTAACGTATATCGGTTTGGACGATGAGTTGGGATGCAGAGGAAATAAAGGTGCCGTGATTGGGGACATTGTTCCAGCCTGATCCAAAGCTGCAGGGCGCCCAAGTGTGCGCCTATGTGCTGTACGTGGCAAGGAGGATGTAATTACATGCCACAATAATGGTTGGTTGTAAAGTGTATTTAATATGGCCCGGGGTCACGTGAATTATAGCCATCTGTGGTGCTTCTGGTCATTCTGGTGTTTGTCAGGACCTGCAGAAATCTGCAATTAAGTTTTAGAATTGATCAGAGTTGCTTATGGGGGGGTCACCCGGCTCCACCTTTAGTCCCAGGCTGCAGGTTGTGATACCAGCGGTGCTGGTTCTGGCTTTGAACAATAGGATTGGAAGCTTTAGGGGGGCTGAGAGGCAAGAGGAAGGGTAGTGCCATGGAACACTTGAGAGAAACGTTGAGATTTATTTTTCCAGGCAGGACACGAGCTGGCCCTGAGCCCCATTCCTGGCCTGTGATTCATATGAGAAGGTTGTCAAATTGGCAGGAGTTTGCTGCTCAGCCAGAACAGACTGATTGGAAAGCTGCATTTTTTTGTGGTGGCTGTTTACATCAGGCCAATTGTGTAAAAGCCAAATCTCTGTATTTCCAATACAGTTGTTTTGTCTCCATCCAGGGGGAATTTGATGCACTTTTCTTCTTGTCCTTCCTGGGTCAGAGAGTCCTAGCCTCTCAGACCTGCACTTTTCATTATCATTTCTCTCTGGTGGTTGGAGCTGACAATAGAGTCTTTATCCTCAAACCTTCCCTTTCCTCTCTCTCATAAGTACTGACTTCCTGGAGAAGTATCTGCCCCCTCCTCCAGAAATTCGTCATATTAAACAATCTCCATCGTTGCTCTTTTTTCCAGGCCTCCAAATCAGCATCTTCCAGTCGTTTCAATTGGGATAGTGTTTTATTTTCAGAGCGTGTGATCAATTTGCACCAATTACTCACATAATTGGCTTACATGTTCGCAACACGAGCGGACGCTAACGTGATCAGAGAAGGTCCTCGTTTAGTTGTGTTATCGTGTCACACAGCAGCATCTCGTGTGGGAATAAATATTCAGCCAATGTTTATGTTTCGGGAGGTTGGACACGGTGTACAAATTTATAGCCAGTCTCTCTTGACCACTACCGAACTGGCCTGTCAGCACAAGCATAATAAAACCTCCTGTCAGAAACATTCACTAGCAAATGCTAACCGTTGCTAACTGAGATTTATTATATACATAAATAATTTCTCCCTGTGTCCTGGCCTGCAGCGAGCGTCAGAGTGCACCGCTGAGGGCCTCCAACAGGGGTGGAATATAGAGGGAGGTTTAACCGACCTAACCGTCTCCCTCACAGGGGATATTTGTAGTTGGCAGTAGAACAAATGGAGCGTGTGTTGAATGTCTTTGAATGTTTCTTTCTCGGCCTGTCGTAGGACCATGAAGGCCCGCGCGGGACTCGTCTCTGCATTGGTTCTGTTCCTCCTGATGGGAGAGGTGTCCACCCAGAGAGATCGTGGAAAGAAACCCACGAAACGTCCACCAACTACCAAGAAGCCCTCCGTGGCCAAGCCCGGTGCACCGGCACAGCCGGAGCCCAAGGAGCCCACAGAGTTCCCCCCGGTCATTTTGGGGCCGCCCTCTGCATTTCCTGACTGTCCCAGAGAGTGCACATGCTACCCCAGCTACCCAAACGCCCTCAACTGTGAGAACCGGAACATCCGCGTGATCCCTACCATCCCGTTTAGAACCCACTACTTGTATTTGCAGAACAACTACATCACAGAGGTGACAGAGGGGGCTTTCGTCAATGCTACTGAGGTCCGCTGGATCAACTTGGCGAATAATCGAATTCACCAGATAAACAAGCAGGTCTGGGAGCTTCAGTGCTCAGTAGTTATGATGCCATAATTTGCTAGACACCATTCATTCTACATCTCCCTGTAAATATGACTCCTACAGGTGTTTGAGAAGATCCCGGCACTGCTGTATCTGTACGCACAAGAGAACCGGCTGAAAGAGATTCCTTCAGGTCTGCCGGCCAGTCTTGAACAGCTCCGGCTCAGTAAGAACAGGATTTCTAAGATCCCTGCAGGCGCCTTCAGTAAAATGGGAAACCTGACTCTGCTGGATTTGTATTACAACCAGGTGCCCTTGATCCTCCTGCCACATCTCACGTGGATGTTATGAGAAGTGTGAATAAGGTTGAACAAAGGTGGTGATCTGCTTGTGTCTTCTAGCTGGCAGACGCTGACCTGGGAGCAAACACATTCAAGGACCTGAAGAGCCTCGTGCAGCTCAATCTGGCTCGCAACATCCTGAGAAAGATGCCTCCCGCTCTTCCCAGCGGCCTCATCCAGCTTTTCCTAGACAGGAACAGTATAGATGGCATCCCAAAGCAAGTATACGGTGCCTCATCGCGGATGAGCGCCGGTCTGTTCAGAATAATCTACTTGAATTTAGTTCCTCTCACTGCGAGTCCTCGATAAGATGGAGCATTGGGGGGCTTTTACAACCTTCCCTGGATTTGAACTCATCCAGTTTTCTCTTCATCTGCTCCTCAGGGACTACTTCAAAGACATGTATCATCTGTCTTTTGTGAGACTGAACCGCAATCAGCTGAGTGACAAAGGGCTTCCCAAAGGCGTGTTCAATATTTCCACCCTGCTGGACCTGCAACTGTCCCACAACCAGATCAACTCCATCCCCATGATCAGCTCTCACCTGGAGCACCTGCACCTCAACCACAACCAAATTGAGAGTAAGCCAGCCTTGCAACAGCTTCGATTCGCTCCAGGGATCCCTCTTCACTGATTTCTGTTAGGTCTTCTTAGCAAATGCAAGCTTTTGTCTCACCTTGGCTTTGCTCATAATGTTCTGTTTTATTAAATAAGTCAGTTATTTAATACTCCAGACTGTCAATAGGAGTCTGGAGGGGAAGCCAGCAGAGTGGTGAGTGTTCCAACACACTCCAAACCTCTGATCTGGATACTACAGCTTAGTCTCACTATTTACAGGTCTGTTTGAATGGTTAAGAGTGTGTCCTGTCCTTTGTCCCTTCCTGCTCATTCCTTGTGCGGCACCAAAACTGATTCTTGCTTCCAGGCATCAACGGCACCCAGATCTGCCCAGTTACCTTAGAAGATGAACTAGCAGACGAGTCTCTGGTCCCCAGACTAAGGTACCAACCCTCAGCTTCTGATCAATGTCATGACCTACAGACTTAACTACTTCTGTCACTGTTGCCCCAGATACCTGCGTTTGGATGGGAACCACCTGAGCCCTCCCATCCCCATGAGCGTCATCATGTGCTTCAGACACCTCCGCTCAATTGTCTTGTAAAGGAGCCACAACATGCTACCCACCGTCACACGCAGCAGAATTAATTTAAGGCTTCATTTAGAACAGGTCTTGATTTCTGTGACAACAAATAAAGAGTTTCTGCTTTGGGGTTGTTTTTTTTTTTGTGCTTTTGTTTTTGTCAGATTCAGGAGAAAGAGGGGACAGCTTGACATTTGACACATTTGGATTTGTAGGAGTTTTACTTTGTATCAGTCATTTCTCTCTTATTGACTTACTTTGCAGAATAAAGCATAGTGAAACCTGAAATTACAGGTACTTTGAGAGACGCGCTACAGACGAGGATGGTAGTTTGTTCACTGTGGCGGAGCAACGCCGAAACCAGGGACACCAGATCTGCGGTGGATGTCAGAGGAACAAGCACAACTACCGTGTAGTTGAAACTGTCCCACATGTGCCTGTGATTTTCAAGGTATTCCATGTTAAAATATATATATATATATATATATGTTTTTACTTAGTCTTCTGTATATTATTCGTCTGTATGAAGACGCCTTGTACAAACAATTGAAAATAAAAACTTGTGTCTCATTTAATTGTGTTTGGAGTTTGATGTAAAAGCTGATGACATCTTTTATGAATGTGAGGAAGAGGATAAACTCCAGGATATGATCGGAGAGGCGCAACTTAAGCAGAATATGCAAACTGTTAATCGCCTTGTATGTAGCTAAGGAGACTTTAGGGCTAACACCTCTGAGCACGGCTTCCACACAACCCGACGGCGCTGTGGGGCCCTCTAGTGGCCGGAAGTAGGCATTGGGCATTCCGCTGCAGGCCAAAGATAAAAATTCCAAGAGGGAAATTTTGGCACTTCCTTCTGTACAGTTATATGTCAGACTAGAGGCATTTTGATGATCTTGAGATTACTGCCAACACAGGATTTACTGGTTTTCTTGGACTTCCCGGTTCAGGATTCTTTCCACAGCAGCTATACAGGAAGAAAGGTGGTTTGGTGTAGCTGTTTCCGCTCAAAGCACGTCTGACAGGAGAGACGTCATCAGAATGACCCTCCAGAAAATGGAGAGGAAGACAAAGCAGATGTGGAGTTCCACCAAATTCCTCTTAAAACCGAAGCAAATGATTAACACTCGCATCAGACACTTGTACAATGAGCGTGAGCTCATTTGCTGATTCCTTTATCATAATAATAATGAAGGAATCCAAATGACTAATGAGAGAATGAAAGATCAGCGCGGGAGCCAAGCCGCTTCTCTCCAATGATGCCTTCCTCGTCACTGCGTGGAAAGATTTCCCCATCCAGAGAACTTTCTCTTTATGTTCCAAAAGCTATTGTGACACCAGCAGGCATTTCCTTTAATCTCGACCCACTTCCTTCTCCTTTTAAAATAATTGCCATGTGGGTGCATGTTCGTGCACCTGTGCAATACCTGGTGAGGAAGAAAAAAAACCACCTTGCTGCACTATAAGAAGAGATGGGATGGAAACACGGAGATGCATCGGTCCTGGACTCTTCCTCTGAGACACACACACACACACAGGTGAGTGTGAAGACAGGTGGATCTGCTCAGAGCTGATCCGGTTGATCTCTTTTTTTGGGTCTGATAGAGATGGTTGATTGATCTTTGTTGGATGCTGCATCTTTCTGTGACGGCATCAAGCCAAAGTTCCTTTATATTATTATTGAAACTGAACGACCGTGTATATTTATTTTAACGTATATTTATTCATCTGTGTGGGTTCAGATGCAGCGATGAAGACTCTGTCATCCCTCTGCCTCCTCTTCCTCTTCCTCCTGCTCTGCTGTCTGACGAAGCCGGCGAGGAGCCAAACGCTGCTCCTCAACAGCTGCTCCGTCAACGTTAACCTGGAGGAGCTGCGCAAACATTACTACAGCATCCGTCTGAATGCCGTGAGTGAGCAGTCCAACGGAAACACCAGCCACCAGGAATCCCATTTGATCCTCACCGGTTGTGGCTTTTGTTTTTAAAACTCCAGATAACAGGGGACGACGAGATCGGAGTGAAATTTCTGGACAAATCCCTGATTGAAGATGTCCAGGTGAGGTTCTTTTTTTAAACTTTTCCCATTCAAATAGTAGAAATGGAGCAAAGAAAAGAGGCTCCATCAGCTCCAACGCTTTAGAACGCTTCTATCTGGATAAATCTCCTCACACTGCTGCCTCAGAAGCAGCACGTGTGCGTGAGAGCACCTGTCTAACAGCCAGCTCTGCCTCTTAGGACGGCCAGAGATGCTGTTTCCTGCGCCTTGTGCTGCGTTTCTACGTAGAGAGAGTGTTCAGGAGCTACACGTCTTCTCAGCCTCAGGATGAGCGTATCCTCAGCTCGCTGGCCAACACCTTCATCATCATCAGGAAGGACATGCATAAATGTGTAAGTCACCTGCGCAGGGAGACAGGTGCCAAACAGGTTGGACAGGCCGGGGTGATAATGACGTCTTCTTGTGTGCAGCACTGCCTCTGCGAGGAGCCGACGCAGAAACGAGTGGACGCCCTGCACCAAGCGTTCAACCAGGTACGTGAGCAGAAGCGGTACAGAACCGGAACGTCCTCACGTGGGCTGTACCGGCAGTGGACGGCAGGGGGCGCTGAAGCGTCCGAGCAACCTCCAATCTCTTTCACTCTACAACTTTCTCTTCAATACTTGCTGGAAACAGCATTTATAGAACAATATCAGGCCAGATTTACCGCTTTGTTTAACCTGAACACATCGATTACGATGCAACTTGAGACATTAGGGAGGTTTACAGTTATATTTATATTACAAAGTGTCGTTTGTTATTCGAGAAGATCACGTTGGCTCCCTTTTTGTTGAACAGTTGGAAATCGGCAAGGCTGCACGGAAGGCTGTGGGAGAACTGGACATTATTCTGGGATGGCTGCAGGACTCCGAGCAGAAAAGTCCGAACTGAATGGTCCCGATATTCAGTGCAACCCTGACAATGTCTGGCTCTTATATCACCCCAGAGTGAAGGTGTTCAGCAATTATCACTCTGAATCTTATACATTTCTCTCATTTTTTAAATTATTCGATGTGTTTGTGATATATTTATAATATTTATCAGACCAATAACCTTTTGAAGGTATTCTACTGCATTTTTCTACTATTTTGGACCCAAGTTGTATTAAGCTTTTTATTTTAGGGGTGGAAAGAAATAAAGATTTTTAAAAACCTTTAATAATCCTTGTGGCTTTTTCTATTTCATTCCAGTTCAAAGATGTTAGATTTTATTAGAGGTCCACTCTGAACTGTGCGATCATCAACCAAGACTTCTATCAGTTATATATCAGCACCAAACATTTGTCCTGCTAGCATGCTAACATGTGTCTCTGAATGAACTGGGAAAGTGTTGTCTCCCTCTTCTGGCACTGAGAGAATTACAACAAACTGTCATTTACATGGGTCGAACCTATCTTTTAAACTTTTCTTTTTATGATTAACAATTTCTGTTGCTAAATTTAGCGACAGGAATTTGAGGCCAAAATAAAATCCCTTTTTTGGACAAAATGTGTGATCTAGACATTCTGTGTGCACATGTATGTTGTGACGAAGGTCTAAAAGGGAAGTGTTTGACTAAGAAATTTAAATTGCTTCAACGCATTCGTCAGAAATTTGCTGACATAACCACGCATCCTGCACTCGTTGCAAAACCCATTATTACTCTGACCTTAAATGTTTCCGTCTAACATTATATATCGAGACACAAAGCATTCCTGAAATGAGTTTGCCTCCATATTTTGCTCAGATGGTCGGTGAAAGGATCACAGGAGTAGGTGGCAGATTATAGACTATGATTCTGATTAGAGAATCGAGGCCCTTAGAGAGAGATGAGTTTCTTCTGTTAATGGAGGCTCTTCAACCTAAAAACAGGCAGCTAATTTCTCTACACTTTCTCTTGACACTTATACCCGTAGAATAGCATAGCATAGTAATGACGGTTGCATAGTATAGTTATAGCCTTGACATTGTTAATCACCTTTGATCCCTCTTGAAGCCAGAAAATCACCAATATTTAATGGGATCTTTCCTGAAAAATCCTTTGAAATCCATTCAGGACTTTTCGAGTTTTTTTTTTTTTTTTGTGAAGGTCCAACAACCAAGCCGGCTGTCGTATAACCCTCTTTAGCCCTATAAAGCCTGACACATCAAAAAATAGCCAGAAAATTCTAATTTTTTGGAAATAAGATGTTTATTGAACCTTTTAACAAAATCCCTTTTTTTTGCCATATCATTTTGTTTATGACATTTTTTTGTATCAAACATGATACATTAAGCGATATAGTGTTGTAAGTAAGAAATATTAAGTTGTGAGCTGGTCGGCCAGGTGTGAAGTTACCTGGTAACCTTCAGAGAAAATGCTCATCAGCCATGAATGAACAGGAAAGAGGAAGCAAACAACAAAGCCAACAACCAACTTTCACCCCATCTGATTTTATTCTGTCGCATCTGAATTATGTCTGTGATCACTTCCCTGAAAGTGGTTTCCTCGGCTGCTGACACTTTAGGACCTAAACTGCCACTGACCAATCGTGTCTTAGCAAGGGTAACTAAGCTGGGCACGACTTACACTCCGGCACTTCTGGAGCAAAATGCCAAAGGGCTGCATGTGTAGACGTGCATGTCCTGAGAAAGATATCCACAACGTTTCGGTGACGTTGAGCGACGCCTTTCCCAAAACCAAAAATACCACCGAAGAGATGTCAAATATGGATAAACAGTGTGGAAGAACTCAGTCGCAGCTGAAGACAACTAAAACTACCATGTTTGTTCCAAGGTAGGATGCTAACGCTAATTAACACACAGTTGATAGCTATAAGATGGCAGTTGAATATTAAAAGTTACTGCGTTCCACTTGAGGGTAAAATTGGACCAGATAAATATATATTAATACGTTCAAATCCACGGTATGGGAACATTGGTATGGGAACATTGACCTCCTTCAAGTCGAGGAGTCTCCTCTGACATGCAGCGATCAACATTCATTAATGGTGATTAATGGTGATTAACACGACACGTAACAGCTGGTATGGCAGATGACAAAGTCCCAGTGTAATGTGGGCACACAGGTAGCACACACACACACACACACACACACACACACACACACACACACACACACACACACACGCACGCACCTAACAAATCACATATCAAACACTATATTCATAAATCCAAGTTACCTTAAAATAAAACAATCTATTGTGTTAGCATGTGCTGCAATAACATTGTAGTTCTTGTAGCGCGTGAGTCTTGCAGTATGAACGTCCTCGCCATCAACATTACCCCGCTGTGAACACATTTCTCAGATGCATGTGGTAGTCCTTTCTGTCTCGGATACTCCCAGACTGTTACTATTACCTTTGGCAAAGGGTCAGTTCTGACCGTTTTTGGTGAGAGAGTGAGCCGCGATCTGGGTCTCTGCGTTACCGTATAACGCTGTAAAACACCAACGGAGGTTAAACCCAAACGTGATAACGTCGACCTCTAGGACCCATCCCACTAAATGATGCTTGGATTTCCTGCTTTCACACCTTTGATGATAATATTTACATGTACCTCCGACAATCAGCGAGAAGTTTAGCAAAAAAAAGCAAGTTTTACTTTCAGGTTTTATCATTAATGCAAACTGATGCACACACACACAATAATCTAAAACAAAAACCACAGGCACGCGTTATTTTCATCATTTCGACTTTTTTTTAAGTCTCGCCCACACCCTCCATTCTCGATTTCCTCACGCCCATTCATTAGCCCAGCTCCATGAATCGAATTAAAAATAAACCGAACCATTACTCAGCATCTCCTAATTCAAATGACATTGAGAAACACTGTTCTTTTTTTTTTTTTACTTTCGCTAATTCAGCTCTCGGCCGATTAAACATTCATGGAAACACATGAGCTGTCAAAACGAGCGTCGCGCGGTGCGGTTAACACCATCGCAATCTCTTGAGCTAACGGCAAATCAAAGGCGTGTGCTTACGCATTAGCAAAGGTGCACCAAAACATGACGCCACCGCAGCCATTTTGAGCCCATTGTGCTGGAATGTATCACTAACTTGGGCCCTCTTACGCATGTGCATTCGTAATAATGTCAGGGAGATGCCTGGTGTGCAGAGGGAACTTCAGAGTTTCATTCGCACCCGCGAGGAAATTTGCTTAGCGGGCAACGTGCGTTCGAGTTGACATCAGTGCATGTGTCATCGCTCAGAAGAAGCGAGGCAGTTCTAGGGGATTCGGCCTCTGTTTCAATCACTTTTGTGCGTTGTGGGAGAGCAGCCACATGTGTGGCGGCTGACTTAACTTTGTGTGGAATTTGTGTGGACGCCCAGCTGAGTGCGTGGGGGTCAGCTGTCATCATGTGCCAGTGCCCCTTTTCCTCGGTAAGAGGAACTCTGAGCTAACAGTAACTAACAGTAAAGTTAGTTGTTCTCCTATCTGACACAATCATATTTCTGAAACAAAAACGTAAATGGTTGCACGGCATACGTGTGAAAGTGAAAGAGTGCGGTGACTGTTTGAAAAGACAGATCTATTTCCCCTAAAGGACACGGCAGCGGTGAGGAATGCAGGCGCGCCAGGTCGTTTACCACCTGAAGGCTGCAGGACGACCGCCCCCCCCCCCCTTCCCCCCCCGACGCAGCTGACCGTCCTCGCTCCCATCCGGCTGCAGAAGATCAGCGGAATGAAGAGCATGAACGAGCCGAGTCGGTTCCTGGGGAGGCCACTAATGGGAGAGTTCAAAACAGAGCACAGGAAATTGACCTCCTTCAAGTCGAGGAGTCTCCTCTGACATGCAGCGATCAACATTTATTAATGGTGATTAATGGTGATTAACACGACACGTAACAGCTCAGCTGGTATGGCAGATGACAAAGTCCCAGTGTAATGTGGGCACACAGGTAGCACACACACACACACACACATACGCACACACACGTACGCACGCACCAGTTTCCCCACAGCGTTACTGCTGACTCATCCCAAATTATAGTATGAATCTGTCAGGATGCTGAACAGAAACGGACTTTCAGAACAAACGGGGGCCGAGACAGAACAACCTGGACTCGAGTTGCCCCGGGAGAACGAGGCGATGAGAAAATACCAGTGTTGCCCAAAAGAAGAACCAAAGAGAGCAAAGTGTTGGAAAATTGGACAGAACAGAAAAAGTACTGATGGGGAAGCACCATTGGTTCTGTCCACTTCCTTATGTTGTTCTTTACATTGACAAACATGTTATAGGCACACAGCTCAACCTCAGAGCTGCGATTACTCATTTAAAGTATGAGTAGATGTCATCTGTCAGATCACGCATTAGTGATAAAGTGAGGGAAGACACAACTCGTGTGTCACCAGTTCCTCTTTGTGTTTCGCTTTTTTTTCTAAGCTATTTTTAAAAAAAAAAACAACAACACTGCGAGATTTTAAAATACACCGATGAGACGCTCGATTTTGTAGCTGGAGGCTTGAACAAAACCATGATAGTACGCAAGAATGTGCAGTTTGGTCATCCCAAGTTGTCCATGAAAGGTGGGCTCAGTGGGACTGGACCCACCAAGATCTGTGGTGGACACCGGGGACACTGACACCTGTCCACTGAGAGACAGAGGAGCAGCCCCTCGTGCTTTAATGGAGCTTATTTCATGTGTATTTTAAAGATCCAGCTGTCTGTCCAGTCCCTCTTCCATGCATTTAATGCTCATTAAAATGTTTTTACATTTATTTCTAATTTTAGAAAGAACAACAAAAAAAAAATAGACCCCAAAAATGTAGCATCAACTAGCATCGCAGTCGCGTGCTACTTATTTCCTCTCGAGAGCACCTTGGCGCGCTTCTAATGCTGAATAATCTCCACAAAACTGAAAATCGGTGTAAATTTGATAACGTGGGAAAATTCCGCGTGTTGCGCAAATTATTACCTCAAGAATTAAACCAGCATCATCACTTAATGAGAGGAGTGGTTCATCACTGATGAATGTCTCTTGGAAAAAAAAAAATCCCCGCGCTGCGTCCAGTAAGACTCCTCCCAGACTCCTCGGCTATAAATTAAGTTAAGAATAAGCTCCAAAGCATGCACCTCGGAGCTCCGCGTCCACCTCCGCCCTGCTCCTCCAGAAGACCCCCGACATGACTCCCGGCTCTCTGCTCTCCGTCCTGCTGCTGCTGTGCTGCGCCTGCACCGTCTGGTGCGCGGCGCTGTGCAACAACCGCTGCTGCAGCTTCGTGGAGGGCTTCCCTGCGCGCCTGAAGATGCTCAGAGAAAACTACTCTCAGATCCGGGACTACTATGTGAGTAGAGGCGGCACCTGCAGCAGCCAGCGCGCCCCCTCTCCCCCCCTCCCAGCAGAGGGGCCGGCCACCGGCCGCGTCCAAGGGATGCTGCATGTGTCCATCTGCTCATTGCGCGCTCTCTCTTTGCAGGAAGCAAACGACGACTTGGACATTGTGCTTCTGGACCAAAGCATCGTAGATACGTTTAAAGTAAGATTTGGGTTCTCCCCTCCCCTCCCCTCTCCCCCCCTTATGTCGGAAACCCCTCTAAACAATCGAAAGAAAGCGCGCACACAAGGAAAGTAGTACCACACTCACGTGTGCGCTTTGGCTCCTCTCCAGACGCCGTTTGCCTGCCACCTTATGGACGGGATCCTGAGGTTCTACCTGGACTCGGTTCTGCCCAGGGCGCTGGCCACGGTCACGGCGGAAACCAGGAACCTGAAGCCCCATGTGGAATCCATTCAGCAGATCTTCGACCAGCTCAAGATCGAGGTCACTAATTGTGTGAGTACGCCTCTCTTCCCCGTGCGTAATGCTGTGCAGCGCGCGTCCACGATGACTGCGGCGTTGACGCAAATGGAGTTTCTTTGTTCTGTGCCCGACGTGCACCGCTGCGACCGCGCTTGGGCCACATTTAACGCTTCCATTTTCGGACGGCGGTTATTTAGAGGGCAGCGGGATCCGAATTAAAAATGAATGAGAAAAAGCTGAGCGGATTTGTGAGCCCCCCGGTCCCATCCGGGGGGCTCACAGGGCGGGTTTTCCAGGCCAGGAGAGGCTAACCAAAGCTTGCTTTTTCATATTTCCAGAAACATTACTTCGCGTGTAAGAATCGCTTTGACATCAATGTCCTGAACTCGACTTACACCAAGGTAAGCAGCAGAACTTTACTACTCAAGTTCGTGCACTCTGACTGAAGTTTACTGAAGTTGCAAACCTGCTTGTCCACAGATGGAGGATAAAGGCCTGTATAAAGCCATGGGGGAGCTGGACCTGCTCTTCAACTACATCGAGAACTACCTGGCTTCAAAGAGGCGCCGCAACGTGGCCTGAGGAGCCTCAAATGTGGGGAAAAGGAGGCCAGTCCGTTAGTTTTTGTGGGTGTCAACAACCGTTGCACCAGCTTTCATGTTCCGAGACCTCTGCTGATCTTAATTGTCCTGAGGACAAGTTTTCAGACCATATTGTGTCTTTAACGTACACCCCATATTGCTACTTGTAATATTTATTTTCCTCTTTTATATGTATGCATAATTTATTGAATACTTTGTTTAATAAATAAGATGTTGATACGGACGACTGTTTTTATGGCTTTGCTGTGTGAGCATGTAGCTCAGCATGTACATCACATCCTGCAGAGCTGCCGTGTGTGTTGGGGGGGGTTCCAACCTCAAATGTGACCCATATATAACTCACTTCCCAGCAAGAACTATGGTAGTTTACAGTAATTTGAGCAGCCAGCCTCGCGTGCAGTCTTGACATGCAAAACTGCAGCTGTGCAGATCAGCAGGAGCTTTGCTGGAGCATCGTGGGGGAACCTGACGGGCTTCACCGCTGAGCCGAGGCAGAAGAGCCTCCGTGGAGACGCGCACGAGCAGCAGGCGCCGGTCCGCCCGCCTGCCGTCAGAGTCCTGGTGGTGACTCAGGCCTGTGCAGTGAAACCACTCTCCTCAGTCACCCGCTCAGCAAACGTGGGACGAAACGTAGTATCACTTCATCGATACCTTGAAAACAAAGCGCCGCTTTTGGGATTAAAAGAAAAAAAAAAGTTGATGGAGGCGTGCTAATCTGAACAGACGACCTCCTTCAGCAGCATCTTGATATTCGAGGTAAAATGCAGAGAAAGTGGCAGAACATAAGGACTTTAACCCCCCCCCCCCCCCCCCCCATTGCAGCTCGTCAGCGTCTCGATCACATGGATGCGTAATTCGACATGTTTCCCACTGCTGCAGTTCTCAGAAGAAAAAAAAGGTTTCTGCAAAAGACGCATGTTTTAAGACCAACCACCAATCAGAGCAACCAGAGCAGCCTCCACATATGCACTCAGAGCCCAAGCACACGCCACAGATTGGCATGTTTTGGCACGTTTCGTTGTTTTCCACGCCACGGCGTCCAGGAGGCCTCGGCGGCGTTGGTTCCGAGCCGCCGTGTGGTTGTTTTCGTGTGGCATCGCACATGCCGCCGCATCAGGTGAGATGTGACGGTGCGCCGGCTCACACAGGATGTGTTTTTATGTGTGACAATCAGAACGCCGTGGCACTTCAAAGAAGTCCGCACTCCTCAGCTGAGAAGTCGTCAGTCTTTGCGTTTCCGCTCACCTTTAAAGGCCTCGTGCGACACTAAAGTGTTGACATTCCACTTTGTAGGCGGGACGCCGCCATGACGGGCTTCATTAGGCTCACGGCCCATCTTAAATAAAGCCTTTCTGCATTTTCTGAAGAGGATGTTGGCTTGGGTGGTTCTTTCTCAGAAGTGCCACCTTTGGGGACACCCCCGCGGCCCCCCCCCCGCCCCCTGAAGAGAGGGGTGACTGTAGGTTTCGCCTCACTAATATCGACGGCGAGGTTCACCTGAAGAGAAGCAACCTCGTGCATTAACGGGAAACGGCTCGGAAGAGCCCGGTGTTGTCAAATGTCCTGGTTGACTCAACGCCACCACACTGGGCTGCTGCGCAAACGTGTATATTCCAGATGTCACTCATGCTAACCGAGTCTGCTCGTCACGAGTTTAGTCGGCAGCTTGTGTCTTCGCCACTAATCCTGAACCCACCAGACTCCTGAGTCAGAAGGGAAACATGACTTAGACAAAAAAATTAGTAAAAAAAAAAAAAGACAATCTTGTGCTCGGTGTGGTAGAGCTTCAGAGTTAAAAGATCAATAACTGGGTCAGAAAAATAAGATTCTGTTTCTAAATTGAGTTCGGAAGCCACATCAAAGACGCCGAGAAATGAGAAGAGAGGAAGATTTAGGTTTCTTTTTTAATTGAAAGCTGAAGCAGACAAAAGTATGGCCGGTGGAAGTCAACGAGAAAAGACACGTGTGCTTCATCTACCAAAAATAAATGTGTCCAGACCCGTGAGAAAAGGAACATCGTCACAAACATTAAATTAACATTCAGACGGTGACATTTATTGGTGCCAGGTGGAAAGTGATGTAGATGTGATTTAATAGTGACGAAAAATAGTTTCCCGTGTATCCGAGTGAGCGGGGTGGGGTGGCGGTGGTGGTGGGGGGTAACAGAAGAATCCATCACAGCCATTGTTAATGAGAAGACAGCTTGCTGGTGGTACGCCTGTGTCTGCTCCAGGAAAAGGAACAGCTTGTAAGAACTCTATCTTAAGACCAGTCTTCCTGGAAGTGGGGAAGCTGCATGTTCTGCCCCCCCACCCCCCCCCCACCCCACATGGTGTGGACAACAGTAACACTAAGCGAGAGGCTCGTTTAACTTCCTTAAGAATGCTACAACGTACATGAAAGACACACATACTGCTATTAGCAAAGAAAGGAGGCTAACAGAAGGTCTTAGCGGTACTGACAACCACGTCTGCATAGCAGGAACCTGAAATCATCTGGCACTGTAATGAATTCTTGAACAGAACATTGGTAAAAGGTAGGTGGGGGTTAAAAGTCACCTGCTGCTTTAGCAACAATCGGCAAGGCCTAAGCTAACATGTCTGAAAAATCTATGAAAAAATACAGTATCTTCTGGCTCCCATCCTCCCGTGAGCTACTTGTGGGAGAAAGACGGAGCCGGTTTTCCATTTTAAACATGACGTCCGTCTCTGCCGTCGGACCGCGGGTGCAGGTGGAGGCAGGAGGGAGGGGTCAAGAGTGAGGTGCTCTGCCAGGTGGCACGTGGCCGTTGTGTGAGTGCATAGGCCTCTTTCCAACATTCAAAAAGATAAACAGAACCTCAGACGATCTCCGGCCTCCCAATTCAGTTCCTTTGACTCCCAGTTCGGGCTCCGGAGCGAGTGGATATTCCCAACAGTCAGGTACAGTGTCCGTACATTCCACCAGTCAGTTTAAAATACATCTGCTTATGTGTTAAGAAACTGTCCCTTACTTTTATTTTTGGAATTTAGCCGTTGAATTAAACATTCACAGGTTTGGGGTAAGAGCTGGAAAGGGGCTGCAGGGTGGAAGGACTACTGCTAACCAAGGCTAAGGCTTTACTTCCAACATAAAACCCCTTTAAACTCCCAACCTGCTGGTTGGGAAAGGACAGGAGAGAGCGCTCACAGATCCGCTCTCCCCCCCCTTCTCTAAAACGTATAATCTCTTTCCTGGGAGGGCTAAAGTGGTAGAGTAATAAAAACAATCCTACAAAACATTAGAATTTACCATGAAAAAGAAAACACAGAAAATCCATGCATGCCAGTCCTGTGTCGCCAGATTATTGCTTCCGATATACAACCTGTGTTTGCACGTGCATGCACACGTGCGTCTTTCAGTGGGCTGCAGGCTGCGGGTTCACAATGGTGTTATTGGCCTTCAGCCTCCTTTTCGTTAGCAGCGGATTGGTCGAGTCCTCAATGGTCTTGATCTTGATTTGATCATAATCTACCCTAATTGTCGCCAAGGCACTGGTCATCTCCTCCTAAAATAAAGTGGAACAGAAATTGTCAAAAGTGGGGAATTCTGGGCAGTAGAGGCTGCGCTGAGGCGCCATTAATTAAGGAGATATATCCCACCTTGACATCCTCCCACGCATCCTTCTCTTCCTTCAGCACCCGGCTGGTGTGGAGGGGAGTCTGAGGCACCTCCATCGATTGCTGGAGACACAGAAACACACTCAGACGTGCTGAAGCGGAGGTGCTGTACCTTCAGAAAGAGCGCTTACATTGATCCAGGGATGATTCATGAACTCTGTGATGGTCATCCGTTGTGTCGGCTCCGTCTTAAGCAGGGTTCTGATAAGCTGTTTGGCTGTACAGAAAACAATCTTTATTACTTCATTGGAGCATTAAACATCCAGTCAATCACTATAAAGTCTTGACGTAATAAATCCAGACAGTAATTCCCCCACAGCTGGACCCACTTGGAAAAAAAAAAATCGCTCACCTTCCTCTGACACATCGGACCACTCAGGGTAGGGGAACTCATACTGGCCCATCCGGATCCTCCTCTTCATTCCAGGGGAGATGGGCAAACCGTGGTTTGAGTAGAAGGGAGGGTACCCGCACAACCTGAAGGTTTGGAAAAGACTAAATCAGCTCCAACAAGCCCAGGTAATCTGAGGAGGGGAGGGGCTCGCTTTCACTCACAGGATATACATGATTACGCCCAAGGACCACATGTCACATGACTTGTCGTACTTCTCTGGACCGAGAACTTCTGGAGCTGCAGACAGGACGGGCAGATCAAGTTTGTCGACTGACAAGTCCAAAAGCTGCCAGATCACATGGTCAGACTCTTACCAACATAGTACGGCGTGTAGCAGGGCGTCGCCAGAGAGTTATGAGTAGTGGTTTCCTTGGCGAAGCCAAAGTCGGTGAGCTTGAGGAGGGCATTCTGCCTCTTTGAGGAGTACAATAAATTCTCCGGCTGCAGGAAAGATTGGGAAAGTCAGGGCAGAGTGAAACACGCAATGGTTTGTGATTCTCAAAAGCACCGTCCTCTGGCGGGAGACGGCGCGAGCTGTGACGCAAACCTTGACGTCTCTGTGCGCAATGTTGACGGCATGTAAGTATTGGATCGCCTCCCCGATATTCTTCATGATGCCGGAGGCCTCTAAAGCAAACAGAGAAAACAGATCCGTCAAGGAAAGTGGAACGCAGCAGTTTGTTGCTTTCTCCAGGTGTTCCTGCCCTTTATTCCCAGGAGTCTTGAGAAAAAAATGAAAATAAAGAACCGGAACCGCGGGAATCTTAGAGATGTGTTTGTCTTTCAGCAGGTGTGAGTTTTTGTTCAACTTTTAGACGTCATCCTTCTGGTTCTAGTGTGGGCCAAATCACCTCTTTCTGTGAACGCTTGGTCTCCTCTGTCTTGGATGCGACTGAAAAGCTCCCCGCCGTCCATACTGTCAACAAACAAACAAACGAACAAAGCGTGTTTATTGGGGATTAATGAAGTGGCGATTCATCACTTTAAATGTTGGATCTGATGCCGTGTGTGACAGGTAGCAGCTCTTCTTTTGAGGATTAAACCTCGGTATTGTTGAGGTAGTTGAATAAAGTGAGTTTCCGCAGCTCGGTTGAATTTGGAAATTCAGAGAATTCGGCTGCGAGAGAAGCGGAGCTGCTTCTTTTGCCCGTTTAAGTTTCGTGTACAGTCATCGCTGGGCGTCGTGTGTGAACGTGTGCATGAAAGCGTGGCCCGATACTTCAGAGGCACATGTTGAAATGAAAGCTGAACTGCAGATCGTGAGCATCAGAGCGGGGCTGCAAAACCACAGCACACATCAAACTTCTCAAATCACTCACTCAGGCCTTGCATGGCGAGGGAGGGAGGGAGGGAGGGAGGGAGGGGGGTGTGAGTGATTTTTGATATCAAAAGGATGAACCACACTCAGGGATGAGTTTTCTCACACTTGGCCGAGGGCTTCTTTTAAGGAGAAACGCTCCGTAAATATGCTGACTTCACCCCCAGTGTCAAAATTTAAGGTGTGAATTCTCAGCAGATTGATTTTTAAAAGACTTGCCAACAGACCTTATCAGCAGATGTACCAACACCTTTGTGCTCGTGCTTCTTTTCTCATAAGGCAGGGCCGTATTCTGGTTTCATCACTTAAACTGGTTTATTTTTGAAGGCGGCAAGAATTAATTAATTATCACTACTGCTTTCTGATCAGGCGCAGCTCGGGCACCTTTTGCTGCTCATGGTCTTCCACGCAGGTCCACCCGGTGTTCACGTGCCAGTTTTAGAATCGCGTCTTTATCGGGGGCAGAAGACAACAGGTTCTGGTTGCTTCCATCTGATTTTTGGACGCACCAATTGAGTTGTTGGCATAAACGTATGGAACATAACCTATAACGCTGTTATAGTGCAAGTGGCCTTTATTGGGTGGCACGTGCTAACTAGCACAGGTGCTAACGAGGGCGGAGAAAAACAATAGCTTGGTAAATCGGTACCAATATTTCTGAAAAAACAAGAGAGGCGACAGGAAATGAAAAAGAAATGAAAACTGCCGGTTTCATTGTTTCTTGCTGCACAATAGGAGCGGAGCGGGTTCCTTCTGTGGTGCACCTGAGTGGACCGCTCACCTCAGGTGTGTTTGTAGCCCTCCAAGCAACAATGTTGAGTTTAGTTTTGGTTTAAAACAGTCTTGTGTTCTCAGCGAGGAACCGCCAACTTAGGTTTTGACAGCTGGTTAAATAAACATTTCTCTGTATAAATGATCGGAGGTTTAAAGGAGTCAATAAAGCATTCGGAGGAATTAAGTAGGATTTAACGGGAAAATTGAGCAACACCATACATCCTTCCTCGAGACGTTCCTACATGACTGAGGTGATCCAAAGATCATGACATCCTTTTACACAACAGGGAGGATGTAATCAAAGGTCATCTTACTTGAAAAATCACATCATGCTTCCTGTTGCAGTTTTCTGAGAATTATATAGGTTTCAACAGTGGCTCTTCTGCTCTTTTTCTCAACGACTTTCTCATAAATAAAAACCATTGTAGTCGAGGCAAGATCCCAACCAATACAGTAACCACAACCTGTGCATGTGCAAAGGTGGATGGAGGTTTGGTGGTTTGATGTAGCGCAGCACAAAGAAAGATCAGACGTTCCGCCCATTTAGGAGAAACGGGCCATTTACAACTAAAGGTGGTCACGAGACTTTACCATAATCAAAGGGAGCTTTGAACAATTGATGACAAGTACAGAGATGGCGAAGCACAACTGACATTAGCTAAGAAGGTACGGTGGAAGGTGGGAGCTCTGGTCATAGATTACAAATACGAAACTATATTTCTGAGTCAATTATGCTAGAGAAATGATTAGAATGCATTGTGTGTGTGTGTGTGTGCGTGCGTGATCTCTCACCACTCCATCACAATCAAAAGACACTTCCTGCTATGATAGAGATTCTCATAGACGTCGACGATGCGTACGATGTTGGCACAAGGCGATGCCCTCCAGTGGAGCTCTACCTCCCGGCGGGCTTTGGCACAGTCCTGTAAAATCTGGAAGCGGCACAAGAACCAGGAATGAGCATAAGGGAGTGAGATCACATTCCAATGTTCAAAGCTGCTCAAAGTGATGAAGGTTTGGTGTTCCTTTCCTCGACATCTTTTCTATTGCCACTTTACAACAGCAACAACAGTGAAGGATGGAAGTGCAGTGCTGCCCTCAGCTGGCAGAAGTCTGCATTACACCCCAGTTACAAACTGAATTTGTTTTAAACATGAGAACACAAATAAATGAGATAAGAATAGATTTATAATGAAGGAAGAACATAACTAGGAATGTCTATTAATTGTGTGTGCTAATCTCTATTTAGTTAGAAGCAGTTTGTGCAACAGTTTCTGTGAAAAGGTGTTGCCAGTTGAATCCTGAGTCGTGCACCAGATATGACGGTATTGCGCTCTATGCACACAAATAAACGCCTAAAATATCTCTGCCCTTCAGTGGAAAGAATTCAGCCGTCGGCAGACAATAAGCAAGCGTCTCTCGTCTGGTGCATTCCAACACTGCCCACAGTGGCAGCGCCAACAGTGGGCTTCAAGTCCAGCACACAACAGGGGGCGAACCAAGCCGAGGATCTGCAGAGCCTGTTGTGTCACCCGTTCACAGTCTTACTGCCGCCACTTTAAAGAGCAGATGTGTACGATGGGGCACAATGATCACATCTGGGGTCATGCAGCTATAATATTTATGGGCGAGAATGAAAACGGAGCTAATAAATGGCAACGTTCTGCATTTATGCAGCACTCTTTCTTATCTGCACTCACGCCGACGTCCATTCCCTGGGCGCCACATGTCGGTCAGGTTTAACCAATCATGCACATTCGGACACCATAGATGGAGCCGCGGAGGCTATTTTGGGGTTCAGTATCTTGCTCAAGGACACTTTGCCTGCAGGGGCCCAGAACTGATGACCTTTGTATCACTGGAGCTGGCAGCCTAGCTCCTGAGCCTGGGCCTCCAGAGTTCGGCGAAGAAAGCGTCCTATTTTATACGTTATTTCAAAGTGGCTTCACAGTATCACATGTTGAGATGTTCACTCTGCTGTGGCCTACAAATAGCAACAAAGGACTCCATCAAAATATGACCAATCATATCCGCCATCGGGAGGATCCCATCTGCTCTTAAGGAGGGAGATAAGGGGGCAGATGGGCACACAAAAGCTCCCGGGCCAGAGGGCAGGCACCGGGAGGTGGGGGGGGGGGGAATTAGCTGAGGTAGCACCCCATCCTCCAGCTGCTGATGCATGGATCTAAAATCACAGAGGGCTCCGGGACGGCCACATTTGTGGAGGTGAGAGATTATACGGGGTTTGGGGTTAAGCCCGGCTGGATCAGAAAAGCCTCTTAACTCCACACAATAATTACCACACCGAATGCCTCCTGACAACTGACCTTATTAAGGAGCAGCAGGTGCGTTTGTGTCTGTATTACAGAGGAGATTCGGACCGAAGTGGGATGTGGCCGTGCCACTGACATACATATCTGGTCAGAAAGCTCTCTCGTCGTCACGGCGACAGCGAAAAACACGGGTTTACAGGCCAGCAGGTGTCCCGCTGCACACATGCAGACACCAGTATGAATGACGACCGCGAGAGAGGAAGTGAGAGTGTTTGAGCTCAGCGTGACACATAGAAACTGTCGGCTCATTTCCTGAGCCTTCCGGCTCGTCTCTCGGGAGGAGGAGACGGCGAGGAGACGGAGCAGGTCTGGGCGGGTCTTCAAACAGTGCCGGCGGGGACAGGTGCTTTTTGACTCATTTAAGGCGTCCCGGTGACTTGGGCTCGGGAGCTCAGCCCCTGTGACATCACGTGGTCGCGGTGTAAATCCCCGCCGGCGTCGACGGAACACACAACCCAGCTGACGAGAGACGAGCAGCTCTGGCTCCTGGCCTGCACAAACGCACTTGAATCTACAACAAACATCACTTCCTCTACTGTTACCACCAATCAGCAGGAATCAACCCAAACTTCCTTTTCTCAGATCAGACGTGCAGCGCATCACCTCCGACTGGGACAACGGTGCTTTTACCACTTCCCTCTCCAGTAGAGAACTTGAAACACGGACGAGCCGTTTGGCGATGCCGTTTTAGCCTTTAATGGGCTGAAAGGGGTTAATTTAGCACGCCTTCCTTCCTCTGACGCTCCCGTCTCTTCCTTCCCCCCTCATCTTCCTCTGTGTCTCTACACATTCAGTTCTTCCAGTGATTCAGGATTCCGAGGAGGCAGCTTCCATCTGACTGACTGGCTCAAACTCCTGGACCAGTCTCGACTGGTTTAGAGTTTTACTACTGCTGGTGGCGTATTTTCACGTACATTAACGTCACATCACCTCCTCCAGGATCGACCCAGTAAACAAGAGCCTCTGACTTTCAGACCTCCCTCCCCAGTTGGACCTTGACAGGTTGGATTAACCCAGCAGTGACTCACTGGGCAGGATTTAACATCTTAGTGGTGAAACACATCTTTCCAAACTTCAGGAGCTTTAATTTCTGGTGATTCATTAAATACGCAAACACGTCTCGGGGTTTTATTTAACCCGTGACACCAGTGAGAAGTCCTTAAAGAGGTGAGGACAAACAGGAGAGGGGGCAGAACCTGGGAGGGAGGATAAACCAGAGGACATTTAGGACCAAAATGCCCCACAAACGAGTCTAATAAAGCCAACATAGCCTAGCACTGAGGCCTGTACTGACTGGGCTGCTCAAGGAGGCGTTTGGGCAGAAATGTTCTCATTAAATCAACAGCAAAGCCCAGAGTAGAAGAACCTTTGGAAGATGCTAAAGGTCAACATCCAGAACGGTCAGTCCTCAGTAGGACCGGCTGTTGACCCGTGTTACCATAATGTGACCATCACGTATGATAAAACACCTGGACACGAGTCCCGTCAATGCAGAAGAATCCCAAATATCCGTCTACAAAATACAAGAACAAACTGGAACACGGCCTGGTTACAGGCTCAGGAGTCCATGGAGAAGGTCCTCCCAATCACCTGGAATGTTGAGACGGCAGCGTAGACATTCGACTTCCTCTAAAAAGGTGCCGATAATCAGTGAAAGGTGTCTGATGATGACGACAGAGAGGCTGCAGGTATAAATGGTGTGACTGGAGCGCAGGTTATTAATGTTACTAACTAAAAAGCATCTAGCTTGGTTTTTAGTCTCTTACCCAGCATTTAAGCTAAGGGAGGCATCCAAACACCCAACTACCTGACACAAACACACAAAAAGAACATTTTAAGGTCACGGCGTTGCATCCTTTTCCAATCGGGGGGGGGGTTTCCATTATTGAGTAACGACATAGAGAAAAACTCGATTTTCACCACAACTACAGTTACAAAAGGAATAAAAACTCAGGGGTGTTGATTGAACAGACGTTAGATTATTGAGGCCATAGTGGGAGGACTTGATGTGAATAAATGACCCCCCCCCCCCTACGCCTTGGTGGAATCACCTCCGCTTTATCCAGGAGAACAGCAGTTTTGTAATAAAGTTAATAAAGTTATATGATGGTGTAACCAAGGCTGTGAGGCTCCGGGGGTTAAAGTCTGCAAGCGTGCATCTTTAGAAGCAGTCAAAAATATTCTGCAAAATATTCTTCTGCAAAGACTGGGGAGGTAGATTTAATTTAACCCCTGTTTCAAAGGTGCACTAAGTCTCCATCAGGCATGGCTTTAGTGTGTAAAAACCCTGCGGTTGCTGCCAGGATGCCACCATTTCCGGCTACATGTCCCCCCTGCAGGGGCAACAACACGACCCCCGGCAGGATCCAGGTCTCACCTTCAATGCATACTTGTCGGCGCTCTTCTTGTGGAAGATTTCAAGCACCTTCCCGTTGATGCCCAGTCCCAGCACCTGGCTGGTCACCTTGTAGTCGTCAGATATGGCATTCTTCTTTATCTGTAAGCCGGGTCTGGCGTGAAATGGGAGAAAGTGCCCGGCGGGATTCTGTTGTCCGGTCGGGTTCGGCTGACCCCCCGGGTTAGGAAACAGTGGGTGGTTCTGTGCGTTGGATAGCATTGTCTTGGGCTGAGAGACGAACAGCCGCCTCACAACAATACTTTTCTGCCCTCTTCCTCAAAACACGGTCCTCTTCCCGGTTTCGCTGGCCTGTGACGAGCACTACGGTGCGCAGCAACAAGGCCCGACCGAATATCACGGCTACTTGTGACGTCGCCGCCGAGAGGAAAATCACTTTGTTAGCCGATAAACCGTGAAGCGGCTAGCCTTTAGCATGCTAACTCGATCCTATTCTTGACTTGTGACTTTCGGCTAACCACTCAGCTATCGCTCCGCGCTAGCTTACCCATCGCCGGTGGCGTCCGCCGTCCACCGGTTCGTCGAGCAGTACTTCTTGAACTTTCATAAAACACCCCATAAATCATCAACGCGGCCGGTTCTCTAACCCGATGGCACAAAACCCAACATGCGAAGTTAAAAATCGACTAAAAAGCCAGCGAACGTTGGGGCAACAGGACAGTAGCACGGCAAACACTTCACTTTCCGACGGACACCCAGGAGGAGCAGGTTTGACTGCTGACGTCATAGACCCCCTCCCGCCCGCTTAAAGGGGAAGTGCGTCAATAAACGTTGGCAGACGTCGCACAGGTGTTGACAAACGCGGCTCAGAGTTTGACTTTATCGGCTCCAGAATGGGAATTAAGATTCGCCGCAGCGATGTTGTGAGAGAAGGGCCTTTCGGACTGTTTTGTTTGTAAAATGGGAGGTCCGGGGTCCAAAATAGATCACAATCTCTCACCGGAGTCCCTAAAGGTTACCTCAAGGTGAGACGGCTACAGTTCAGCCACGTTGTACAAAATAACCCCAAGGTCACCTTCGAGTGAAATATGAAAATATGCATACATTAGCGTTCTGATCTGCCCCGAGTGAGATCTGCCCTGATTCAGATCTGCCCTGAGTGAGATCTGCCCTAAATCTGCGAGTTAGACAAAGAAATTATAAACAAAAATAGAATGGTCGATCCCGACGCTGCCCGATCCCCTTCCACCCTCACCCCGGGGAGCTCTTTAATTTTCACTTGGAAAAGCTTCCAAATTTTACCAAGTGACGAAACGTGGTGGTTTTACCCCAGACTACATGTGCCACCCATTCTAACCACTAGGTGGCGCGACAGCGCAGGGTTTGTTAGAGCGACACTCAGCCCTTCCGGTTAAATACATCAATAATCAAGACGGGACAGAACCTAAATTTAGATGTTTTTATGTGGTGATGTGGCATTAACATTGTCTCTTTTGTTTATAAAAGGTTGCTTTAAAAAATACAGTGGTTGTTTATGGCTTTAAACAAGATTAAATGTGAAAATAAGATTAGAGCGCCACTCTTAAGAAATATCTTTCTTTTCAATGGCTCAGACGCGCTAGATACGAAAATGGATGAAAATGTCATTTTAACTAAATTCGTTAAAATGGAATTGTGTGATCCTGCTTTCAGGCCTCACGTAAAAACAAAACAAAAAACAACAAAACCACTGTGACTAATGAGAGAAACTTTCCAAAAAAATGACAAAAGATGGGTTTGAATTTGAGCAGGTCATTAGAAATAAAACACTGGCCAAAATTGCGCAACACTTTATGCTTAACTTTTAACGCGTATTTAATTGGAATGTTTAGCTGCGCAGTTCTTAAAATCTATTCCACCTGGAGCTGAACGTGCACCAACCGGCTTTTCTGTGAAACACAAATAAAAACCCAGCGAAACTGAGCAAAGAGCAACAAGTGACTGTTATTACCCCAGTTACGTAAGGCGTGAACATCACATGAGCTCATAGTGTCCATATATACTCTGAGTGCACCTTTTCAACCACCTGTGCACAAGAACATGCACAGACACATGACTGAGAAGTTTCCAAAACTGGAAACTGTTGCTCGAGCATCGGCGACTTTGTGCTGATGGATTCGCACAAGATACAGAGTTACAGTTAGTGTGCATAGCTGCAGGGTCACTTATAGCTGGCCCTCAGTGGGACCGTTTGGCTGCAGCGTTGTGTCCCGGGGGACACGGCGTGGATCCATTTGTTATTTTCTGCATTATCAAGTTGCACTGAAGCCGTAAGGTCTGTATTTGGGTTCTCCACCAGCGTCCAGAACCATCGGGAACGGGTCGTTGGTGCAAAGAGATGGAGAATTTGACATGCTGACATTTTCCTTTTCTCAGCTCCTTCCCAGAATGCTCCCTTGACACTCTCTCCAGTTTCACAGCACTTCTTTTAACTTCCTGACAGTACGGGAGGCTCGGGGGCAAGAGGTGCATCTCCTCCGCCCCTCCCGCCCCTCTGTTCTTCATTAGTGCGCAAAAGTCGGAGCAAGTTTGGATCAGTTATTTCAGGCTGGCCAGAACCCGTCTTTGTCGGAATAATCCTTCATCGCCGCCTGGGGCTGAAACCCTAGCCGGATCTTGATATAGACCCATGGTCAGTGCTGGCTCTGATACGGGATTCTAGCACCTGGACACTCCACCCAACATAGAACCTGCTGAACCTGCTCACCCCGGTGATGCACGCAGGCAGACACCCGCCCCCCGCCCTCTTTTCATCTCTCACTCCCCCTTTTCTCTTTGTCTCTGTATCTCTCTCTAATTGCTATGTAGAGCACCGAGGGCCCACATTTACGCGTGATCTCATTTTATCCCACTTTATCCGCATCCTTCGACTGCTGCGATGAATTTGTTTACACACGGACGATCTTAGCCGAGCCTTAAAAGAGACTCTGGAAACTTTGCCTCCCGATCAGTCTGTCAACTCGTTTACTTGTTGGTCTATTTGTGTCTTGATTTGCTCGCGGCCTGGTTCACCTCATTGAACTGTTATAAATGCCGGGGATGAGAGAGGTGGTTTCCTGGTAACTAGCGGCCAAGGCCACCCCTTATGGACAAGGGCTCGTGTCCCTCCGGTCCTCCGTTCTCTCTTGCTTCACACACTCATTTTTCAAATGTATTTGCACACTAAACGATGGGGGGGGGGGGGAGATAAAATCCATCTCAGCTGATGGATACAAGTGCAAAATTCGCACAGTCTGTGCAAACGTATCGTGACTTCCTGGGGTTGTATTTATTCATACAGCTATTAGAGTAGCTCATTTATGATTCAAGATCAGCTGCGGCCCAGTCACATTTCGGACTGCTGTGGTCTGAGTGCACGTACCACTTAAAAGCACAGAGGGCACACTGCTTGCAATGTGGGAAGCCAGACAGATTTAACCGATTTAACAGAGGAGCCGCACAATACCGCAAAAATCTGCACATGCATCTACACAAAGGAATCCATGTATTCGGCTCGTCATTCCTCAGTTGGGTGGCCTCCTGTAGAGCCCGGCAGGGAGCATGTGACCGCCAGTGGAAGCCCCCTTTTCATCTATCAGCAGAGCCTGACCCACATGGGTCCCACGGAGGAATGTGTGCAATAAGTTATGAACTATGTCTTTTATTAACTTATTATTAACTGAATCGTGAATGTATTTTGAATCCAAAATGCAGCTATAAAGGAAAAAAATGAGTGCTGGCTGTATACGTTGTTCTTTTCTGCTTTCAAGGTTAGTAGGACAACAAGTTGTTGACCCACGTGTGAGCAGTTGCCACCACATTTTAGTCACATGGGCATTCCTTTTTTCCCTCATGTCACCCGATAAACAAGAGGCCGTTGATAAGGGATGATTATTTAGCCTACTTCTGGTGCCAGCATGTCTTCCATAAAGAATGCCCTAATTTCACTTACAGTGTTGCTTACAGCCAACTTCACCACAACGCTACACACCCTCTCACACATTTGCATACTTGTTGCTCAACTTTGTTTGTTTTTTGTTTTTTTCCTCTGGGGTTTCACTCTCACTCAGGCCTGATTCTGCTGAGCCAGTGACACCAGGATGCTCCATTTCATCCACACAGAGATCGCCTCTGTAGTTTTGGGTGCAGACCCGATAATTCTGTCCAGGCCACTGACCTTCAGGCTTGGTGATTACATATAAACCTGTGCTCAGACCCTCTTATGGGCACCACTTGGTGGAGGGTTTCAGTGTGTCACTATGATGACCGGGAATACAGCTGGGCCTTTAAAATGCCTTTCACAAACTGCACGCTTGCATGAATGCATGCGTGCACGTGTGAGTTTAGGCGTGTCCACAGATACGCGGTCCTTGTTTTGGCTTTGCTATGTTTTAGCGGTGTTAGAAAGACCCACTGGCCTTAAATGTGATGGCAGCAGCTAGTTAGCTTAGCTTAGCATTTATTGGTGAGCATTTTTTTATTGAATGTGGCAAATACAATTTTTTCAAATCTGCAGTTACCCTCAGATGAGCTATTTATTAAATTTGGCTCAGACAGTGTTGGATTAAAGAAACCCCTTTAAAGTTTCTGATCTCTTTTACTGATTTCTGTGGCTAGCTGTGCTTGCCCCTAATATTACAAAGTATTTGTGTACGTTCTGCTCCAAGCTTCTATCCATATTTCCTTATGGCTGGTTCTCTCTCTGCCTGTCCAGGTCATGTAATCCAATAATCCATCTTAATCCAAACTGAGATTACATGAGGTGAAAGAGCCACTTTGTGCATGAGATTAACAACCAGTTTAAACAACTCTGACTACGCTTGTATGTTGAATATATGCATGCCCATGCATTTATATACACCCTTAAGTGTGGGACATACACATAAAGTGTGTATGCACTGTGTTCTTTATCGAGCAGCTGCTGTTGTGCCCCCCCGACTGTGTTTTCCCCCCCATCCAATCCCTCTGTTCTGTGCATTAGCCGAAGTCATTCCAGTGCTCTTTAATCCTGCCAGTCTGATCCCTGTCACGTTTCACCTCCTACACACAGCCTACTGCCCCACTGCCCTTGTGAGTCTGTTCTACACACTCCATATACTCCTCAGCTTTCCGGTCCCGTCCCACCTGTAACTCGGTTCTCCCCCACATGCCTATAACATTGCCCCTAATGTGCAAACTGCACACTAGGTCCCAGCCTTCCATCATTAAAGGCTCAGCTTGGACTCCATGAGACAAGTCAGTTTAATCATCATCCTCTCTCATCTCATCTGTCATCACAGACTGAGAGAAATCCGCTGCGAATTACTATTGGACTGGCAGTCATGGCTTCCTCGTGTCCCATGCAGTTGCAATGCTCACCTCTGCACTATATTTAAGCTGCCCAGCTGGCACTGCAATCCCATCAACCCCCCGTCCTGCCTCTCCTCCCATACGCACGCACACATGTAGCTGCACACACCCACATAGATGTGTGCATGTGCAGGGCTGGTACACCAGTCCTCTGCCTCCACTATGCCCTTGTACGGTGGTAGGACCCACAGACCAGCATGCACCACTGGTGTGGATTTCCATTCCTGGTGCTCCGACATGTCTTCCCTTCAGCCAGAATCGCACCTTGTCACGTCTGGAGCCCGTTCAATGCTACGCTTGACATATGTGGCCCACGTGCACTTGCAGCAGACACCTGCCCATCTTAAAGAACTCATTCACAGGATGACATATATAGATGTCCTTATGGACCCCCAATCTATTCCCACAGAGTGAAAAAACACCACATCACGTTTTCAGTGTGCATTTCACCAACTGACAGGATTAGTAACATTAAGCCCTGAACTCTTGAACTCGACACTTAATGCACTCAGGGAACACAGAGGGTGGTAAACCACAGTTTGGTGCAGTAGGTCTCGCAACATTCTGCTCAGCCTTTCCCAACGTGTGTGTATGCCAGTGTGAGTGACCTTGGCTGTGCGCTCGCTGCATAATAACGCCGTCAAAACCTGCGCACACTTTACAGATTTTGAATTATTTGGGGAGTTCGGGCACTGTATGAAAGAGCCCGGACCCCATGCAAACGCCCAATAAAAACCCGTCTTAAATGGTTGAGCAGGGTAGAGACGCGCTGGGCCTCGGGCAGTAATGTGATGCTCCGGAGCGTCGGCGAAGTAAACGAAAACGAGGGGCTGCCAGTAAAGCTGATGCTTTGTTTAACAGACGGTTTTACCTCTTGCTGAGAGAGTCCTGCGCATATGGCCCCATGTTTATGTGGCGGTGTGCCAGTCACGGCACGCGTGCCGACAGTTGGCGACCTCCTGTCCCATGCTGAACAGGGTAACCACCCCCCCACCCCCCCATCTCTAATGTGGGATTTACATTGAGCAGATACTGTAAAGATGCAGTCAGTGTTTTTCCACCTCTCCCTGCAGAACTCATATCACCATATTTACCAGGCGGAATGGATGAAACGAGCGACTGTTTTTGATATCAGCAGTGAAGACGGCCTCAATTTGCTTTGCCTTTGAAGCAACTGTCCACCACATTTCAAGTCCTAATACAGATATATCAGCTTTTTCCGGGCCAAATCAATCCAACATGATCTTTGTTGATGTGTTTCAAGTAGGGCAAAGCCAGCCTGATCACATTTATTAGCTAAGGTAGGAAAGGGAGGGATCAAAGGGAAGGGGAAGGTTCCCAGATTGTGATCGATGTTCAGATATTTCCAAAGTCTGAGCATGTGGGGCGGCGTGTGCCATCAGCTGGGCCGTTCTCTGCGGTTCAGCGTGTTTCCTGTCAGAAGCAGACGGAAACGGGCTCTCCATGTTCCGCCGTGGAAGAAAAACACTTCAGCTAACAGCTGCTACAAATGAGAGGGATACATGAGAGAGCGAGGGCAACAGAGAGAACGAGGCCAGTGACACCCCCCCCGACACACGCTTAAACATAACTATATATACATTTCACATATATTTCTACTGGAGACACAATGTCCTGCAAATTTTGCCACATAATGTTGTGTTTAAAACATTTCAATAGAGGCTTTTGTCCCTTTTGTCACTGTAATGTAGCATGTCTTCAAACTAGATTATCTATAATCTGCACTGAATTCACTTAACAAACACCCGCTGCTTATGAAATATTGGATGACACACATGTCCTGACCTCAGAACTGTGGCACTAAACGGGATTTCATGGAATTTCACTGATACTTTGTTCTTTCTGGGTAACACTGACTACCGTACATTGAATTTTGTACTGAGAAAAATGGTTTCAGTTTCAACTACAAACAAGAGGACGCATGTGACAGAAACTGGTGTGTTTACACACAGACACACCACGTGAACATGCACACATGGAACTCTGCAGACAATAATGGGATATTTTTTTAGTGTCTGCGTCGGAATGATCAACCAAAGCGAGGTTGTTTATGTGTGATGTGGCGGCCCCCGAGTCGCCACGGGCAACAAGCACCACGCACCGCGGCTCATGCCAGCGGATCGCTGTCTCCCAAACTCCAAAAATTCCCTGCTGAAGGTTGTCCTCTTTTCCCAGAGAAATCTGAAACCGACCGTAAAAATATCCCATTCACCCAGCAACAGATAAGACTCCAAAACACGATGGCAACGCATCCCATCCCAGCGACACCTGTAAGGCCGATGGTCTCAGGTGACCTGGGATCGTTGGGATGCACGCAGCTGTGAGGTACAGCAGGAGCAGCTGGAGTGAACTGTGTTCTAAAGCTCTCTGAGGACAGTATCTGGCTGCCATTTATGGTTTAAAGCAGAGTACATATAAGGACATACAGTACGCTGAGTCTCCACCCCCCCGTCAGTGCTCAACCTCAGTGCTGGCACACACAAGGAGCACAGACAGCACGACTGAACGTCCAAACGGATGCGAATAATCAATTTCATTGCGTGGGAACAAAAATCCCCCCTCGTTAAAAGCCCTATTTATATACCCTTCATGGGTTTTTTTTTCTGTTTTCATCTTGTGTATTGAGTTTATTGGAATCAGTGGGAAGGAACAAGGAACACACATAGATATCAGTACAGTGGTAATACTGCTGTCTATTGCAGCTCATAAAGTCATTTTAAAGTAGCTCAGGACTATGAATAACCCACTTTACGATCCCGGTCTCGGATTTTAAACAGTAGAAGGTGCAGTTGTGCAGATGTTGCCAAGCAGGCCTTTTACTGGATCCTCGGAGCCTCTTCCTGGAGTGTTGCTGTGCAGACCTTCTACCTCCAGGCTGCAGAACTGGAAAGACCCAACCATTGAAATACCTACAGAATCACATACACACGCACACGCAGAAACAGGCAGTTCGACGCGCCTCGGTGGAAGGGAGGATGACTCACCCTCTATTCCAGTCTGAACTGTGACCCAGCCGGGTCGTGTAAACAAGACGGGGAAACCGAAAACCTAAATCTGGGAGCTGCATATGTGGGCAGAAATCACAGTAGCAGTTACAGTTGGGCGAGCTCAAGTGAGCTGTTGTTGGAGGCATCAGTAAAAGGCCTCCTCAGAAATGCAGCGCACGCAGTGCACGGTGGATATTTCCCATAGAGACTGCATGGAATGGTGGGTTGGGTGGGCAAATGTTGCTCGTGCACGGCCCCACCTCTTCCAGGGATCTGCAACTGTTCAGCCTGTGTGGACATGTGCTCAGCTGTGGGAGCCCTGAGTGTATCATTGTGCACATATGAGTAAGACTGTAGTCTGCTGTTGTGCCTCTGGGCACATTTGTTGCATCTCTTCTGCATCGTGTGTGCGCACGTTGGCCTGTCGGTGCAATGCGGGACCAATGTGACATTCTCCTGCTGCTTCCATGGCCCGGTTCGTACCTCAGCTGTCCTGGTGGACTGAAGCCAGATGACACTCATAGTTCTGGTGTTTATCTGCCCTCTGTGACCCGCAGCGTGTGTGTGTCGGTGTGTGTGTGTGTGTGTGTGTATGTTCCATTGTTTATTTGAAAATCAAGCTAAAAAAAAATCTCTGGCTTTAGTCCAGACGACCCAAGTTCCCTTGGACGACGACAATAGAATGAAAGTCCAAACATATGTAATATGTGTTGTTCTTCCTCTTCCTCTTCCTCTTCCTCTTCCTCTGAGTGTTGGCAAAAATATGGATTACACCAGTGTTGGAGTATTGTTTTGTGCTGTGTTGTAGGGAATTTTACAACCAAAGCTGTATTAAAATAAAGAAGATAAAGCTACAGATGTGTCTAGCAAAAGCAGGGGCTGGATTAGCTCCTTGAAGGGAAGGTACATCGAGGTGAGGTGGGAATGTTTGCAATGTTTCCAGGGTCTCCAGGTGCAAACATGAGTACATTCAGAGAGTAAAACAATGTTCCCACCCTGGAGTTCTGGTCATCGGCGTTAATAGTCATTCTGCCCCCTCTCGCCTTCCTGCTGTGAGTCCATATGGTCCAGCCTACGCTTCCATGGAGAGACTAGAGAAGGGCAGAAGAGGAGAGGAGAAGTCACCGTGTCAGAGGAGATGTAGCACATGAGCTTTAGACCATATGGTCAGAAGGTGACTGGATTGGGTTGTAATGGGATTGACCTAATCTGCTTTACATCAGGAGGACTGTTCTTGCTCCAGAAGAAGTGATTGCATTATTTAAAGGAACAAACAGAACAAAACAGACTTTTTAAGCCATTCGTCCTTGCTTAAAGTGTCTGTCGTGAGCCTCCACACCTTGATTTGTTTGTTGACCCACGTGCGCCATCAGATACGGCTCAGTCATTGATTTACAGACAGGAAGTGAAACAGCAGAGAAAAATCCCGCCGGTCCAGTTTTTCTCTTCCTGCTCCTTGGTTCAACATGATCTCACAGTAATTTAGATCAACATGTTAACAAGAACACGCCGACTAGCTGTTAATGGAGCGAGCGAGCTGAGCTCGTGGCGACACGAAAGGCGATCCCCACATTTTACCGTGAAGTGTCCTCCATACTTTCAGGATCGGCTGGCATTTAACACCTGCCTCAAATTACCCAACAACTCCAACACCTTATACATCTTGTTCACTAAGTGATGTTGCCCAACCAGCTTCTTCTTCTGTTGCACTTGCAGCTGAGTTTTCCTCCCCAGGGCCACAAGCATCAATGGCTGGATCTCAGCAGGAAGTGGCATCATTACCGAGGCGCCCACATGGCATCAAGGCTGGTTTAGGATGTAAACAAGCCTGAGCCGGTCAAATTTATATCCAAAATCAAAATGATCCTTCAGGGCAACAAACAATCACCTGCCGAAGTCCTGAAGTAAAGAACGCATCTTGTCTTATTTTTCTATTTAACATGAATGAATCAAAATGAGAATACATGAGGTGAAAGAGCCAGTTTTAACAGGTTCATTTGGTCCTTCCCCATCCTACGTTTAAGTCAAGCTATTCCTGATTTTGGCAACTTGTAGGTATTTTTTTAAAACACGAACCCGTCAGGACGCTCGCGCTCCGTTCCCGCCGTCCTCCACCGTCGGAACAGAGCCACTATCACAAGTTTCACCAGGCTTCCAGAATATGCAACATAACTGGGAGGTCAATCGTGGTCATAATGAGCCATGTGTACTTAAGAGTGATTCATGGTGATTCAGGAGATGAACTTAAAAATGAATTGTCACTGCTCTCAATCCGTTTTATTTACATTAATCTGCATTTTAACAATCTGCAGGCTAAATAAATAATGTAATGTCTGCAGTTTTGTGAAAAATAACCCAAGACAAGCATTTTTTTTAGTTAATTATTTTATTTTCTTTAGAAAAAAAACTATCACAACTTCATTTGGTTACTGTACAGTTTCTCTTCTCATCTCCGTCTTGGTAATAGGTTGTGACTTCATGCTGGAACAACAAACACCCTCCTACGAACACACATCGAGAACATAACAGATTATCTTTCTCTTTTTCCACATTTTTGCATTTGATATCATCTGATATTCTGGACCGAACTGCGATAGACACCAATTCTATAAAAAAAAAAAATGGAGACAGTAGAAATCCCTGACTTGTTCACATCAAAATGGGGATTAAAGATCTCTTTGAGCGGCGTGGTCCGTACAACATGCACCTGACGTGCGTCTCTGAGCGCGTAAATTTGGACAGCACCATCATTTACTGTGTGTATTAAGAGGTTCCCTGCCCTACATGAGCTGGAGAGAGAAATGAGAGACAGAGACGGTGGGGGAGGAGAAACTAGGTCAGATTGTGGAGCTAGCGGACCCCCGTCGCAGAAACACTCATATAATGCATCTCTTACTAACTCACAGAAGACAAAACTGCATGTTTATCCACAGTAAAGGACATTGGATCTAAGCTGAACAGTCTGTAAGATTAAGGGATGTATCGAGTATGTCTCCCTGAGAAGCGTGTCTGTCTTCAGTACCGTAAAAAACCTCCTTAGTCACCCAGACGTCCTGTCCTCTTCTACACATCCCTCTGAGGATCCACCTGGCTCGCTTTATTTCACTGCATGATCTCAATCAATCCTCCATTAGGATTAATAAACAGCTGCCAACGGCCGCAGGGGTCGATTGGGAACGCTGGCAGGTGATATTCATTGATATTTACTTTCCAAAGCCAACTTTCCATCCTGAATTAGTACATGAGCAGAGACTGTCGGTTTAAGTGGGCCAGCTTCACAAGGCGGTCGCACGTAAACTGGTTTGTGAAGTATGGAGTGACACCTCTGTGACAGTTCCAGTGGAGCTGTGGGGGAGCTGGGAGCAGGGTGGCTGTAAATAGGTTGTCCTACAGCCTCTTAATGTCTCCCACACTAGGACCACCGAGCGCACGCACGCACACACACACTTACAACACATACTGAGATGACATGCAGTGGAGGGAGCGAGCGAGGGTGTGAGGGTGGAAAAGAGAAAGAAGTGGAGATTTATTGCTAAAGAAATCTACTCTTTCAGTCACTACATAATGTCAGTCCCTGGGTCAAGGCCTTTGTGTCTGTAAGGGACAAAAGTGTCTCAGTGGACGGGGCCAAAACTTGAGAGCGTGATTAATTTCATTCTTATTGAACCACGGTGGCTGACCAAACATTTGCTGAGCAACTCAAACCAGATAAGAGTAATCTCAACAGCCCTTTTCAAGTTTGACTAATATAAACATGCCCCCCGAAAAAGGGGGGACGTCTTCTGAGTGTTAAGCGTGAGAGTGAGAGTGCAGATGTGCTCCGAGTGTGTTTCACTTACGACACGTAAGAAGTTAGAAACATTTGCTCATGTAGGAAGCTGTCCACTCACTCACACAGGATTTTAAAAAGCATCATCTAAACCAAACCATAATCAATGGCTGTGTATAGAAATCCCACAGCCGTGCAAGAAATCCTCTGTATAAAAACATTTTTTCTGTCTCTGTTCAGCTAATATTAAAAACCAGTAACTGGGGTGTCGACACCTCTCAGCAGAAAACAATTAAAAGACCAACCAAACGAGTTTTAAAACCTCAAATCCACAATCTCCTGTGCTCTGACCCCTCCTGAGGAGTTCAGAGGAGGAGAGGAGGGAGGGGAGAGGAGATCACAGGACTCTCTCTCTGTCTAAGAGACAAGTTTAGGTAGGACTGTGCGAAGAGGTATGGCCTCTCCAGAATCTCCCATCATATTGCTCCTTAGTTTGTCAGCTGTGGTACCCAAGACAGGACCCCCTTTTGCGAGGATGGAGGGAAAAGAGGTGCTGTGGTGCTCCGGGAGCCGCTTCACCACGCCTGGGCTCTTGTCGTTCCCAGGAAGGGGCTTCGGTAGACGTCGATACAGCCAGGGGTGTCTGAGGGCCTGGCTAGGAGTGAGGCGAGTGGAAGGATCCCAGTCCAAGCACTTCTTTATGAAGTCAGTAAAGGTGGGGTCCTCGCAGCCTTTGAGTGCCACGCTCCACTCCTTGCTACCCGGAGGACCTCTCATCTTGCCGCGGCGAGAGCGGGACCCTGTCAGCACGGTGGCCCCCGTGGGCAGGGTGTTGGCTCCGCAGTAGCGGGGATGACCTTTGGAGTTGATGAAGTTTTTCGCTCTTTTGGCCTGTTCCAGGACCTTCTGTGGAGGCATGCCCAGCAGCTCCATGACGCAGGCCAACTGGTCGCCCTCATCCTCTCCAGGAAACAGGGGGTAGCCGGTCAGCAGCTCGGCCAGTATGCAGCCAAAACTCCACATATCGATAGGAAGGCCATAACGGGAACCAAGGATCACCTCTGGAGCTCGGTAGAAACGAGACTGGATGTAGGTGTACACCCTCTGGTGCTCAAAACAGCTGGAACCAAAGTCAATCACCTGGTGGAGACAAACAAAGCATCCACTTAAATCCGGAGAGCAGGTCCCAGCGTACACACAATTCCCTCAAGGCCTCCATAACTCCTACCTTAATGCCACTGCGCCCCTGCTGTTTCAGTAGGATGTTCTCTGGTTTCAGATCACAGTGGATGATCCTGTGCCGACTCAAGGCCTCCAGGCACTGCAAGATGGAGTGTGCAAACTTTCGGACCAGCGGTAGGCTGAACCCCTGGAACTTGTTGCGCTTGATCAGCTCATACAGGTTCATGCTCAGCAGCTCAAAGGTCATGCAGATGTGGTTTCGGAAGGTGAAGTTTTCCAGCATGTGCACGACGTTCATGGTGCCGTTACGGTCCTGCTTGCGCAGGTGCTCCAGGATGCGGATCTCCTCCTGCGCCTGCCGGTGAAAACGCTTCTCATTGCGGACCATTTTCAGCGCCAGGTGCTGCTGCAGTTTGTGGTCGTAGACTTTGGCCACCTGACCGAAACTGCCTTTACCGATAATCTGGAGACGCACAAATCACAGAGAAGTTTATTCCTGATTCCACTAAGATTATGGCTGACTACGCACACTTGACAGTGTTCACGTCCTACCTTCAGGAACTCGTAGCGATAAGCTAGATGATCATGGGCCACGTGGATGTATCCGCCCTGCTCATCATCATAACCAGAGTTGTTGGTGCCTCCAGCTACAGCAGGCCTCTTCTTGGCGTTGGGCCCCACGAAGTAGACGTCAGGGTACGACTGGATCTCCGCCTGCTCCAAGGGGGTCAGCTGTGATCTGTACAGCCTCAGAGCCTGGTCAGGGGTGAGGGGGCCACACATCTTCACACTGTTCCCTGCGCTCCCTAGTCCATGTTGGCCGGTGGATTCACCGGGACCCTTAGTGGATTCAGTGCTGTGTGTGACAGAAATAGGATGTACAATTAAGTGATTTCCCCGTAAAATGACCAGATACGGTTAAGGTCATGAGGTCATGGGAGGGTCTGGCTCACCTGTCTACGCTGCGTTCCTTAGACAAGCTGGAGACCTGGACCGGTTTAGTGGGCGTGTGGCCAGTGGTCCCACCGTTCTGAGTAGTCGCTGTGGTTATAGCGCTGATCTTTCGGTTGTTGGTGGAGTCCTCATACAGGTATTTGACCTTCAGTTGGCCGCCCCGTACAGTCACCTGATCCCTCAGGACTGTCTTGTTACTGACAACCTATAAGAGATTGAAGAGAGAGAGAGGAGACATGAAAAGGAACCATAGAAAACTGTTAAACATCACAGCAGAACAAGTCAAACATGGCGTACATGGCGTCTGTGATGAATCGATACAGTCAGAGTGAAGACAGTGCGTCTGTGTTGCTCTGCATCAACAGTCTTGGTGGATAACAGTGGAACACTGAGGCCACACACAGCCGCGCACAAAAGCCACAGTAAAGTACAGACTTTACAAAGACACGTGACCCAGACGTAGCAAAAGTTCCGAAACCTTTAAGGCTGCAACACTGACTTTTCACGGAATTTCAAGGAAAAGTGATTAAAAGAGCTAAATCTGAAAAACGAAAGTTGGCAGCATATCAGCCGAATAAGCACCGATGATTCAAGGTCAAAACACGCATGAAATGACGTTATTTAACAAATACGGATAAGCGCCGGCTCTGAGCAGAGGAGCTGAACCAGCAGGACCGGCTCAACATCCAGTTTGGTAACAAATCGAAACAGACCCACCCTCAAAACCAACGCATGCAAATTCATCTCCATTTCCAGCTCCGTGTTGCTTGGATCATATCAACACTTGGATTTGGGAGTGTGAATCTCAGAGAGCCTTCATCTGAACTTGATTGAGGCTAAACAGCGGGGACGTGTTGTGTTATCCAAACTGGATAACACAACAATCCATAAATCCTAAATCGGACAGACCTGTTTTTGCTCAAATCATACTGAATGGTTAGAAGGGTTTCTCCGGCTGCCTCGCCTGCCAGTAAACAGCTTCTTTTAAGCAACCCCAGGAATTCTTCCTTCCTGACGCTCCCTTCTCTCCCTCTCTGTCTCACCAGCGGAAAGAGCGCTTCACAAAATTATGGACCCTGAGGGAAATGATGGTCATTATATTTAGATTACGCTCCGAAACCGTAGCAGCAGCGTGGCTCCTAATAAGATCAGCTGACACAGATTCAACACTGAAGCAGCGCTAATGCTTTTTTCCAACGGCAGCTTTTATTCTAAGGATAATTTTCACTCTCCAGACCACGGGGCCGCCGTGGCCCCCGAAGGGGCTTCTGGCTTCGGCTCGTTCACACAGCGGAGCAGGTCTACGGCCGCGGACATGTCAGCCGAAGAAGACAACACATCGGAGAATGTAAATTAAAAGCAGGTGTTGACGCGTCGCTCTGAAAGGAGAAACAGCTCAGCGCGTGTTTGTGTTGTAAGTTTCAGATCCAAAATAGAGGCGGAATGTAGGACGGGTTTCCATACATGTAACCGCGGAGTCTTAACGTATTACAACCGGCTGACCTGCGATTCCAGGCAGCTGTTGCCCCGCTGTCGGCTACAGACGGGCTCGGCAGCCATTGATTGAGGCCCCCTCACACAAAAACACTCACTATTTCTATATGTGGAGCACCAACTCTGATAGGTTATTGATTGGCCGGGGCTGCGGCTGCCTTTTAAACTAGCCAACGATGGCCACGACCCGTGTTTGGAGCGTGTTTAGCGCCCAGACTGGGGTTGAGAGTACTACGTGTGCCTGACTGCAGCGGAGCAGATGGACAGGAGCTAATCTCTTTGGGGTAAGACAAACACCTTAATATGAGCTTCTCTGCGAGCACACAAAGTTGCACAACCGCCCGCCGATCCGCAAACAAAGGCGCAACAACAGGTACGCCACGTGACGTTTTGTGACACCAAGGGAGGACGCGGCCGGTGCGACGAGCCGAAGCGGGCAGATCTGCTCCCATTCACGTTCAGCAGATTACCCCTGCGAACGTGACAGTAAACACAGAAGGTTAAAGGCCGGAACTGGAATAGAAAACTAGGCCTGAGCATCGTGCATGATCACTGATAACAGAGAGCACGAGACAGAGGAAGGGGCGGAGCATGAGAACGCTGATTAGTGGGTCACGTTTTAAAGCCCAATAAATCTTTACAATATATCAGAAACGACTTCCCCCCTTTGGCTGGTGGACCTTTATTGTCTGTGATTGTGTTCTTTTTCTGCCACGGGGCCTTTTCAGAGAGGGGCCACAGCAGAAACATGCCGGGCTGGGGCTCGATTGACTCTGAACAACCAGGACTAAATGACAAACGGGGTTAAAAGGTAGCAACTACTTAAACTGATAAGGGCCATAAAGCGGAGACAAAGCTGATTTAGCCAAATGAATCATCATCAATGATAGCGGGTCCAGATCACCAACAAGATCTCAAGTCAAAGGTTGGGCCCGGTGCCTGTATCAGCAGTGTTCAGAGTATTTCAGTGTTCAAAAAGCTCCGATTTGAACAGGAAATGTTCATATTATCTCCCCCAGGCTGTCAATCATTATAACTCACATGAGCTTGTTATTCTCCATGAGTCCTATAAAAGGAGTGATCAACTCTCAGTGAGACCGAGGCGTTACTGCCCGTGTCTGGACGCTTGTGTGGATACTTACAGTGTGTTTGGGCATGGGGGGCAGCCCTGATGGACCAGTATCGGCTTCATCTTTAAGGATGTGGTCGGTCCTCATGTAGGAGTCGTACAGACCATCACCGTGCCTCGCTGAAGGAGACGGAGAAGGAACAAACTCAAATCAGTCATCACGTAAAAACATCAGATCTGCGAGTCAGATAATCTCATCCCCGCAGAGGACGTCAACCCCCCCCAAACCGGGCAGCCCCATTGATTATTTCATCACTTATCACACACACGAGGGGACAATGCTTCCGCGTTATCTAACCAACAATGATGAACGGAGCCTTGTTACATCTCCAGTGTCTATTGCTGTTCACCCAATAGTGGACCTTCAACCTGTCCGGCTTAGCTAGGGCTTAGGGTCTCAGATCGCTAGCGTTGCAAGTGGCATTACTGGCCTATTAGGGGTAACAGATGCCCCTGTGACGACAGCATCTTTCCATCTGCCCATCTGTCCAGTTGGGCAAAGTCAAGTAGAGCACACAGGTGTGCTCAGAAATAGAGCTCGCATGAAGGACGCGGGCGCACGTCAGTCAATGGCGACGCCTCTGTGGCATCAAGCCTGGCACAAAATGGGAGCTGATATGCAGGGGGGTGAGTGCCGGAGACGGGGGCAGGAAGCCGGTTCCTCGTGTGACAAAGCTTCATCCACCGGCTGTGCGGCTCTACGGTTACAATATGAGCCTGCAGCCAGCTAGCATGAGCCATTTAGCGAGGATTAGCTCATTAACAAAATCCCAAAACTGTGACAGGTTTAATGCTCTCTCTGATTTGCCCATGGGGCTGTCGTAACCATCTGCAGGTGCGTCACAGCCCAGGTCTCTGAGGTGCAAAGCAGACGGGCCCTGGGACAGATTTGGCTCGCTGCCTGGATACAGATGCATTAGACCTGCACAGCACAGCAAACAAAGGCATTAGGGCTTTGCATACAATATTAGCAGGACGAGCTACCATTAGGAGGAGTTAATCACGTTCTCCACTTTGTTTTTCAAGCAAACTTTCCTGGGGTGGAAAAAAAAAAAGAAAAAAAAAAAGACCAAAAGCCAGGATAGTACATCCAGCTGGCGTTCAGCTGTCTGCAGAACACGGTTCAAGCACAGAGGCATAAAGCAGATCATGTGTCAGGAAACGTGTAGCGGGGTGAAGTCACAGCTCTTTGTCCTCCTCTTGCTGCTCTCAGACCACATCTATAGGAACACAGCAGGGTCGGCCTGACCTGGGCTTTACAGGCAAACTTTGTACATGCAGGTTAATCATTCCCCCTGTCTTAAACAGGGAAGGCAAATATGAACGATATGCACGAGCATTCACACTTTAATGGGACTGTAAAGCTCTGGCCTATAGATGATCACACCAAATAAGTGTTCAATCCTCCAAAACGCAACGTGAGAGCGAAATAAAACGTGTTTCGAAAGGACCTGGAGGTCGAGTCCGACCCGCAGACCAGACGGAATATCTGCCGATGTTATTTTGATCACGAGTATTGGAGAGAATGCCAAGAGCTGCGTGGAGTTTAGACTAAAGCCGATCCAAAGAGACACATTTGGACAGGACGACAGCAGCTGAGGACAGACAGGGACGGTAGTTGTGGTTACCTGTTGCTATTGGGCCCTCTGGTTTTCTGCTGATTATCATCATGTTTGCAGATATGTGATGCCAGCATCCGAAGTAAAAACAAAATCCACCAAAAAAATAAGAGGAAAGTAAAAAATTCACACTATAGTCACGTTGCAAACTCAGTTTGCTAAAAAAAAAAAAAAAAAAAAAAAAAAAACCCAAACCTGCAGACTTTCGTGAGCTGAGGTTTCGGTTGAGCTCAAGTTATTTTCTCCTTGTGATTATCTACCGTTCTTCTTAAACTGGTGTTTTGGTAAAGCCACGGGGTGTGTGTTCGGGGTGCCGCTCACACACTCGCCCTGGCTCCCATTAGCCTCGGCTGCGGTCGGAGAGAACTTGGGCAAAGGCGGTGGGGGTCGTTTCCCTTCGGTCGGCTAGCCAGCTAGCTCGCACGGCTACAAAAACACCCGTCTGGCGGAGAGTGGTTTAAAAACAGCTTAAGTCCAAATATCACAGCTTGCTGGTCTGACTGGGGTGCCCCTCGCCTCTCTTCGTCGATACAGGGAGCAGATCCAGAGCACCATTCCCGTCTTTATCTCCGGTTAGCTGCCAGCGTTCGATGTGACCACCGGGACCTCGTCCTCCTTCGGGACAGCTCGGGGCTGCTTCGCTCGTCTTTGGGGGGTGGCTAGCCAAAACAGGCTAGCTCGCTATCTGTGCTCAAGCCCCATGTTGAGTGCACAAACCCAGGAGCACGTCGTCTTCGTGCAGGGGGGTTCCGACTGCATTCGTGGAGCTAAAGCAGCGGAGTTTGATACGTCGCCTGTACAGTAGGAGTATCTTATTCGACCCAGCTGTGTGTTGTTGCTAAGGGCGTCTTCACAGAACCTGCCCCGGAGTCAGCGACGGGCGAAGAGCGGGGAGCGGGGCGGGGCTTGAGCGGGGGAGCCGCGCTGTACGCACACGGGCGCCACCTACCGTGTGAGCGGCGTCACTGCAGCGCCCCAACGTGGGTGGAAAAACACGTTCGCCTGTGGAAACTTCGTTCGTAAAGGTGCTACATGTGCACCCTGAAAAATAAGAATTATAACCAGAGGTTTGTAAATGCATCGTTAAGAGCTCTCTGGCTTGAGAATGACCGGTCATCCAGAGTTATGGCCACTGTCTTCTTAATTTTTGGACGGTCGCAAATTTGACATGTACTTGTCATGAAATGATCTTGATGATGAGTGTACTTTGTTTGCACTGCTTGAGTAATTACTAAAGTAGCGCACGCTTAATTAATAAATAATAAATGTACAATACTATCTAACGCCATAGGCCCTTTTCTCGGCCCGCGGCACTCAGGGTGGTGTTGGTTATCCTGTCATGAAAGCTGAATGATGGACTGAAACTGGAGAGTGTATGGAGATCTATACTGGGAGGTAGGGGCATACAGGCCAGAGGACTGGCAGAAAGACTAGGCTGGGATGGGAGGTAGACAGGCTAAATTCAAACAGTGATACATACTGAGCAGGGGGTGATGCTAATCTTAGCTCTTTCTCAGAGGTGAGAAACGGGGTCTGTCTATATTTGCTGCCATAAATAAGCGTACTGACACAGATTCGGGCAGACCTCTGGTCAGCAGCCAGCCTTTAAGGCCAGCCTGGACATGGTGAGGATTATTATTAGATGGTGGCGTGCAGAGAGAGCAGAGTGACAATACCTATAAACCGATGTATTCCTCACACTTTCAGCTGTAAAAGAGTCCAAAGTGCAAGCATGTGCACACAGCGAAGCGACGCTCCACTCACAAACTACAGATTGACAACTGTGCACGACAAGAGGGGTGACCAGGTGCAGGTAGAAGTCCTTCTGGTGGGTTGAAAAGGTTATGGCTGTATTTGGACTCCCTGGAGGTGACAGACACCGACACCTGCGGCCAGTTTACTGGCCCAACACGTTCTTTCTTAATGTCCCTTGAAGAGAATCAGCCTGAAAAAGTGTGTGTGTGTGTGTGTGTGTGTGTGTGTGTGTGTGTGTGTGTGTGTGTGGGGGGGGGGGGGGGGGGGGGGGTGCGCGTGTGTGTGTGTGTGTGTGTGAAGAAAATTGTAATTATTCAGTTACAATTGGCCTCTCAGAGCCACTCATGCTATGTATTAGCACATGTCGCAACTCTCAGCACTTTCCAACCAGAGCACAAACATTCCGCTCAGATCAGCGCTGAGCAAAGTGGTTCATCTCAGTCTATGTTAAGCTTGGACCTTTTAAAATAAAGAATTTTTTTTAAAAAACCTATTGAAATACCAGTATTACAAGGTAGAAGCATGAAAACACCAAAAAGAGGATGTTTAGAGGTGACTTTTTATTTCAGTTCAATATTCTGTACAGTTCTGCTGCTATTCTTATACACAATTAAAACAAAATAAATTGTGATAAAAGCTTTAAATCTCCACATCCTTGAAATTACATAATATCAATAAGATGTACTGTGAAATAAATTACTCACTTCACACACACACACACACACACACACACACGGTCTGCTGGGAAGGGAAATGTGTTCACAAGAAGGGCGAGAAAGTAACGTTACGTAACTCAACAACACCTGAAACTGTGATTTGCACACATGCAAATTTCCCGGTTATCACACACACACACACACACACACACACACAGCAGGAGCACGGGACACAAAGGCACTGCCAGCGGGTACAGTATGGGTGGTGGCATTAAGTAAATTCCACGACAGTAGGTTTGGGTTTTATTAAGAAGCAACAAGCTTCATATGTCAATATTGTTATTGTAGGAGAACGAGTGCGCTAATGCTTTGGTAAACGCCTTCTTTTGGTGCATGCACGGCAAACATCTGGTACGACCAATTACATTTGCACAGTGTTACACGTGCATGAAATGCATGTTTAATTAAGAATGAATCAGTTAGGAGCACCTAAACACACACACACACACACACACACACAAATGAGTGACTCGTTAACCAGTGTCTATGTTATACATATGCTTTGCAAACACACCATTGGTCCATCAGAGTCCATCACAAACTTTATTCTGCGTCTGCATCACTGATGGGAAAAAGCGTGGAGATAAAAGAGCCATTCAGTGACCTGCACCTTTGCAAAAACAACAGCTTTTAGTTTTCATGTCACCACCCTTGATTAGATAAACCTCTATATAACCCTCTATAACATTTGGCGTAAAATCCCCTCACGTTTAAGCCAAACACTAGCAGCCTCACTCCTGCAACAACGTCCTGTCTGTTGTGATGTCTGTGGCCCAGCTTAACCAGTAAATGTGCTTTAACTGGGGGTAAAGTTCATGCGTGGTTGTTTGGATCTGTCAGAGTTCCTGTCACAGAGGTGCGTGACAGCTGTATCCCACGGCATCAGAGGGGAAATCCAGGATTTTTTAAACATGTGTTCCACTGTAGGTCCTTGTTTTGGCTGAGTGAAGCATGTCACCACAACATGGGGAGCAGAACTGCAACCAAATCCTCAGGGCAGCGCCAAATGTCAAGGTTACATCTGCCTTCGACGCGCTCAAAGTGCACGTTGCAATGCCTGAAGTGAGCACGTAGACGAGGCAAAAGCCGGGTGTCTCCTGAGAATTCGGATCTCTGCGGGGCCATGAGCCCAAAAACCCTGTTCAGGATTCCAGAACCTCTGATATGAATCAGTTACACACGCAAAATAAAATGGAACCGTGTTTAAAAACACCTGGAACCTTCTTTAAAGCTGGAAAATAAGTCAGGACAACGTGGAGACTTGGAGATACTTTTTTTTTTTTAGTTTTCTTTTCCCTGAGAAAAAAAAATAAAATCAGAGAACAGATCCTCCAGTATTCTCATCTCTTTCTTCTCGCTGCTTCTAAACTTCCCAAACCAACAACTCTGGCCTGAAACGCCTCCCTCCCTCAAAATGCACCTGGCGAACACCCCCTTTAAAATCCTTTTTAGTAATAATGATGATTGAGAAAACATTGAATGATTGTCCCTCCATCCTAAAGAGATTCTCAAGAAAGTTCTCAGGTGACCAATGATTCACTTGTAACTATGTGGAGGAGGACGAGTTGAGGAGACTCATGCATAAGTAACACTTAGTCGTAGCAGCAGCAGCAGGAGGAGGAGCAGGAGGAGGAGGAGGAGGAGGAGGAGAAGGATGAGAAGGAGGGGGAGAAGTTTTAATGACATTAGGGGTTCGTCATTTCAAGCACACAAAAGTTCAAGTACAGGTTTCAGATGCTGCTTTGTTGTCTTTGTCTATCGGCCATCAGACCCCCCCCGCAGCCTTTTCACTTCACGCTAGAGCCCAGATTCTCTCCTCAGGGACGCTGGGATGATGGAGGGGGTGGGGTGGTGGGGTCCTGAGCCTGAGAGAGAGTGTGTCTCTGCATGCGGATGCTCCGTATGTCCGGGTGTTACACGTGTAAGACAAGTTCAGCTCTGTCTGTAGTCCTCAGAATGAATTTCCAGTCCTTAAAGGACAAATGGTTCATTTCTTCCTGGCCTGAGGAGGTAACAGGTGAGGGGGGGGGGGGTCAGGGGTCGTGTTGTCGTAGGGCCTTCTGTAGTTTCTGTCTGTATATGCTGTATTTTTGCTCCACTGCCCGGACTCGCTCCGTCTCCTCTTTCCCCAGGATCACTAGGAAGTTTTGCAGCTCAGGGATGGAAAACGCATGCCACTGTCGAGGAAAGAGGAGTGTTCGGGAGAGGAGAGAACAGCAAGTTAGCTTTGAGAGATGCTCGTTCTGCGTTGTGTTTACTGCCCTCTGGACAAGTCATTTCTTACCTCCACCTCTCCCGTCTCATTTTCCTTAAGGACGAAGCTGAGCCGTTGAAGATCAGGTCCTGCTTTCAACCTTAGAAGAAGAGGACGCTCGTGCAGAGGAAGCTTCTGGAACAGATCTGCAGGTGCAGCGACAACAGCGAATGAGATGATAATGGAAAATAAGGCGGCGTTTTCTCCAAACAAGGCCAGTTTTCCCCACCTTGTCCATCGCGGTGCATCTGCTTGTACAACGCGAACTTGCAGGGATTGTCCAAAACCATGAACTTCTTCAGCAAACCCTGGATGACTTCTCTGGTGGTGGTAACAGAGCTGAGGTGGAGCTGCTTCATACAGTCGGAGGGCAAGTAGAAGGACGTTCTCTTATCAGTCCGTTCCCCGTCTGTTCCCTCCAGGCACTCTGTTGCCGCCTTGCCGAGTATGGTCGGCCCATCAGAGCTGAGCGACTCGACAGCAGAGACCGTGACAGGCCGACTGAGGCGCAGGTTGACCTTGATGAAGCCGGTGTAGGTTCCATCTGAAGCCTGAAATAAAGTGAATTCATAATTTGGAATGCTGAGCTCTTGTCGTGCACTTTGTACAATACGTTCGCAACGGCTTAAAAGCTTACCAGTTTCATGCCGTTTTCAGAAACTTGAGAGTTATACTGTTGTATCCGTGCCTTCACCTCTTCCTTTGACAGCTCCTTTGTTCCCTTGTCCTCATCCTCCTTTGCTTCATTTGGCTGAAAAGGCAAAAGGGACAGTCGAATCAGCGCCGGTAGTAGCAGTGGTGTGGCCTGACCAGCAGATGGCGCCGTTTCTACCGAAACAAATCCTCTCAGATGCCTTTTCAGGTTTATGAATAAATATCTGGATCAGAATCTTCCACCTTAAACTGAGTCTTTTTTTTTTTTTTTTTTACCTTTGGGTGTTTACCCACAACAACCGATGTCCCCATGTTTTATTTAATTACTTCTTTCATTTTTGCACCCTCAGAGAGAAAAGCAGCCTCTGACGCTACAGTGAAAGTTTGTGAATGGGACAAAATGCACTTTCAGCATCGCAGAATGAGAAGGTCGCAAACTCGTGCCGCCTGCTCAGTGGTCTGTGACCACAAGCAGAAATAAGCAAATAAGGAAGGGGGTGCGAGAGCAGTGAATGAGGCGAGTAAAGGGTGAGGAATGATGAAAGACTGGCTGCTGAGCCAGCCTTAGCAACACAGAGTTTGACTGGGTTATTTATAGTACCGAAGGATGCTCCCTCGCTATCTCACAATAACAGTTTTTTCCTGCTCCTCTCTGTTTCCAGTTTCTGGGCCAGAGAGAGAAAGAGAGCTGGAATCTTTTCTTCAGGGGGAGTCCTCAGGTGATGAAGTCACTATTTCATTCAACAGAGAGCATGCAGTGTGTGCATGTGTGTGTGTGTGCATGTGTGTGTGTGTGTGTGTGTGTGCCACTTACCTCATTTTTCCTACATTCATTCACCCTCCATTAAGCTACAATAATGACTCTTCCCTCATAGTTTGGTTTAAGTGAAGTGAAGACCTTTATTCAAAGGTTCTTTAATCGTGTTTGTTTTATATAATTTATGATTTTTCCATGTCTGCTGTTAATCCATGACATCATGTATTTGATTATTTGCACGAAGCGCAGTTCTCTGCAACAGTGTGTGGAGCGGTGCAGCAGACTGTAGCTTTAGGTTGCATCTCAAATTCCTTAGATTCAATAGAACCACACAGGAATTCCTGCGTTTGTATGCAACTTTTGAAATATATGGGAGGCAGCGCCCTGGGCTCGCTCTCCAAATAACAGCCCCAGCGGTCAAGGGACAAAAGAGCGGGACAATAGAGGAGTTTCCGCCTCAGAGTTCCAGAAAAATTCCTGGAACACGTCCTCCGATGGGTCACGAAGGAGCCGATGACACGAAAGAACCAAAAAAATGCGAACCCTTAATTATTTGTGTTTTTTGGCTCTGTGGTCACAGGAAAACACCAATTCTGAGGGACAAGCACATTCCTACACCAGTGCTCCCATAACTGAAGCTTTACCGGGTCGTAAAGTCACCCGCTGGTGCCCTCTGGCTGTCTTGAATCAGAGGTGACCACCACAGGCCGTGTGAGGGCGACACACAGACTGATGTAAACCAGTCTGAAAGTGTACAGACATCTAGGACTGTTACATAAGGGTTGCAGGGTAGATGTGTGCACATTCACACATGTACTCGTCACGCAGACAAACAGGGACGTGCACACCTCCGGGTGACAGGAGTAAACGTTGACGCTCTAATGAGACCAGACATAAGAGGTCGCGCGGCTGCTGCAAAGGAGTTGGTTTTTAATCACATGCCAGCGCCGTCTCTATGTTACCTGGCCTGGCTGTCCCTCGCCATCCTTCCCTCCGTCTCTGCGAGTGTCACAGTAGATTCGGTTCCATCGGGTCGAATCTTACAAGTGGTCAAGAGTCACTGCTAATGCTAAAACAGGCCAGAGGAGCGGCGGCAGCAGCAAAACACACGCACACACACGCACGCACACACACATTAATGCTGGCTGGCTAATCTGGAGCAAAAGGCTCATCTCTGGAAATAATTCATAAAGAAAAGAGGATCAGAACTCTCCTGAATGTGTCCACCAGGGTATCTGAGTAAATAGATTTGCACACTAATGCAGAAACGGTGAACTTTTTCTTTGAATTCGATACACACATACATGTGTTCAGATGAGATCCCTTCCACGCTGCTTGAAAGAGTTCAAACACGTCATCGGAGGAGTCATAATTGAATTACTGCATAGGATGAAGACGTACAGCACGTGTCACACACATCCGTGTCCCTCAGACGGGCCGAGCCCAGACGCGTTAACGCCGATACCACCGCCACTGCCAGCGACTCCGACTGTACACGCTGACATCACAGATGGTCAATTATTCAGAGATTATACCTCCTCTAACCCAGACAGCTGAGACCCTGCTAGGACGACCGCAGCCACGGAGACGGGCATCATTTACATAAATGCAAAGAGCATCTCGTTCCGGGCTTCACACCAGCCTTCGGTGTATCACTAATTTACTGGGCATCATGGGGCCAATCCTCAAGTAGTGCTGCATTTAATGCAATTATATCGGTTAACACAGTTCATGAGCCGAGCACACGGATGTACAGTAGAACAAATACCAGTGCCAATACAACCAATGGGTTGCTATGGTAACTAAAAAAATGGCTCACGGTAAGTGGTTGTCCCACACTCACACACACACATTTTAGTGCTTGTGTGCGAGTTCTGCTTCGAGGAAAGAACTCCCACGCACAAAACCTACCGGACTCACAATCGGCGTGCCTGCTGAGACGAGGAAAAGCACACCATAGCCAACCATACACACACGCGCACACACACACACACGGAAAGTATAGGGTCAAAAAGCACAGGGGCTGGTGAAGAAGGCTGAGGGGGGTCAATGTGGCAGAACAGAAGCGTGTCAGTTCCTGTTCCCCGCACACCGACAGGCTTATTCACACACCACTTCCTTTTTACACTTCTGCTATATGGCCTGGTTTTGGTGCAACAACTTCGGCACGAAAGGCCCGTCACATCTGAGCTTTTCGGACCACGTCACGCTCCACGGCGGGTGCGATCCGTCTCGCTTCTGTACCTTAGGCGCCTGCTTGGGCTTGCGGAAGAACGAGGTCTTGGCCGTGAAGAAGGTGAAGTCCTCGCTCTCGTCGTCCAGGCTGCAGTACCCGCTGCTCATGCTGTTGCTGCTGGTCATGGACGGGGTCACCACTGTGTTGACAGTCATGGAGAAGTCCTGAGATGGCAACAGCCTGGATGCAGTGGAGCAGCAGCAGGAAGAAGGGTTGTACCTTTCTTTCCTTCTTTTTTAAAAAAAAATCAGAACCTGTTCCTTTCCACAACCAGGGATGTCAGGGCTCCTCTGCTGCCTCCCGAACGTATGAATCCCACCTGTGTACCTGGCAGGTGAGCCCGGCTGAAGATCTGTCGCCCTTGTGTGCCACCAGAGAGACAACCAGGAAAGTGCAGCCCAGACGTGTCACTTCCTCCTGTGTGTGGGTGAGTGCGCTGGTGTCACAATCGTGCACATAGCATATAGCGCACTCACCTTGTCACCGACAGCTGTACACGCACGCGTACGTGTTCACAGGGATATTTGTGCTTGCGTGTTGGCGTCCTGGAGTCGGTTTACAGGTTGGTTTCAAGTTGACCCAGCTCACCTGAGAGCCCCTCTTGCATCTGCAAGCAGAGACTTGTAGGCAGCGCGCACGCCACAACACATCCTGCTCTGTGTCGCTGAAGAAAAAAAGCCTCCTTTTAAGTCCCGGTTGTGGCAGCAGATCAATTGGGCCGACGCTTCCATCCTCACAGTGAGCCAGATCCGCTGCTTCTCTCAGAGCCGGCGCCGCCTCCTCGCTCTTTTCTAACAGAGACAGATGCCTCCCGCTCCATCCGATCCTCTCCTGCTCGCTCACTCCTGCGCTCTCACTCTCTCGCAGCCTTGCTCAACCATCTGTGGTGCGTTATCAGCCTGCAGACACCCTCCCCCTCCTTCCTCCCTCTCCTCCGCTGAGCAGAGCACGGTCAGCTCTTGCGCAGGGGGGAGGCAGCGGTGAGCAGGAAGTGAAATGAGTGATGAGCGAGAGAGGAAAAAGCCGCACGCTTGCATATGCAAGAGCAGCACATACAGGAAGTGAGCGAGCAGCTTTACACTATGCAAACAGGCTGCAAAAACAGGGCCATGCTGGAAGGAGAGGCTGTGGATGCTCTGCAGCAACGTGGGATTTCCCTCCACGCCGCGGGCGCCCTCCACCTGCCAATCTGCCCTCTGACCGCCTCTGGGACCTCCATGTCAGAAAGCACCTAATTACTCCAGCTGAGCGCGCACATGCGTGTCTCTCTGGGATCCTAGAATCTAATCAGAGTTGATTATAGATAAATCTATATGCTGCTGGAGGGCTGCAGAATGCGAAGACAGCATGTCGTCATTTCACCGGCTGTCTTTCTGTCTCAGCCAAAGACGGATGACCTGCAGCCCTGCTCCATCAGGATAATCAGTTAAATTGAAGGGCGGTATGCACACACACACACACACACACACACACACACACACACACACACACACACACACACACACACACACACACACACACACACACACACACAGAACAGGACTAGGCGATGGACCGGTGCTGCTCTGCTGCATGTTGTAACTGCTTATTGTGGAAGAAAGGGATCGATTACTGCTGAGGCACACACAAAAACCTGTAAAGACACACACACACACACTCACAAACACACACACACACACACATAACAGTGGCAATAAAAGAGAGCAAAGGGGAGGAAAGAAGACTGCAGGAAATGAGCCGTCATGTCTCCTCTGGTCTGCAGCATTAGCGCACTCTATGAACCGAACAAGAGTGCAGAGCGAGGCACAAACCTTCGAGCCAGGCATCACCAACGCTCGCTTGATTCGGACTTTCACCTCATTTCCTTAATTATGACGCCATTACAAACAGCTCGTACCCAAAGAAGAAGCAGCCAATGAAGGAACATGTTTGCTGCTTGACATTTGGTACGTTTTACTTGAGTGCCCCCTCCCCCACTCTCATCATTCTCATCATTCTCATCAGAATGTTTCCGAGTGTGTTATTGTACTGATTGGTTCAGCTCTCTGAACGCAGAGTCTCCCTGGCATGTCACCAAAGGTCTAATTTTATAGTATCTGCCCCAAAGGGGGCATGGAGCAACTGCCAACATTCTGCTGCAGGCCTGTGGGGTGTGTGTGCGTGTGTGAACTGCTGTGTGTGGGTGACTAATGCAGGGATCCTGAAAAGCTGAGCACAGTTTCCTACATGTGCGCACGCACGCACGCACACACAAACAAACAAGCTCTATTTTGGGGAAGAATAATTACACACGTGCATGTACAACCATGACTGGATGGCTCGTAGCTCGGACAGTCAGGGAGTAGAAAGACTCCAGCTTTGGAATTTAAATCATGGCAACAGACAGGTGATATAATCCCTGAGGTGATATAATCCCTGACAGGGATGAGGCTGCCGCGGGAGGGACAGGAGGAGGTACACAAGATCCTTGGGTGATGTACGGTCTCAGTAATAACCTGGAACATGGCGATCCCCCCCCCCCCCCCTCCCAAGCAAACGCATGCATAAGTAAAAATACATTCATCCATAGACATCAGCAGGACGTTGGGAGGTTATGTAAACGTTTAAATTTGGACAGATGATGCACACAGAACCTCCTGAGGCTTCAACAAGTTGCTCTGATTCTACATGCGGAATCGTGGCCGTAGTTGCAGAAATGATTGAGGTTTCTGCTTTTGCTGGATTAACTGTAAACTCAATTCTGAACAGCAATTTGAGTTAAAAAAAAAAAAATCACTCCACAATAAAACTTTGGATTCAGGTTTAAAATATTCACCTTTTGTTGTGGTGCAGTGGAGGAGCAATGGCTTCTGGGAGATGGAGTTTGCCCTAGTTCTTTATCTCTCTGGTTACAGTCCAGTTGCACCTTCCTCTCACACTCCAGGTGGCAGGTGTAGCTGCAGTCTGGTGGACACAAAAATACACTGGTCAGAGAAGAAAAGAATAAAACCATTTGCTGAGAAGCAAATGTCATGAACTACATTTAGCATCGGGCTGAAAGTTAGTCTGAAGGACAGAAGACAATTCAAATCTAATTTAATCAATTAGTACGTCTAATGACGCAATCCATCTAACGGTAAAATGCGTCATCTAGTGGCCATTCTGCGGTAACGCACCTGTGAGCGCATGGACCATTGGAGATCCTCATCTGTTAATCTCATTTAAATATCACGTTTGGACAGGGTTAAATATGAACAGTTGAAATACCAACTGGTGTACAGTTCAACACTCTATACTAGATTGTACATAATTCCATCACACATCTTAAAAAGTGGCTTTTTTTTGTTTTTTACTACAAGTAGGTTTTGGTACTTTCCCCAAAATTCCCCAAACAAACCTTGGTAACTCAGTTTTTTTATTTTTTTATTTTGTCTTTCTTTCCGTCTCTAATGGGCTGCTTATCTGGAAATGTCATTAATGGTGTTTCTGCGGGGGGAATAGCTGTGCGTAGATAACAAGCACATGGAATGCTTCAGTTTGTGGAATTTCGTTGGTCCCCGAGCAATGGACCGTCTTCACTACAGTTCTGAATTAAGCTCTCACTTCCCCACTTTCACTTAGAAACAAAACAGAAATGGCTGGGATTAAAAACATAGACCATTTTTTCCCGACGAACAGGCATCACCTGCTGTTGAGTGTTTCAGCGCACACAAAACACCGTGTGTGTGTGTGTTGTGTTGGACTACAGGGTAACAATGAAGGGAAGGGCTGAAGGCTGCACTTCCCCGACAACAGGATGGAAGTGTCGAGGAAAGAGTATCGAGTTCAGATATGGGATGCTGTTCATGACAGCTTAGAGGTCAACTCAGAGAGATAAGATGGGAACTGGGCAGAGTGACGCAAGGGAGGACCTCCGTCGTCTCCTCTGGTCTTGTGTTTAATCTCACAACAATATATACAGACATATTAAACCCAACTGTTGATTTCAGTTTCATCATTTTGAGGTCCTGTTTAAGTCCAAAACCCAGGCACTGTTGTAATGCTAAGCTAGCTTTTTCTTTAAGGATTCTCTGTTGAGGCCAGTGGATCAGATCATGGGAAGCCCAAAGGGCCTCTGGGGTGGTGAAAACCCCACCTTTAAACTTCCTTTGGCGTCATCCTCAAGAGAAAAAGCTGTATTTGTGTTGGATCGCAGGTGCTCTGAAGAAAAGGTTTGGTCCTTTCCTGATAACTGATTCAGTCGGTATTTTGGAAACTGGGAGGAGACCCTCAGAGATACTTCCTCCTGATCCACACCCAGTCAGATACGCCTCTGTCAGCAGGTCACCTGTGACCCCCATCGTTCCCACACTGATAGCACGTGCTGGCTCTCTCATGCAGGCCACTGTAATAAGCAGGTTCAGAAAAGGCTGCAGTCAGAGGAGGATACGCAGGCCTGCTGGCACAAACACAACCAGCAGAGTCAGCAGAAAAGGACGGTACTTTTCTGAAAAGTATCCGACATGAGACTGACCTCCGGGATCAGGACCTTCAGGTGTTTCCCTCTTTCTCATCTGCAGAAGATTCAGTATTGTCCAAACCACAAGAGGGGGAGTTCAGCCTTAAACCTGTGATTCCCCCTTCTGACTGATGGTGACCTGACAGATTATTTGGCCGCTAAGGTTCTTCTTGGACTTCATATTTGGGGGGTATTTTTGTGAATTTGTTTGTCCATTTTGTCTTCATGAAGTCAAATTCAGGTCACATGAACATAACCTTCCCTAGGCGGTGTGATGGCAGAGGAAACCCGTAAACCCTCATCATCACAAAAGGTTCTGTTGGCCCAACAAGGACGAGGGCGGCGGCGCTGTTATGTGTCGCCACGGTCGCTCAGACCCTGAAGTCTTCCCATCACACCATTCACAAAAGAATCGGCTCCATATGTGACCTCCCAGCGTGGATGAGGGCGGTTGCTTGTCAGATACTGGGACTGGGATTAGGGGCTCATGGAGGATGTCTGCAGGCGGCAGATAGAGCAGCAGCCTGCATCCGTCTGCTGAGGTGGAAGGTGCAGATTTAATAGGGGGCCGCGGATATTAACACAGTCGCTAACGACCCTAAACGGCGTTCTCCAGGTCTTACAAAGGAATTAAGAGGAGCTCGGGGGTCTTTGGGGGGATTTACCCAGTCTGATCCCATCAGAGCTCATTTGGAGCATCTATCCCAGTTCTCCCACTGCGTGACTGGCACAATTACAGCTGAACGTCACAGAAATCCAAATCAGCACCCCTCACTTCTGTTAGCAGCGTTTGTGGACCCAGAGATCATCGAGAGCTGGATACCCACTTTTCTGTTTGGCCTGTTTTAACTGATAACATTATTGTTTTCCATGGATATATTCCGGGCGGGTTTGAGGAGGATGGCGTCATTCCCATCTGTGCACGTCTACTGTTTCAGCTTCGCCACGCGGACGCGCCTCCTTCTGCACTTGGCAGAACGGCTTCGGAGGAGGGAAATAAACAGCCCTCTCCTCTTGATCATGTTCCTGATCAAACGCCGAGGACACGCCGTTTACTGGGACATCTGTGCGTGTTTGGACTCGAGCATTGAATTGATATTTGATGCAAACATTCCGTATCTCCATCACTTCCTCGTCTGCCCTCCCTCCCTTCACCCATCTGCTAGGCTGCAGACGCTCCTTCAGTTAAAGAAAGGGAGGGAGAAAAGGCTTCAGTTGCTTTTATTTCTGATTTCGTGAGACACCAATACCCCAAAAATGCTCGATGTCCATGTTTGAGTCCACAATCCCAGAAAACCCCCTCGACATTCAGCTTTACTGAAATATTAAGAGACAAATGAGCTTCGAGTAAAAACAGGTTTTACTTCCAAAGGCCAGACGGTGCTCACCCAGGCTGTTCTTAGCAATTCCAGGAATAGCAAAGGAATTTCCAGCCTGAATCATCAAAGAAAAACACCAAAAATAACAGAAAGAAGAAGTTTAAAAGAGGAACCGCGGAATCCACTCTGGGAAACTTTCAATGAGTTACACAACAGGGAACTCCGTCACAGAAATGACCTTTACTCTGCTCACTGTGACGTCACAAAAGGTGGAGAGGAGAACCACCGAGTCATGATTCACCTGGTCTCTCACACACACACACACACACACACACACCCACACACACACACACACACACACACACACACACACACACACACACCAAAGAGATCTTTGATGTTGCTGTGATTAAAATAATTAAAGTTATCTAATTAAAGTTAGCTGGCTGTTTCTCTGCTTCTCTGGATCAAGGAAAAGAAAAAAAAAATCCCGGAGCCATCTGCTTTCATCCGAGCCGTTTACTGGACGATTCGGACGTTTGCGGCCGGCCGGCAGCCTCCCGGTTCACACACGCGGCCGCCCTCGCACAAAAGAGGAGGGATCAGCCAATATGTGTGGGTGAGGGGATGCAGACAAAGCCTGACAGGGCTGGAAGGTCAGTGCGGTTCGGATCGACTGACCGGCACAAACAATGCTCAAAAATTTGGGCTCGCAGCCTCTGAGGCCGGCCCGGCTCAACATGTCGGCTCAACCCTTCTCCCTCTTTCGCCACCTTTAAAGCACAACTTCCAGGAGCCAAATGGTTCCTTTTTTTGGTTCCTGTTGTGCCGTGCACACACTCCAGTCTCCTCGCCCGTACCTGAGGTGGTGAGCAGAGATCCGTTAGAGGACGACCGTCGGAGGAGTCGCAGGCCGTCGCTCCACGAGCGAGACTTTGGCAGCCTCTTCAGGAATCGCCCCAGCCGGCGCGACACCTGTCCGAAACAGGCGCTGCCAACGTCCCCCTCCGGCTCCCCCCTGACTTCTTCCAGATGCAGCGAGACCTGGCCCAGGAAAGTCCTGCCTGGCCCGATGCCTTCACCTCTCCCCGACCTGGCCGCGGGTGCCGCCTCCTCCTTGGCGTCATCGCGCCCTGCGACAAGAGGCGCTATCTGTGCCATGGATGAAGCGTGGCGGCACCATCCTGCTGGCACCGTCCTGTGTGCGTAGCCCTCGTTGGCCCTCCTGGTGGCCCTGTCCCTCTGAGGACTGCCCCAGCGCCAGCCCCCCCAGTTCCCCCCTCTGCCATCCCAGCGGAGCCACTCTGCCACTGGTGCCACGCTCCGAATAAACAGCCCCCTCTCCACCTGCTCTGCCACCCCTCCACCTGTACTCCTCACAGGAATGTTGATGTTCGCGCCGCTCTGGCTCCGCTGACTTCCGACTGCTCCTCGCTCGGGGAACCCGTGGACATCAGCTCTGCGTCTCTGCTGCACGACCTCGATCGATGCCGCCCGATCTTCCCTCTGCCTCCACTGCAGCACCCACACGCTCTGCAGCAGCAACCAGCCGGCTTAAAGAGACAGACACCCCCTCGCACTTCATTCAGGCAGAAAGAAGGTGGTGGGAGTGTGGGGACGTCACAGACCACTGCAGAGGTGTCCCGCTGGTCCACACAGCAACCGTAGACCATCGCCTCACAGCTGTGAGTGTGTGTGTGCGTGTGTGTGTGTGTGGGGGGGGCTGAATGTGTGTTGTTGTGATTAATATGTGCTGAGAAAGAAAAACGCTGAGATTTAACATACCCTATTTCAAGAATCAAAGGCGGGGGGGGGGACGGGATGTTCTTACTCGTATTATATAACCAGCAGAGGTAAAAAGAAGAGGGAGGCAACGTCTCGACTCTACAATTAAACTCTTAACTCGGCAACCTCGGTGAGGAATGAAGGTGCTTAGAATAAAACAAATGAAACCACCGGAGGGTTTCGGCCTCTTTTCATCCAGAGTTTTCTGCCCTTTAGCTCCGTCCTTCCTTTGCCGTCCTCCCATCACCGTCCACCAAGGACGACCTAAATATAGCCCGGTTGAAACTCCCCACCGCGCCGCCACACATGCGGCGGAGCATCGAGGAGAGAACCTGCACGCAGAAACGGGACCAAGTGTTCGGTTTCTTGAATTCTTCGTCCGGGCTTTTGAAACGATGAGGGAATATTGGGAATAAGGTTGGGAGCCATTAAGCTCGGTGACCTTTGACGGTGCCGAGGTGAAGTGGTTAAAAGGTTCGTGGGACAGAGTCTGCTTTATGTGGAGCAGGGCCCAACTGGGGGTGGGGGGGGGTGGGGGGGGCAGGATTACCACGAGACATAAAGAACACACTGGGAGCTCTCTGTGCAGGTCTGTGGTCAATACTCGTGTGTGTCTGGGTCTGTGGGGGCTTCCTGGCAGCCATGTGTATCAGTGCGGGTCTCCGTCCATGTGCCTGACAGGAGCCACATCTGCTGCCGGGCAACAATCCCCCATCTGTTCCAGCATTCTGGAGCTCCCGTCCACCGTCGGAGGGAGATCCGCGGTGTTAAGACCTGCTTTTTGTTGTGAAAGCACAATTGTGCCTCTGGAGAAGGAGGGGGGGGGGGGGGGGGGGGGGCACACCCATTCACACAAATATGGTGATAAACACAGAAACACAAATTTTCATTAATCTGTCTGACATCTATGAAGCCCCCCCCCCAACAAAAAAAACTACCTCACGGCTCAATGCGACCTACATTTGTTCTTTAAAATTAATCAGGTGGTGGCGAAACCCTGGTCAGGTTTAAATGGCAGCAGATTGATAAACATACACAGTATATATAGCACATATGCAGAGTAATCTGGCTGTACAGTGGGGGGGGGGGGGGGGGTTAACCCCTAAAGCTTTAAGTGAATATTAATCTGGCATCTGACTCTGGCTGAAGGCCTGTAATCCCCACCTCATCTTTATATACATAATCCCAGACAGGAGACACTCAGACCCGGGATTAGGAAGGTCGTGGCGCCCCTCCCTCAGTCATCCCTGCACTGCAGGATTCGATTTACTTAGGGACACATTTTAGAAAGAAATATGGATTATTTTATCCGTGAAGAAGAGAAAAACGCTGCATTTCCTTTATGTGAAGCAGATTTGTGTGTGTGTGTGTTGGGGGGTAATCGGATACAAACCTAGCATTTAACTCTGAGCAATAAGAACATAAAAATAGACAAAAGTCAACCATAGCAATAATTCAGAGGATTACACAAGAGCACGACAGCAGTCTGGGAGTCTGGCGGCTCTGGCCGGACTCCTGCAGGGCGCAGCCACATCACAACAGCCCCCCCTCCCAGGGGAAGAACGCTGCATTGCTGTTTCGCCAAGATCCAAATGCAACAAGCCGGCACGCACACGAGGTGGTGATAAATTAGAGAGGAGAGGGAGCAAGAAGACAAAGGGACGGAACGCTGCCCGTTTACGGACGCCGGCTCAGACTCCCTGTCATTTGCTGGGTGTAACTGAAAGCAGCGCATGCGGGTGTTTTGATGTTTGGCAGAATTGGTTGTTTCTCCCCATAAAATCCCCTGAAACGTCCAACTTAGTACTGCTGGTAAAGTGCCCCCCATGCAGGACTTCCGGTTTTCTGAGAAAACCGAGGAGCAGAATCAACAGTGACAAGTGTCCTGACCCCTGCAGCGATGAGACGACAAACTTCCAGTGAAGTTGTTGGGTTGAGAGTCGTTCCAGTGTGTGTGTGTGTGTGTGTGTGTGTGGTGCCTCCGTAATCACTACTCTCGCTCCACTGAGCTCTTGCCGGTACAGCACAGTAAATCAGACATCTCTGCTGTGCTGGACAAACTCTCACTCTTTTCCTGAATCCCTCGCTCACACTTGTTCTCTTTCCGTTCCATTATACTTGTTCTATTGTTCCGTCTCTCCTTATTTCTATCACACACACACACACACTTAGAGACAGCAGAAGGTTTAAATGTCTGCACGTGTGCATGTGCCAGATCAAACGTGTGTGCAGATCAACTGGGCTGTGCAGGTGGGCGTGACGTCATCACCGCCAGCGCAGCGCAGGTTTGGTGTGTGGCTGCACAGATAATCAGGCTCCATGCCTTCACGGGCAATAAATAGCTCGTAAAGTTCATCGGACCTGCACATTTATGCCGTTTCCTCCCGTGTGGTGAAATCCTCCCAAGAATACCCGCGCTGTCAGAGCTAGAGGAAGAAAGGCAGCGGTATCTAAAAGGTTACTGTGTCTCCCAAACGCATCAGCGGGACGCTGCTTTCAAACTGAAGGCAACTTCGCCTTTCTAACAGCAGAAAGTCCCCCACCAGTCACACGGAGTAGACTTTAAGGTTGCAATTGTGCAGGTTTGTCGCCTATAAACCTCATTTCAAGTGTGAAACAACACGCAGATGAGAAGAAGAGGCCTGCACGCTTCTGCGGGACCACTTACTTTGACACTTGAGTGCCTGCGCGGTGATCTGGCGGTTGCATGCGTCGCACCAGTCCCGTTTAACGGGCTTCGCCTCGAACCTGTGCCCTTCGCCCCGCTCCGACATCACTCGTGGATCCATTTCAAAGATCGACCAGGCCTCCCTGCGTGGCGGATCGGTCCGGGTCAGCCTCACGACTCCGGTCCTGCCCTGGGTGAGCCTCTGCAGCGGGGGGAGGCTGCTGCCACCCGGCGCGAGCACGGAGGAGCAGGAGCAGAGGGTGCTCTGCCTGCTGTCTCCGCTCCATGTGTCCCGTCTCCCGTGCGGCGGCTCCCGCTGTCGGTGCGCTTCTTTGTGTCCAATCGGCAGGACGCTGCCGGCGGACCTCCACGGTCGCTCACGCGTGTTATGATTGAAATCACAGTCGCTTTGGCAGTCAGCGGCTAGAAGGACGCTTCCACTGTCTCCTTGGTGCCCATCCGCGTCGCTGCGTGGCGCAGCGGGGGTGACCGGAGGTGCGCCTCCCTCTCCGGGCATCCTTTCTCCCTTCACCGCTGCGGACGGAGACACCGGACGGGGTTTAGCCTCCTCTTCGGCGGAGTCCTCGCTGCTCCTCCGCAGCACCATCCTCTCCCAGGACGACCTCCTCGGCAGGGTGACTCTCTTCTTGGCGCCCCGCAGCTTTAGGATGAGGATCTGCGGCTCCGGGTCCAGCCTGTGCGGACCCGGGTGCTGCCCCACCACGCTCGCAGACGCCATCATTCCGAAACCTCCACAATGTGAGTGCGCGATTTTCCCTCCGTGTCTTGAATGTAAACTCAACTCACGCCCTCAACGTGGAGTAATGACGCAGAAGTGACGGATTTAAACACCACGGGCGCGCCCCCGTTAAAGCGACGGGAGCGCGCGTAAATCCGGGATTTACCGATGTCTCTCTGCTATTCGGTCTCAGAGCTACTGGGCGGGGAGTAAGCATATAGAAATACATATATATACTTAAATTCTGTCACAAATGTAGGATTTTAAATGTTTCGTTATTAAATCCAGCCCTGCATGTTAGAAAGGCTTTCTGAATAAGAACCAACACTGCTTTCACTTCATGTTACCACAGAATAACGTCACCTGACGACGTGGGCTGAGGGCAGGACATTTCTGAAATGTTCCATTTTGTCAGGCGTGTGTCACATGAGTCGGACAGAACCACAAAAGCAGCGGCAGCTGTGCTCTCCCAATAACCCTGTTGAGAAAAGCCCCTGAACGGAAACCAACTTTCACTTTCACTCTGCAGCTCATCATTATTTGGCTTTAGAAGCCGCCTCACCTTCTGTCTTGGAAAATAAACCCCATCATTCAAGTAAAACATCAACAGAGAGGAGGGGGGGGGGGCAGTGTGGTGTTGATACGGACTCCTGATGGTCTGTCATTAAACCCACAGAGGTGACATTCACATTAAATAAATCCTTGATATCCGACTCTGTTGGGAACTGGTCTGAGAACTGAAGGGTTCTGGTTCAAACCCCAGTGCAGACTGCTGAGCTACCCTTGAGCAAGGTACCGAACCCACAAATGCTCATATAAGACCCTGCCACGAACATCCGACTCGTCCAGGGGTGGACCCTCCCCGTGAGCCCGACGGGTTGAAGCAGTAAAGAAGAAGAGAAGATTTCTGGAGACACTAATATTCTGATTGAATATTAAAGATGTCAGTGAGGTCAGGACAGTTAATGGCACGCGTGCTTGCACACACACATGCACACATGATGTGTCAGTGGTCATTCTTGCTACATCTTTGAAACTTTTACCTGATTTCACACAAATATTGTACATAAAATCCCATTTACAACAAGAATGTGGTCACTCTGAGGAATCAGAGTTCCTGTTCATCAACATCTGAGGTGTTGACTCGTCCCGAGTTGTAGTTAAAGGCTTTAAGATGGAAAACATCTGTAATAATCTCTGAAGCACGTTCAGATGGGGGGGACACGTCATCAGTCGGTGCCTGAGAGGAGGAGCGAGCTTGTGAGAGACGCTGGCCTTTGGATCACATTGTCGAAGGTCTGGACGGATTTGGCTCCAGAGCTGCCGCAGCGTTCGCTGCCCCGAGGCTGCAGATAAACAAAGCCGAACCGTATCAGCATCGACCCTGCGGTTTGTCAAATGACGGACTGGAATTCACCGAACTGACCTCTCAATAATACTGTTGTTGCATTTCAGCTCTCTCACCAGAATCTCCATTTCCTCCTTCAGATGATGCATCCTACAGTGAAAACAGGTCTTAGAACAAGCATCAGTGGCCTGCCCCCCTTCCCCCCATACACACACACACACACACACACGAACCTCAACACCATGTGTTGCTTATCAGTGGGTTCCAATCCAGGCTGCTGTGGTTCTTGGTTGGACTGAAGGCTGTAAAGGATTCTGTCCAGAGTCTACGTAAGACACAAGATGCTAAATTACATTGATGAGATGCTACAGGGCAAAAGGTGACTGGATCACACAGGAAACGATGGGAATGAGACTCCCGTAAAATAGACAGTACAGGATATGCATCCAATGCTGGCTATTAAAAGCACACAAGGTCATTGTATATGGAACAACAGCCAGTAAGGACCAGTGGTGTTGCGGGTAGCTAAATAAAGGCCAGCCAGCCTGATCAAATAAAGGCCTCACAGGAGGCCAACAATTAGCGTTAAACACCCCCACGCACCCGCAGCTCAGACAGCCCAAATCTAACTTTAATTATAAAATGAGAAAATCCAGTTGTGGTGCCTCTGTTGTGTCCTTTAGCTAAAGTGGCTCCAGTTTAACCAAAGAAATGGGTCAGTGCAGGCTGTGATATGATTACGGACTCAGGAAGGGTGAGGGTAAGTGAATTTCCTGCCTGTCAGGTTCCAATCTTTAATCTGACAGAGTGCAAAACCGACCTTATTTTTTTGCTGCTCACTCATCTCCAAGTCTGCCAACAAGCCGATGGAGAAAGAGTTGAACTCCTGCAGCCGGGTCTGCATCTCCAGTAAAACGCTGCAAACGTGGTGAAAGGAAAGTAAAAAATGTTAAGAGAAACCATCTCAGGCTATGGCATCGCTGCTTTGTACAACAGAAGACACACATAAACAAAAACATTCTTTTAAATTTTGATTTGCAACCAACAAGGCTACACGTGCCCGGGGTTAAGGATGGGACCGGCTCTGACCTGCTCCATATCTGGGTTGAGGCCAAAAGCTCCTTGTACCTCAGCACAGAGTCTTCTCTGAAGAGAGACTTCACCCTCTTAATGTGGTTCGACAGGTGGATCCTTCAGAGGGAGAGCAGAGTTAGCAGATTACAGAGAGGCGAGCAGAAAATCTGCCCCAGGCTGCGTGAGCGGGCTCCCACTCACTTCTCAAACTTGTGGATTTGTTCGTCGTTATACGCCAACTCTGCGGGAAATGATTAGAGTCTTCTGTCAAAAGAGCAACAGACCAAAGGGATGAAGATGCACTGAGGTAAACATACATACTGCCGTTAAGTCTGTCTTTACGATAATGCTGATGGATCGCCGTTATCTTCTGCAGCAGCACCTGCATCTTCTGACAGCTGCGAGGGGGGACAGGAGGTCAGAGGTCAGACACCACAGAGCCACCATGGCAGCGCAGATCTGAACCTGGGCACCTTTTGTCACTGGCCAGCACCTCCGCCAGCTTGGCCTGCTCTATCTGCAGGTGGTCCAGCCGGCTCTGAAACTCCTGGATGCAGGCGGCGTAAATCGGCAAGTGCTCATGGACCTGAGGAGACGGGAACAGGCTGAATCCTGGATCAACAGATCGCAAGTCTGACAGGGGCTTAATGGCCTCTAATCCCGGATTAGCAATTAAGCAATCGGGCCGACCCATCGGCAGGGGTAACGGTCAGAGAACGACTTCAACGAGAACGCTAATGAGCGCAGTGACGACGTGTTGTTGCTAGTGTGCTGTCACATGAATGAATAAACCTCTTTGCCTTTAAAAATAAATAGCTGGAGCTATTTCATCGCAACTGCCACTTTTATCATATGTGACACCCTGAGCGGACCTTTTCATCCTGATTCAATCAACTGTAATATTTCAAGTACAAGCGCCGCTACGCATTGTTGATCATTCCTACTTTATCTAATCTCTTTGATCCACTTTTATCATCAAATATCAGCAGATTTGTCTTTGAAGATGCTCACCGACTTCAGCTTCTGACTGTTGTCAGCAGGACTTTGGTTTCCAGAAGCATAGTGGCCTCTAAAAGTGTAAGAACACAGCGAGGGGGGAGCAGCATGTGTCAGATAGGAGCTCAAGACATTTAATAAAACAAATACCAGCGCGTGTATCGCTAACACACATGTAGGAACTCACAGCGTGTGAATCCTGTGGTCCAAGTTGAGGCACGACTGTAGTCTGATGGTGATCATCGCGATGCTGTGCATCACTTCTCCACACTCCTTTTGCAGTTTCATCCTGATGACGAAACATGCGAGAGGGACAAAGAGGGAGGAGAAATGTAGGGGGCCGTGTAGTCATCGGCGTAGTGACACAAGCCTGTTTGTGTGTGTGTCTCACATGTAGCTGTAGAAGCCCTGCAGAAGCAGCTCTCTGTGTGTGCGCAACAACTGTGTGACCATCAGATACTGGTGCACGGCTCCCACTATCACCTGGAGACAACAGAGAGGGGGAGGAGAAACATGAACTGGAGGAAACCAGAAGGCCATTAAATAACGCTAAAAACAACAAAAACAAAGTGTCATTTAAAGTCGGATTAAAAGATGGACGATTATGGAATATACCGCCGTACCTTAGTGAAATTGTAGTCTGCCAGAACATCAAACTTGGGTGGAATAACTGGAGTCTCCGCTACACAGAAAAACCCCAAACATGATGTGAATCTTAGAAAGCATCTGCTCCTGTCACTTATATGTACATCAGAGGACTTGCACATCCTCTTCTGAGGACAACAGTAAAGCGTCTTCACAGATGTGCATCAGAGGTGTGCTGGAGTGTCTTACGCTCTCTAAAGGGCAGGCTGGGATTTGGTTCAAAGCCGTAGCTGAGCAGAGTGAGGGGCTGCGTGGGCGAGGTGTGGGGAAGGTTGACCGCCTTCATGCTGCCTTCTAAAGGGAGCGCGTGACCCAGGTACAGCAGATGTTGCTGCTCCACTCCTATACCGGTCTGAGACGCCACCTCTTCAAAGAACGTCGCCACCCTGAAAGGATTGAGATGTAGAATCACGATCACATCATGTAGCTAGTTAGAAACTCCACACACACACACACACACACACACACACACAGGTTTGTGTCCTCGCGGTTCTGCAAATGATTTACATTTACAGTTGATCTTGGGCACATTTTCAGTACCTGATTCACTTGGATCCACCCACATGTTCTCTGTGCTATAAAATAAACACAAACTCTGATGTGGCAACACACATTTAAAGGTCAGGAGAGTCCAACCTGCATATATTCCCATACAAGCTGCATAATGTGAGCGGTGCGGGCGTGTGTGAGCACATACGTGTCGTAGTGGTGTATGTAGATACAATGAGCCATGGCCTGCTGCAGAGAGAAGAGGTGAACTGGCTGCCGCTTCAGGATGTCTGTAGTGGCTGTAAAGAACTGGTCGAAACCCCAACACTTCTCCTGGTCGGCCTCCATTATACCAGCGAGCACTGGAACCAGCAGCACTTTCAAGCCCCTACAGGCAGACCGAAAGAACGGATAAATGCAGAGCGCCGGTGTCTAACATGGTTTTAAGTGCCGACATACTGTGACAGTTGGCAGCTGTGGGGGAGGCTGTAGCTCCACTCTATGGATCCGTCTGCAACGCGCTGTAATCCAGAAATGGCGCCCGTTGGCTTCTCCGTTGTTATTTTAAACCTACAGATTAAAACAGGAACGCTCACAGATGCTGAATGGTGTTTCTCATCTACTTTTGCCTCTTTCACACATGTGAAGTGCAGCTGATGCGGACCTACATGGTCAGTTTGTTCTTTCTGGGTCCTCCATACGGTATGAAGGGGAGACTCCCGGTGGCAGCGTGGTAAAACGTCACGCCGATACTCCACAGGTCCACGCTCACGCCGTAGGATTTCTGATGAGGCTTACGCAACACGGCGCGTTCGTACATGTCTGGATGCTACACACACATAACAGCAAATACATTACAATCTTCTACGGGATTTGGCACCACCAGGAACCTGCCTGACCACAGGTTACCCCCTGTCTGACCACCGATAAATTAAATCCATCTTGGGGGAGAGCGCGAGGCCATTTTTAGATCATGTAAACGGTGCAGTACCACATTACCCCACTAGAGGGAAACCCGGCCTTGACCGTGAGAGCTGCTCTTCAGCATTGTTCCCTTTCTAGTGCATCTGAGGTTTATAGCAAAGCAAGTTGTGGCTTTGTGGAACGCCTGTAAACCCTGCTTCCTTCTACGTTTCATTGTTTAATACAGACCAGAAAAGAAAAAAAAACTCTGAATGGACTTAAACACTTCATCTGAAAACTGTTACATCGCAGTTAATTTAATTGTCTTGAGTATTCAGTCGCGTTCACCGATGCATGTCCTTTAAGTCTCACCAGAAACATGAAAATCACCCCTTCAGTATTTTGCATTGCTAAACGTCACAAAAACTGCATTATCAGGAAGCAGTATGATTAATTTCAGTATGTTTCGCATAGATCTGCATTTACATTAAATAAATAAAAAGGTTCCTCCGCTGTGAGATGCAGCTGAAGTGCACCAGTGCGACAGCTACTTTACCAGATATTCTTCAGTTCCATAGATGGAAATGAACTTTTCATCATCTTCCAGCTCTCTCGCCGCACCAAAGTCAGTCAGCTTATAGACGGACTTGCCGTCTTCCCCAGCTTGCCGCATGATGTTGCCCGGCTTAATGTCCCTGTGCACCACTCCATTTTCACGGAGGTGGTTCATCCCCCGGACTGAGGAGCAGAAAGCAACCTTAATGCCGACAGATGAAATAATTGATAAAAACAGATCTACACCCACCGACACACTGTAAAACTGTGAGGAACTCTGTTTCAGGAAGGCCAAAGGCATTTTCTGGCTCCTCCAGTACAGTGAGCAGACTTCCACCTGAACAGTATTCCATCACCAGGATCTTCTGCTTGGACGGAAGCTGCAGACCAACGGAGAAATGTGAAGTGGATGTTTTAAAGCCTATATAAAACAGAGAGGTGCAGGCAACCCACCTCTTCCACTGCATACAGCCTGACAATGTTGCTGTGGTTGAGCTTCCTCAGCATCTCAAACTCTCTCATCTGGACATCGTGCGGGCGGTTGTAGCTCATAGTGTTAAAAACCTTAACAGCCACCAGCTCGCCTGATTTCTGCAAACACACACACACACGCGCGCGAGCACACAAACGTACTATTAAATTAGTTTCACACAGTAAGGTCACCTTCAAAACTACAGCCATAAAGCCTTTCTTATTCCAATAACTCTTGTTGCGTTAAAATAAAAATAAAACTAGGCTTAGGCTTTGCTTAAAAAAGCAACCTTGAAAGTGTGTTAGGACAGCATCCTACGGTGTTTGGCTACCTTATTCCGTGCCTTGTAGACACTGGCTGTGGCCCCTTGACCCAGGACATCTTGTAAGGACCACAGGTAGTTTGGTGTGCTGGCCATCATCCCTGACATGCTGCAGTAAAGACTGAGCAAATGATACCAAATAAGAATCTGTTCCCGTTCTTCAGGCTGGAACAACCACTGTCAAAACAACCAAATTTGACATTATTTTAAAAAGGAACCTCTACATCCACCTTAGGGGCGAATGAGAAAAACATATGCAATATATTTAATATTTTATCATATGATTCTATATTAATATACTAATTATACACTAATGTGAGCTGGCTCTTATGTAACATATCAATAACCATTTACAAATAAACCTTTTTGTTCCTGACTGGATTTAATTAAAAGATTTCCAGATTGTAAAGTAAAAGTAATTCTTCAAGTCTTTTTATAAAAATGTGTGGTCCCTATTTTTTTTTAACACATATAGAAAGCAACATTATAAACATAATTTATATCCTGCAAAGAGAAAATAAGACTTTTTATGAGCTGTTGCCTAACAATTCCAACAACACATGAGCCTTTCCTTAGTAAATATTGCAATGACACAAGACTATTTTTGCAGAGAACTAAAGAAAATACTCTATACCAATTGGCGAAACAGCAGGGGCATTAAAATATCAATGTAAAACCATTAAACTCCTTCCTCTTCTGTGTAGAGCCAATTACAGTAAAACACCATAAAGTAAATACCATGTAGCTTTAGCTTACATTAGCTGACATTCTGGTCGGGAATTGGGTACAACTACACCCCATACTAACTAATCCTCCTATTGACATCTACAAGACTGGACTTAATTAAACGGTAGTTCAATATGCAGCAGTAAAGGTCGCTTTTACCTGCCTGGAGCTGCAGTTAGCCGTGCCTTCGCTACTTCTCCGGCGGCCACTGGAAGGCCTCGTCTTCCGGGATTTGTGGTGTCAGTTAGTTTCGTCAGTTACAGCTCATGATTTTCCGGCGCTGCACGGAAAATCCAACGAGTCATAACAACGTCGGTTTCCTTGTTTGTGCCAGAAAGGCCGGTTTCTCACCTGCCTCTGCAACAGGTACGTCAGTGCCGGAAGCTCTGCCGAGGGACTCGGCCGCTCATTTTCTTCGGTTCGAGCGTCGATCCGCCCCGCCAGACAACACCAGCAGCAGCCGGTCACAATTTTAGGAAGTGCGGAGGTTCGGAAGGGACGGGCTTCGGTCTGCGGGAGATCCGCAAAATAAAGCAACCGAGCGCAAACGGAGCGGCCGAAGGTGTTGACAACACCGACAGTGTTGTTAATTAATTATAAACATCACTTTAAATAGAAGTCTGACGTTTATCTCCAAAAGGAAAGAAGTGATTTGACTGGTGAAACACTTGTTTACAACGCGAGAAGCTCCTATTGCCACCATTAAAGTCCTCCCCTGAAAACAAAAGTGACTGTAAAATGTTCCGGAATCCTTTCAGACAATATTTACAGGCCCGTTTCGTTTTTAAGTAGATTAATTATTCACGTTTTATATAATTGTTACATTTATTGACAAAATCAGCTACTCTCAGTACCAGTCAACTTCGTGGAAGTTTATTCATCCGAACATATCGATTTAATTTTTATATACATTGTATAAATGAGTTAGAAGAGAAAAAAAAAATCAAAAGTTTGGAACAACTATTACCAAGACAAAAGTTGAATATTCTAGACTTGCATTAAAAATGCTGGGGATATAGATCTTTTGTAATCTCATTAGTTTTAGTCATAATTTCATGATATGTTTATGGTTTCAATCACCAAAGCAAATATTTATATAGCAAGCAATGTTTATTAAAAACAAAACATAAAACAGATCTACTACAAGAACTACACAGAATTATATAAGGCCTATTTGATTTAACTACTATTGCTATGTACAATATTGTACCAAAAAAGAGTGTACCTCTGTAATGTACAACATTGTATATACAAAGTATATCTGAGCACAGGATTCTCCAGTAATACAGAGACAACTATAAATACTTTTGACATTATGGTCTCGTTTTTTTTTTTTTAATTCTCTTGATTTCAAATGGACACAAAAATGCAAAATGAACATTTCTGACACATCAGCCCCCACGCAGTTAGTTCACACGCAAGCAGAGTTGTTCAAGTGCACTAAGACTGATTTGAGATTGATGAGTCGAGTCCCGGCTTACGCTTCACCGTCAGCGCCGCCGGGACAAAACACACCAACCAATTACACCACATGTCTGTGTGCAACAGAGTGTGTGTAACTCACCACCAAAACACACACACACACACACACAAGCTGTCACGTTCCCTCCTGTTGCCACGATGAGGTAAGAGCGACACAAATTCCCCAGGTTATGCACACAGTGATTAAAAACACTTTTTTTTTTAAAAAACAATTTATCATTGAGAATTCTCTGCTGGATTTCTGGAAGTGGAGAAACTTTATATATTTATTTAAAAAAAAAAACACCCTGAAAATAATTTATTCGGTGTATCCTGAATGGCACATGATTCAATTTATCGGTTATAAAAACCAGATTTTGCAAAGGGATATTCTGGTAACCATCAGTAAATTTCTCTGTAAAGCTTTTATAAAGAGACACCCTTTCAGGTACCACTACAGGCTTTTTAATAATCTGCTTCTGTGTACACAGTGCATATTTATTCAGCTCGCGAGGCTGCTGTTCCTCCAGAACACGGGACAAGTTTTTTAGTCTTTTCCCCAAGTGTGCGTCTCCGATAAAGCCACCAGGCAGCCTCCCTTTAAAATGGACTCGCGCTCCACATTCACGCATGCTCACACATTTGGACAGCTACGACGTTTCACCATTACAGATTCTGAGCATTTATAGACAAGTGGAAAGTAAGAACAACAACAATCATAATAAAATCAACGCTGATGCACAGATGAGGTGGTCGGTTGTGCTTCTGTCTAAACACACTCAGGAGGATCCTCAGTTTCATGCTTCCAGTTTTCATCGTGATTATTACACAAACATACACACTATTACAATTATAAAACCTCCTTTTTTTTTTATTGTAAATGATTAAGCCGTAAGCCTTAATGCTGTCCTGTAGCTGGTACCGCATCCGTACGAACGGATGCAAGCAGGCAGCTCATCGCTGTGGCTGCCAGCTATGGCCCCAGCATGCACGGAAAACCTGAAAGGCGTTTAGCTGCCGAAACAAAACAAAAATAAAGAAAAAAAAAACGCCATCACACACGAGTTTGAAGTTGAAGTGTGTGTCTGCGTGTTCAGTCCAACATTACCAATATAAAATGCTGGGTTTCAGTGGTCCTCTACATATAAAATATAGAGCTGCAGAAGGGAAGTAATGCCTCAAACCAAAAACGGATTTTTATTGCTATTTTTGCATTCAGAATGTTACATCTTGGAAAACGCTGCTCCCACTGGGATGCTAGTAATGACTATTAATATTACCAGTAATAAAAATCACCAAAAAAACCCCAATGGAAGAAAATATTAACTAAAGCTCTTTTTTTTGCTGGACTTATGGCCACATCTGGCCCGGTTGTCTTTTCAAGTCCGTTTTTATGTGTGAAGTCAGAGAGTTTGTTTGGAAAGCTTCGCATTTCACAGTCTCTTCTCAAGAAGGAAACACTCTCTTCCCATTCACCAATCATGGGTCGTGAGAAATATTTGCAATGCAGAAGAAAGAAATCAAACAGTGCTTTTTAATCCTCACTTAGATCTGTGTGCACAGGCAAATAACACTCTTGCACACCCACTCAAACATTACAAACTAGTGTATTTAACTGCAGGTCTGTTAGCTTCCTTACTGAAGTCCTGTTCCCTTTTCCAGTGAATCTCTGGTGGCAAAGTAAAAAAAAACCCAAAAAAACAAGCCTGAAATCACCATCAATCTGTGCAGGGTGTTATTGGATGTGGATTAAAACCAGTTGCCCCGAGTCGAGAAAAAAACAAAAAAACAATCTTGAAATTGTAAAGGGAACCCAGCATCTTCTGAATTCATCTGGACACACACTAGTGGATGCTACACATAAAAAGTGGGGTTGAAACAAGTGAAGTGCTTCCTGCGCCTGTTAGGATCTGAATCGAAGAGTTTGCAAGAATCGGGGATCACACGGGAGGAGGGGGGCTCTAAACTGGACAGGACTTATCATTAGACTGGGGGGAAGGAGGAGGGGGAGGGGTGTGAGGGAGAGAGTGTGTCTGGCCTGTGAGTGGAGGCGGGGGTGTAGGGGGGACCGTTGAAGTCGGGGAACCCATGGCAGGGCTGCTAGCCCCTCCTCCGCTCTTTGGGAACACCACTGGTTTGGGCCTTGTTGCCGGGGGTCGCAACTCTCTAAAGGAGGGTACAGAAGAGGAGAGGGAGGAGGAGGAGAGCGAGGGGGACGTAGCAGAGGGCAGAGGGCTCCGTGGTTGACTCTTAGCTGGGCGGAAAGATGAGGGCACGTCACTGGCTGAAGAGGCGCTGCGTTGAAGCGGGTGGGCGTGTGAGGAGCCGCCCTCGCTGTCCCTAAACAAACGGGAGTGAAGTGGACTGGATGGCTCTGAAGCTCCTCCTCCACCGCCGCCGCCGCCCACGCCTTTGAGCTGTTCCAGTGTGTCCAGGACTACGTCGGGGGCGTGCGTATGTTTAGATGCATTCTGTCTCTCCACCTTACCGAACTCGCTTAATGCAGAGCTCACTGCAGTCTCCATGTCCTGCAACACCACCAGGAATCAGACAAAAGCAACATTTAGAACGATGAGGGACCACCCAACCTTCCAACTACATTGGATTGGTGGTTCACACACAATAATCTTCTGTTACACTCTCAAATTAACGCTGAAATTTAACATTTTACTTTTTGGGGTTAAACCATTTTTTCTTTCAACGGCCCAAGCAGAAGCTGTGGAGGTAAAATAAGGAAAAGATGGTTTTATCGGAGTGATCCGCACCTGTGAGCTGTGCTCCACCTGAGAAAACACCTCATGATCCAGTGGTCTGTGGTTGCTGAAGCTCTTTGAGCGTCCTGCTGGTGTCGACTTCCGTAACTGTGGACTCTCCACCTACAGGTTCAGAATGTTAGCAGCACAGTCAAACAGAACAGTCGGTTCAGCAAATTGCCCCGAAGACTCATCCGTACCTTGGTCTTGAGAGAGGAATGGCGAGTGACTGAATTGAGGATGCTGTGAGAGCTGACGGGTCGTTTCTCCCCGGCCTCTTTCACCAGGGCACTGCCCACAGGGAGAGAAGCTGTCCTCACGCTGCCACTTCCTCCGCTGGCACCTGGACCAGAACTGTCATTTTCGGAGCCGCGGAATGTTCTGCGGATGCCCCCCAACTCGGGGCGTTTTCTCATCCTGAACGAAACATTTCAGTTTTATATTTAAATGTTTATCGTATTCTTTTTTAGTGTTTTAGGGTTTTGGTTTCAGCGTGAGACGCACTTGTTGAGGTTGGCCAGGTAGATATCAGCCACATGGGCCCCAGTGGGAGAAGCAGCGCTGCCTCGAGTAGACACCCTCTCTTCCAGCAGATCCCTGCTGTCTACATCAGGTTTTGGACTTCCTCTGCCACCATCAACCCTGAAACCATTAAACCAGAGTGTGTAAATATATGTAACGTGTACGAGCCCAAAACAGAAAACCGACAGTGCAGTTCCTCTTCTATGATGAGCGCTAATAAACATTATCTTGATACATCAACCTATTTAGCTGTGGGAAATTCCATCAGACTATTTTCTGTCTTTTGATCATTTTAAGACCACAAGTCATTTTTATGCATGTTTGAAGTTGTTTTTAGTCTCTTCACCCTGATGGCAAACAGATTTGACAATTTGTCTTACTTGTCTTGGACCACAATGTACTGGTGGGGCACCAGTCCATCCACTCCATTATGGCGTCCCTCCCACCAGTCATCAGACGCCCGCTGGTACAGAAGCAGAGAAGCTCCCTTCTTGAACGTCAGCTCCCGACTGGTCCTGCCGCAGTAGTCGAAGCGAGCGACGGCTTCAAACGGGTCAGTCTCTGAAACAGCCAACGAGCCTGTGATTCAGAGGAGGGGGGGCCAGCCACAGGAAGTGGCAAAGAAACGGAGAGTAGGAAAAAACAGAAGCGGAGCAGAAAGGGGAAGCTGGATTAGTGCAGAGCTGGTTAGTCTTGCTGTACAAAGCTGCTGAGCAAAGCAGAAGAAGGTGAGCTGCTCTCAGTTGTCACAGCCAAAATTTACAAGTGAGGAAGGAGGAAAAGAAAACCGATACGCTGGAGAGGATTTGGCTTACGTACCGTCTTCGCTGTTGTGGCTGACGGAGCCGGTGTCAGGCGCAGGCTCTTCCACCAGGGGGGGCTCACAGTGTGGACTGTCACTAATGAGGACAGAGGGAGGAGAGACAAAGTCATGAGGATGTAAAAGCAGAAATCAGATTTGGCTCACACAGGCTCAGGTGTTAACTACAGTTAACACAGGACACACACGTGCACACTTTGTCATCCGTCACTACAGGCGACTATCACAAACTACAAACAACTCTATGACAGACATTATATAATATACAAACAGCACGTCACTTAATCTATATTATAGATGTTGTTATATGGCTGGTTCAGTTTAAATTGATTGGTTCTAAAAAAATAACATTATAATAATAAACATTTTGATTGAAAAATTCCATCCCAAAGATATTTATTTTTACAGTGAATTTCTTGTAATTAAAGTGGGAACTCACAATAGGTTGTCAAAGTTTCCACCAATTCAATAGTCAGTCTCCAACTTAAGCATGAAGGGAGCCGTATAAACTAATCCCAGATGGGCCAATGTGATAAAAGGCTTCTGTGGACGGTGGAGAGTGATCACTGCAGGGTGATCGACAGTCTTAACAACTCTGCTGACCAGCACTAATCAATGCCTGAGGTTTGTAGCTGTATTGAAACTCAAAGTTGACCCTTGGGTGCTGAGCGCTGCGCTAGATTTGTGATCAGACCCTACTTTAATCTACCGTGGGATGGAGGGTAAGCTGATCCTCGTGGTCCCGTCTCAGAGCAGGGCAGACAGGTCAAGCCCGCCAGCACTCCATGACGGACCCTTTATCACCACCACCCCACCCCCTTTTCTGGCCTATTCTTCTTTATCAAACCGCTCTGGTTAGAAACCAATAGGAAAACACTTTCTCGCTGCCTTCTGTGCTGTACACACTCACCAGAAGTCGTCTCCAGCACCAGGGATGGTGTAGATGGGGCCCTGCAGGTCTTGTGGTCCTGGGAAGATGCTGTCATGGTGGATGATGATAGTTTTAATGAGCTCATTGACGTGGGCCTGGCAAGAGACCTGGTCATGGCCTTCTGGGACAGACATCAGGGTGGGGCCAAAACAGATGGCCAGGTTGTAGGGGTCCATCATGTTCTCCTCGCTGTACTGGGACAAGCTGGTAGGTTGGAAAGGTCAGTCATTTAGAGGGCAATCTCGCATAGCAGAGGACACAAACCTAACTGCTCCTTGAAATAAAAGTTCCAGAATCCAGGACACAGTGTATGAAAACATGAAAATGAAAACATATTTCACCGTGAGTTGGAGGATATGCGAAGTTTGCACATGAATCATTCCAGAAAAAGCAGCAGCTCCTATTTCTTCTGCAAAGAAGCTCTCTGGAGCGACTTGATTTACCATGAATCTCAAATTTCACTCTTCTGACATCCCATTTCTCACTTTGTCATGGATTTTAGGGATGCGACTGTCAGATGAACCTGCCTCCAGGACAACTAACCACCAACTGCTCTCAATAACTCCTTCAGCAACTGTGCTGCGTTCACCTTTATAGCAATTATCTGGAGCTTCTGCAACACTTGAGGACACCTAAATCAGTGTGACAGTGTCAGTGACAAGTTCAACATGGGTTCCTGTCCTTAAATGATGCGTTATCAAAAGATTACACAGATCAGCTTTTCTCTGCTGATTAACGAAGATTTTATTGAAATTACTGGTCATTTCCTTTTCAACCAGCTTACGAAGGATTTTTTAGGATAATGTGTGAATCCCTCTTCAGCATGTGTGTATCCTGCTACTCACTGGTTGAGGAAGGCGAACAGGTATCTCATGATGATGAGGGTTTTGCTTGGCAGAGACTGCAGGACTTTCTTAACGTGGACAGCCCGGTCCTGGAGGCTCTCCATGGCTGGAACACACCATGACAGCCAGGAGATTACTCAGCACATAAACACACACTCAAACAAAAACAGACCAAAGGATTAGAGACTTACAGACACAGGATATGAGGTCATGGAACACATCCTTAGGGAAGAGGGCTTGATCCATTCCTCTAAAGTACAGCTTCAGAACACCAGCAATAGAATCCATGGCGTGGTCATTCTGGTCTCCTGCCAGTGGATCCTCGCCTTTTATAAGGACAAGCAGGTGAAACATCTGAAATCTCCTTCCTACCACTTCCTGCTGGGTCAGGGCATCTTACCCCTCTCAAAAGCATTCTTGATGTCATTGACTTCCACCTGAGAGCCAGACACTCTGAAGATGCCTTCATGCTGCAGACCTACAAACACGCATGGGATTAGTTATAGTTGAAACCCAAGTGTTCCTGCGTTTCCAAAGCCAGTTTGACAGGACTGCTCAGACTTGAGACTAAGCAACCAGTCGCAACACAGGAACAGCTGCTCCTGAACAATGACATCACTGCAGAATTCCGCTCACCATGGCGACTGATGAAGCGGATGCAGCTCGCCACCATCAGAGGAATGGCTTCAGCAGAGTCCTAAATGAGGCAGAGCAGAATTACTTCCTATTGAGGAGGAACAGAAAAGTGCAGCATCCAAAAAAACACACCAGACACACCGACACGTCTGAACAAGCTCACCTTACTGCACGTTAGTATTTCTGTGTGTACAACGTGGGTGCGAGAAACAGGCGTTGCTAGGAAACCACAGTTTTAATGTGTTGAATGGTGTCTGTAGCAGTTATCAAGCTTCGGTTTTGCAGTAAGTTAAAAATGTAAAAAATGTATCTGAAATGTTAAAGATAAAGCAAAAAACCAAACTGTCCACAAGGGGGAGCCACAAATATGACCTTCGCGAGTGTGGCTGATGCTTTGGAGAACTAAAGTAAAACTTTAAGTCTATAACAACATCTTTAATAACAAGAAGTCCCATGAAGCGCTGTGAGGGAGGATACAGTAAAAATAGCTAAAATGAATCATCCCAGCAGCGGCTGACAGTGACTGAGAGACGAAGATCCATAGATTAATATACATTTAACAGATAATTACCTGCTTCCGAACTGTTGAGTTTCTCTGTCTGCTACACGGAGACAGAAAGACACAGGAGAAAGATACGGTACTCTGTCATTACGTCTCCAGAGAGTGTGTATTTATGCTCAAAAGTCTGTCATGCTCCATCTGTGCACACGTGACCATGTGCAAAGAACATACACAAACCGTGACTTGAAAATAATATGCCTGGATGCCAAGAAATCAAACTTTAATGCTGCTGTACTGCATGTACTGCAAGTGTGAGTTGGAGCATATTTCCTTCCTTCACCACACCTACCTGGCAAGGCAACAGTCAGTCTTCTGACCTAAAAGAGGGAGAAACAGGAAGGGGGGAGGGGAGAGAGGGAGGGAGAAAGAGAGAGAGGTGGAGAGAAGCAGGGCAGGAAACAGATTCAGATGGACAGAAACGGAATAATCTTTTCTTCTTAAAGCTGTACACACAGGCAGCAGAGATTTTCCCATGAAAGGTGAAAGGCCGCTGTAATATTTCCACTTACTCTCCCCCATGGTCTTCTCAATGAGGTCATGCTTGGCCTCGAGTTTGGTGATCAAGTTCCTGCCTTCAAGAAACTCCTTCAGTTTCTACAAAAGAAAAACACATCCTCACACAAAACCACAATAAAGCTTAAGGGTATTGGGGAAACCATGGACGAGCGTCCACTACACCCACCGTGAAGTAAAACTGCTCCGTCTCCTGCTGGTTGGCCCGTCGTTTGGCAAGACTGGGCTTGCTCAGATAGGATTCACTGAAGGTGGACTTGACGGACTCCATGCTGTTGCTGTGGTGGAAGCATTCAGACACATCGTAGTCTTCCACTGTCACCATGTCTTGGATGGTGCACAGAGTGGCCTCCATTGTTTTCTTAACCTGATAAGAGAAACATTCTCTTTATCCGAGACAGACCAGGTAGCTTGAGTTATATTAGAGGGAGCTCCGCGAAGTCTGACCTCTTCATTCTCAATCTTCAATGTGGAGAGGCGGGACTGCAGCTGCTGACACCTCTGGAGCAGATCGCTTTCCAGGGGCTGCTGCGCACAAACCACTCCCATCTGTGCCCACAAGCAAGGAGAAAAGATTTTTAAATGTGCGATAAAAAAAAAAAAAACAACCAAAAAACCCAGAAGTGTTCCAAAAGAACGGGACATGTACCGTGTCTCCCATATGGGACTGGAAATCAAAGCGAGCTGGGGGGCAAAAGACATTATTGTAGGTCTCCATCAGTTTCTGCTTGTCTCCGTTGGCTTCCAGACTCTCCGTGGCCCCCTCCAGCATCTCCAGGCCCGAGTGCTTGGATGTCTCTACGTTCTGTTCAGCAGACAAGTAGGTCCTCAGGGCTCGCTGCAGGCTGGCATGGTAGCCAAGGTCACAGCACTGTCACGCATAAAGACACACAAATACGAAGGATAAATCAAGTTGGCGTAGCATACGGAGGTAATCAAAGGAGATTTATGGTCTGTTCTACTCTTTCAACTCAACTCCTTTACTTTTATATTCTAGAGAGGACCACCGCTGGTCAAAACACATGGCAACACTACCCCACACAGACACACACACACGACAAAATGTTACTATCAGCGTGTGTTTATACTCACGTCAATGATGTCGGACAGATCGTGGATGTAATATTTGAAGACGCAGCTGTTGGTGGCCTCCAGTGCCAGCAGGTATTCATTCCTAGCCTTGATGGCCTTCAGCCTGTTCTCTGTGTACTTTGCTTGTCTCTGATAAGAGCAAGACCAAAAAAAAACCAGTCTATTAACAATAGAGGCACAGAAATCCAGCAGGAATGACAGAAAAAGGAAAAGAGTATAATAGATGGTGGAAGGAGAAGCCTCAGTACTGATCACGGATAACAGTTGTGACAATTCTGCTGTGACAATTCCCAGCTGGTACAAACAAGGTTAGCAATAAGCCAGACATGCGCTCATAAATCATTCATGGGAAACAAAGACAACAGGTGGAGCTCCCCCTGCCCAAGGTCCCACCTTCTCCTTCATCTTCTCTATTTTTTTGACACTGGAACGACGGATGGGTTTCTCTTCACTTTTGATGCTGGCCAAGGTGTCAGGGGAGCGTGGCGTCTGTCTGTCGTCTAGTCGACCGGAGCGTCCCATCTGTTTCTCCTCCTGCTTCTCCGCCTCCTTCAGTTTGGATTCGGCATTGATGCTGTCAGTGTTGTACATGTGGTACGTCTTCATCACCTGGAAACGGGGATGGAGAGGTGATGACAAACATGAGCTATCTTTATTCTCCAGCCCTGCAGTGTGTGTGTGTGTGTGTGTGTGTGTGTGTGTGTGTGTGTGTGTGTGTGTGGTGGACTCTGCAGGACAACTCAGCAACCACAAATATGACTTTTAATTAGCATTGATAAATGCCATCTTAGCAAATGACTCGCTCAAACAGTTTGCAGAAGCTTTTTAGCAAAGTTGGAGAAGAGTCTAACAAATAATTGTGTGCAGTGTCAGCCTTATTCTAGTGGCCACCACCAGAGCCATCATTACACTACTCAAACCTCAGATCCAAGATGCCCCAGAAAAACACAGATGCATGTCTGCGAGTATGCACGTGACCAGGAGCGCGTTACTTAGACCAAATCTATTTCTATCCTGTAATATATACTACAATTAAAGCAAAAAGCCGGCTTTTATAGGCTTGGCTGAGTTTAAGCTAAACTGTGGCCTACTGCCCATGGCAGTGGTGTGTGAGGAAACTTTCTGACACACCAACACACACAGTAAAACACAGTAATTGACTCATTCCTCTTGGCAGGACCATGGACATGTGTAACCAGATGCTACAATGCCCTCTGACAGCGTGAGAAGTCCAAACAACATACGGCGACAGTGAAATATCAATGACCAAATCTAACGAACCCACACACACACACACACACCCACACACGCACACACACACACACACACACTCTTTGTCTGATTTCACCTGAAATCAGCTGCATTGCTCTGCAAGTCTCTGCTTTGAGCTAGATATTCTGCCCTGTTTGCTACATGTATAAGGCAAAACTTGGTGAGCCAGTTGCTATGACAACTGCTGTAAGTCTTTTGGAAGCCTATTAAGCTTTGGTAAGCAGCCCTACATACATTCAGCATGATCTAATAAGCCTTTTGCCAACACATTATTGTATTAACTCCACACATCTATACAAGTAATCACTGTTTTTGCCATTAAATAGTGTCTAAATAAAATCAATAAGTATTTAATACATATACCAGCTGTGAGGACAAACTTCTAACCCTGATATGAGAACAGGACTCTCCCCATTGATGCAAAACATTCCATTTAGGCTTTTTCTTACCGTGTAAAGCTCATTAAGAACCTTTATCAGATCCTCCTGGAGCTGAACTCCAACTTCTTTGCTCTGAGGAGACAAATCAAAAATGATGACCATCATATAATTGTTTCGTATGACTATGTGATCCTTCCATACGTCGATCTGAAGGAAAATGCAACAACGAGCCAACAGGCAGTTAAGAGGAGAAAATATAAAAATGGGAGGATAAAACCAGCATCAGCTTATGCCGCTAAATGTTAGAAACAAACAAGGTAAACATGGAGGAAGAACACATGTGTATCCAGCAGAGAAAGATAGTAGTATTTAGGGTAGAGATGACAGGATAATGGAGCCTGCTTCACCTTCATTCTGTAAAATACGAATGTATCATGTCCAAGCCAGCTTGTCTACCAACTTCAGATCATGACCTTTTGATGCATCATGCTGCCTGTGGTTATATGTCTGCATCAGTGAGAGCAAGACAGTAACCAGCAACCACCACATTTCATTAGCCTCGATGTGCTCGGCCACAGAGGACTCTGTGCTCCTATTAATAGTGTAAGGTTAGAAGTTAGCAGCTCATCTTCCATTTCAAAACAAGCAATGATAACTTTGCTGTGCTTCTGACAGTATCACTTCCTGTCAAAATGACTGAAATGTGACCACTTCTCTTTGCATCAGTGACTCCTACACATGCACAAAAATCCCTACCACTGTTGCTATTGGTAGTCTGACTAAGGGTATAAAGAAACACTTATCTGCTAATTATCTAGGTATTAGATAATGCTCTTTGTGCATGAGTGCAGACATGTTGTGACCCAGACTTGATGGATGCAACCCTCATGCCAAAGAACAACCAGTTTCTTTCCTACAGAAGGCCCAAACTGTGTTGTCTGTAGAAGCTACAGATAAACTATTCTGGCCTGAGGTTCAGCCAACTTGCAGTCTGTCAATAAATCAACCATGACAGAAAGCAGATGGTGGCGAGGTGCACAGGAAGGGCAAAAAATGACATGAATTCAATGTATCAGCTTGTCAAAATGAAGGCAAAAGCTCACTGGATATTTATGCTAATACACCTGTGAATTAGAACCATTTTTGATGTGTTGAAATTTCAGGAATTTGTAAATTAAATGGAAGTAATCCTTCTGTAAATGTGCGGCACCTTCTTGAAGAGGCGTCCTGAGTCCTCACTGATCTGTGCAAAGCGGGGAATGATGTTGTTGAGGTAGAGGTCAGACAGAGTAGCATGGTCACGGCTCTCCCTCTTCACCTGGAGCAGCAACAGATTCCAGCAGTTCACCGGAGACAAAATGGTCTGCTCCTTCCTGGAAATGCAGGCAAAAAGATGGCATGAAGAATGTATGATCACACTATTTATCAAGGTTTTGATGTAATCTGGTGATGCCATTTCCTCTGCTGAGAGAGGAGGCAGACATAATCTACACAAACTGGATAGAAAATGGCATTGGGATAGGACAGGAAGGGACAACAAGGCATCCCCTCCACTCACACACATGCACAATGTGAAAGCCAACTCAAACAGTGGATTCAGCCAGGGTACAGAACCCAGCAGGAGGAGGTCAGACTCCCTCAGAAGCACAGCTGTCACAGAAATAAATAAAGTGTTAAAAAAAAAAAAAAAAAGGCAGAAGGGGGAGCGAGAAAACAGTCTGGTGGCTCAGTGCTGATTTACTGGGTTGGATTCAAGCGTCCAGAAAGATGCACAATGTCAATAACTTGGTAACACTGGCACTATCGTTGTGTGCACACATTAGTTGATTGTGTGTGTGTGTGTGTGTGTGTGTGTAAAACATGGATGATCCATGGACAATCGAGTGGGTAAAAGGGATTATAAGTGCATGTAAGTGGATGAAAGAGCATCTTTGTTCAGTTAAAAGCAGCTTTAACTGGATAGTGACAGTAAAGTGCTGCCAGGCATTTACATTGCACATGCACACGTGCACACAAGCTCATGCGCGTGCACACACACACACACGCACAAACACACACACACACACACACACACACACACACACACACACACACACACACACACACACACACACACACACACACAGAGGGGTTCAGGAAAAGTCAGACTGTGACCCAAGCAGACACAGTCAGACAGACTGTGTCTTTGACTGGAGGGTTTGGAGTCACACACAGTTCATATGACACAGTGGTACAGATGTTACTGATCAGATGGCTGAGGTCAACAAACATCATTTTAGGAAAAAAACATCTGTAAAGATACGAGTGTGTTTGATGTCTAATGATGTTCGTGTGTTCATAGGTTCTGTAGTTTCCGTTTCTGCTGCTCTGCTTTGTCTTTGTTTTCCGGCAATACGTCTTTACAGTTTGCGCAGCTCTTTTCACCACCAGAAAGGAGCCACAGTTCCTCTATCTGCACAACCGCCCAGTCAGTCCACATCCATGTGACACACCGCTGTCAAGCCACCAGCCATCACCATGGCGATGTCACCCAACTCTTTCTGACCCTCAGTTATCACAAGGCAAACACTGAAATGTCACTGGCCCGTAGAAGGTCACCCAGAGCGGGCTGGGAGCAGAGTCAGTCTGCAGGTCGGGTGCTGCCAGTGAAAATGGAGTGAAAATGCTAAAATAGTCATTTATATTCGTAATTAAAGCCGCTTCCTCAGAAGTAGAATGCTTACATAGGCAAAGACAACAATCACAACAGGGCTAATAACACTAATTGTTGAGAATAAAATACCAGCGCATGTGGTCAGTGGTCATATGATCTCAGATCCACAGAATTGTATACGGGCTGCATCTAATTAACTGTAAACATGGCCTAATATTAAGCATAAGGACGGGCTTTGAGTCAACTTGTGAGGGTTTCACCATGTGACCTCTCAGTCTGTCAGCCTCATAGCACACAAGCCTACACACACTCGCACACACATTGTACTTTAGCGGTGTAACCAGCCTCTGACATATGCAGTCTGCCAAATAGCATAAATACCAGGGGTCTCCAAAGGATCAACACATACACGCACTGCTGGGAGCAGTCAGCGCCGGGCTGTACATGCGAAAGGCAACGCACATGCTAGCACATGGAACATAGCTGAAATTCCAGGGTGGCACCCAGATTGCGTGATGCGTGGAGATAAAGCCAAAGATGCTGGCTGAGGAGAAAACGTTACACATGACACAAGGCCGAGCATGTCCACGCATTTAGTCTCCGGCCATCTTTGATGGATTGAAACGGCGTTTTGAACAGACCTACAGCAGCAGCTGACCTCCTCTCCTGCATTTTCAACGATGCCCCCTTTAACCTCCTTTTCCTTTCCAGTTTGACTCGTTTACCACGCTCTCAGCAACTGTCCGTATTGATCCGTGCGGGATGTGTGTACTATGGCCGGTGTTTGTGTACTCTAAATGTGTGCGTTTATAAGGTGCGTGTCCTCTCGGCCTTTTTATTTTGATCGATCTCTTTCTGCCTCCGCTTGAGTGCATGAAAGAGCATCAGAGTGTGGGCTTGTGTCAGTTGAGAAGTGAATGTGTCTGCAGAACGAGGTTCCACGCAACAGGAAAGAGCACAAGAACGCTCGAATGTAGAAATGATTAACAGTGAAATAAATATAGACAACGACGAGCCCAGACAGACAAGGTCGAGTCACCTTCAGGCATTCTGAATGATACCGTCTTAACTGGTGTTAGTACCTGGTAGCTGTCTACTTTATGCACCATTGAGGCTGTAATTTACATAATTTATGCTTTCCAAGCAGATGTTTCTTCAGTAGGCCTGAAGACTCTTGGGTTTGCCCTGGTTGCAGCGTTACACCAGCGACAGAACTAAATTCATATGATTAGCAGAGACTTCAAATGGTGTCGATTTATCTTGTGAATGAAGCTGATTTTGCATTCGTGAGACAGATGACACAAATCTTCTTTTCTAGAGTTAATTGGCTCCTGTCTAACATCGTGAACGAGGATGCTTGACATCTCTGCATTCCCAAATCTAAAATGGTGCTCATTCAATTAGACTTTTTATTATTTCAAACCATCCTTTCAATTCCAGGATAAAGCTGACAAGGTTTAATTTTGGAATATCACCCAAACGTGAACAGATTGTAACAGATGGTGCTTGTGGTCTATGAAAAATACCATAATTCTTCTGATTAGAGTAAGATATCATCTGGGAATTCTCTAGGTTCAAGATAGTTTTTGAGAAAATAAAAAAATGGTGTCCAAAACAGCAGATCAATAGCCAATTAAACAGCACCATTCTGAGAAGTAAGCAATTCCAATGACAAACAGCTGTTCCACAAACCACAGTGAGCCCAGGGTGCATCTTAATTCTCCTAAACTGCCTCATTTTCCCCTTAACTTGCATTTTTTCCCAATGCACCCCCCATTGTGGATACATGGAGAGACATGAGAAATCAGTTACTGGATCAGCGAGTAAACGATGAACCTGCAGCGACGCTTTAGATAACCCTGCTGTCCTTCCAGACCCAAACTCCAAAGAGTTGTGATGGAAATTGTCAGTCTGATCAGATTCAGGTTCCAAAAACAGCCACCATCAAATCAAAACACTCAACAGCTGCTCAGATCAGACCAGTTTAGGCCTGCAGTGATCAATTCTGAACCTTGAAAATCACCAACTTCTACGTTATTATCAATAATATTATTATACATTTTAAATCTGTAATTTCAAAATCAAACTACGAGACATTTGGAGTTTTAAAAGACATTAGAACCAGTCCCAGGATTGTAAGACAGGAGCAAAGATATGAGGAGGCAAATGAGCAAAAATGAATGTGTGTGTGTGTGTGTGTATGTATGTGTGCTGTGATGAGGATAAACAGCTCAGTGAAACATTCCTACAGAGCAACAAACTGCTCTCTCCCACCAAAACCTGCCAGATAAATAGGAACACATCATGCTGTGAACACTGATGAGCTTTAGTTTGTATTTTTATGAGTGTGTGTGTGTGTGAGAGAGAGAGAGAGAGAGAGAGAGAGAGAGAGAGAGAGAGAGAGAGAGAGAGAGAGATCTCCATTTTGGCAAGCCTGCACACAGCACGACTCTACAAAACAGTCAGAGCACAGAATTACCACCTGTCCTTTGAAGGGGGAAAAATGACAGAGAAGCACTCAAAGACAGCCTTGGGCAAGGTCACATGATCCCACGGGTAACAGGCATGTTTCCTAACGCACAACTGAAGAGTCGTTTCCTTAAGCAGCAGGAAGCAGCGATTGGTGCAAGTCTGTAGATTTCGGCCTGCCTGGACTTCCCCCATCACTCTTGGTAATCATCATTACTGTGGCAACTTTAACGGCACCTTAAAGGCAGCCACTCGTCTCCTCGGTTGGCATCCAAAAGAGACAAAATGTAAGTGTGTGACTGGAGGTGGGTGAGCCCATACTTGAGTAGATGGTCCTTGGTACTGCGCGTTTTGGTGAGGAACCTCTCGGCTAGCTTCTCCAGATTGCGGCTGTAATCCACCTCTATTTCCGCCTTCTTCCTGAAGAAGTCCTGCAGGTCCTGCAGCAGCTGCACTCTGAGCTCACATTGCTGGTCCAGACACTTGAGCTGCTCCACCAGCTGGGCACGGACCTCTGCGTGACACAGGGAGATGAGAGAGATGAGAATTTTATGTTTGCCAGATCCTCACCAGAAGACGCGTAATTAACATACTGAAGGTAGAAAGCACCATGGACAAGAATGTTTACTGCAGAAGACTTTGAACAACCATTTACAACAAAGCGTGACTGAGTTGGCCTCAAATCCTGCGTTTCTGCTCCATTTCCATGGAAACCCTCATTAAACATCAAACCTGTAATGCAAGGCAATGGCAGTATGTGTGACGCATGTTCTCAGCATCACTTCTGAAGTGACAACAGCAGATTTAAAAGTGTGGGACTCTTTTAGGACCCAGTGAACCTCTGGATGAGAGGGGGAACATTTTCAAAAACCCAATGCAGTCAAACTGCCCTCTGAGATTTGGCCGATCAGACTGGGAACCTGCAACGTTTGAGAGTTTTATGGTCGAAACCTGTCAGGGATCGAAACGAAAAGCATCCGATCAAATCAAAAATACAGCTTTAGCAAGAGTTAAGCTTGATCAGAAATAATGAGCCTCTGTGAGTAAAAATAATCGGTGTGTGCCCCAGAGTCACGGAGCGTCCACGGCAACACGTGCACACATCCGAGCACATGATGGTGATAAGCTGGATCAGCGGTGGCAGCTGACAGATTAATGTTATGCCCTCGTAGCTGTCTGCCAATGCCCAGCAGACGGCACACACATCCATTTCTAAGAATTTAGCAATGACACACTCACGCACACGCTTCTCCAATTGTCAGCCTGTGCAGCTGCACCATGCTGTAGCCTCACACCACCGTCCCACCTTTACAATGTCGGCTGAAGAGGATTGGGATGGTTTTGGCCTCCATCCCAGATTCAGCGAGGCACAGACGTATCGCAGACACACCGATTTAGACACACACGAGCCATCCACGCATCAGGCTGACTTGATGTTGCCCCTGTGTTTGACAGCTGAGAGGGCGGTTTCTGCTCTCCACAATCAAAAGCGGCATATTGAAATGACCATTTCTGCTCCTACTAGCACTTCTCTTTCGTGAACACGGTCCTAGAAGTTATTTTAGCCCCCGGCGGTGTCGTTCTTCAGACTGGAACGGGGGAGTTTTGTTGTCCCGTGGCGCTACACCATAAACACGGCCTGCGTCTGTGTTAATGACCTAGTCTGAGTATCTGCATTGTTATTGACTTGCGGTCGGAGTATGTGTGGAGCGCCCTGTTGTCGGTCTTGGCGAGTGAGTCAGACAACCGCCTCGCGAGGCTGCATTGAGATTTTTGGCCATATAATTAGCCAAAAACTGCAGCACGCAAACAAATGAAGCCATCGTTAATCACCATCGTTTATAAAGTAAAAAAGCTTTAGTGGTGTTTTGACTTCCAAAGCAGTGACAGGAAGAGATCCCGTAAACAACAGAAGTCAAAAGAGCAACAACGACCTAGGTACAACTATGAGAGATGTCCTTCTAACTAATTAACAGGGAACAACATGCTGGAATTACACTACTCTGACGTATAGGCCGGTAAACCGAGTGTGTCTGTACCAGTTTGGACCCAGTGGAGTGGGGATAAAGGCTTCATTTATGCCATTTGAGTAAAGAAATGTTCCAGCAGCTTTAATACTAATGGGTGAGAAAGTCCTGTGATCTTCCATGACTCCGAATTACCCAAGGAAAATGATTTGAACTATAAACTCTTTGTTTATATTAAGAGTGGTTTTACAAGAGGCGAACAAGTCTGTAAAGGTTGCACCAGAAAATTCAAGGTTTCCCCTCTTATTAAATTTAATCATTCTGTGGAACCAGAACCCAAAAAAAAAGGGAAGCGAATTGTAATGTGACGCCCCGGCAGCCCATCCAAAATGTCTGGTCACATTTTCCAGGAAGATGAGAACAGGTCTTCTGGCTCTGGGATTCTACTTAACAGATACCGCCCCCCCCCCCCTTTCCTCCTCCTTCTGTCTGGCTCCCCCTGCTCGATCCTTGTCACAGAGTTTTCACGTTGTTCACCGAAAGCACAATGACGCCTAAGACCACGTTGCAAAAGGACAGTTATTGCTCAACCCTGAGCGCGCTCTGACCTTATTTTTCCATTCCACATGTTTTTACGCAGCTTTCTAGTGATGTCATACTGCACTCATAGTAGAATCGGTCACTTTTTGCTTGATGATAAGCCCCGACATCTGCAGTTGCTCGCAAGGGAGGAAATCACGCTGGGAAATCCTGCTCGTGCTGTAACCGGCACCAGTGATTGGAGCAACAACTTACCGGAATTATAAAGGCAGTTCTCTAAAAGAAGTTCCTTTTCTTGCTGGTCTAAGAGCTCCGTCACGGCCCCAGAAGTAACCTGCTGGTTAATTCTGTTTTACTTGAGAGCATGGAAATGTAGAAAAATCAGATAGAAATCTGACATCATCCAAACCTACCTGACTAGTCATTTATTATTGATCTGCCTGTGACCTACATAAAACAAAAATGGGGAGTGATGCCTGACAGATGAAGAAGCCAGAGATGAATGGTGCAGCCAACACATTCGGTGTCGCTGCGACTGCTTGTTTCGCAGGTTAGAGGTCAAAATGCTAAAGTGGAAAAGGATTTCTTCTTGTTCTTCTTGATTTCTTCTGTCAAACTGCTTTGTTAGGAGTGGTGGGGTGGAAACTGAGAGACGTAACGTGTCCTCGGGGTTATTCTGAACCGGCCTGGTTACAGGAGCAAAACGCGTCGCTCTGAGCCGACAGTACCTGAAAACACCTTAAGCCGCGGGCACGACATGCTGCGAGTCCAAGCTGTCTGAGCTGTCCTGCCGGCACTTATCCAGCCCAGCTTTTGGAAGCTCCATCCCAGATCTGTCCTTCTTATTATTGGATAAGACACACACGAACATTCAGTCACGGGGAGGTTTGAGATGAGAGTGGGAAGGCTGCTGGGGAAGGAAAGAAAAACCCCAGAAGAACCAGAAACCACAACAGATGATGCCCGGGGCTCCAACAGAAGCTGATGCATTGTATTGCTTGACTGGGATCCAAGTGATATAAGTATTTTGCTGTCAAGCCTGCGGACAAAAACAACAGAAACACACCTTCTGACGCACCTTCTCTCTGCACCAAACGAAATGGGACAGAGATCAGTATGAGCATTACAGAAAAAAGTTGATAATCTACTACCAATTAAGACTTAAAAAATAGTAAAAATAGTTCTATGTAGAATTTCACCTTCATATGTGATTTATTTGTGTGTGCATGCACCTCTGTCCACACTGTTTCTGCAGAAAGGCCTGGGCTTTGTTGCTCCGGGGGCTGATACTGCAGCACAGAGGAGTGCAGAAGAGGAGGGGGAGCAACAGGGGGTAGAAATGGTTTTGAGTTGTACCACTGTGAGCTCATACCATTGTTCACAGAAGAATGAAAGAGGCAAAAAGAGGAGAAAGAACAGAAGGCAGTGTAAAGTGTGAGCTGGGGGGGTGGCGAGGTGGGGGTACTGCGTCACAGCGAATAATATGTCCATTCATCCTTGTACACACAGGAAGAGAGGACAGAGAGACAGGAAGTCAGTCGGACCAGTTCATAGTCTGTAGGGAGCCCACAGGAGGGGAGGGTCATAGTAAAACAACCACAGGAAATGTGTGTGTGTGTGTGTGTGTGTCTGAGTTTCTTCAAATATGAAGGCTTGAAGAAAAACAGGCAGCTGTGAAGCTCACCAATATAATTCCCTGAACCTGAAACCAGGCAGGGAAACTGAGGCCTGAGGCTTGTAGGCTGGGCTTGGGTGTGTTTTCATACGAGTCAGTGGTGGGAAGGGGGGGCGTGACATGTGATTTCTTAGGGCTTTTGATTGAGCGATCTGTCTGAAACCTCAGGTTGGAGGTAGTATTCTTAATAAGAGCCTTCAGCCAAGTGGAGTCCATTAGTTCCAGGCATGCCTGCCTAATAGAGCTCCCCTGTACATGCGCCCATGCACGGAGGAGAGAGGAGGGGACGGCAGGAAAAGATAGAATTTCAGTACAGTACGGTGTTGGAGGGAAAACTATTGCAGGAATGGAAAGATTTCAGCCAATGTCTTTTCCTTGGATATGGACCTTCCTCTGAAAACAAACACGCACACACACTAACTTGTTTAGGCATTTCCTTTCTCACCCAAAGTTAAAAACCTTTCGGAAAAGAAGTGTCGTCTCCAGGAGGCTGCTAAATGAGTTTAGTGACTTTTAGACATGGAAAACTGTGCTCAGGCCAAGCCACTGCGCGCCCGCTGCGTAAAGAGATGGAAGACGATAAGAAGGAAATAAAACCTGCTCTGTGCTACAGTTGAGCATGAAAAAAGGGAGATTTCAGAGACTTGAATTTAGTGCAGCAGGAGAGAAACCCTCTGACCTAAATGCCTTCAACTTTGGCAGAAAAATGCCCAAAACAATTAAACAACTGGCAAACTCGAGGAAAAGAAAAGACGACTTGCTGCTTTGAAGGTTTTCCTGCTGCAGTCAGACATTAGGTTCACTTGGAATTTGTACAAGGGAACCAGCAGAGGATAAAATCTGGGTCAAAAATGAGGGTGGCGTGGCGGTTGCGGTGACGTGTGGGGAGGCGGAAAACAGCAGGGGTGAATTCCTCAGATCAGGAAGTGATTAACCCTCCTTGAGGTAGCTGGGCGGTTTATCTGAAGTGACAGGAGGGGGACGGGACTCTCGCCGGTGCCATGTGGGCTCCGCTAGGGCCGCGTTGCACTCCGAGCGGTGCACAGGTCAGGGGTCAGGGGTCAGGAAAACGCTGGAGGGAGTTAGAATCCTACGTCCACCAACAATAGAGCGATCAATTTCAGCTGTGACTGGTGTGAAAATGACTTGACACTAATCCCGTCAACTGGGTCTATTCACCTACCAAAGTCTGTTTTTATTAGTGCGCTTTCATCCACCGACCACCTTTACTCATGCTCTGCTCCCTTATTCGTGTGGGCAAAAGGGGCAGCAGGACTGTAAATTGGGAGGCTGGAGTCTCTCTGCATAGTGAAAAAGGCTCCTTATCAAAAGTTAAATACCTCATTAACCATTTACAGCCCCCGCCTGACCCATTCTGGAGACACAGAGCAACGAAGATGGAAAAAAAAAAATCATTAATTGGGTTTTCTGTTGAGCTGCACAACACGTTTTTACTCCCCCCTCAGTTATTATAGTGCTTAATTCATTATTGAATTACTTTGACAGTCCAGATATTACTCAAGCAGTCAAATTTGACATCAAATCCTACGTTTGTTTTGCATTACACTGTGGATCTTTGGAGGAATTTTGTTGAATTGCTTAAGTGGAAAATAACATCGCACGGAATCTTCATAATCCATAAATTGCCATGCTTTACGCACACATCAAGGCTAATTTGTGTGTGTCGTCCATCCACACTCCACCTGCTGTCACTTCTATTTCCTGTCTCTGCCGGACGCAGCCATCTGGGCATCAGTCTGTTCCAGCAGTCTTCATCTTTCTTGTATTTGCTCACCCTGTCAGTACCTGGACCATCTGTCTGAGGTGGTGTGGATAGGTATCAGACAAAAACACACATTTATTGTACCACCATGGCCAGCAGGGGAGTGTGTGTGTGTAAGAGAAAAGGAAATAGAAAGATTAAAGGAGAGAGAGAGATGGGAGACTCTTTCCAGTTTTTCTAAATGGCCAGCACATAACATGCCCATTAATCAGCTTAGTAGCCAGTCAGGGGATTTGAATAATCCACAACACAAGCAGGGAAGGAGGCCTGCCGAGTGTGTGTCCGTCTGCATTAGGCCTGTCTGACAGATTCTGCATTGATCTAAATCTCGTGTGCGGTTCTTTCCTACTATCAAACCCCACCTGAATCACGTCCGTGATATGAGCCGATTTTCATAATTTGGCATGGATGCTTTTCATGAGAAGACACGTCGTCAGTGGAGCCGAGGCCCGCTGGCGGCATTAGCAGGCTCGTCAGATCGGGGCAGGGTGTGTGATGACTGCCTCCTTCGGGGTTGGAAAAGTGATCCTAATTTTTCATCCACCCATCAGTCAGAATTGGTCCGGTTAGATGACTGACGTGCTTCGTCTGGGCTGGTTTGTTTAGCGTGCAGCGAAGCTTCCCCACCCCTTCCTGCCCCCAGAGGAAACCATTAGCACTTTGAAGCCTAACGCAGTGTGTAATAGCCTCCACTCTGTCATTTACCAGTTGTGTATGACTGGCTCTGTCAGACAGCAAACTCTCCACATATGTAAAAATATACATACAGATGTGTACGTGACCAAACTCTTATCGCTGCATTCCATGAGCTGCTGAAATGGGAATGGAGTAGAGGAGAGAGGCGGCACTGCAAGCTAACGACGATATCAGCTGATGGCTGCTGATCTTTATCTGGGTATCAGTGGAGAGCAGCGAGGCTAGGGGTGAGAACGCAGTGGAACATGCTCGCAAAAGGAACAAAAGTTGATGGTACCAGATGCTATCGCCACACCTGGAGGTGACATTGTGGAATTATGCAGCTTTATACACCATTCAGGCAAATATGGGAAAACCGACCAATAAGCTGTATGACGTATCTTCAACTGTAGCAAAAAGATAATAAACCTGAGGTGATGCAGAGGTTAAAAGCGGCATGCCATTAGCTTCATGCGAGTTTTGGCTCTCAGACTCACTGTAGGCAGAAAAAAAGCTGAATCAGGCTTATTCTATGCAGCAACTGCAGTCACGGGGCCTCCCTTTCTTTCTGCATCCATTTCCCCCTTCCAACCTGCTACTGCAGGGGTAGAATTCATTCTCACGCCTGCCTAAGTGCGCATACAAAGTGTGAGGAAGGGCTTGGATGCATCACGATCCCTGCAGACAAATGGCCTGAATTTGAAAGTGTTGTCAGGCTGGAGAATAAAATACAGCCACATTTTCACCCAGGCAGCCAGTCACAAGCAAAGCCTGTGAAGGTGAGAATGGATGAAACTGGCACCTAAAACGATTGGCGCGCCACCAAACCTGCCCCCGTCCAGTAAACACCACGGCAGCACGGTGCAGGCACAGGTTGATCCTAAGAAATGACTCATTACAGAGCAGCAGAAATGATTACAGCTTTCAACCCTTTGTGATGGCTTTCCTGCAGCAGGGACCATTCTCTGCTACTGTGAAATTCTTTCAAACGTGAACTCCCCATCTGTTCACAAAAGTGCTGCAGAGACGCAGAGAATACGGAGAGAAAAGTGGGCCAAACCGCTCCGACAATCTCCCAGGGAGGAGAGTAACTTACCACTTCAACACAGCAAACCACCGCAGCCGTTCTGTACCACGGAGATCCAGGGGAATTGCCTGAGAAAGGATCTTATTGCGCCTCCGCTTCTGTGCAGCATAAAATGTTTTTTAAAATCATGAGACAACAGCACAGCTCTCTTGAGGAAAAACAGATTTTTCTTTATTGTTAGCGCTATTTCACGCAGCTGTTTATAATTCCCGTCATTAAAGTCCCCCATGAGGTAAACGCTTGTTATAAAAATACTGAATGAGGCCACTAGTTCACAACACCAACGCACTACTGGGGGCACAATGCAGGTCAGTTATTGGAGCATATGGATGAGAAAGTTGTAGACAACAAAGGGAATAGTTCACATGGATGTTTTGATTAACATGTCATTTGATTCTCAGGCCATGTAGTGTGGCAGACAGAATAACTGCATCTACGTGTGGACTTTGGCTCCATTATACTGCAACTATATGGACTCGGATGGACGTGTCAATCTAAAACCATCTGAGGGTCAACTTGAGGCCTTTGTGCTTCTCAGAACATACAAACACTCTGTTCTGCTTTCTCAGGCATTAAGGCCTGCATACTTATGCAGACCATCAACCCCGTGGCTCAAATCTCAGCATTTCATGAGTCATAATGGGCGTCTCGACAGTATGATGAAGCAACCAGGCACATACATTCTTTGGCCAATATAGCATAATCCACTTCTGATGAGTCAAGGTCCAATTTTGTGATGCAGTCAAGTCTTCTTGTCCATAGATAAGGAGGAAAAAATGCTGCGGCTATCAAATGTGTTGTGAAACTCTTCCAAAAAATGCATCTTGCCTCTTTTTAGGCAAATGAAGAGGGCAAATCATCAATCCACACGTCATGATTTATCTCACTTTCTCTTGTTAGCTTGCTGACTACACATGTTCAGTGGAGTTGAGTCGTATCTCCACCCTGGCCTCTGATGCTGCAGGAGCCTGGTGTCTCGTGACAACAAAAACAAGGTTATCTGCACTCAGAAATGCCCGGACAACCCTGATACCAGGAGATTAAACCCCCCCAATGTGAAGCCACTGAACAAGAGGTCAGTGACTTTGCACGGAGTGTGTGTGTGTGTCCTTTCCCGTGAAGTGATGTGTGTGTGAGAGAAGAAACACAATAGAGTGCAATGTGGGCGGCCACGCCTCTTTCTTGTGACCCTGTGGTCCCCCCACAGCATCCTTTCTTCTAAAAGAAAGGGGTGATAAAGAGGTGTGTGAGAGCAGATACATTGGAAACGCTCGTCCACAATGTGAGTTAACTATCTAACAGTTTGCAGCATGTCTGAAAATATGGTCATCGTTCTCCCATCAGCAGTCACACCACCAACAAACAGCGAGCAGTCAGCCAGCGTTGGCTGCCATAACACTCCATCTGTTCATCTCACACGGTTCCTTTCCCTCTACACTTCTCTCTTATCTCCTTATATCACATTGGAACCTTTTTCTCCACGGAAGGAAAAATAAATTCTGTGATCATCCACTTTTTATACACGGTATAAAAACGAGTTCTAATTAAATGGGAATCTTGACAGATCCTGACAAACCTGACAGAGAACAGAGAGAACTCAGAGCTGGGAAGGATAAAAAAGGAGTGACAGCAACGACAGATAAATATGGAGGAATCTACAGAGAGAGAGAACCATTGTGTACAGCAGCAAGTTCTGCAATGTTGCTGAATTATTGATGCTGCTTCAGGACACCGAAGTGTGAAACTAGAAAGAATCTTTGCATAATAAACATCTATAACCAGCCAGAGCTGAGATACACCTCTGAGGCAGTTCGCAGTAGCTGTGAGATGATCTGCAAAGAGCTCAAAGACTTGAGGAGGACATGTCGCTTCTTCTACAGCTTCCATTTACACAGGGAAATAGATCATCAGGCATATTTAGACAAATCAGGAGTGGTATTTATTCTTCAATGGTTTTCACTGGTTTGATCAAGAAAAAAAAATCTCTCTTTGAATCTGTGGATCCCTTTTCCTGGCAGGGATTTTCTATTTCTTTTCACAGAGGAACCTTGTTTGATCTGGGAGACTCCTGCTGTTCTGCTCCCAGATGTTCCCTTCTTCTCTGACACCCCGCCCCCCCTTTCAAAATAAGACCCCGTCTCTGTGTTACACCAAAGACAACAAAATAATTCACAAATGCAAAATGGCTTCTGAGCCGAGGCTGTAAAAGCCAAGCTGTGTTCATATGGACCATGCAGAATGTGAGCTATGAGGGTGATTCCAGCTGGAGGACAGCGCTCTTCATTGTCTGGTACCAGAACACGACAATGGAGAGGGTTACAGGCAGGGACCTGACTCACGTGTACTGTAAGCCTTCCTGGCCATTATCACTGACAAAGGAAACTCAAAACAATGTGTGCGACGTTGAAATCTCTGTAGAAATACAATAGCTGCTCTAACGTACTGGAAATTATTCTAAAACATTTTCCCCTTTTGGTCCCTCCAGAATAGTTTTAGATGAATTGCTATCTTAAGGCCCGTTAATAGGCGTTACCTTAAAAGCAGCAAATTTAATATTCTTGAGATTATGTGCATTATTGCCACCTTCATAGCTGTATGCTGACCTACTGACCTCTGACCCCGCTGAGACACTCAACTCCTATATAGCAGTTTGTTATAATGAATGTATTTCCTACATGAGCCTGGTCCTGCTCAAGGTTTCTTCCTGTTATAGGGGAGTTTTTCCTTGCCACTGTTGCTTGTTGGGGGTCAGGCCCTGGGATTCTGTAAAGCGCCTAGAGACAGTTTTGACTGTAACAGACGCTATATAAATAAGGATTAATTGATTGATTGATTGATTGAGTTATATAAAAAACAGTCATGTGGATTTATTTTAAATCCCCGTATGTGGTGATTCGTAGCTATTTTCCACCCTGTAGGAATATGACCCTATAATATGACCCCTATTCTATCCTTTATATTGATATTAGCCGTCGTTATGCAAAATTATGACCGAGTCAAAGCAACAAGTTTGTAATTTGGACAGATTATCACGCATAACCACCGTAAAAATGAATGCGGTTCCTAAAACATTGCAATATGTGCTCCAGGAGGAGTCCAACATTGGGAATTCACACAAGCAGACTGGGAAGCACTCCCGTGCACATTCCTGAGAGGGAATACCATAAGCACATGACAAGAGCCCCACTCACACTCAGCCACTCGGCCCTTTGTCTCCCAGTGCAGCCTTTCACACAGAAAGAATGCCTGTGTGAATGTGCATGTGTCGGGGACAGTAACCTTTAACAGACTGTGCAACCATCACACAGAGAGCAGTCACACATGGAAAGAGGGTGAGAGAGGAGAGATCTGGAAAAGAAAGCGTGATGGGGCACCAGTGCACGCTCATGTCCAGCAGCTACGCCATGCAGGGGTTGCTGAGATGGTCTTTGTGTGAAAAGGCACCACCCTCACTCTATGCTCTCCTCTTTGTTGACTTCACCATCCCTCCGGCCGGCACCAGAGGCCCACCTCTGATCGTTTCCAAGAAAAGTAGGAAAAAAACCCCCCCGACACTGGTCTCAGACAGCATCCAGCTCAGCACAGATCCCAATGAGATGACAGGGTCTCCAACACTCGATGTAATCTGTTTGGAGAGCGCCCATCGGCCTCACACAGCCCTGAAATATGGGCCACTGCACAAGAGGAATGGGAGTGTGTTTGTGCATGTGGAAGGACAAGGATGTTCCCATTTCCACTAAATTGGAATGTTGGGATGGGTGAAGGGTGCAGGGGGCAGTGAGCTGAGAGGGCTATCCCACAGCACACGCTCCTCTGTGAGCATGCCCAGGTCTCAGCGGGGGGTCTGCACTACATGACAGTGCAGTTTTGTGCCCCGCTGTAACCCATCGCAGGTTGACTCGCACGATCCGAGCAACTGAAATGATGTCATAGCCCATAATTGCAAGTGTAAAGCGAATGTATAAAGTTACTGGGACGCAATAACTTCGCTGATCAAACACGGACTCAATCTCACCATCTGGATGACGGGCGAGTCAACAGAGCGGCGTAGAAGTTGGAAGCGTGCGCGGCTGGTTATGAATCACCACTTCAAATTTGATTAGCCAGACGAGAGTCAAGTATTAACAAGCTCATTCAACGGCCGTTTAGCTAAAAGAGCGGAAGCGCAACAATGGGCGCAAACGCTCGGCGCAGGTTGTGTTTGTACACGACGGGTTGGGAGACTTTGACAGAGTGCATTCCACGGCCCGGGGACGCTGTGAATATGCATGACAGAAGAAAATAGCCGCATGTTTTGCACGCACATCGTTGCCCCCCCAGCCACGCTCGGTGAGACAGAACAAGGGACGGCGCCTAAAAAAAAAAATCAGAAAGATAAATATCAAGTCCGGGGTTGGTGCCGCGGCCTCCCAACAGAACAGGCTGCAGGACGCAAATAACATCGTCAGGGTGGGTTCATGCACACCAGTGCATACTGTGCAAGTCACACGTGCACACAGTAATCCAAAGATAAACACACTTATTAGTTCAAAGGATACCGGCTCATGAGTTTCAGCACGTTTCTGTTCGACGTGGCTGGCCAGCATGCATGTCCACGCTTGTACAATTCAAATTATCCCAAAAAACTGACTGAGTGTTTGGTAAGAAACGGCGTGACGTACGATTCATTGTAGGTAATTTACCCATCAAGCATTTCACCGGGTGGTCAGGAGAGTCGCTCTGGCGTGGCAACAGTCCCGTCGGGTCAGGTGATTCCTTATGGGGGACATTTAAAACCAGCTCAGATCAACCACCAAAGCAGTTTTTTCATTCTGCCACTGTCAGCTAACGCGTGACATTTCTTTGTTTTCCCTGCGAGTCTGCTCCTGCACACGCACGTGCACATGCCCGCGTCCGTGTTTGAACAGCAGGGGCCTCCGTCACGAGTTGGCTGACGTGGATAAAAGAAACGTTCATCTTTGCATTCAACTGCAGACGTAGCGGTGAAACCAAACCAAGTAGCAGAAAAATACAGCCCAACTCCAACATGCAGCCAGTGACCTGTTTAGGTGAACGTTGCATCTGGTTTGAGTGTGAACCGAGGGGCCTGGAACAGGGAAACAAAGCTTGATTCTCCAATTTCAGCATCAGGGAGAAAAGGATGTTCCTGGTTAGCTTTCAGGCTTCCTACCCGAGAGTGAATTCGCCATTTTTAGATGTTCTTGTGATGAATGAGATGAACCCTAAATGCATTTTATTTCATTTATATTACGTCATTGTTCAAATTGATGGCAGCCTGTTAAAAAGAACGTTAGCCGCAGCCACAACACTTTCCTTTCACAGGCCGGACACTGTGTGTCGCCTTCAGCCTGGACATTACATCCTTCCAATAAACAATCTGAAATGCATTAAAAAGAACTTTTTTGGGGGGGACGTATCGACACCAGCTGGCTTTAATGCAGCAAAATACCAAAAATAGAACCAGAGCATCCACGTAGCAACCGGGAGGGGGGTAGCAAGAAAGAGCTGATTCAGCTGAGACAATGTGATGAATGGCTTCATTAAAAGAGCATTAACGGAGGCATGAACCCGAGTGGAGCGTGTCAGTTGGTGGCAAATGCCCACTTCCAGGTTCCAACACACATGAAGAAACCTGCCACTGCGCTGAATTACTCTATTTGACACCGGCCAAGACTAATCAACCCATTTAAAGCCGATATACGTTCAAAATGTTAGCCAACGCCTCCAGAAATATCCAGCCTAAACACACGGATGACGACCCAAACTGCTTTTTGGGGAGGGCACAAGACAAAGTGCCCAACAACCTGAGAAGATAAGGAGACAGCAGTGGTGATTCTGTGGAAAAGAAAGGAACAAAAGGAAACTGAGACTGAAGAGAGCCAACAGTAAACGGGAGGTAGGAAAGAAAATAAAAGAATGAAGAAAAACCCGAAGAATGAGGCGTGACGGTTCCGTGTGCCGACACCATGCCGCGTGTGCACGTACGGTGGGACCATGATTAGCTCCGTCCTACCGGGGAGGCAAATCTACATTATTCTTTCTCATTTTCCTCGCGCTCCTCACAACCCTAGAAAAATGGGGGCAATTTAGTAACCCTGGCAACCGATGGTGCCTACGTGCCGAGGAAAGCTGCTGATGGAGGGGGAAGGAGAGGTAAAGGGAGACAAGGGGATGGAGAGCAGAAAATACACAGAAACGAGCGCACGTTTCCCACAACATGCACGTGCTGAACCGGGTGGCTGCACGGATCAGCAGAAGTGGGTTTTATTCCCCGTTTTATGCTCAAAACACTCCCAATCGCAACTGTTGTCCCACCCTCCCCTCCTTCTGAGCAGGCTCTTTCCCTTTCCCTGGACGTACTTTACTCCTTTTACCGCCTGGATACGAGAAGGCTGTTCAAACACAACCTGTTTCCTCAGGCCTCCCCTTGGGAGCAGGATCCGACCTTTACCCCCTCTGCTTTTTTCCCTTCTTCTCCTCCTCATTCGGCCTCTTCTTTATTTATTTACAGCTGGATGCCTGTTCTTCTATTGATTATTTTACAAAGGATATGAGGGGGCTTTGTCTCAGCCGTGCTGGGCGCTCTATATAGAGACCTTCTCACACACACGTCCTGGTTGAGTGCATGTGGTGGCTTCATGACCGCAGAGCTGAACTCATCATCTTAAACCCGCCGTCCGGGTTCTGATGAACTTTGCGTGTCATTTCCTCACGACTGACAAATATATCCTGACAAGTTGGCGCCAGCCTTGAGCGCCACGGAGGTGAACTTGTTACCTCAGTCAGAACCAGTCCCTCCGTTAGTCATGGGTTTAAACTGGTGCTGATAAGTTGTAGGTTGGGCTGAAAACATCGCTGCTACTTGGTTTCCAATTCCAACACCTCTCCCAATAAAATGCTCTAGAAGGAGCTCATCTCAAAGCTGCCGAGAGATTCAGGGTTCACTTGTTTAACCATATTCCTGCTCTTTACCGGGAACATTTTTTATTAAATTACTGAAATATAGAGCACTTACCAGCTGGAATTATTGAAGAGGTTGGCACATTTTCAGAGATTATCAGCCCATATTAATGCTATTACACCCTGGAAAATCGGGAATTTTCCCCCTCTCAGCTCTGTTCTAATGCGTATTGAAATGCAATATGCTGACCTCTCAAACGTGTGATTAATAAGTGTTGGCAGACGGGACGCCGCGTCAAGTTTGGCTTGCCTTGTCAGTTCTTGTTGGATTTTGAATTCTTCATCTTCTGACACGATCACCGAGCATGCTTATAGAAGGAATGATAATGAGTGCAATTAGACGGTGCCATTGAATCCAGCAAAAGGACGCAAATGAACATCTCCCGAAAATGCTGAGTCAAAAAAGCCGGTATGCCTCAGTGCTGAAGGGCCAGTGCTGAAGGGCCAGTACGGGGGCCGACCTGCATCCGTATCCTCCATCTCAGGGGCCACCTTCACAGGCAGGCAGCAGAGGCTAGTTGAGGAGCCCACATGCTCTGGGTCCATGGTGGTTTTTGGTTCCTCGCAGCCTCCAGTTTCCCTACGACTGCATCTGTCAGCACTTCAGCCGGTTCCTCATTTATGCGGCTCCTGTAAGGGTCAGGTCCTCGAAAATGGATGAAGCGGTGTAACAGCCAGTCACGCAATGTTTAGTTGCCTCGGCGGGACAGTTCAAGAGCCATTTTTTCATGGCACAGATCTAAAATGTAGCTAGGAGGAGGTATTAGGCCGTGGGTGGACTATTTTATCTTCCACCATGGCAAAAGCTGTGAAATACCTGCCTGCATGCTTTGCTCATGGCTTTGGCCTGCGTCTACAACAAGAGCTTGTTTAAAGGGCAGTTTTTCCTTTTTGCCCATTTCATTCTGACATACGAGTTTAGAAAGAAAAAGGGTTAAAATGCTTGATAACTACAAAAACTTTATATCCAAGTTCCTTTTTATTCCCAGAAGTAAGAGTGCTGACTGCAGTGATAAAGTGTGTGTCATGTTGTTTGTCTCGAAGCTACAATCGTAGAAGGAAGTGACACACACACACACGCACGCAGATCTGACTGAAGCTATCATTTATCACACATCCTTCCCCATTGATGTTTTTGAGCGTTTTCATTTTTATTTAGCGCCCCGTGCTAGCATTTACACATTTCAGCAGAACATAGAGACACGCGACGTGCAGATTTCAAGGCAAACCAGTGCAAAAAGAAAGAGCTGCGAATGACGTGTGGTTCCTAACTGGACCGCTGAACTCTGTCAATACAATCTGGCTGTGATTGGCAGCGTGTTGTTTAAAGGATTCAACACAAAAATGCGACTAATTGATTCACCAAGAGGTTTTCATGGTCCTCTCAACCACGAGTAGCCAGTGAAGGCAACCACAGCCTTTCAATATAAAATGCAGCTGCTTTTTCATTACATTCTTTTCTGATTCTTTCACATTAATAAAGAAGGAAGAGGGTTGGTGAATCGGTCAGCCGACCCCTCGGCAATATCTGAGCCTCTCTTGATCAAATACAGAGAATAAACGTAGGGGACAGAGCAGGCGTGAACCCCCACACAGAGAGATCAGTGACCCTGGCTGCAGACAAACATCTGCCGTGTCACCACTTTTTCCTATTGTGTGTGTGCCAATGAAAATCATCCATTTAGACATACATTTGACCTTGGCGACCTTGTGAATAGGCAGCCCAGTAACCTACGCAGACATGAATTCGAGTGTGTAGAGAAAACGCCTTATTCAGGCAAAAGAAATCAATAAACTTTTAATCACAGGATGAGAATATGCATTGAGGTTTGCAGCTTTTCTGAGTAATGAAGAAGAATCCATATATTTCTCTTGGTTGCAGCAGGTATTTGAAAAGCAGCTCCTTATTGACACTCCCAGATGTGTAAAACACTGACAGATGTTTAACCTCTTAGCCAAAATGTACTTGTAAAATGAAACATCTGCCGCGCTCTTAGCAGCACGCCCTAATTTTCTGAATCTTTCCCACCGCCTGATTTACAATAACCCTCCCTTTGAAATAATATGGGGAGCTTGCTGACTTGTTATCAGAAGACCGTGGTAGCCGTCGACTTCCCCAAATAAAACCTAAACCTGCTTTAACTTGAACGATACTTTCCATATTCCTGTTTTATTTCCTCTTTCTTCTGCTGTCACTGAAACAAACACCCTCCTCACGAGGAATATGAGAACTATCCTCAAATTAGCAAGCACTCTGTCTGCAAGAGAGAATAAAAGCAATATTTTTCAGCTCGTGGGCCGAAGGTATTAATCATCTCATGCTGGTGGTAGTGGGGATAATCATTTTCACATGCGCTTCAGGGACTGGAAACTGAGACGGATGATGGGACACTTGCATCTACTGCATGCAGCTAGCATCTGGGAACAGCAGCCACGGTTTCAGCTTCCGCTGTGCAGCTGTCAATCACGAGGGGCAGAAGAATCTGCGGTGTTCAGTGAGCTCGCTGGACAGAGGTTAGCAAACGCAGGGAGACAGAGACGTGACGTTCAGGTGTCTTGCGTACGGCCACTTCGTACCCTCAGTCAGACAATCATGAGCAGTGGCTACAGGTTAATGACAGGCCGCGTGCATTTCCCAGACGCAGAGGACTGCTGGGGATGCCACGTCGACGTCACATGACACACGCGCAGCTGAAGAAGTTCAGCTTTCTTCCAGCCCAGGAAGGGAAGCGGGAGTGTGGATGGGGCAACAAAAGGCCGGTCGTCCCGGCAGTAATGAAGTAACTGACGGGACGAATCGATCCAGGCGGTCGACGGACAAAGGTCTAGTCAACAGGCTGAAAACCCAACAGACAGCCGCCACTAATGGGACTGTGTCGACAGCTAAAGGAGTTAGCAGATTAGCAGGTTAAGAAGAAGTGTCAAACAGCGGAATTACCCGACACCCATCTGAACACTCCTTTATCCGTTTGAGGCCACCTATACCAGCAATGGGATGGATTTCTGTCCATACGGGCAGTTCTGATGAAAGATAAATGATCTATTTATCTAGCAATGCTTGGCTTCAGGTGTATTTCAGGGCTCCGTGGTTGCGCTTTTGCACAATGGAAGGAAACAGTGACAACGCTATGGCAACCGAGAGGATCCAGGGACGGCATTTGGAACAGTCCATGTGTCAGGAAATTTCTGTGGCACCAGTGGTTCTAAACCTTGCAATGATTCATAATGACAACTGACTTGTTGCTTTCCTGTTAACTGGGAATACTGGCACCCCCCCCCCCCCTGGTTTAGCAACAGAGCAATTAAGATAACAACTGCTGTCAGTAATGTCCTACAAAGTCAAGGAAGACTGTTCCGAAGGACGATACTGGAAAAGGGATCAGTCGTAATCTGAAGAGACCTGACTGGATGAGAAAGGTGGTTTTCCAGTTGATCTGGCGCCGCAGCAGCGTAACATCCTGCTCTCCTCATTTTCCACATCCCCTCTCCTTCCTGCCACCTGTGCATCCCCCCCTTCCTCCCCAGCCTGGGGTCTACACCGTGGAAGCTGGACAGTTTTCCTGCCTGGCGACAGACGCGCACTTCAGCATGGAAACGGTTAAAGTCTGAGCGTCCCCCTCCAGCCACTCCAAACTGCCCTGTCACGTCCTTGATCACCAACGACTGCGACACCGAGGGGCTACAATCAATAGACAAGCCTCTGCACGAATTGATCACCCGTCGCGGACGGTAATCTTCGCGCAGGCCGCGCCGCACACGCACGCTCCTGCGGCACGACGAGGCTGCACACCAGCAGAGTCTCGCCGGAGACAGCGAGGGAGAGAAAACGCCCTGCTCCGAGTCGAAACCCCAACCCCTCCGAGCAGCACACAATGAAACGCACACGCACATGAAACTCAATTAAGCTCTTCTCCAAATGCTCCAGAGGGGCCACATCTGCACAGAAGCTCTGATATCTCAGCAGGGTTTTTTTTTGGGGGGGGGGGGGGGATTTGCCTAATTTTTTTTGCCTTTGTTGGACATCCAGGCGCTGCGCTACTGCTGCCAGCGGCTGGAAACCACTCTGGCCATGACGCCTTGCTTCTGAATGACGGTTGATTGATCGTATTATCGATCTGCCGCGTCCGCAAATGTCAATCAAGCCCCGTAAATGATGGGTGAGCACAAAGGCAAGCGTCCCCTTTACGCCTGAGGTGAGGGGAGACAGACAAGCATGGCAACTCGGAGGCTCGCTGCAGTTCCAACAGTTTTCAAGGCGCATTCCTTCACCTCGAGTTACGCGTTGATGTTTATTTGCTTTATTTAATAAACGAAGGTATTACCTTTCACTTGAGTATCATATTCGGCCACAATCTCCTTGTCCTTTCGGAATTTTGCCGGAGACGTCATGGCTGAGCGTGGAGATCAAACCGGTGGCGAAGTCAATTTTGTCCCAACTAATCAATAAATCAGCCGGGGATCTTGCGAACGACGCGCCGAGACGGGATTCGAAGCGAAAGGCGACGGCTCCGGGGAAAGTGAGTGCGGCTCCTCGGCTCGTATTGTCTCCGCGGTGCTCGTGTTCGTGTTCGTGTTCAGTCCAGGCGCATTGTGAGTTTGGCGCTGCTGCCGCTGCTTTTGCTCCGTTTCCATCCGCCGCCGCGCCTCTTCAAAACCGGTTATGGTGCAAACAACTTCCAGAGAGCGCACATTTCATTCCACTCTTGGGGGGGTGAAGGAACACAATGGCTCGGAAGTTGGCGCTCAGATCAGGTCGTTCATGCTTGTCCGGAGTGGGTCCTGGCCTCGCTTCTGGCCGCCCGCCTGTCCAAACTGCACCAACTGCACTCCTCGTCCCCCCTGAAGTGAGAGAGAGGAGGAACCAAGAGATGTGGGACTGGCTCCTCAGCCTCACAGCGCAAGATGGGCACGGACGAACGCGTGGATAGCATGCGTGTGCGTGCAGAAACTCCAAAACTCCCACTAGGTTAAAACTGCGTCAACTTCCAACCGTGATATCAGCTCGGGATGCCGGCATGCACGCACGTTATCGTAAAAGTGGCTAAAATATTTGGTTGGTCATGTAAAGCCTGTTTTAAAGTGTGTTTTATGGCGAAATAAAAATAGTAAAGTAATAAAGTAAAGTATAATCTGCAGCTAATTTAGCTGTCTAAACTAAAGTACACGCTAACTTTATGCTATCGTTTTGCTGCAGTTGTAGTGTTAAGCTAAAGCTAACGGCAGCGACACAGGGGAAACGCATATTTTTAGATATACAGTGTGTAATTTGAGTTCTGAACAAGACGACCCCCAACTGCCAGGTCAACGCATCAACAGTTTTTACTTATTTATTTATTTGCTCTTCAGAACAAACCCCCCAACGCCACCCTTTTTCTACTTCTCACACCCCGATTGGTGGAATAAGAGTTGAGTGACGCACGATTCGGCTAATCCCTCTTCGAGTTTTTGAATGTGGGCGTTCCTGTTCGTCCTTCGAGCCAATAGAATCCAGACTCGAAGATCAATCCGTCCAATGGGGACGTGCCGCTGTCAGGTTCGCCCAATCAGAATCAGCCGAAGGGTCTTTTAAAGATAGTTTCAGGAAATGTCATTAGATACCAGGAAGTTGTAAACAAAGCGGACAGCTTTTGGTTTTAGCCGTTATCTTCACCTGCATAGATGCTCAGCCAGCCGCGTAAAACGCGTCTGTTTTTACGGCGATTTATTGGTCTCGGACTATGCCACGTATGACGCATTTTTAAAAAAAAATTGAGATAGTTTGACCCTACGCGTTTTCATTGACTGTGCATTTACTTAGCAAGCTAACATTAGCCGTCTTCTGTTTTGACGTTTAAGAAGGACAACGGAGGCTGCACAAAGACGTTTTATTTTTTATTTTTGCATCGGGATTTGCTATTAAACAAATAGCAAGCTATTTCGGCATCCGATTGTGGGATTTCCTGCGTGTTTTCTGGCTGCGGGTAGAAATAGCGAGAGTGCCTCCATTGTGGCCAGGTTAACAATGTCTACATCCAACGCAAATTTCAAAAACAAGTGCGTGACCCAGGTGAACTGCATATACTGTGACAGCCTGCTTTGCACAAGAGGCATGAAAGCAGTTCTGCTTGCAGACACCGAGGTTGAGCTTTTTTCGACTGATATACCTCCAAATCGGTAAGTGCTAAAGCAGTTAGCAATGCTAGCGATTGTGTGCTGTTGTTTACCCTCATTGTTTACAGTTAGGACGGGTGTGCACATAAAGGGCTAATTACCATTTGAGAGGGATCCGTGACAGAGATGTTGGCGATGACGTGACTGTGTATCAAATGGGCGTTTTAGCTGTACATTTTCTTCTTTTTACATGCGCCTCCTCCAAGAACTGTTGACTTTGTGGCCAGCTGCTACTCCACTGAAAGCTGCAAATGCAAACTGAGGGACATTGCATGTCTCAAGTGGTATGTCAAAGTCTCCTATAGCCTGCAGAAATTTCTTTTTTATTATTATTTTTTTTTAAAAAAGACCCCCTGCTGCTGTGTGGCTCAGCAAACAGTAATCACCTGAAGAGCTGCAAACACCCATCATGTTAATTGTAATTCAGGAAGTCCCTCTGCAGTTGGTCTCTTAGCAATTAAGAGCTAGTTAAAATTAAATCCTGCTCATTTGTTTTCTAAAAGGAGGCAGATTTTAACGCTACACCGTGGTTTTATCGGGCCCTTTTGTTTTTCCAGGCCTTTTGTTGTTGCTGTAAACAGGGCAAAAACAAACATCTCTCAGATAATAGACGCCCACTAGTGGATTTAGCACTTTTCAGAAGGGCCTGTAGCAAAGTGCTGACAGACATCTCTCCTTTATTCTGTCTCCCTCCTCCCTCTGTCCCAGTGGTAATGTTGTGGGCTATCACGTTGTTGCCCCATGCAAGCCCTGCCTGCTCTCCTGCAACAACGGCCATTTCTGGATGTTCAACAGCGACGCCGTGTCAACTCTCAACAGACTGGACTCCACTGGTCAGTGTGAGCCTCTGGGTGCACCAGCAGTTAGCTGTATTTATACTCATGCCAGGTTTCTCGCCGCAGGTCTGAATTTGCTCCTATGGGGAGATCTTCCAGAGCTGGAGGACAGCGAGAACGAAGAGTCAGAAAGCCCCTCAGAGGAGGAGTGTATCAGGTAGAGAGGGGGACAGACACTGTGAGAGACTTGGGACGCCACTGTCGGAGACGTAGAAGAGAGGGTTTAAATCATGCACAAGAAGAAGAAAAGACTCAAAGGGTAGTTGAATACTGAAACAAATAGGGCAGAAAAGTGCAGCTTTAATTAAATGTAGCCCCATTTAATTTGGTATTGAGTTGCCCTTTAACCTGTGATCATGCCTTTACCTGTGATTTTATTTATCCACTGTCAAAAGCACACACACACACACACACACGCACGCGGTCAGACACCGTTTTCATTTGTGGAAATGAACTCTTGAACTTATTTTGGCTGAAATGCACTGAAAACTCAAGTGCATTTCAAAGGTTTGGAGCAGCCTGGTGTGAGAGATTTGGGTGAAACCTGGTGAATGCTTGTCTTTCCTGATCAGTTTATCACAGTTTGCCTATCATTTTTCTTCAAGTTTGCTGTACAGCTATAAGAAAATTCTCCCATTTTCATGTCTTAAATGGTTGCAGTGAACGCCTATCGGCGCCCCCATAATCGATATAGCACAAATACTGAATGATATGCATCCACAAGTCTTTGGCTTTGATTTTAGAGGACATTTGTGATTTGGGCTTCACAGATCTGGGTTTGATTAGTCATTTATGGTCAAATGCAGCGTTTGTGTTCAGCACCCGGATGTATCTGGTACTAACAGACTAACGGACGATCACGGCGCGCTTCCCTGGAGGCCTGGAGAGGAATTGCAACGTTTAGGTAATTCCAGAGGAAGCTGCACACGAAAAGGTGCCTTTTTGTAGCACCGTCCACGCGGAGCGCCGACACAATAATGGAGAGTTCTTAATGTTAATGTCCTGGGTCTGTCTTTTTTATTTTTGCAGCATATGTTGTAGCAGAGAAAGACAATACGCAGCAAAATGGAAATATTCTCCAAAGAATGACGGACCATATCAATAGAGCTCCACCTCCAGACAGGTTAGAACCAGGCCTTTGGATCCTCTGAGTCGTGGGAGCTGGGTACTGGATGTTGCTCTCCGCTTGTTAGGCTCAGATTTCTGGGTTTCTTTCACTTTAGATGTCGCTGCTCGGATATTTATTTAGCCACGTGCCCCCTCTCGCACTTTTTTATAGCGCTTCAGTGATGCAGCCTGAATCCTCCAGCATCAGGCTTCCCGGTTGGGGGGTCGTTATTTATGATTCTCACAGAAGCAACACGCCGCCCACTCGTGTCGCCCGCACATGGTAACCGGCGGCCGCACGTGCGCCCCGAGTGGCGACGCATCTGCTGGTCATTTGTGAAAACCCACAGTCCAAAAACAGCCCGTCATTGTTTTTGTTTACAAGCTTTGTTTACAGGATAATTGGTCCATGCTGTGTTGTTCTCTAGTGAATGATGATTCCTTCTGTATTTAATATTTCATTTGTCTTGTGCCGTTTTGTACGGGAAAGACTGAACGTGGACGGTTTTTACCTCACCGAGGTACCACGCTCGCGTCCTCTGGTCGGGACGAGCTGTGAGAGGATAATCAAAGATTTCAGAAGTGCTTTCTGACGTCGGTAACTTTGATTAACACGCCCTGCTGAGAACATAAAGTATATTTTGGAATTGCACTGAAACTGTATTGGTAGTTTAAACAGATGATTGTTGTTTTTGTATGCTTGTTAAATTAAAAAAAAAAGTTGTTTTTTTTCCAAAATATCTTGAATGCGCAGCGTGTTTCTTTTATTTCGACGTGCTTTGTCGTTTCTAACCTCTTTATCACGCATCAGCCTGAAACCACACGTGTGTTGTGTTTGTTTTATAGCTGTGCTGGTTCTATATCTGCAGGGGTTCCTCCCACCAACACACACCTTCCTCAACATGTCACCGTCCTGTGATGTGTTGCCCCCCTCTCAGGTGTCCTGAGGGGCTGCTCTGACACGCTCGGGCTGAAATGAGCGTCAGGAAGAAATAGTTGTGGTTCGGCCCGTTCAGGAGGAATCTGTCCAAATTTGGAATCATCTCCAGAGCTGGTGACCTTGGCGAGGATGCTCCCGCCGGATGGGGCCGGCGCCGACGTCTGCAGGACGAGACGCAGAATCAGGGCGGAAACGGGTCCAGGAGCGAGAAACGATGGGAGTGGAACAGAACCGGAGGCCAGACTCGGCTTGTTTCACAGACCTCAGCATCCCTCTTCCCGGTGATAACAGCCAGGAGGACGGATCACCAGAACCTGGTACCTGGTACTGGTACCTGGTACCTCCCTCCTGGGACCGTCCCTAAATAAAAGTTCAAATAATTAATCTCATTAATTAATGCCAGTGTTGTTTACATGATCGTGACAGTTGATGAGAAGAAATCCATATTTTCCTCGCTTTTTTTTACCTTTTTGTATCTACTTTTATAATCATTCCACATCTTCAGGATTCTAATCGGATAAATGAACTATGGCAACATAGTTGTCAGGATTTAAGTGTGACATCTGTCACCTGCTTTTTCCATTTGGAGTAATTCCACTATTGGCGTCACAGAGTAGCTCTGAACCAGTCGGACAGGTTAAATGTTCACCTGTCTGGAGCCACTGTGTGTACATGACAGGTGTTACTGTAATGCTGGGGGGTGGGGGTGGGGGTGGGAGGGTAAGTATGTAACTTTCTCAGGGACAACGGTCAGAGTAAACACAGGGAGTATCGGTTGTCAGGCTGCCAGGAGATTAGTTAAATGATCCTTTGTTGTGGTTTGTGTATTGTATCAAACCATCAGCACTTACGTCATAAAAAAATCATAATTAAATGGATGTAGTCAAAGTTCAAGGCGTTCCGTGGTTTAAACCTAATTTGGCGCTCTGGCGCCCTCTGCTGGAAATATGGAAGGACGCCACCCAGAAAACAGCCTGTGTGACGAGGACAGACTGTAACTCTTTATAATCCTTTAAACAAGCTTTTGCTATATTTGAATAATGAAAGGTTTATTTTAGGACCCCCCCCCCCCCACACACACACACACACACACCCTTCTAAATAGATGCTGCATATTTATCTCTTCCCCCCAGATATTTCTATTGAATGCAACTTCTAAAAAGACAAAGTGTCAAAAAAGACCCTAAATGGCCACAACATTCGTGTTCAGATTCGGTGACAGCTGCCAGAATTAGATCTTCACCGCCAGAACAAAAAAATACACATTTATTACTTATCATAGATGAAATATTTAATGTTTAATTAAAAAAAAAAAGCAAAAATAATTTAGAAAATTCAAAGCGACGAAGGCGTTATTGCATTATTTTAACACTAGAGGTCGCAATTGCACCAGTAATGGCCGCGATCTTGCCAAAGGAGGAACGCTAACCCACACGCACGCATGCACGCACGCACGCACATCAATTGTACACTTGATTTCGCCCTAAAACACAGCGTGTCTGTTGAAATTCAAACTGTCCATTTAACAGAGAATAAATAGCTTCGTATTTAAATACTTCCGTCAGATCACAAGAGTTTTTTTTTTTTAATTTATTTTTTACTTGCAGGTGCTGATGAGGGGGATCGCCATGAAATTAGCGGTCACCTTGATCACCAGAGAGATGAGAATATCTCATAAGACACATAAAGAGGTTCATAAAAGCTGTGCAGTCCGTCATGGTCATCTCTTGATAATAGAGCTAAGAGGAGAGGCTAATGTCCAGCTTTGCCTGATTATGCATATTAATGACACCTCAAGTATTCATCACTGGGCTCTTTTTCTTCTGCAGGCGAGGAGGGAAAAGCGCAGATAAATGATGAACATGCTCACGTTAGGCCCTTCGGGACAGGATGCCGCTTTTTCAACCTTATTTGGGAAATCTCTTAGTGGGAAGCGGTGGCATCTGAGCCTTCTGGGCTGGAAAACAGAACATCAGGTGCTTCACCGCACGCAGCGGTGCAGGTTCTCCACACGCTCCCGGCCCCGCATTCTCCTCTGAGGCAAACTGCGCCGGGCCCCTGTTGGAGAGCTCCACATAAGACAGAAAACTTCAAACGGGCTTCTATTGTGCTCAAGTCTTCTGGGCGAGCTGATTACAGATAAGGATAAAAGTTGTTCCGATACAGTAAACTGATGCAGGGAATCAGAGAGCACTAATTAAGTCATGGGGGAGCCGAGGCGGCCGGCGCCGATGTCTCCCCCAACACGGGGGCCCGACAGCAGCTAGCATCAAACAGGGTTTGTTGTCAGCTGAATGTCCGGTTCAGGCCGGATCTGCAAAACCCACCTGGGAGGGGAAAGGAGCAGCTTCTGAGAGGCCCGAGAGGCCCCGGTGGAGCTCCAGGTGGCTCCAAACGCTCAGTCCAAGTGTTTCTGTTTGGGCTTCAAACTAGCACCTTCGCTGGGTCCCTGGCCAAACTCAAACACCTGTTAATAAACTAAAGCTGACCCGTTTCAACCTGTGATTCGACCAGAACCAGAAAGAACCTAATCTGATTGAAGCGTTTTTCATTTTCAACCAGGAATGACCTTTGATCTCTTAATATCCTGTTAAATCAGACAAATATTCAAGCTATGAACTGATCTCTGGGCCTTTTCATCCTCACATAAAATGATCTAAAATTGAACGGAACAGATACAAGCTGCTACACCAGGACCGGGACCAGGACCGGGACCAGGACCGGGACCAGGACCGGGACCAGGACCAGGACCAGGACCAGGACCAGAGATTAAACTCCATTTTTCCATGAAGACATTGTGAAAGATTCAATGTTCAAAACAACAAAACAAACATGGATAAAAAGGTTCAAGGCAGGCACACACACACACACACACACACACACACACACACACACACACACACACACACACACACACACACACACACACACACACACACACGGGCTCTGTGTTTCTTTTCATTGTCCTGGCTTTTTAATTTGACCTTGGGTTAGTTCGGCCCTTATGTTCCCTTATTTTTTCTCCATGATTCATTCCTCAATTTTTTTTTTCTGTATTTCAAAAATTTCTTTTGGATTTGATGAGAAGTCCTGGATGTGAAAGGAAACAAAATATTTTCCTGCTTGTTGTTACTCGCGTGGCTTTTTAAAATCTGTTTGATTAGAATTCTGCTTTTTAGCATTTTTAATGGGGATTTTGTGGGACTTAAAGCAAATAAAGGAGCTGATGATGGAGACCGTGTGGAGATTATTGTAACAACCTAAAGAAATGATGTTTTCTGTCAGGGACACACACACACACACACACCCACGCACGCACACACACACACACACACACACACACACACACACACACACACACACTTTTTTAAAGCCCTTTTTCTCATTACGGTGTGTGTGTCTATGTGTTTGTGTGTGTGTGTGTGTGTTTGTGTGCTGGGGGAGGGGGCAGAGAGTCTGGTAGAAAACCTTTAATCCGGGTGCTGTCAGGCCCAAACCCGGCTTGACGTCCCATTGATGTGGAACAGAACAAAACACAGGGCCCCTTGCTAAGCTCCCACTGGCTCACTCACACCACACCACACACACACACACACACACACACACACACACACACACACACACACACACACACTGGGCCCCTCTCTAAAGCCCCTAGCGTGGGCCCCTGCTCCCTAACTGGAAAGGGCATTCCTTAGCCAATGTACACGCGTGTGCATATGCAAACTCTCTCTCTCTCTCTCTCTCTCTCTCTCTCTCTCACAGACACACACAAAGTGATATAAGTGTGTAAGATGCTTGGATACAGTTAATAGAAGCCAGATGCGTCCGTGTGTGTTGGTGTGTATCCTTGGCGACAACAAACAATTATTGTCCTGCTGTTTGGACAGCTCCCGTCCCGTCAGCAGCGCTGTTTACTATCTGCTGAAAGGAATAGAAGCAGAAAGAGAGAGACAGAAAGCAGAAGCAGAAAGCCAGTCAGCAGATCCTGAATGGATACAAAAACAGAGCTTTATTAGAATAAACACGAGTTTCATCTATTACAGCCTGGCACAAGACTGCCTGTAGTTCCGTTCTCCGCCACCAGGCGGAGGAGCTCTGACCCAGTGCTGCCTTGAGGGTTCCTTTAGGTCCAGTCTGTCCCAGTAAAGACGAGGTGGTCCCTGTTGGTTCAGTTTTATTGTTGGTATTTGCCGCAGGTTATCTAACATAACACTCAGAATAACTTTCAGGGGGCTCCACCCGCCCTGTACGGGAAAGCGTTGCCACCTGTGAACACACAGAGCCGCACACGCCTCCACGGTCAACTGGTTTCCCTCCTCACCTTCATCAGGATGAAGCTCGCCCCTCGGTTTCCTCTGCAAAATTGCAGAGATTTTGATTCCACCAGTTTGGAATTGTGCCGCTTCCGTTTTGGAACTCGGAGGCAGACGTTTGTTTGGGCCTGGGCGGCGGTCCAGAGAAGCCCGAGCGCTCCCAACGAAAATGTTTTTATTGACAGGCGAGAGCAGCCAAGCCGACAGCACCGATTGGCTGTAATTGTCCGGCCAGTCAGCGGCGTGTTTGAAAGACCCTATGCAAAGTGTCAGCCTCTAAAAGCACACACACGCAGCCTACGCCCACCCTGCTCCTTCCCTCTCGACGCTTTAAGAGAAGCCAGATGTGCCACGGGGAAGCAATCACCCCTCTATTTGTCTTGGTGCTGATCAGGTTAGTGAAGCGTTCCCGGGCCTGGCCGGAGCTGCACGCCGCTGCCTCTGCCAACGCTGCACCGCGCCCTCCAGGCCCCAGACACCGCTCGGATAAACGCTCTGTCATCAGTAAAAGGTTTATACAGACCCCGAGCTCTGATTATTATTTGTTATTTTGTCATCGGGGATGTTTCGGGGCCCCATTTAAATGCCGGATTTCTCCCTTTCTGTGGCGCGAAGATCCGAGCAGCCCGTCGAGCTGATGCGCGGGGGTCAGCGGAGCCCCTTGGAAGCTAGCATCTGCTGATATGGACACCGGCATTTAGGTTTGGGTCACCGGATGGGAGGTGTTGAGGCAGCAACTGCAGCAGCAGCAGCATCTGTGTGTGTGTGTGTGTGTGTGTGTGTGTGTGTGTGTGTGTGCACATATGTGTCGAACATTCCAGCCAGTGCGTACACAGATGGTTTAGTTTAGTCCAATGAAATGAGCACCAGACACGGAGCAGTGACAGTGAACGAAAACCTCGATGATGCACAAACACACACACACACACACACACACACACACACACACACACACACACACATGCACGGAGCCTGCACGGGTTAATAGAGTGACGGAATCCAGAAGGAATCCACTCAAGGACTCAGGGAGTGAACTATTAGGTAGCCTCTAAACTGCCCCGCACATACTCCTGCTCACTTCTTCTTCTTCTTTTTTTCCCCCCGTCGCATTTATAACTTCATAACAAGGCCACAAATCACGGGATGAAAGACGGCACGGATGGATGGAAACCTGCGGGTGTCGGAAGAGAAAACACAAAAGACGGTCGGGCGGGAAGACGGATGAAAAAAGCCTCATCGCCGAGTGGAACTGGATCCTCGCCCGTCCTGATTGGCTGGCCCTCCCGCGAACCCTGACCCTCGACTTTGTCTGGGGCTCGTGACCTTGGTTGGAGTACAGCGGGAGCGCCTCCTCCTCCCTGGGCTCCCTCTCTCCATCCCTCTCCTTCTCCCTCCTGCACGTCCCTCCAGCAGGAGCAGGTCAGCGGGGAGGAGATGGAGACCAGAAATGTCAGCGAGACATTAAACAGAGTGCGTCTGTGTGTGCTCTCATAGTCCAACCTGTCTGATTTCTCTCCCCTCTTCCTCCTCCCCTCTTCCTCCCCCCATAGGCTTCTCCACAGAGCAGTAAATTTGTCCTCCAAATCTCTCTCTCTTCTCCGTGCTCTATCAACACCCTGCAACTCCTCTCTGCCCACATTTGCGCTCCCTTGTTTTATGGCAGTGAGTGTCAAGGCCAGAAGCACCATTAATTTAAATAAAATCACTGGCAAAACACCAGTGCTTCAAAGGGAGAGGCAGCGGTAGAAACTCTTTATGTATCTCAGTGTCAGAACCGATGAAGAGATGAAGACGTCTCCCACCCCCAGCCGGGTGCGCCTGCTTCTGTTCAGTATTGATCGCTACAGGTCTTTCCAAATATTCCCATTTATTCAGCATATGCTTAAATTTGATCCGGTTTTTTATTTCACTCGTGCGCGGATGTTAAAGAATAAAAGTGGCAGATTGATGGGAAAATTGCAGGGGTCATCGAAGGTCACGCTGGTTTTGGAATATGTTTGGGCTTGTTTTCGCTGTCGCTGCACTTTATAGACGCTCCCTGGAGTCTCTAATCCAGGAGCCAATGAAACGGAAAGACGTGTCTGAAGTTAGCACCAGCTCTCTGTCACTAGGAGACCACGGAGGAATATCGGATATCCGATCGACCAATAATCAATAATTTCAGCTCAAACTGCTCCAGTGGAGAGACAGAAGTTCTCACCTTTACCTTCACCCTCAGTGGAGGAATACGAAAATGAAAAGAATTTCACATTTCTCAGGTTATTTTCTGTCCCGTGTCTCTACACACACCTGTGGATGTGTGTGTGTGTGTGTGTGTGTGTGTGTGTGCCTGGCAGATGAAGACTTGCTGTTCTGGGACAGAACCTCAGCCGACTGCTGTTTATTTTATTGGATGTTTATTTCACTCTGTAAAACATGCCACTCAGGGACCCCGTGGAGCGATGTATTAACCCCCCCACCCCACCCCCCCAGTGTAAACAGTGTGTGTATCGGGAGTGTTTCCCTCACTCGCCCGTGCAGACGTGTAATCCATCCAGTCAGACATTCTAAACAACATCTCAACGTGTTTATAAATGCTGCCCGGCCACTTTAATGAATTTATGGTAATGCCTTGTTCTGCAGCTTCTGCCGCCAGCGCGCAGGGGCAGACGTGAGCGTGCGCATGTGAGCGTGCGCATGTGACCGCCCCGCCGAGGAACGCCGCACACGCTCGGGGGTGACGTTCACTTCCTGGTTCGTCCGGACCGATCCGCTAAAGCATCCGTGGTGTTTATTACAAGAACATCAGGACAACGGACCAAGCCAAACACAATCTGGATCAAAGGTGGTGCGAGCGTTCAGACGCTCTGCTCTCATTTATTTTTAATAAAACTGCATTGTTGTCGAAAGACACCACTAAAGACTAGTGTCAGAGGTCATAGGTCAAAAAACACCTTTAGGCTTCAGATCTGATGTGTTTATCTGTTAGTTTACTGGTCAATAGATGCCTCTTGATGACTTCATTTTGCGTTCACCTGTGTGTGTGTGTGTGTGTGTGTGTTTGTGTGTGGGTGTGTGTGTGTGTGTGCTCCCAGACAGAGCCGTCTCCCCTCCCCCCTCATCAGGCCTGACAGGTGTTATTACATTGAAATGAGCGCACTGATGTATGCATCTGTAATGTGGACCTGTCACCCTGGGCTTGATGGGACTTGACGCTCCTTATTATGGAGACGTGTCTGAGAAAAGAACAAAGTAGTAACACTTTGGCTGAAGCACCGCTTGCGAGGCGCCGCCAAGAATCCCGAGAAGGTCCGGCTTAGACGGTGTCAAAAAGTGGCGCGTCACCTTTGAGGTGTTCCCTCGGAGCACTAACAAATGTGATGTCACTTCTGGTTAGCGCAGATGAAACCTGGTTCTTTGACAGGTTCCCCTTAAACCACATGAGCAGACAGGAACATGCTAATGCTAAAGTTGATCAGCTACAAACAGAAGATCCATGTTTACATGGTGTAATGACCCAGCCTTCACTTGCGTGTAGACAAGGAAAACCTCCTGAAATGCAGTGAATACTTCTCCTGCACACACCTGTTGAAGCAACAAACACTGCCCACTAGTGGCCTGGCATGAGAACGCGCCGTGCGTCACTTTTCCAACACTGAATGAGCGTTCATCTACGACTGTTTTACACCTAAATACTGCATCTCCACATACATAACAATGTTCTGCAATGTTCTAGCCTGAGGTGAGATGGACCTGCCGTAGAAATGTATTCAAGACCGTCAAAGAATTTGTGCAGGCGTGATATGTGCACGCCACAGGGACCAACTGCCTCCCTCTCTCTCTCTGTCTCAATGTCGCTCCCTCCTCCCACGATACCCATTTTCCTTTTTGATTTTTAAAAAGTGCCACCTGAGTGACAAACCAGAGAAGTGATTAGCCGGCTCACTCTACGCTTTTCTTTTGAAAATCCATCTCTGAATGGGCTCTGCCCCTCGAGGTTCAGTAATCACACGTCAGTTAATTATTATAACTCAGAGTATTCACTTTTAGACCATTCCTCTATATCATTAGTGTAAAGAAACCTCTTTTTTCTGTATCATATTGCTGACTTAAAAAAAAATAGATTAATCTCACATTTTTAATACAGTTCTTAAATAACCTATTTTACAAAAGAAGGTGCAACATAAATTCAACCTTGAAGAGTGAGAGAACTCATCTACCAGGTGAACTCAGACGCTGCCTGTCATGTTTCCATCAGTCCAGTGGAGCCATTTTGTTGGAGTTTGATTATTTATTTGTCCTCTCGGGACGTGTGAAGAGCTTAGTTGAGGGAAGTTTCTGCCTTTTCAGACGCTGCGAACGAAGAGTGTTTTGCTGTCACCTTCACAGCCTCTGTAGCAGAGCTGCCTGAAAGGGCAGCTCAAGTGTATTAGTGAATAAAGTAAACACTTATTATTACCCTTCATCCCTTTATCTGCAGATGTGAAAGACTCTATTCACTCAGCCGGGCGCCGCACGAACACGCCGCCGCCGCCGCCGCCGGCGTGCGTGCCGGCGGAGTTTGTCCACGTTTGCCTCGACAATTGAGAGGGGGCAAAGGTGAAGCAGCTGATTTGTTGCAGTCGCTAAAATAATAGAGCAATTTCTTTCGCTAACGCTCGCACTCTGCTGCGCACGTGCGCGTGCACACACACACACACACACACACACACACACACACACGGTCTGATATGCGGCCTGCTCGCTTGGATTGTCCTCAAACAATGAAATGCTGAACAGATCACATCAATCTCTCTCAAGGGAACAGTGAGATTCCTGCACCCACCTGCACGCTGTGTGTGTGTGTGTGTGTGTGTGTGTGTGTGTGTGTGTGTGTGTGTGTGTGTGTGTGTGTGTTTTCGTTCACGCCTCATGTGTCGGCTGGTGGAACAGAGCGTAGAACCCTGAAGGTGGTGGTGGTGGTGGGGGGGGGGGGGTGTACCTGGACTCTCCCTGGGAGACACAAAGCAACAGATTCGGAGTGAAATGATTTCACACATTCGTGCATGTGGAAAAACGTGTAAAAATGTGTAAAAACTCTCCTTACAGGGTTACAAATGTGGTTTAATGTGCAAATACATTTTTCGACCTCCCCACAAACGCATCGTATGATAAAACAGCCTCCAAAGCTTACGCTGCCACACTTAAATGTCATATAATCCCATCCGTAGTTTATATGGGAACAGAATGGACGTGTTCGGAATCGTCCCGGATATTTACTCAAACTGAGCTTCAGTATTTGATGTGACAACAGGAGGAATAAAAAAAGGAACGCATTATTGATCCAGCTTTTTCTATAATGTTAATATCAGCCCCAAATGTTCTTCATTAGAATAATCTCCTGCTTTTGCTGTTGACTGCCGGTTTCAAAGTCTGCACGCGACGTGTGGAGGTTTTTTTTTTTTGGTTGAAAATATCATAATTACTTTTGAGAGTTTTAAAAAGCGAAGAAGAAAGCCTGATAAGCCCCCAATGGGTTTAAAGAAGTTTCACTTTTCTGTGCAGTTTTAAGATTCTTTCTTCCAGCGAGGAGTCCTCTCTCGCCGGCTCCCACTAATCTCTGTATATGAGCTATCAGGAAGGGAAAGCTCTCTCGGTGTGTTCTGGCTGTTTTAATATCTGTCAGCTTCATCCTGTCCTCATCCCTCTGCTTCCTCCACTTTTATTTTGACTCCCAGCTTCCTCCTGTCTCTATATTTCACCCCTTTGTTTATCCCCTCTGTCGCTGTCTCCGTTCCCTCCATCAGTCCTCGGAGAAGGTGTGTGTGAGCGTCCGTGGTTCCGAGACAGCTACCGAGACGGGCCCGTGAACCGCTTCCCTCCTTCCAGCTTCAGCTCCTGGACGCAGCGTTCTCCCCACAGAGCTGAGGTCTGATGAACAGCCAATGTGCACGTTAACGCCACATCTTGGAAGGCAGCAGCGTTTAACATTTAGTTAATTCCGAGAATGTTTAATTAAGTGCTTAAAAGTGCATAAAAAACACCCACTCATATAACAGCCTTTGATTTTCATTACTGTCAAGAGAAAATTGACGCCGTGCCCTTGGGACATTGATTGGATAACAGCACACTGAAACATTCCTGCAGTTCAATCACATTTTCTACAAATTAATGCCCAAAATGAATTTTGCGAACGCAGAATTAATAAAATGCATCTTGACCCGTCGCGGAGTTCAGCGAGGAGCCACTCGAGAGGCTCCCGTGAAAGGAGATGTCCATCATCTCCTCTTTTCACCTGTTGGATGATTTAATTACTGTCTGAGGTGACTCGTTTACGATAATCCAATGGAAAGCGGTTAATATAAAGGTAATTATGCGGCGGAAAAACACGACGGAGAGGAGAGAAGGGCCCAGCCCAAGATTCTAATCTGGTCTCAGAAATTTGAGGACGTGTTGAAATATTTAGCATGCTAATAAGTACGTGAATGAATATGCAGAAGGTTCTGAAATTTCTGCATTTGCAAACAACTTTGATCGTTTTAAAAGAAGTACGTTTTGCTTTCTGCCTCAGGCTCTCAACATTGGAGGTTTTGTTTATGTATTGAAAGGTGTCAGAGGTCAGAGGTCACTGTCATTCCCACAATGCTGTGAGGCGAGTCAACAAATTATGTCGGCATTGTTTATCCCAAAAACAATACTGCCTTCTTCGTTGGTGCTGAAATTCATCCAACAGCCTAAATCCTGCAAAACCAGTCAAACCTGTCAAAAAGTGTGAGGCTGTGGAATCTTTAAGTTGTGATTAATATTGATTGATTAATATTGATTAATATTGTCATATTGATGAATGAAACCTCACAACACCGGATAGATACAAACCATCAATCCAAAACACTGGCTTAGCAAACTCTCGCTACACAGCAAAATCAGTCTATCTTTGTGGGGACTTTATAGGCATAAAACACTACCCAGCCCCAGCTCCAACCCTAACTCTGACCCAGTTCTAACCTCCAACCAAGTCTTAACCTTAAAACGGTCCCATGATGCTTTGAGGACCAGCCAAAATGTCCCCACTTTGCTAGCAGAGCGAGTTTTCTGCTACGGCAAATCCAAGAGCCCACACACAGACCCGAACCCTCAGCCATCCAGGTGCTGCAGCGCATCACACGTCTCAGCCTTCGCTGCCTTGTTTGGTCACGTTTGCTTTAAAGTCTGCTCCTTTCTCAAATGCTTACATTGAAAGAAGGCTGTTTATTCTGCATATTTGCCCCGACTCCTGTGTTCCTGCTGATAGCCGCGCCGCTTCTGCCTCTCATTGTGAGAGCCGAGGGGCCAAGGTGGAACTAATTCTCTTAGACTTGTTAGCGAAGGCTGCTGCTCATTGTTTGCGTGCTGCAGAAACGCGTCTTTACCCTCAAAGGCTCACCTATTTTCACTTTTCTCCTATTTGCTTTTACGTCTCAAGTACATTATTTTGTTATTATTATTAACCCAAAAAGCCGCCGCCTCTCCCTCTTGTGTGAGGAAATTGAATATTGCATTTAAAAGTCAATTTCCATGATGGGATTACGCAAATCAGCCTGTGCCTGTTTCACCCTCCTGCTTCCATTCACGGCTCATCCAGCCTCCACCTTGATGCATCTCTCCATTTGCGGTGGTTTACCCTATTCATTTAAAGACGTCCTTTTTCACGCCCGACAGCGCGACTCGTGTTTTTCATTCCCCACTTAGCATTGTTACGGCGCCCCTGGCCAATCTGCACGTGTGACAGCGTGCACATACATATAGCTTTGGTTCGGACTTTAAAAGAAATAACAAGAAGGAAAAACATCCAAAGCCTGGAAGCTATTACTTCTCTAAAATGTAATTTTTGGTCAATGCCATTTATCTGTTAGGAAGATGAGATGTTGATTTCTTTCACTTTTTTTCCTATTTATTGAAAAAATAGGAGGAAATTGGGAAAAAAAACAGAGATATTGATGTTGGACATGTTGCCATATTTATGAGGACATTTATTAATACATTTACATCTATTAAACATGGCCGATTAGACATTAATGGAGGTATTTCTATCCTTAATGAAGAAGTCTGATGGATTTAACATGATCCAGATGACAGAAGCATCCTGTGATTGACAGCAGTCAAACGCCAGGACAGGAGCACCAGGATGGTCAACATTGTGCTGAGATGTTTTATCACGGGGCAAAAATTCTAAATTGGAAACATATCATGACATTTTTGCGCTGAGATGTTCATTAATCAGCCAATTAGCCGCGGGCTAATGCGCCGCATCGACAGCTTCGATGCTCTGGAGCGTCTGCGCAGGGTTTAGCAAGTTTCTAAGAGGGTTTTTTTTCCTGATTTTTCTGTAAAAGTGCACTTACTAAAGCGCTGATGTTATTAAACACACCACAGCACTTCAGTTCCGCACTGAATAATAAAAATAGCCACCTTAATTTAGGAAACATGTCAGTTGAGTTGAAGATTAGCGCTGAAGGAAGACAAAAATCGGCAAAAATCCAGCCCAAACCCTCCACTGTGGTTTATCCCGGACGAGCCCAATGGTGTGGTGCTTGATTCCCTTTGTTTATTTACTAGACAGACTCATTTTTCTTGTAAAATTCTGTAAAAAAACAAACAGGGAGGTGGCCTTGGACTTAATAATGCATAAATATGAAATCTGCCTAAAACAATCAACACCTGCAATGTGAAGAAAGAGTTATTACATTGTAATGACGACAGAGGTAGATCACAGAAGGCCGCGGGCCCCGAGGTCCTGTCGCTGTGCCAGCCTTCCCGTTCCTCCTTCCTCCCTCCACTTCTCTCCATCTTCTGCACCTCCAGACGGCATCTCTCACCCGCTCCCTCGCGCTGCTTGTTTACAGTAAGCAGGTCCGAGCAGGACGGTTTTACCTTTTATGGCCGTTCTTTATCCGCGGTAAAAGAACACTAATACAGCGGTATGCTGCCCCCCCCCACCCCCCCCACCCGACTCTGACCTCCGAGGTGTGTGTGTGTGTGTGTGTGTGTGTGTGTGTGTGTACGGACCGGGGTCATCAGATGTGTGTGTGTTTGAGAGCAGCGGTATTTACTGGACTTACTGGGCTCTGTTTCACTGCAGGATCAGGAATGAAGGTGTTACTGACTGTAAAAACAAGTGTAATATGTGCTAGATTCTTTTTTTTTTTTTTTAGGTTTAATAAGCCCGGTGCAGGCGGAACCCTTCAGGTCGTCCGTTTCAGGTTTGTTGTGTGTCTGACGTGGAATATTCATAAAGCCAGACACGCATGCACAGAAGCAGGATGGTGGAGCACAGCTTCGGTACACATCCCCACCTTTGACAATGGAAACGCAGACAGAACCAGACCTTGGTGGAAATGCGGTTTAAGGCTTAGTCACAGGGTGTGTGCTGACCTCTGCTTGATGGAAATGTCAGTGTGTGTGTGTGTGTGTGTGTGTGTGTGTGTGTGTGTGTGTGTGTGTGTGTGTGGAATGTCAGTGTCAAGGGCCTGAGAAACAGCCATGTACAAACAAACATGGGCTCGTCTTTCCTTGTTGCCCTCCTCTGGTCCCTATCACTCACATGAAAACAAACACACACACACACACACACACACACACACACACGCACACACACACACACACACACACACACACACACACACGCACACACGCTGTCTGCCTGGCTGGGATCAGTGTTTATTGTCTCAGTGTTAACTCACCGCGCCGCCATATCTGCCCTCTGTAATTAGATTTACCTTTCCTTGTTGATCTTTCCTTCTTTTTTTCCATCTGAGGTGTTTTTCCCTTCCCTGATTTTGAATCTCGCCCCTCTGGGGGGGTTTCTCTCTCTCTCTCTCTTTCCATCACCTGTACTCTCGGCCTCATTGACTTGAGTGGGAGCAGCACGCAGCAGGATCTTGCTGTTTCCCCTCCAGTGTGTGTGCGTGTGTGTGTGTGTGTGTGTGTGTGTGTGTGTGGTGGTGGGGCACTGACACACACTTTTCAGGTGCACTGACACCCGCTCCGTCCAGGCTGGGGGTCTCCCCTGTGCAGTACGTTGCCACCTCCTGTCTGGACGCCCTCCGTTACGTCTCTCTGCTCCTCCTCGAGCGACGCTCCTCGTGGGTGTTTCTCCACACAACTGATCTCAGCGAAGGCTTTTTTTAAATTTTTTTACCAATATAGTTGTGGTTCTGTTTTGGAAAAGAAAACCTAAAAATGTCCCCTGGCCAGTGGAAGTGACCCGGCAGTGCCAGCTGCAGACTCCTCTTATGGTAGTGTTACGGCCGTGTGTACAGCCGCTACGTAGGCTTTGTTTTCCCTTCTCGATTTAATGCCTTACATGGAGACAAACACACAGAAGCTACATGGAAGTTCTCCAGACAGGTTTTTGTTGTGTGTGTGTGTGTGTGAGTGTGAGCGTGCCGGTCTTTATCTGTGTGTACATAAACCCTAACCACCCATGGGTGAAGGAAGGCTAGCAAAGGTTCAGCTAACAGGGAGTTGAGTATCACTGCCTCCATGACGCTTCGCTCTTATTCAACAAGGGGCGGCGAGACTGGGCTGTCACTAGAGGGGAGAAACCCAGGCTGCTGGGGGGTGGGGGGTGGGGGGTGGGGGGGGTATCACACCAGTTTGGTGGTTGGTCGCTGTCAGAAACGGCCGCCGTGCACATGCGTCTTCACCTCACCGGTTTTTCATCTTTGGGACTGAGACAAATAGCAGAGACAGTGGATCTGAATTCAAGAGAGACTTAAATAAAACTGCCCCCCCCCTTTCTCTCTCCTGCTCGCTCGCTCGCCCCCCCTCCGCCGTGCCCTCTCCTCCAGGGAATGTTGTGGGGCCCAGCTCATATTTTGTTTTCACAATGCATTCCTGCCGGCTCTTTATTTATGTCAATCTTCCTTTTGATCAGAGTCCGGTTACCACCAGTTACCCGCTCGCTGCTCCCGTGAGTGAAGGAACCCACCTGTGATGGAGGAATGTGTGTGTGTGTGTGTGAGCGTGTGAGCGTGCGTGTGTATGCAGGAGTCTGGGGCCTTCGTTCTAGGGCGAGTTTACTGTCAATTAATATGGTTAAATGATTCCCTCACATGGTAAAGTATTTATGTAAGCTGATCTGGCTGGTGGCGGAGCACGACACATCTGGTTATGATCTACACCGCAGATGGTTCAACCTGCTCACACACACACACACACACACACACACACACACACACACACACACACACACACACACACACACACACACACACACACATATACAGAGAGAAAAAGAGAGAGAGAGTCTGGTGTGGAGAGGTGAGGTAGGGTTAGGTAGATGTTGTGTGTGTGTGTGTGTGTGTGTGTGTGTGTGTGGGTGTGTGTGGGTGTGTGTGTGTGTGTGTGTGTGTTTCACAGTTCATGCCCCCGAGAGAAAACGCCAGGTCAGCTTAACTCCTGAACTCAGAGTGAGACTAAAGATGGAAACGAGCTCTTTATTTTTCCATTTCTTTCACTTTTAGTTTCAGTTGCTATCGAACCCGTCTCCTCCCGTCTCCTCCCGTCTCCTCCCGTTTCCGCCCACCTCACCCTCACCTCTCTGATCCAAGTTTTCGGTCTCGGCTCAAAAAGATTTGGAGGTTTGTGAAAGCGTCGTGGAAAGCAGCCTTCCAGGCTTCTTCCTCTGCCCCTCCTCTCCATCCCTCCATCCTGAGAGAGCCCTCGAGAGATGTGTCTCCCCTCTCGCTGCCCGTATCCAAATAATTAATCCAAAGCAATTACTCTCCTCCTTCATCTGTCTGTCGGCCCGCTAACAAAACATTTCGACACGTGTCCTCATCATTCCCCTTTAATTAAGGCAGCACTATTTATCACTCCCCTTTAATTATCCTAGCCTGTTTATCAGTCTGCCTTTAATGGAATAGGCACCACAGAGATACTCGTGCAAAACAGCCGCCACGCCGTCCTTGCCTCTGCCAGTTTTGAACTCAAGACAGTGAAAATTAACGAAAAAAAGGAGGGAAAACAATTAGTGGTGGAATGGAAAAATGGAGAATTAAGAAGAGGATATAAACTTGGGGAAGATGTGAGTTGTTGTGCCTCCTCTCTCAGGGTGACGGGTACACTCACACCCTCGGCTGGGCTTTTGTTCCCCTCCAAGAAAGCTTCCGCAGACACCATGTGGTTCACGCTGAGTTCAAATACACACACACACACACACACGCACACGAGGATCAAACACACCTCCACAATAGTTCTTTTGTGTTCAGTAACCATGGTTTCTGTCAGGTTTAATGCCTAGCAACATGTGTCATGGGCCAACCACTCAATGGGAAGGGGAGGGCCGATGGTACACTTCATAACATCACAAGTGGTTGACCGTGAAATAAATTTTACTATGGCGGCACATGCTTAGAGGCGTCTGAACGTAGCGGTGGGAGGGTTCGGCTTCCCTTCCTGCCTACACGCGGTGGAGGAGTGTGTGTGCTCCCTCTGCTTGTTGCCAATGTGTGTTTGTCTCAGGGCCGGGCCGGTGTTTGTGTTTGCCCGCTCACAGGATACGTGCTAAGAGAGCTGTCCGTCAGCCTCTAACCAGCTCAGACAGGAGAGAAAGCCACAGGAGAAAAGCAGCAGCTGTGGAATCAGGCTCACATCGAGCGCTCCTCCCCTGGATCCAGGACTCGCACCCGTTAAAGCCCGTTCAGTCTGGGAGCAATTTGACGCACGTAAATTGTAAAATTGCAACCACACATGGATGATGTCTCTCTCTCTCCCCAACACACACACACAAACTCGTGCTCACACAAGCTGCTGGTGGGGTCAGAAGTCTGAGTGTCACACCCTGTCATTGCAGATTAAGTTATGCAAAGTGAGGTGGTCGGGCAGCCAACCCCTAGGGCTTAACAAGCAGGAAACACTAATTGGGTCGGCTTGCTGATTGCCATAATTGCTACTGGGTGTGTGTGTGTGTGTGTGTATGTGTGTGTCTGTCCATGTCTGGCTGAGTGAGGCAGCTGCTGAAGCTGCTACTGTAGGTACGGCTGCATCTTTCAGGTTGGAACTCTACCCTCTGAGGACTGGAAGAAGAAGGGGGTGAGGAGGAGGAGGGAGGAGAGCGAGGAAGCCGGAGATTACGGTGATCACATCGGGAATTAGGGAGAATTTCACGATGGATATTGACTTTGTCTTCAAGGAGGAATCCTTCCACGTAGAGTATAAAATGTAGAATTACAAGAAATGAAAGTTGATGTTTTGGTCCAGTGCAAAGAAGCTCAGTACAGCATTGAGCTAATGAAAGCTAATATTTTATGCTAACATTAGCACAGTTATAAATGTCAGTGCATTAAAATGAAAGGAACGCTCATATTCACTGCTCAGGTAACATGTATGAACTGGATGTTCATGCTGGCTGATAACTTGCTCGTGGGCATCGCTTCGGTAATAAACTGCAAATGTCAGGAAGGAAGAGGCGTGTATAGAAACCATAGCTGGACGTTAAGACGCATCCAAAAATGTAGACTTCCACCCTCTTTATGGTTAATAAAACTGACCTATTGGCCTCTGAGCAAACAAAGTAGTTTCACACATAATCTCAGTACGACTTTTTTTAGGAAACAGTTGAAAATTCCACTATCACCAAAAAATTGGATAAAGTCTGAACTCCTAAAAGTACAGCAAACGGTTTGGTGTAAAAAAGGTCGATGAATTACTCACGCACACGCACTCACACACACACACACACACACACACACACACACACACACACACACACACGCACACACACACATACACACACACACGCACCGTTTTCTGCTCACCTCACCTGACGCGTCCTCAAGGTGAAGTCAGTGGAAGCTCGTACGCAATTATTCCACTCTGTTCTGTCATTATGGATCAGGCCAATGATGAGGACATCACCGGCTGGCGCCCTGGGCTGAACTACTGAGGACTGCTCAGATAAACTCCACACAAGCAGCCACAGAAGGGTTATTATAATGTGTGATCTTCGGAGATGTAGCTCACATTTTTGTTCCCTTTCATTTACCTTGGTAACTGCCATCTTCTTTGCCCGTTTATTAAATCTTTTCAATGAGACACCACGTCTCATTATTCTCAAGCTCTTCTAACCCTCAAAACACAAATACTTTCACACACTTTGCCTCAATTTTCCAGTTTCAATTCCTGCTTTGGATGGTTCCACTTGTGGAGCTGAATGAACCAGTACTCTCTCAGTCCTAATTGCCTCCTTTCCTTAGCCCTTCCATGACAAACACACACACACACACACACACACACACACACACACACACACACACACACACACACACACACACACACACACACTCACAAACACACAAATACAAAGACAGTGTCGGACCCAGTTAGTCCGTTAGCCAGTTGGAAGTGCTCCCAGCAAGCGTGCTGGATTTTAGGGTTTAGCATCCCACTGAGACAGAATAATGAGTGTATGTTTCTAATCTGTGTGCATGCCTGTGTGTGCGTGTGTGTTTGTGCGATGCCAGAGAATAATGAGTGTGTTGCTAATCTGGGCCCTAGGAGACTACCTCTCTGTGCTCCTCTCACACCGTCTCGAATCAGCAGCGTCTCTTGCTCTTCTCTCCTCCTCTCACTCTCTGTATGTAGGCTAATTTAGCGCCGGCTTTGATGCGTTCTCCTGCGGGCCCACGTTTCTCATATCCAAATGCAGGGATTAGCCGTCTTTTATTCTCCAAAGCCCATCTCATCGTGTTATGCCTCTTTCTGTCGGCTTGCCATCTCCTCGACCCTTGGCAACAGTGGCAGGGACTTAACAACTCGACAACAACCGCTTTGTTGTCGTGTTTTTGTGTGTCGGTTGTTAGCTGAGGCGCGTAGGCCTTTGTGGGTCTGGTGTTTACGTGTGCGTTCTGGGGATACGTGTCAGTGGGGAGCGGGATGTGGAGGAGGTCTGCCAGGGATGACAGGAAATAAATATGAGGAGAGGCGAGAAGAGAACAAGTGGCAATTTAACAGCCTCTATCTTGTTTTTGAGATTCATTAGGAGAAATAATGAGAAATTATGTGCAACTAACTTACGTCTCTGGGTGACATCACGAATCCCTTTGTACCGAGCTTTGTGTGGGTATTTCTGTGTGCGAGAGAGTGTGTATGTGTGTGTGTGTGTGAGAGAGAGAGACTGAGAGAGAGAACAAGATGGCAGGTCTCTTGGTGCTATTCTAAATCCCTTTGTAGAGACAGGGACTGTCACTTCTGAGTGTGTGTGTGATGAAAGTGAGTGTTAGGCAGAGGGAGCAGCGAGCATGCTCCCACAGCGACACACACGCGCGTGCATGCACACACACACACACACACAGTCTATAGGCGTAACGTGCCCTCATAGCCGAAGATTAAGAGGAAAGACTCTTGATCTTTGAACAGATCTTTTAGTGGTCTCGGCAGCAGGATCCCCTCTGGGAGTCCTCACAGAAACATGTACACAACACAATAACACACACACACACACACACACACACACACACGCACACACACACATTGTAGAAATATTAACGCTAAGAGGATTTACTCAAATGCACCAGCAACAGAACTTGCTGGGAACACTGACCCCGTCCCAAAGACGCTTCCGGTAAAGTCCACCACACAGACACCCTGGTTCACCATCACTCAATCATTTACCCCCCCACCACTATTAAACTGCCCCCCCTCTGTGCCTCTTGTCCATGTCATTGTTTTGTTTTGGCTGTGGAAGCCTCTTGGTTCCTTTGCTCTGTATTGGCTGTGATCGAATGTGACCTCTGACCTCGGCGGCTCTATGGAATTCCATACATGATGTGTCGCTGACCCCCTGACCTCCAGCTGTGCTCTGATTCCATTGGCTGAATGGCTCCCTGTGCACTGCAGCAAAGCACCGCCACTCAGAGCCCGGAGGTCAGAGGTCGAGACTGTGGAAATGAGGCAATGGGGTATGGCTGCCGCTGCAGCAGGGCCACAATAGCAGCATTCTGCACACTCAGTGGTGCGCACAACCACCAGAATGCATCAGAAAATGTAAGATTTATGGCACCCTTCAACCATCTTTTGTGAGTTTTACGGTCTTATTAATTTGTAATTACTTCTTTGATGACAAACACATAAGTATGAAGCCAAAAGCATCATCTATAGGATTGCTGTGAAATTAGCAACTGTTTCAGCTTTGTTTTATTCTGACCCTCAATGAAATTCTGTTTTTCACATTCTACTTGATCCCTAAACTTACTTCCAGTCTAGTCGTCACTCGGCTTCAAAGGTACCGGCTCAGCACCATCAGTGTCCAGGCTGTCCAAAGCCTCATGTGATTCCTCTGTAGTGAACAGAACTTCAGGTTGCCTCAGTCTTCTCACCAAAAAAACTTCAGTCCTTTTCAAAGTTAAACGCCCTCCTTCTAGCAGACGGAGAGAAGTTGGGGGGGCTGTCAGCAGTCACCTGGAGGTGGAGCAGCCTTGATCAAACCCCTGGATTGGACATGAACGGGGAGCTCTCCTCCCGCCGTAGCGCTCACCTCGTGACATGGTGACAGGACAGGCTGTCAGGAAGCGCCTTCACTGTCTCTGCTCGGCTTTGAATGTCCTCCACATCAGGCAGGTACATGAAGAAGAAAAGAGCAGCTCTGATGGGTCGGAGACGACTTCCTCTCAGTTTGATCTTGACACGCCCCCCCCCCTCCCCCCTCTGGACTTCTTCTCTTTTATTTCTATTGTTGTTACATTGTAATGTATCTGAAATATTAGTTTCATCCAGGATGTTTAGTTATTACCTGATCAGTACCATCCAACCCTCCGTCTCAGCTTTCATTTCTGTACATCATTTTTTCTAAAAAAAAAAAGCTCAGATGCAACAGAAAATATAAATTACCACAGTTGCAAGTGTTTTTTCAGCAATTATTTAGTTCTGAGCCCAACTCTGCTTGTTTTTATGTGGGTAACATAAGCTCCACTTAGGAATCCCCACATATGATGCCCCCCCCCCCCACCACCACCACCACCACACAGTGTCCCTCCATCCTTGAACTCATCCACCACTTGCTGTTTTCTGTTGCTTCTGTTGTGGGATTACTTTTCACCGGGGGAGGGAGGGAGGTGGAGAGCTGGAAGGAGAGAAGAGAAGGTCCAGAAAGGAGCCCTAAAATAACTGTCATGCAAGTGGACAGGCAGTGATTAAGGATTTAACTGATCATCCCAGGGCTGACAGCGAACCAGCTATTATCTAGCAGGAATCAAACGCTGCGCAAAGCCCTGGGAGGCTCTCTGCGCCTCTCAGCATCTCTCAACTCCTCTCAGAGGCCCGGCCAACATGAAAGGAGACGTCAGGGTCTGGCAGCTGACGAGAGCGGGAGAGAGAGTAAAGTAATGAGATCTTTATTTTGGCCGTTACCTCAGGGACTGTTGATCTGTGTTGTGGTGACGTGCAGCGGAATACAAAGACCCGCTCTGTTTGTTTATGTGGGAACTCTGTGTGCCTGCGTGCACGTGCGCGTTGGTGCTCGCGCGTGCGTGTGCGTGTCTGTGTGGAAGATGTCACTCAAAATTAGCGGGGGTAAAAGTCATTCATTAATCTTGCAACGCATTACAAATTACAGGAAACGAGGAGCGGCTGATGAACAAATGAAAAAGAACCACATGAATCAAATTTGCCATATTTAAAAAAAAAAAAAGTATTGAATCTGTGGTGAAAACGTAATTGCCGCTAACAGGAAATTAGCCAATCGCACTCTCTTTTTCCATGCGTGTGTGTGTGTGTGTGTGTGTGCATTTTATGTTGGGCTGCTTTCGCTGTTTGTGCTCTTCATCAAAGGCCTTTCTGCACCACAAGAGACTACACTTGATCCTCCTGCTGATCTCCTCACTGAAGTATGCACTTCTCGGAGTGTGTGTATGGGTGTGTATTGTGGGGCAGGCTGCACCATGCTGCACTGAAGTCTTTGCACTCTAACCATTAAGCTTCCAGGCTGGGGAAGATTTTCCGTGCAGTCTTGCTCTTTATCAGTTTGCAGCTGGATAGATAGTCAGGGGTCCTCAAGTACCCTCCAAGTGGCTCTTCTGAGACAGAGTACGATCCCGATTCCTACATTTCCAGTATATCTTCATGAAAGTTTGGATGGAAACAAGCGCCCTGCGCCAATTAAGGCCGCGTTGATGACGATCGGCTGCGCACATTCCCGTACGCAGCAGCCGATACACTGCTGCCGAGAAGTGTGCTCCTGTTCCGGGTCCCCTCACATATTAGACCAGCTCTAATAATAAAAGAGAAGTCAGAGTGGATCCTTTGAGTGTTCAGTTGAGGGCGGGTGACCCACTTATCCATTCCTCAGGCTTTGTCTGGGCCTCTGGGTTAACCCACTTACCCACTCCCCAGGCTTCTTCCAGGCCCTGGGGTGAAGGCTGGCTTCTTTTCTCATCAAACAACTGCTCTTAAGAAAGGCCAGTGGCTGGGGAGCAGAGTCCTTTCTGTGTGTTTGTGTGTGTGTGTGTGTGTGTATGTGTGTGTGTACAGATATACACCTATACTTTCAGCACAAATCCCACTCAAAAGGTCCTCTGCTCCAAGAGGGAATGTTTATTTCTCCCTGAACTTTTATAATTATTTCTATAATTCTGTGGGTGTCTTTAAAGTATCGCTGTGTGAGTGTGTGTGTGTGTGTGTGTGTGTGTTTCTCTTGATGCTCATCATGTGTGCGTATCAGCTCAGAAATCTGTCTGTCTTCTCAACCACCAAACGGCATTTGCATTTTAATTATGTCAATGTTTGTTCAAAAGCACGACAGCCGATCAGACATGACAAAATGGAAATAAGGGACTTAAACTGGAGAATTACAGCCCATTCACGCATCTTGTGCAATGCTAACATGTTGTACGTCCCCCGTGTGCAACGCTGCTTTTTAACGCTTCCTAATCCTGCTGTTGGGGTTACAGAGAATACTCGATTAGGGGAACCAGGGTGGCTTCAGGAATAAAAGAATGAATTCATTATCTGTCACCAGGTTCCCTCGATATGTTCAGTTCTTTGAAACAAAGGGGTACATTTTGCATTTCCTGGATAGAAATTGCATCGACTTGAGACAAACAACAGGTGGCTCCAGATTTACCTGGAGTCGCGTGCACGTGCACAACAATGATGGCCAGATCCGGCTCACCTGCACAAGTTCTCCTGAAAAGCACGTCCTTGACTTTTGTCACTCAGAAGTTTGCCTTTGCTGATTTCAGGAAAGAGTAGTAGAATGGGCTTCCTGGGCAGGCTGAGGACAAAAGTGGGAAAACCTTAAAGTGCCATTCCAACACCTGCTGCACCCAGAAAAAGCCTTTTACCAGGTTTACTGAGGTCATCTTCATCTACTACCCAGAATCACATCAATATGGGGATGGGGGACCACGGGATTTGCAATAATAGCAGGTTTACAAGCTAATGAAGGACCTGTTGTTACAGTAGAGAAGGCTTGGACTTGATGATGATTTACATGGGAACCTGCTGTGAGAATCACTCAGACTCAACAACAGCAGGATTACAAAGAAGCAGCACTGAGGACTCCAAAAAAACAACAAAAAACCCACTTTAACTGCATATTTGATAATAATTAATAAAGCAGAATAAGAGAAGCTAGAAAGGGAAAAGCATGGATGCACCGAGAGCTGCTTCGCTGTCTGGGTCTGTTTCTGCTGACTCACTTTGTCACAGAAACGCGACACAATTATTTATTACATGTTATTTTGTTCCCCCCCAGTGGCTGTTCAAGCTGTTGGCAGTTTAAAAGAAGCCTTCACAAAATGGGGGTGATTTATGGAACTTTTTTTAACTGTTATTTCTGCCTTTCGGAGCCGCGCTTCACCCAGATTTCCCAAGTCTTTGCTGATGGGAGAACAGAAAGCTCCCCTGAACTCCTGACACGCTACCTGTTCCTCATTCTCAGCCCGATTTTTGTCCTCCTCCCTGTCTTTCCGCCCAGTGAGCGGCAAGGCCTGGATGGTGCTTCTGTTGTGTGTAATCAATGCTGCTGTGCTGAGCCCACAGGGAAACTCTACTCTCCTCACCCAGCCATTACTCTCTAATGGCCACATGACACACACAGAGCCCAAGAAGAGCCGCGTGTGTGTGTGTGTGTGGGTGTGTGTGTGTCACACACGGGCTGAAACACCAGCCTGGCCCCTGGGCTCATGGAGGAGGGCTGTGGGTAACTGCAGTAACTCATATGCAACCTGATCAAGCAGTGATAAATCTTCTGAAGCCCTTTTGCTTCCTGACACACACACACACACACACCCACACACACACACACACACACACACACACACACACACACACACACACACAGAGCTGTGACTCACCAGTTTTGTTTGTTAAATATTGACATTGCCGTCACAGCCGACTCACTATGGCGGCGTCCGGATTTACTGAGCGGCATGTTTCCTTGGTTTACGTTGTTCCAGCAGAGAAAAACGTAGCGGTAGCCTTGCTTCTTTTCAGCAAAACTCTTTCAGGATTGCGGCTTTTGAATGGAGGTTGTGAGGAAATTTCTCCAACTAAAGGCTGGTAAAAAGAAATAAATAAATAAGAAAAAAATTGTTTGGTGCTCAGGTGCTTCGAGAGCTCAATCTTCCCTCATGGCTGTTTTTAAGAGAACCTATCGACGTTATTCCGTATTCCAGGAATGCTCAAGGATGTAAAATTTAAGGTGTTTTAACCAGTTTTATTCTTTGGCAGCAGTCACCTTTCATTTGTCTTCCTGAATGAAGCTGCAGTGTATTACAGAGGACGCAGTGATTATTTGTGCATGTGACAGCAGCCTCTTTTAATTTCGAGTTAATTGTGCCCACTTCAATTTTTTATTATGCGTAATTGTGTTTGGCTGAGTAAAATGGCTTTGAACTCAAACATTCTGCCCGCATTTAGTGCTTGTTGTGTCCTTAAGGGATTCAAGAATTTTCCATTTCTATTGTATTTGAGCGGCTGTCAATAAAGTTCCCTCAATGTGCGCACACGTGCGAGCACACGCGTGGCTTCACATGCTCAGACAGACGTGCACGCCCCGAACACTGGAGAGGATACAAGGACTGGACATTGCAAGGACACAACCCACTTCAACTACAATCAGCCTGACCTTGAGAGGCACTGGTCCTTTCTCCTAAAGCAAGCAGCAAAAAGGAATAATGATAATTTGAATACTTATATGCGGAAAACATTTGCTTGCTTTGAATAGTAAAACCCATAAATACCCAAACATTTGTGATTGCACTCCTTTGAAGGCTTGTATCCAAAGATAAAAACTGTGGGGATTAATAACTTTTTTGGGAAAAAAAACCCATTTTGGCGTTGACTTATCTTTGAAGATAAACGGAGGCTGATTAAATCAGAGAACTTGACGCTTTCCACCACTCAGATATGACGTGCAGGTGCACACGCATCACAATTCAAACCAAGCTTTATTTATTGGTTACATCGCCGATGCACCTCTTTAATGTAGTTTATTATTAACAAAATGCCCAACAGGGGACGCTAACCGGGGAAAATGCTAAAGTTAGCATGTTGGGGAAATTAAACCTGGTTTGGAGACAAAATAAATCTGAGTTCATGATGGCAGCCTCCACCACAGCGCTGCTTATTCAGATTCATTCTGCCTGCTGTTTGGGGTCCTCACTGACGGCTGCACTGTTCCCACTGCCAGCGCCGCCAGAACCCCCACCCCCCCCCCTGCCACCCCCCCCACCCCCCAGGGGAACCTCAGATCCCTGGGGAGTCCCCCATGTGGCCAGTTGCTAAAACTGTATCCGTGTGATAACTAGTTAGAAGGAAAACTTATTTGGCTGCTTCAGCTGGTACAATTAGCTCTTCCTGCTCATTCCTGGATTCGGCGTCTCATTCAAACACGCCTGGATGGGTTTGTCCAATTTTAGAACTTACAGCAGCGGCGGACTATATTGCAAGTAGGTCAGCATGCAGATGCAGGGGCGTGTTTGACTGGCATGAAAACAGTTAAAGAGCAATTCAAACCAGTTCAGAGGAACAGGACTTTGCTTGGATCAAAGGACTAATTATTGATTCCGTATGTTCTAAGTGCTTACATGAGATGCAGCGGTGTTCAAGAAGCTAGAAGGTGGCGTTATTCTCTCAGAGTTCCTGCACTTGTCATTCAGAAGGATCCTTTTTCCTGTTCATACGCTCACTTCACTTACTTGCTCTCCTTGGATTGAAAGACAGAAACACTCAGCGGCTCCTCGGACAAAGCAAACTTGCTGTGCTTGTGCACTTGTGCACATGATTATTGATTATTTGTGTCAGCCAAGGACTCATTTCTGCTCATCCTGCAGTTCAATCCCAAACTCCAACAGACCCACGAAAAGGAGGAAAAAAAACAATCATTCAGGAAGTCGATTCACTCCGTCTGTTCGCCCAAAAGATTTGTCCTTTTGAATTAATCATTTGTGAACAAATCGCCATGACCTTAATTAATATTGGATTTGGTTTTCCTGCCACAGGCTCCGAGTGATAAAACCTTGAACAGGTCCAAATGTCTCACGTCTTCACCGGTGACACACGAAATTCATTCAAAATGTAAAACCAAAAAAGAGGAGGGCAAAGCTGTGCGTCCCTGTCCAGGGTCAGATTCACACGTGCATGTTTTTTTCTTCTTCGGGTGGCCTGCGACAGTCTCCCCATCTTAAAGCTCCCGTCTTACCTGAGGATTAGGTGGATCAGACGTTGACTGACAGATCCTCCTGTTTCCTCCCACCTACCGTGTTTAGGGTTACGGAGGAACCCAGGAGAGAAACCATGGCTACAGAACACCGACAGCCTGTGTGTGTGTGCGTGTGTGTGTTTGGTTGCACAGCTGTGTATCTCTGTCCATACATATGTATTGTATACGCGAGTCTGTGTGCTGGTAAAGGAAAATGAAGGTGTGTGTTGAGCCCAGCTGTCAGACCCTGCCATGTTTTACAGCCCGTGCGCTCTGCACAGTGATTAGAGCTGTCGACTCTGATGTGATGACATGGGGCGAAACCACAGCAGGTACGTGAGAGAGGAGGGGAAGGGGGGTGTAGGGTCAGCTGCAGACCAGCGAGGACGTTTTCATGGCTGGAACAGAGAGAAGGAGAAGCTGAAAAATGACCTTGACAAAAGCAGCGGAGGCCCGGAGCCGCTCGGGGAGACGTTTCCCGCGGCGGCGGCGATGAGTCAGCGCCTGCCGCCGTGAAGCTCCGCGCGCCGTTACCGACAGGAAGGTGTTATGTCACAGCAGTGGATGTCACCGACGACACACGGGTGATTTTATGGGACGCAGCGGCGGCGATACATCAGCCCAGCAGCGGCCCACCTTCATTTTCCTCCCCTCTGTTTCACCTTTTGCATGTTCCATCCCCATATGTTCCTAATCGGGCCAAAGAGGGGGGGGGGGGGGGGCGCTGAAATATGGGGAGGGGGCACTCCTCGGGTCTGTTTGGGTTTAAGTCTGCTCCGGTCCTAATAGAGGATAAATAAACACGAGGTGTGCGCGTACACACACACACACACACACACACACACACAGACAGACAGCTCACCTTTGGGGTTCCTGGTCGGTCCGAGCTCATACAGGAGAAAATAGTTCTCCTCCCTCCTCCGGCCCGTGCGCTGGCGCTGTTGTTGCTGGAGCCTAATAAGGCCCAGATGCCGAATATTAGACGTAATCTGTCAGAATATTTTTTGTTTATGTAATTTAATTTTTCCAGGCAGTTGTTTCCAATTAGGCTGCTTAAATGTTTTAATTGAATTAAACGGGAGATATCTCCATGAAGAGAAACGGCTTAAAAAACAGGGCCAGAGCAGAGCGAACAATGCTGTTTTGGCCTGTGTGTGTGCGCGTGTGTGTGTTCATGATACACACCTATCATTACAGCTTTTCCATTATTGTCAAGCCTCTCACAAGTGAGTGCTGTAGCTTCGATTGTAATTACGACGTTATGAGGTGGCAATTACGCTGAAATGTGTTTGACTGTCAAACGCCCACCACGCTGACATGTCGGCCTGCTGAGATGAGCATAAAACGGCTGAAATCGAGAGGATGAAAGAAACAATGTTGGAGGGAACACTTTGCTAAGAAACTGACACAGAGGAAAATTGAGTAAAAGATGAAAATAGAGCTGATCCTTGTTGGTCATGCATAAATTAGCAGTGCGTATTTGGGCGGGAAAACTTCCGATTTTTGGATTCTGACATTAATAGACTGAAGCAAGCGACCTCGAGTTTGGCTCGGCTGGATTGTGTAAATGTGCCTGGATGCGTTGCTGCTGTTTACATACTGACACGTAGTGGGAGAATGGAGTTGCTTTGGGAGGGGGAGGGAGGAGGTTGCGGGTGCGAGAGCGTGTTGTGGGGATTTGGGGGGGCCACCTATCATATATCCTGGAGAAAGAAAAGGCGAGTGCATGCTGGAGAGTATTCCAGAGGGAAGGAAAAGAGAGGAGGAAGAAAAAAGAAAGACAAGGATCCCTTCAGCAGGCAGAGCAGTGTTGCGTGACTGGCGTTTCATAAACACACACGCACGCACACACACACACACACACACGCAGCAAACACAGACATTGCTCAGCTATGGATTGTTTTCTCTCAATGGTAACTTTAGTATGGATGATTTAACGCCTAACTGCAGTCAGCGTTAAAGCATTCCAAAGGCTCGCTCAGACATAGCTGCTGTGTGTGTGAGTGTGTGTGTGTGTGTGTGTGTGTGTGTGTGTGTGTCATAGACTCCTGGGCTGTTTAGAAAGGCTGGCTACAATGCAGAGGACAGATGTGGAAAACCCCTGGCTCTCCAGACAAGGGCCTCCTTCATCACTCTTTCTCCTGTCCGTCACCGCGATGGAGGGATGAAGTTACTGAACCAACTTCCTGAATTACATCAAACAGCAGCGAGGAGGCCGCGCTCCCTCCGCGAGCGCTCTCTGCCTCTCTTCGTACGCTCTTGGCACGGCTAAAACACGGACGGCTACGGACATTTCTGGCCTCCGCACTATTTCAGTGTCAATCTAAAATGCACCCACGCTAATAGACGGCCCATCAGACGAGCCTCCAGCTGTCTGTGATCCATTATGAGCTCGTTTTAGCTCAGTTTCTGGTAATTTGACCAGGATGAAATCAGCCAGCCTACAGTCAACACTAAAAGTCCAGTTTCCACTGGAAATTCCACAACACACCAAAAATAAAAATAAATCCCTTTATGTGGATGGAAACATCAGCTTTGACTGTTATTATCTATCCATGTACAATAAAAAAAGGTAATGCACATATCTTTATATAAAAGCTGAGTTATTAAAATGTGATAAATAGCTGTACATCCCCCCCCCACGACTGTAATACATGACTTGTACTCTGAGAACACATGAGACCGAATGAGGATGCTGCAAAGTCAAGACTGTCTGTCCAAACAATAAATGCTGATTGTGTTTCTATCCAGACTGAATCGGTCATAAATGAACAATTCAGCGAGTTTGAAACAAACAGATAAAAGTGGAACGCGCCCGGGAGGAGGGAAAGTTTGCCGTTGCAGGAGGGAGGCTGTAATTGAGTGAGTTGAAGCATTACGCAGCAGGTGTTTGCGCTGTGTGTAGGAGGCATGGCCAAGGTACGGAGCTGCAGAGGGCGGTCAGCAGCCACTGAGCCACGGAGCACTCTGGGAATGGGATTGTCTGTTATCTGCCCAGCCGTCTGCAGCTGTATTTACCGCCTTTGTTTGTTGTTCCCTAAGCAGTCGGAGGTGCGTGTGTGTGTGTGTGTGCGCGCGTGCACGCACGAGCGTGTGTGTGTTTGTGTGCGTCTTCCCTGTGTGGCCTGCAGAGGACTGGGAATTTTCTGTGTCAGTGCATCTGAGGATTTTGGCTGGAGCTTTGTTGATCCTGTCTTTGTTGATCCCGTGTTGTTGTAGCAAGGGGAGCAAGAAGATTGAGGCATTAGCCATGGCAGCCGGGATTTAACCCTCTCCCTGCCCCTTATCTGCCTCTCCCCTACCCCGGAGTCCGGCTGGGTACTGGGCTGGGCCAGAGAACCGGTCTGACCTCTTCCAGCTACCTACTAAACCCCCGCACGCCCAAAACATTGGGAAAGCGCTCATCCTCTCGCTTTTTGTGTCACGCTTTGTGAAGCGAGCCGATTTTCAATCAGGGCTCCTCCAGCTCGCCCAGGCAACGGTGACCGGAGGCGAGCGCTGTTGATTCGGCGTTCGGTTTGTTTGTGGCTCTGCGCCAAGTTATCCGGACGCTTGTCTGCCTACTTAGGAGATAGTAAACGGTGTTTGGGTGATGCAGGTGAAGCCTGGGTGCACTTTTCCTCGTACTGACCTAAACTTCTGAGGTTTGTCCATTTTTTGGCAAGAGTGTGTGTCTGTGTGGGTGTCTGTGTGTGTGTGTGTGTTTTAAAATGGGGAGCGATTTGTCGCGAACGCACCAGTTCCGAGCCTTCCGTGAGCTGTGACCTATCCGCCTCGGAGCAACCTGGAGGTCAGGATAAAAAGTGGGCTTTGGCTTTCTAGCGTGACCTTGCTCTTCCAAGCCAGCAGTGGAAGACACACTTCTCCGCTCTGCAGGAAACCTTAATACCGCTCGGTGTGGGGGGGTGGGGGGGGCTTTAGCAACTTGGATTTTCGTCCCACATTTTAACGAGGGGGCTTTTTCTCTTCAAACAATTTGAAAAATACTTCGACCTTTCTGTAACTGTGGTATTGTGTTATTCCTCCACCAAACTGTGTTTTCCTCAGACACACAGTCACCTGCAAAGGATTAAGGGGGTGCAGAGGTGGCGGTTGGCTGGTTATTGTGTGTCATGCTTGTTTCTGCATGGGGGGGGGGGGTGGGCTTTTGCTTGGTTGCAGAGCCTGACGGGCGTCCGACGGCCCTCAGAGTTGACTCTCTCTCTCTCTCTCTCTCTCCTCCTCAACACTTCTCTTCTTCGACAATCTGCAGCTGTGTTTCATTTTGACGCGACAAACCCGTGTTTGGATTCACTCCATTTCACAACAGCGACACCACACAAGTTACAAACACACAATAAACAAGCCACAACTGAAAAACCATCAGCTTGAAACGACTCCCTTCCCTCCCGACGGCTGTGGCAGCTGAAAATCTCTTTCATTAATCAACCTGTATTTGTTCTTAAAACTGCTGTTGTTTTTAGTGCCTCTGATTAAACAAGTGTAGTTTATTTTCTTTTATTGGGTTTTTCTTTAAAAAAATAAACAGGTTAGCCTCATTGAGACATCTTAATAAGCTAATTTTAGGATATGGGGGTTCAAAAACGTGATGTTCAATTGAACAAAACTCACTTTGCTGTCGGCTCTAGAGTCTATAAGTATCTTATTACTTTTGTTTCTGAGCTGACTAAACATTACCTACAAAACAGGATAAATGAACTATGAGTTTAACTTGGAATGTGGGATCAGCCAGTTGTAATTAAGAGACTATCTGGGTTCAAATGCAAAAGCGTTATTAGACACGAGTTTAGCAGATGGTGACGGCTAAGGGGGCCCTGCTCATGAATCCGAGGTTTAAAAGCTGTCTGATGTATATGTCACATGCATTAAGAGCAGAGAACAGACATTATTCTTGCTGAATAAACCAATCCAGGGATTTGGCTGAGCGTGATGAACACACATGCTTCTATGTGCGCTCTGTGGAAAAGCAATCACACAAACAATTAATTAGTCTTCCCCAACAAAGGGGTTTGATAAATTGAGCTGCTCATCTCCTCCTCCTCCTCCTCCTCCTCCTCCTCCTCCTCCTCCACCCCCCCACCACCCCTTTTCTCCATGTCCTGAGTGCCTTCTTGCAATAAGCTCCTCCCGAAGATGTCGCATTTGAAAATTAATAGCATTTCACACGTGCGCACACAGGCTAGCACAGCTGTGCATGACCTTTGCATTGAGACAACCACAGAATAAAAGGAGTTTTTCTCTCAGACTTCTCAGTGTCACCACCTGCATCTGTAAGCTTGCCGTTTTAATTAGAGCCCATGAATGCAACCTTGTTGCCTGTTGTGCCGCCAAACATGAAACACAAAACAGATTTGTGCATTTTTGTCTTTGCTGCAGGCTGGAATGAAGAGTGCGTTCAATTATCGTAGTCACATGTACACACGACCCGAGCCACGCGCACACACAGGCGTGAAGCAGCGTGCACTCATTAAACACTCTCATTATACGCAGGAGGAGATCCCTGCAGGTGCAGTTTACTGGGGTTTAGTTCATTTCCTGCTCCTCCTTCGCCCTCCTGCTTCTCCGCCTCTTTACATTATTTTCTTTTGTGTACTCCAGGCATTGTTCACCTCACAGAACTAAATCGTGCCCACGGGTGTGTTTTCCAGGCACTCTGACCTGTCGTTCACTCTCTAAAGAGATGCAGACTTGGGTGCTTTGCATAGATTAAACATGGTTGTGCATCAGTTCAGGGTCTTATTTGTTCTTCTTATTTGGTTGTTGGATCCTCACCTGCTTTTTTGAGGAGCAGGTTCTTGTCAGAACCTCAACATCCAAATTGTTCAAAGTTTCCAGAACTGATATTCTCTTACTCTCTCTTACGGGGTGTTTGGACATTTCCCCAGGTAACCTTAAATAGTATAACTCGTCTGAAAAATAACAATAGAAATGTGTAATCCTGCAGGCACACTCCTGCTCTCAACAATGCAAACAGATCTGTTTGTGTTAAAGTTTCAATTTAAACTGTTGATAGTGGTTAAAATGTGGCTTGGAGAGGTAAATAACCTCTTAAATAATGAGAGGAAAATGGGTGTTTGCTGTGTTCCACCTGCAGCTGTCAGAGCTTTGATCCTTCAGGTTTTGTTTCCACTGTGAAGGTTGAATCCTGCAGTCGTTCGCTGTCCTTCGGTGTGTTTTTCAGCCATACCTGGGATTTTGTTGATGCTCTGGAACTGTGTGTGTGTGTGTGTGTGTGTGTGTGTGCGTGTGTGCGTGCGTGTGTGTGTGTGTGTGTGTATGTGTGACTCTTAAATCTCTGCATCGGCGACGAGCGTGTCCAGCACATTCACACGTGCACACTTTTTTGAGAGAGGAGAATGGACTTTTCCATCTCTGTGAGCTCCCCACCTCCCCAAGTGACACTGACTCACCTTTCACTTCAACAAAGAACACCATTGGTCCATTTTTCTCGGAAATGGTGACATTCTGCTTGTTCTTCTGGTGGCAGTTGTGATGATGCATGTCTGCTTAACCCTCTATAAATATTTAGATTACTTTCACGCTGACTTTGACTCCTCAGCGTCGACTCAGCCTCGTATTTTATGTTTTTTGTGTGTCCCAGCAGTTGAAAAATGTGCTGCGTTTCTGTCCAGAAAGGTTTAAATTTAGACAGTGTCTTCCAGGCCAGTTGAATGATCTGTCAGCCCTGTTCTGGACTAACGTTACACCATAACAACCTGGTGAACATCAGCGAGTGTGCTAACGTTTTACGGCCCAGACTGCACATAATGAATGTCCAGCAAACACCTCAAACTGGCAACATCAGATCTTTAGCGCTCCATCTTTATTCTTTCGTCGCCTTTCAGAGCTGCTGCTGCCATCTAATTTAAAGAGTTTTCCCTTGACGGAAACACGATTATTCTCTATGATTCATATGCTAAAGTGAACCTGTGAATGGCTGCTGAACGGTATTATTTTAGGCATCTGAATGTTTCTTTGTGGCAAACCTCTCATTTTCTCCACACGCTTATTGGCTTTCCTGCTCCCCTGATTGGCACGCACACAAAAAGGCCTTTTATACCTGACCCATTACAACTTCAGATGAGCCTGTCCTGGAAGCGTGTGTATGCGTGTGTGTGTGTGCACCTTCAAGGATGTGATATTCACGATGGAGGAGCATTCTCTGCAGGTGGTGCTGTCCAAATACTTTAGCTGGGCCGCAGCCACGTGAGCACAGAAAGTCCTATTGTCCCCTGGAAAATCATGTTTTTCTACTCTGAAATCTCAGTGACACCGTTGTCCTCCCAGGCGTTGAGCTAATTTTTATAACTTTCAGCGCGAGGGAATGAAAACCGCTGAACGTTTAAGCGTTTCCCCGAGTACGACTTTTTAAATCCCGAATAAAAGAAGCAGTCTGAGTGACAGGAGGTCTTTGTTTAAAAAAAAAAATTGCTGTCATGAAGTTCAGAAAACTAAAGGGACACCTGGAAAATTGGTCATATATTTGAAGTCCATGCTGATGTTTTAATTAATTTGCTGTAATCCATTCATCACTCGGCTTTTAGCCTTCCCAGAGAAGAAATAATCCATTTGTCTGTGGTGTGCAGCACTGCAGCCCTTCCTGACCTACTTTCTCTTCCTGCTCCCTGCTGCCACCTTAGTTGCTCACTCATTTAATTAGTTTGCATTTTTTTTTTGTTTTGCTCGGCAGCATCTCAGTTACGCAAGTTCAGCAAGAGTGAAGTGACAAGGAACGCTCAATCAACTGAGCCGGAATCCGCTTTTAAATATCGGATTTCTTTTTTTTTTTTAACCGACAGAACCAGCTGTTGCATTTCTTTTTACTTTTCTCTTCGGTAACAACAAGAATTTAAGAAGGATTAATGGGATAAATCGCTCCCCAGGTGACTAAAAACCATTTGGAAACAGAATATGTGCACGATTTATAACAGAATGTAAGGTGACAGAAGGCTTTGCACCTTTCACAACATCTCTCATCTCATTTTCATCTTGGAAAACAAACTTAGCCCCATCAGAAGGGCAGCGATGCTCTTGTTATCGAGGGTTGTTTTATTAATGTGACCTTTGTAGTAGCCTGTTGAGCACTTTGGCCAATCAGAAGAAAGCAAGAACCGAGTCCTCCAAGAAGGCCGACGTTGGCGTCGTCTCTACTCTTGTTTTGCTTGCTGAGATATGGGGGAGAAAACTTTTCCACCTATAGCTCATCCCTCACCTCACTACTCCTCACGGTTCTCTTTGTGAAACAACTTCAACCGGAGCAGATTTAAACTTCTGCGCTTGAAGACGTCAGATGGCACGAAAACCCACCAAGCCGTCACGTTCAAAGCAACAGGAGCTTCACATGATGCAATCGCTTTGCATTGATTGTTGCAATTCTCACTTGCATTTCGCTTTTTATGTTCATCGAGAGAAAACACTCTGTGTGTGTGTGTGTCTGTGTGTGTGTGTGTGTGTTTGTGTAGCTGAGGGATAGGGTTGAGGAGGCAGCATCCCACAAGGGTTTGGATTGTTAAATATGCCTAGCTGCCTTTTTGTTGAACGTGATGCAACACTGATGCAGGGTTGTCTGTGTGTGTGTGTGTGTGTGTGTGTGTGTTTGTGTGTGTGCGTGTGTGAGAGAGAGAGTCAGACAGTGAAAGAGCATCTGCTCGTCAGTGCTGATCTGAGTCTGTGTTTAAAACAGTTTTTCAGCCTGCAGGAAATTACAGGTTCTCTGTTGATGACAGAGGAAAAAGCCCCTCCCCTCTCATCCTCCTGCATCTGCGTGAGTGTGTGTGCGTGCCTGTGTGTGTGTGTGGGATAGTTTGGAGCATCCACGCCCGTGTACCTGCACGTATGCGTGAGTGGCAGCACTGCTATCTGCGCCATCACAAATGGATGTGTGCGTTAATAGAGAATGGCCCGCGTTGCCACCGCCTTTGTTTGCCCCAGACATACATATGCATGAGGCATGTGTATGTGTGTGTGTGTGGGGTGCATGGGGGGGTTTACTAATTACTAGATTTCTATCATGAATATGTATGGCTGCATCCTTTATTATGGGATTGGCTTAAACACATCACACAGATGGACAAGTGGCAGAGACGGGAAGGGGAAGGTTGTTTTGGGAGGGGACGAGAAAAGAGGTTTGTTGAACCTTTAGTATCAGATTTGAGATGTGCTGTTTAATATATTTATAAAATATATATATTGTGTTATGAGATACACACACACACAGATGGAGACACAGGAATAGTGATTATATTTGGTTCCTGTTGGGCAGATACTCTAAGTGAAGAACCCACATTTTGTAGAAATATATCAGGTGGAAAGTTGTTGATTTGTGAATAAAGTATCACATTTTTAAAATATTGCAAATGTATTTTTTCCTGGGAGGGCTAAATGACTTGGGCCCTGGTGTTGCAGCTGCTTTTAATGTACAACTCAAATGAGCTCCCATCTGATGTGATCTCATTTCATTACATTTATTTATTTCAATATTTATTTTATCTGCAGGACATCCTTGTAAATGAGGGCCTCGGCCTTAACAATCCTTGAGTTTAAATAAAGACATGATTATTCATAGAAGTAACACAGCTGAGGGACCCTCACTCTCTTTGCATGGCTCTGCTACAATTATGCATTATTAATTTTTTTTGTGTAAAACAATGTACCTAAAATAAATCTGAAAGTGCTTCATTTTAAGATCCCAATATAGTTTATTTCATCCAATTTAATCTGTTAAGTGTTGTAATTTCTAAGATCTCCTTTTATAGCCATAATAATTGTCAGATTCCTGATAGTAAAAATCCAGGATCTGAAACATAGATGTTGTTTTTAGTCAGCTTATTTTATTTGACTTTATTTCGCTGAAACAAAAACAAATCATTGAAACTCGCGTGCCATTTGGATGGATTTGGGTTTGGTCATCTGTCAGACGTGGCTGAGGGATGTGCAACGAGATTAAATGTGACTTTTCTGTTGGCAGCGAGGCCTTCGAGAGCTTCCTGTGCTGCACACCTGCAACCTGCCAGGTGAAGAACCAGGAAGTCCTCCTCGGGTTTCAGAAATGAAGAAGCCTTCAGGTGCTCGTGAAACATTTCACCTTTGAGCACTTTTGACCCCCCCGACTGACCATCGACACAGCACAACCCCCCCAAAGTGTCTTCCTTAAGGCTTGGCTCCAGGATGGGGCCCCATACAGGCCACACTCTTGTGTTCCTCACAGGCTTCTTGTTGAACCACACTTTGTTTGGGCCCTTCCGGTCCTCCGGGGGTCACTGGGGCACACAAACCCCTCCACTATAATTAGATGCTCCAGGAGTGGGTGACAATGTGTTTTTAGAACACAAGATCTTTAGAGTCGGAGTCATTTTGTCAAAGTATGTAAAAAAAAAACAAGCCGCCAAATGTGAAGCTTTTAAAAAAAAATAGATTCTCATGAATGCCTCATCTGCTTCCTGCTGAAGATAAACTAAAACCTCCTCTCAACTCAGCACCTCGCCCTCTTTTTCACACACAACACACAAACGGTCCCAATTTAAAGTTACGCTCATTCGATCTGACATGTATACAAAATACCAGGCATAAAGTATTTTTCTGTCTTGTATTGTTTTTTCCACATGGACAAACTCAATTTCACAAGAAATCCCTTCTTGGTGTGAAAGACGGAGGAGAGGAAGAAGAGCAGAGAAAACAGAGGATGTAAAAAGTGTAAACATGGGGAGGGGTGACATCGTGGCATGAATGAATGAACAAGGGACTGAGAGCACCGTTCGGACTCTCCAGACCTGCCCCGTCTCTCTTTTTGTCTCCCTCGTACCTCCATTTCCCCCGGCCTCCTCTTCACCCATCCCGACGCTCTAAAATCGTACAAGACTGTCAAAGCTGCTATCTCTCCCTGCACCCCCCACCCCTCCTCACTGCTGCACCTCCAACAAAAGGAGAGCGAAGGAAATAAAGGAGAAGGACAGGTATTATACAAAAAAGGGGGGAGAGAATGTCAACTGTCAGTCTGGTTCTGATGCTTCCGCTATCAAACTTCTATCTTTGGAGAAAGAAGAAAGAGGAACGGACGTTGGTGCACGTGTGGCTAAAAGGAACGACTGGAAGGAGGAGAAAGAAAGGAGGGAAGGCGGGGAACGGAGGCCGGTCATCGCCGGAGAACCCAGGTACGACGTGTTTGTGAGGCACCTGAGCACCGACGCAGACGTCACTGGTGCCCAAAGCGAGCGAGGGCAGCGGGTCGCAGAGGGACACTGAGCTGCAGAGGTCTGCCGAAGAGAGGCGAGTAGGAGGGAGCGCCGCCGTCTCTGAAGAGAGGCTGTTGAGATAAATCAGCATGTTTACGTCCCGGAGGAACAAAGTGTTCCGTTGGCAGAAGAGCACTCAAATGTCTGTTTCTCCTTAGATTTTTCCTTTTTACTGGAGACTTTGAGAGTTGTTTTTTTTTATTCCTCCTGCTGCAACACCAAGGCTGGTTCTTGTGTCATTCAAATCCAAGTCAAAAGAAGTCACCCGAAGAGACACGGCTCCTGAATGAGTCCATTATGTCTCACAAGATCCCAGGAGTGAAAAATGTTCTTATGACACATTGTTCTGTGAACGTTTAGATCTCACTTAAATGTTCCTTACTTATACGCAGAGGCTTGGATACGCAAAGCAAAAGTACATTCCTGATGCTTCTGCTGAAAGAATTCACGCCATATTCTTGAAGCTTGAGGATAATTTGTATGAACTTCAAGAGGCCGGGAAGGTTTCTGCTGGTGTCGTGTGTCTCTCTGTGTCACAGTCAAAGCACATGTTTGAATCCAATCTTGTAAATAAAAATAAGGGCTGAGTGAGAGTGTTCAGAGTTGGTTGTTGAACTAGTCGAAAGTTTTAAAGGCAGGCAAAGCAGAATAAGCTGTACGACTCAGCGCGCCTCGTCTCTTCCCGTTGAATGAAACTGCAACGAGCGAGACTAAAGCTGACTCTGCGATCTCATCGCCTCCTCTGCCTCTCAGCGTCGTCTACCAGCCGTTCTCCTTACATATGGTTCGTCTACCGGTGTCCAAACTGCCCAGAGCGGTGCGGGATGGAGCGAAGAGGCTTTAAGTTCTCCCGCTACAGCGGGGAGCGGAGAATGATAGCCATTCTGCTTTTATTATCTCCAATGTATCAACTTAATCACAGCTCCATTCTGCCCCGGTCCTCCCCTGGGCTCAGTGGGAGACACGGAAGGAAAATTGGAAAAGTATCGCCGGGCAGGAGGTGGAGACGAGCGGAGATGGACGGAACGGGGGGGGAGGGTGGTGCGCAAAGTGTAACTATGACAAAGAGGGGCAGAGAAAAAGACTGAGAGAAGTGGGAGGAAAAGAGATAAACCTGTTAATTTTTCATCACCAGCCAATCGTAATCAGTTTTTTGGTGCCCTTAGAGTCTGTGAAGTTGGCCCTGGGAATGTGTGTGTGTGTGTGTGTAGCTATGTGTGTGTGTGCATGAGACGAAATGATAGATTGAGCTTCATTACTAGACTCCAGGAACCCCCGACACCCTTCCGCCAGCCCCTCACACTCCCCTGTGTCCCCGACTGCCCAAAGTTATAACCAGCACTATCATGCCGACACATGTGCTGTGATAGCCTGACGAGTCTTTGGGCTACAGAAGCTCAAACTTCGTTATTCTACAGATAGAAATGAGGAACATGCTTTAAAGGCAAGCTACAATCAATAAGAATTCCCCCAATAAAGTTTTACATGAAGATAGTGCAGCGTCCCCTCGCCTTCTTTTAACGGCGGTTTCGAGTGTGAATGCAGCGTAACGTGTGGGCGCATGCCTGAGATGAAAGCTGCACTGTAGATGACATTAAATACCTGGCTGTGTTTAAACAACAGAGCTCTGCAACAACGAGTCCGGTCTGCTCTCTCACACACACACACACACACGCACACACACACACACGGAGCAGGATAATAATGACCATAATCACCCATCCTCGACACACACACGTACACACTCACAAACACAGTTTGGCAGCACATGGCCATGTAAGGGGAAAACCGCTGTGTGTGTTTACACTAAAACACGGCTTGTCTGAGTGGCTTTAGAATCCAGGCCGAGCGGGCAGTCTCCTTAACAAGGTTTTAAAAAAAACAGGCAAACGCAACCTTCCCTTTTATTTCCTCCACATGCTCCAAATCATTGCCTCAAGATGACATCGCAAGAGTGGCAATCGGTGTGTTTTTAGTGTAAATCCTGACCTGTGGGCTGCACTCCAGCTCCGACTATCGAAGCGGGACGAGTGTATGGAGTGTTTGTTGTGTCGCAAAGTTATGAGCACTGCTGCCTTTGGTTCTTTATCTCTCCTAGTGCCTCTGCTACAAGCACTTGACCGTTCCTTCTGCTGGAGAGCACATTTCTTTTTTTGTGCATGTGGGCGAGCGTGTGTGTGTGTGTGTGTGTGTGTGTGTGTGTGTGTGTGTGTGTGTGTGTGTGTGTGTATTCATACGAGGGTCAGAAAGGCAGCATTTGTTCTGTGAAGGCCTATAAACATCCAGGATCCCTTTTAAGGGATTGTTTAGATTGACCGAATGGGAAAATAAACGTTCTAAAGGAGGCCGGAGCTCTTTACTGACAGAGAGATCTCCGCTACTAAATGTGAGTGTGTGTGTGTGTGTGTGTGTGTCGGGCTGAAATAGGGGTTCTGTTCTGAGTGCCGTTTGGTTGACCAGAGGGTTCTTTTTCGATGAACCCCCAGCAACCTCTCAGTTTATCTCAGCAGCTCCCTCTTTTTTCTCCACGCCAGCAGAAACCTCTCCGCCGTCTCCACAATTCTTTTTTCCCCTCATAACACTCCCACTTGTGCCGAGGAGTTGTTGTGTCTGGGCTACGAGCAACATGTGGAATATATCAAAACTCTCTCTTCCCCTCCGTCTCGCTCGCCCTCTGGCTTAAACGCACGTAGGCGCTAAAGGATCTGGTAGCGGTGCGCCGGCGTCCTTGAGAGCGTCCAGTGTGAGGAAGCGGGGTGTCCATCCAGCTGTGATTTAGGTCAGAGGAAAGCAGGGATGGGAGGCTTTTCTGCTCTCTGTTTATTTGAAGCAGAAGCCATTATTGATGTCTCTGAGCCGTATTTATACACAGAACAGACACAGAACAGACACTGATACAACCAGAGCGCGTGCACGTCTCTGAAAGATGCATAATACGCCGCTTGAAAGATGTGCGTTTGTGCACAATGCGGTGTAAAAATAAACTTGTGTGATTTGTGGTGCGGGCCTCATAGACTGTAGGACACTGGGCCCCACTGAAGCAACATGAGGGCTCTACTGGGACCACTGGCTTCCCTCCAGTCCTGTCCCAACACACTTGATTCGCCTAATGAAAGACATGTAATCACGGAGCTGGCTAAAATAAGCATACGTCCATGTGTCTGCGCGGGGCAAATAAAAGCGTGCACGTGGATGCGGGGGCGGTCCCACGATGTCCGCTGCCTGTCTGCCTTCACTGCAAGGTGGCTGCGGCTTGTAAAAGCCTCGTTAACACAAAGACCTGCACACATGTTAATTGGCTAATTGGCTAATTATTTTTTGCATAAAGGCGTGCACAGGGAGAAAGGCTAGCTAATTGAAAGTGACTAAAGGTTTAATTATGCGGAGGAAGCAGACACACTCTTTTTTCTATCGATTGTTCCAACCATTATGGTCACTTTGACTCCCGTTTGCCTCACGAGTGATAAACACATCAAACAAATTCTTGCCTATGGTGATTTTTCTTCACCACATCTTGTGGGGGAATCATTTAGGAATGAGCGGCGAGCCGTTCCATTATCCACCTCTGGCAGATGCCTGTTACAGAGAGGCATCAGTGTGATCATGCATTCACATCAACAGTAATCTAGGTCCAATTATTGAACAATATGTGAAGCTGACACACACGTCTGGACGGAGACAGAGGAACGCGCCGCTGAACGAATGTCTGTTAATTCAATTCCTGCCCACTGCTCACTAAAACACCACCACAAATTAAATCGGCCAGGGGAGCAGACAGCTAACAAAGGAAATTAACAATGATGCCGCTTCTGTATTAGGGCATATGGATTCGCTGCATGTTTGCAGTGTGTGTGTGGCTGCAGCCTCGCGCCTCTGTACACGGAGAGAAGGAGGGGAAAAGGGCAGTTTTAATCAAGAAATCCATTCCACTTTTCTAACCCCTCTTTGCTTCTTGCTTCTCTCTCTGCATAGCAAGCTTGTGTGGAAACAGAAGTGCTAAATTACCCTCGAGCAGTCAGACAAAAACATCTTGTTGGGTTCTAAATTGCTTTGCATGCATATTAATTGGGCAGAAATCCCTGCAGTGTATTTGAGTTCGTGTAAGCAGTTTTGTGTGACTTCACGAGCGTTAGTACCCCGTGTCTGTACAAGTACAGTGTGTGTGTGTGTGCGCGTGTGTGTGTTGGACCAGTGAGATATTATGGCTGCAGCGGCTTGCAGAGATTTTGAGGTTATCTGTTTTTGTTGGTTAATTGTGAAGCTGATAGCATCGAGGGTTTGGGCCAATTCAAGTGGGCTTTCAGCCAAATTACCTCAGTAATCGCCTGTATTCAACTCCCTGGATACTCTCACCAAGACAGAGCCCAGGAAGCCCTGAAGTTCAGCGGAGAGGGGCAGGTCTGACCCTAGCTTTAGCAGCTTACATTCTAATTGAAATTATATTCCCCCCCCCCCCCATGTCTTTATTGGATTGCTGACAAGATTTCACCCAAAATTCCATTTGTGGTCAATTTATCCTGTTTGTTTTTAATTAATGCAGGCAGCTAATGAACTCAGAGGAAATCACGGCCAAGTGATCAGTATTTCCTCTGTGTTCCCTGTTATCTTTTAAGCAGCAGGGTTTAGAATTGGAGCATGAAATTGTTTGAAAGTAGGAAAAGAATTCGGCTGAATGGAGAGTGCAAATACTGGAGCCCTTACATGAGAGGAGGAAATACTTTTGCTGTATTTAAAAACATTCAGACCTGATCTTTTCATCATTTTTAATGACTACAACATCACCAAACATGATGAATATCTCACCTGGACACAGACAGGGGTGGGGCTCTGAATACACTGATGAAATTGATGTAAAAGGTGGAGAAAATGATATAGTAAGATTTTTTTTTGCTGCTTTATTTATATATACGGTTCTGATAAGACATTTATTTGGATTTATCCACTCCAGATTTGAAAATAATATGATTAGTTTGGCATCTTGCCAAATGTTAGTGCTGATTTACTCTTAAAAGCAGATTTCTATATCTCAGATGTGGAGAATCCAGGTTAGAAGGACGGAGCACAGTGCTAAAAATCTCTAAGTACGACAAAGTTACAGAAAGTGGAATCGTCCGTCCTGCACTTTCACCACCAGCAGCAACAGAAATGAAATCATTCTCCTCATTCTTTCCGTCAAAGGAAGAACATGTTGCCATCATGATCTTTACCACGCTGGACTCAAGGCCAGGAATTCACAGCATCAAAGGGAAGGGTGAAGAATTCAGCTGCTGATCCATTCAGGCGGGAGGAAAAGCATGTGTCTGACGGAGTAAACCTGTGGATCAGCTACTGGTCCAGCTGGTAACCAGCATGCTGCAGCTGTGAAGCTGTTTTTCTTCTTATTCTTTTGTTCTTACTTGACCAGAAACCATAAAAAAGGTGGGATTTCTACTGTAAACCCATTAAACAAACGGCACGATATGATACTCAAGGCATGAGCTAATATTCTCTCTAACAGGCAATAAAAAGAGAAAAGTCCACTTTGCTCCGCCCCTTTTCAACGGGCCCCATATATCAGACTTGTAACGAACCGGTGGGTGTAAACAAACACACACATCTTTTCTGTAGCAGAGTGAGACGTCACTCTTCTGACAGACATTTAGATATTTGATTGATGTTGATCGGGAGGGAGGCAAAATCTGTTGAACATGCAAACAAAACTGGAGTGAGTGCACGTTCTGTGTCTGTCTCTACCCCCCCCCCCCCCCCCCCCCCACACACACACACACACACACACTCGCTCACTGTGAAGCTGTGAACATAGACACTTAACCCTATAAAGATTCAATGATGGCGGATAAAAGAGTGATTTGTGTTCTGCTAAGGGGAAAATGAGTAATCCTATCATTCAGCGTGACATGCAACACAACACGCCGCATCAGTCACAGACGCACATACACACGGCGTTAAACACTGCCTATCAGGATGATAAAAGCGTTCCTCACCCACACAATAAAGTGTTTGATTTTTCCATTTTCCGTGTCATTCATTTCCTCCTTCCGCCGTCGTAAACCTCCTCGAGTCTTCCCCCGCCGGCGCTGCTGCTGTCACCACAGCATATATTTGTGTATTCATGTAAATATCTCAACTAATCTCTATAAATATATTTATGAGATTTAATGCCTTTGTACTGTAATACTATGCATGCTGAGCACTGGGTTTTACACCCTTATGAGGACAAGCTCTCTCATGCACGTGCACACGTGCACACACACATACACACACACACAGCTTACAGTGGGTGCATACCAATCCCTTGGTCTTTCTTTCTTCCTGCCGGGGCATTAATTCCTGCCCATGTTTCCATCTGATTATGGTCCGGTTATACCCGCAACTAATTGAACATTAAATATAAAGAAAGTTAATGAAAATGTCCTTTATCCCCTCCAAACTAGGCCTGAGAACGCATCCATTAACGTAAATTAATCTGGCCTTGTGCGTGTTGCAGGGGAGAAGATATATGCACAGTTTGCTGCCCTCCTCTCCAACCCAAATTATGGTCTGTCTGCCTGGGCAGGACGGTTAAATGACAAAAGATGCATTGTTCTCCTCTCCCTCAGTATTCTGAAAAATTATTCTCACTGCATTTTTACCCGTTGAACCAACATTATGCAGAGTTTCTGTGCAGACGTTGTGGCTGTCGTTCTGTCCGGGGGTTCTTCTTCTGCTGGTGTTGGAACAGAAATGGGTTGGTTTCTGTTTCAACCAACAGGTGAACTGTTGTGTCGTTGGAATCGCGTCAGAATCACCAGTTAAAGTGTCATTTCGCGTCCCTTCCTGGGTCCTCGGCCTGAACATATTTGTGGATTATCTGAACATCACAGAGGTGTAACCTGCCGTCAACGGTGCTGTTTTCAGATGAGCTTGTTAGTTTTACTCCTCTTTTGCTCTTCCTTTCACTCCGGCTCACCGTGCACCCCCCCCCCCCCCCCCAATCTGCGAGCGCAGCCGACAGACCGACCGACGCAGAAGGAAAGAAAGGAAACAATGGCAGGATGGATGCTTTCATTCTGATGAAAGGAATAAATGCTAAGGCATTTATTTTGTCTATTATCCCCCCCAAAAAAGCCCTCTCCATTTCTGGCCCCCCCTTCTCGCTCCCTGAGGCCCGTCATATTAGCATCTCTCCTGGACAGTGAGGGGTTAACTAACCCGTTTAAGGGGAACCACAGAAAACAATACTCGGACCCCCAAAAGACAATGACAGTGGCTTTCTCCTCCGTATTTGTAATTTAACATCAAAAGGCTCCTCTTCCAGCGACCTCTGAGAGCCAGCGTCTCTTTAATGAAGCGCCCCACCCCCCTTAATCACATTCAAATTGGTTAGTGTTCAGAAAATAGAAATATGTATTAGATAGCAATAAATTTTCATCATTGGCTAAGCCTGCTTCTTAATTGTCCTGTCCCAAGGCTTGGGAATTTCATTGTTCGTTAGGTGCTTAAGTCCCCCATCTCATTCAGTCGCTCTGACATTACTGCTGAGGGCTCTAATGCCCAACTAATTTGAATGGGGATTTACATGATAGAGCAGGGAGCATTAAAATGTGGAGGAAAAGGAAAAAAGGGGAAAAAAAGAGGGGAAACGGCTTCTTTCACTTCAAAAGTCACTTTGTTCAAAGTCAAATGACAGTGTTTAAAGATGCTCTATCTCTCTCTCCTCAGGATTTTGGACAGCGGTGCCGGGTTTAATGGTTCGTTATCGTAGCCCCTCGTCGGCTCCTATCTGTCCTTACCTCCTTATTTCCTCTCCCCGCCGCCAACCACGAGCTTTTGTTTGGCGGCACCACGCTGGTTGAGGACGTGCGGTTCTGGAGGGACTTTGAATTGCAAAACGCACCATTTATACTGATGTGCCTGTTTATGCACACGTCACCCAAAAGTACACCATTAGGGCTTTATCTCACCGAATAGACGTAAATGCAGTTGGAAAATGAAATTATCGCTCGCTGTTGGCGCCCGGCGGCGCCTCCTGTTCTTTGAAGGTTGTTTCATGTTGTGAGGTGGATGTGGCGGTGCCAGAGAGTTCCGTGAGTTCCCGATGAGCCCCCCCCACACACACACACACACTGAGCAGTGGTAATAACGCAGTAACGGGAACAAACCTCCAGGGGAGGATCTCAAGAGTTGGCCTGGCCTGACAGTGACACACCCCTGACAATATAAGTCCTCTCTAAACGCAAGAGTCAGAGCAGCTGCTGAAGCTAAATGTCTGCGCGTTATTGTGTTTCCCAAACTCTCAAGCAGCCGCCGGAGGATCCGTAGCATCAGCATGACATTAGGTGAAAACCTCCGAGCCCGTGTCAGGACCTCCTGTTTACCCCGGCTTTAATTATTGTTTGCCTGTTTGCAGCCTACAAACATCGACTCCCTCCGTGGCCGAGCCTCCATAATTAGTGCACTCGCTCTGACCCGCGTGTCACTGAAGATGAGGGGAGGTTGCGGGGGGTCATGACTAATGAGAGCGAGGGGTCGACCTCAGGCGCGGCGTCAACCCGGGGCGCCCTCGCCCGACACGCACACCCACGCACGCAAGTGTTGACGCAAAAGACGGGGAGGAAATAGGGAGTTCTGATGCCAGAAATGACAGAAGGATGAAGGACACGGAAGTGAAGTGATACGGAGGAGGCCGCCGTTCGTGTTGCAATCGTTAGCTCAATACCTCGGGGAATTAAACCATGTTGTGCGCCTGGAGATTCAACATCAAAGCCAGAGAGCAAAGAGTTCATTCTGATAATCACCTGGATTGATCTGTGTGCGTTAGAGGAAGAACTGCTGGTTCCAGAGCAGCCGAGCATGAATGGTTATTGATTCTATCATAAGGACAGACTGTCTCCTGTGTCCGCGGCTCTTTGGGCTCCTTTCCATGCCTGTTTTTCCACTTCTGCTCCTCTGACAAGTTCCTAACTAACACCTGCCGTCCTCATCTGTGGAATTTCATCTGACTCTCTTGGCTTCCTCCCTCATCCGCTCTGGTATCTCAGGTCTCATCGTCACCCTCAGCTATTCCTGGGCTCCTTCTTCTCTGGCCTCCTCACAATGACCAACACGTGAGTCCCTCTTTTGCAAAACAACAGCGCGACGTTAGACGGCAACACAAATGGCTAGCACTCGCTGTGGAGACACCAGCGAGCTATTAGCTTGTGCTCTGCTAAGACTGTCAGTGTAAATCATTAGGCTGAGCTGTATTAGCAATCACTGATAGCTTCAGCTTTACTGCGGTGATAAAGCTCCACATTAGAGCCCTGCTCTCCTGCTCTCATGACATGACTGAGAACTGATTCAGGAGGCTCTCCCACGATGCCTGCTGCTGATATCTGGACCAAGTTGAGTGAAGAAGACGAAGAAGGTAAGAGACCTCCACGATGAGGAGATGGACGCACTCCTGAATGGCCCCTAAATGACAATTTTCTCCACCATCGCTAACAAATACATAAAAGCAGATTAACGTTCCTCCAGGAGTGCAGCCACATTCAGGCCCAACAGCACCCTTAATAGCCTTCTGAAGGAGAGAGCCCTCAATTAGAGGAGTCACACACCAAAGACACACTCCCAACACCCACTCATCAACCTTGGAAACATAAATATATACGCATTTGCACACACACACACACACTCTCTCTCACACACACACACGGATAGGCTGGTATGTTAATGGGAGGTAAGGTATGTTTTTATTTTTGTGCTGGTCACAGAGCGGTGGGCGTGATACACTCTGCACGCCAGCACTGAAAACAGAAATCGCCAAAGGAATACACATGGGCTTGCACGGGTAACACACACGTGCACCGCGCACTCACACCGAATGCACTTGGAGACACAGACAAATGAGACCTGAGTGAAAGAGGTGGGTTTTCTGCTACAGTCATGATTTCCTCCAGGCCTGTGAAAACACTCTGCATATGGAGTCCATCTCCTCTGCGGCTTAACACTGAGACACACAAGCACTCAGCAGCAAAACACGCACGTACGCACGCACGCACACACACACGCACACACACACACACACACACACACACACACACACACACACACACAGACACACACACACACACACACACACACACAGAACCTTTTTCCCGCATTTGGGGTTGACAGAGATTTGGTTTCTGGCCTGACACTGGGGGGAAAATTATATTTATTATTTCACAAATATAAAAAACATTAGCGTTGTATCATCAGCACAAACCGGCTCCACCGAGGGGCCGCAGATGCGTGCGCACGTGTGTCATTTTCATTTGTAACGTGGCTGGGATGAGAATAGACATTTGTTAAAGTGAGCTGGCAGCCAGAGGTACGCCGGCACGACAGGAAAATCAATAGGAAGCGTTATGTTTTCTTTTTATAAATCTGAGCCGCTGCCTATCCAGTTGCAGCTGTTCTGCTAACAGGGTCGTCAAATCAGAGCAAATCAAGTGTGAGTATGTGTGTGTTTGTGTGTGTGTGTGTGTGTGTGTGTGTGTGTGAGAGAGAGAGAGAGAGAGAGAGAGAGAAGGGGGGAGATGTGCATTTTTGTGATAAGGCTGTTAATGAATATATACACAGTTCTCTCTCTCTCTCTCTCTCTCCATCAGTAGAGGTGTGAAAGTATTGACCACTTGCTGAGGGGATGGGAGGGATCGATTGTGACTTATCCAGTTGTTTATATTTGAACTCGCAGGTTTAACCTCCATTGATTGACACACACTTCTCAGTCTGAAAGGTGTTCACCCCTGTTTGTGTCTAATGGGGCTAAATGGTTGTACAAGACTGCACCTGTGTGTGTGTGTGTGTGTGTGTGTGTGTGTGTGTGTGTGTGTGTGTGTGTGTGTGTGTGTGTGTGTGTGTGTGTTTGCGGAGCCTCTGAGCATTGTGCTTAGCTTTAAAACCCTTTATCGTATAGAGAAAGATAGTTGCTAGAGTTTCTGGGGTTGACTTTAGGTGGTGCGTTCATTCTTCTCTGCACTTGAGAGCGACATGAAAATTCCATTGAAACCAGAACTCTTCAGGCTGCCACTGCCATGACAACTTTGCAAGGATGCTTGATTCGCTGTGAAAAGTCTCCCAGCATATTTAATTACTGGATTAATAACATACTTTGTTAACTCACAGAGAATGGCTCTATTGTGACCGGGACTCGCGGGCGTTACCTTGACCTCCCTGAGATGTTGCCATCATGAGTTACATATGCAGACAGAGACGCCGTCAAAATCAAGCTGATTTTCACATTTGTTGTCCCTCTCAAGGAAAGGTTACGCTTTATGTGGCGCCCTCCTGCTTTTTTGTCGAGCACAAAGGCTTTTGATCGTACTGCTGAAGTAATTTCTGAGTCTCTCCTGGTGCACAGTGTCACGGCCCTCGCACCACGGCCGCACCTCACGGCTCATTCAAATAAGCAGCTTCTAAAAGGGAGTGTGTGTTTATGCATGCTTGTCCGGGCCAAAATACCAAACTTTATACATTTCTGAAAGGAAAATGGTCACGAGTGTGCACGCGCATGAGCATGCACGTGCATTCTTTTATAAGAAAAGACTTTATTTATCCCACACTGGGGAAATTTTACATTTTCATCTGTGAGCAGTTCTCCTCCTTCTCCAACCGAAGGGGTGTAATGAGTCACGGGGGAAAGCTGACGTGAATTATTAATATTCAATCATGATGCTGATCGTGAATTAACGAAGCTGGAGGAGGAGGGGGAGGAGGGGGAGGAGGAGGGGGGGAGGACGGCTGGACAACAGAGAGACTGGAGGGAGGAGAGAGATGTTAAGACTAATCTTCAAATTTAAAGGGAAAGAGGATGTGAATCATAGCCCAGTGTTGTTTTAATAATCAATAATGCAATGATTTACTGCATTATTAACATGTACAGCATCTGCTCTGGGTGTGCTTTGATTTACTCCCGATAAACAAACAGTAAATGAACTAAACATGACAGAATGATCAAAGGAAGAATCAAAGAGGTCAGAAAGGTCACCACAGCTGCACGTCTTTGCACATCTTTCTTTCATAGGTTTGTTCAATAAATTCAAAAGAAAAGTGGAAATGCTCACTAAAATGGGATATTACACACATTAAACATTGCTTTTCTTCCACAAAAAATATACATATATTTAGTTTAGCTTTTGTCTCCACTTTCTATTGCAATAAATAATTGATAAATAATTACGTATTAAAATAGCATAAAATATGCTGCATATATGTGGTGTCAGTGGGCTGTTCTGCAAATCCTCTCACTAAACCTGAAGCCTAAACTTTATCTCAGTGTTTTTAATTGAATAAAATTCCCTTTAAGTGGACTCTAAATTTAAAGACAAAGTGGGAATTCTTCTGGAGTAAATGAAATATTTATAAGACACAGTTTGCAAGGACCCATTTAAACAATACAGCTCTATCATGAGTTATTACAAGGTTATCAATAGTCACTGTGTAATGTGTGTGTGTGTGTGTGTGTGTGTGTGTGAGAGAGAGAGAGAGAAAGAGAGAAAAAAATATTTTTGATGTATTTCTTTGTTCTGTTGTCACTGCTGTCAGTAAAGAGCTGGATTGAATTTTGAGGTTACAGGTTATCACACACACACACACACACACACACACACACACACACACACACACACACCCAGAGCCACTAATATTCACGTATGCATGCACACACCTCTGGCCTTGACAGCTGTATCAGTGTGAGCAGACTCTGGGACTCTCTCCACGCCGTTTCTCTCGCTCCTCGTGTTCTTCATTGTTTGTGTGTGTTCGTTTGTTCGCTTTGACATGAGCGATAAGATCGCTGTCATCTTTTCCGCCCACCATCTGACACTCTGTGTACTGCCCTGCATGAGGAAAACAGACCGCTCAACGTGATAAGCTGCAATACTTGTGCAGTTTGTGATTCCATCCGGTGATTATCTGATTTCTTGGCTTTTTATTGATGTTTGCTTGAGTTAAAAAGGAAATAAGGAGGATGAAAAACACATGCTGAGCCGCATGTACAGCCCCATTATTCCCTTTTTAAAAATGTGATTCATTATTTTCAGTTAAAAACCTCTTTTCTTCTAAACTTATTGAAGCAGGGTTTTTCCCCTGTTTTGTTCTTCATTTACCTTAAAATCTGGTTCTGCCTTCATGCCTCGTTTCCATTCTGCAGATCCATGACAGTACATGTGGACTAAAGCGACAGAGAATGTGTGTTTGTGCGCGGCTTGAGTGAGTGTGTGTGTCAGTCAGTGAGACAGGCTCGGTAGAATGTCGTATTCAGGGCAGATTAAATGAGGGTTTTGTTCTGTTTGCTCCAGATGTTGAGTCTATGTGTTTTATTTTTACATTCTTGGCCTGCGGCCCGTATATATTTTGGATTGGGCAGGGAGTATATAATATCAGTGGAAAATGCTGTGGTCTGGTACCTTTTAAATAACATTTCCTCCTTTTTCTGCCGCTGTCCTGTTTTTCTTTCCATGTTGTCTTTTATTTGAGAATGGACTTTGAGAGGTGATGTTTGGAAAAGCTCAGAAATGGGACTAGCTCTGGGGAATCACTGGAGACCCCTGCGCGCGCACACACACACACACACACACACACAAACACGCGCACACACACACACGCAGAGACACAGAAATCCCACATATGTCACTGCAGCTAAATTCAAGGGGAGAGATTTGTAAAGGAAGAGGTCAGCAGTGCCGTCCCGTGTGTCAGGGTGGCCCCGCTTTGGTTGTGGTGAGTGGGAGATGCAGTTGTACTAATATTTTGCTCTTTTCTCTCTATCCAGTGGAAGGAATTACACCAAAGGTGCTCGGAGACCCACATTTTGGCCATTTCTGGTTTATTTTAGAACAAATCTGGGCCAGAGGAGGCCAAAAACTGCACCAGAGCAGTTAATGGAGAAGGAAAGCTGTCCTGGGAAATATAACTGCAGGCCTAGAAAAAAGAAAAGTTCTGTCTGTGATGGTCTGGGTCTGCCTCTCTCACTGTGCTGGGGTGGGCACAGGGTTGATTCCCAGTCCGGATGGCCATTACGGCGCAGAACAAGTGCTTTTCATGCAGCAATCTTGCATCAGAGGGATAAAAGCGTAGCCATGTTGAAATGTTTCTGCTAAGTGACAGAGATGTGAGTGAGCACCTGTGATTTTAAAACACACAATGGCCTCTCTGGGCTCTCAAGTGACGCAAAGTGTTTAATTGAAGCGATCAAAAGCAGAGGTGTGCCGGCGTGATAAGGGTCACTTAGCGGTTACACCCGCGTCCCTTCTCCTGGTTCCTTTCCCAAAGGTTTTTTTTTTTTTTTTGCAAATGTGAGGACAACAGAGTTATCAAAAGAGCACCGAGGCTGAGCAGCGGCCTGTCTCCAAAAGAGAAGAGCGCATGGACAAGAGAAGGAGAGCAACCCTCAACTTTGGT